>NW_020799113.1:5743515-5900375 GCF_003259725.1 Athene cunicularia
TTTTTTTTTTTTTTTTTTTTTTTTTTTCTGCTGGCATCAGAGCTTGCCTATGAACACAAGGCTAAATTCAGATAAAACTGTAAAGAAGTCTGTAATCCTCCTAATGTCAAAATCAATAGCTTTGCCATTAACATTACTGTGAATGAAGTCAGCACTCTGAAAAAATTTTGACTGAAAATATGTTTCCTCAATTGCACCTGACATAGTGCTCAGATTTGCTCATCCTGTGCATATTGTGTGCCCTACATCCCCTTTACACATCACACCTCAACTTGGAAGACCACTTCTGATTAAGGAACTTACTGCCCCATATAAGAGAACAGAAGAAAAAACATGACAAAACTCTTTCAAGGTCAGTGTAATGAGATTCTAGCAACTTAATTTCTGCTCCTTACTTTCATTGATTTCACTCTTTTCTATTTCTTGACACACACACACACACCCCCCACCAACTCTGACTCTCTAAGGCTCATCAGAAGGCCAAATTCAGAACTCCTGGGTAGAAGATAGGTTACATATCTTTACATAGTTATTGAAGTTAATTTTATCTTTATAACCAAGTATATGTTATGTAGTACCAAAGTAAATACAGTTTGGACTGTATTCTTTTGAGTTAGGTACTGATGAAGTTATTTTTGCTAAGACAAAGAATGTTTTACATTGTTGGAAAGAGTGTTACACTTTGAATCTTCCTAAAGTATGTGTAAATTCCATTATAAATGCTAAAATCCACACAAATATTTATATAAAAGTTATACAAAAGATAGCAAACAGCTGTAGATTATTTTCTTGGATATATTCACTGTATTTGAAAAATGCTATAATTTTAACAATATCCTAAATTGCATTACAAAAATAAATTCCTTAAGAAACAAATATTGCTGGAATTTTCCTCAAATGGCAGGTGTGTGGAGATAAAGAGAGAAAAAGAATAAAACCACCATGAATGCTCACCATCTCTTCAAATTTGATATACCAAAGTTTATCAGTTCACAAACATGAGACATTTCCTTTCTTCGCAAGAAATATGGAGTTTTATTCTGAATTCACTACTGCTCATAAAACTTCTCTGATTTGGTCTACATAATATATAAAATCCACCTCCTTCCACATGTACCATATAGAAGGTGGAGAAAAAACATAAATAATAAAACTATAGCTATGGTTTTGATCTTGTTTTGGAACAGCAAAATGCATTAGCAAGAAATAATCCTGCAGTCTGCTATACCGTCTCTCTTACCTCTTTTTGTTTAGGTTTTGTGGAAATCAACACCTTCTATCAGGGTAAGAATTTCTGTTTCATTTGTTTGCTTCATTAAGAACAAGGAAGTGCATAATCCAGGAAGGCTTGATGTACAGATGAAGCTGTCAAGAGCAATATGAGTTCTCACAGAGTAGTTTCTCAAATGTGATAATTACTATTTATTTTATAGGTTTATACATGACATCCCATTATTAAAGTAACTCCCACTTCAGCTTTTATTATTAACCACACTTTTCAATATCATATCGACCCCGAGCAAAACTGTTGTTGCTGTGCAGGAAAATACAAAAAGCTAACACTCAACATTTACTTTACCAGGAATTATTCTCAAAGCTATTTCCACATTTTAAAAGGTGCTTCATTTGAAAATACTGATGGCGTCCATTAGAGACTGAAATTGCCTGTTAGAATAGGCTGGATAAATCAAAGTGTAGGGAGAACCAGTAGGACATTCAAAAGCATTTGGAGCTAGTCCAGCTGAGTTCCCATACAGATCAAGGGGTTTTTTAACACCACTTTCAAGGACAATAGCAACTAGAAGGGAAGAGTCATGTAGCTGCTTCATGTAGAATTCTATGCCTACAGTGGATTTATTATGGGGACTCCACAGACCTCCTAAAAGACCGTACCTGGCACACCTGGGTCAACCTACAGTTTCATTCAGAAACACAGTCTATAATCTCTTTGTCAGTGCTTTATACAAGCAGATTGCAGTCTGTTGTAAGTTCCTACTCAGTCAGTTTTGGCTGCAGATCCTCTTCCCAGCCATTGATTGTTACTACCTCCTCCATTATTTATTCTTCCATACGTATGAAGCAATGGCCTATCACAGTTTTGATTTAAGCCACTGTTCTCCTGCATGGAGTTTACTACTGTATGTGGAGGCAATACAAACGTACCACCACCTACAAGCTGGAAACACAGAGACAAACTACTGCAAACCATCAGGAGGAAATTTCACTCCTTCCTATGCCCATGTAAAGGGATCTGTCACATAGTACTATGGCAGGAGAGCAGGGGAGGGAGAAATTGAACCCATAAGATGAAACTGGCAAATTCAGAATAAATTAAAAACTCAATAACCACAACACTAGGAAGAATCTCTTGCAGGAAAAAAGGAAGGAGAAGAAATGGAAATCCTGTGGACTAGGTGAGAGAGGAAGAATAATCATAGAAAGGACCAGCAATAGTTAATAAAAGCAGCAAAGCAGAAGAGGACATGCTGGATTGTGTCCAGTGGAAAGTGAGTAAGGAAAGACTTCAAAAAGAGCAGAAAAGTCAAAGAAACTAGCCCAGAGACCACACTTGAGCTTTATAAAAAGGAAGGGAGATGAGATCAGAGAGTCTTACAGACATCGAGATCTCACCTGGCCTGTGAAATAAGTGTTCTTCCTCAATGATTTTATATGCATTTTTGTTACATGGATGGCGGATTTTTGATCATACATGCTTTCAGAGATGCAGTGCCATGGCGAAGTACACTAGCAAACATCACAACACAATAATTTTGGCAGAAAGCCTAGGATTTTAGGGGATTTTCACTGAACATCTTCAAAAAAGCACAGCTGATGGAAAACACTACTGAGATCCACTGGAGATTCTAATAATAAAGACAGCACATACATACCACAGCTAACACTAAGATTTATACAGGCTTTCTCCTGACAAACACTTCATTCATTTTTTCATTAATAGGACAACATCAGTCTTGAGGATCCCACTACTTTTTTGCCCCCGTGTCAAACAACATGCACAAAGACATAGTCACACACCATTGCCATTCTCCTTTATGCCTACAGTTTTGATAAATGTATTGGTATTTGTGTATGTTCAGATTTTCCATAATGATAAAGTTTAGGAACAAAGGAGCAGTAATGAATACAAAAGACCTGCACACTAAGTTAAGAAAAAGAAATATCCTGCAAAATTTTCCTACAAGAACATGAACACTAACATGTTCACTTACTACCAGAAACAGTGGAGATAATCCACACTGAAGCACTCCTGTTTATATGACTTTGTTTGTTTCCTTCTTTATATGGATTTCTCTGCTGCACTTATTTTTATATGCTTTTAGTCTAGTCAATTCTGCTGGTTTTTTCCCCGTAATTGAAAGTCATACTAGAATTGTTAACAATGTTAATTTTTGGTGAAATAACACTTTTTTTGTCTGAATTACTGTAATTGTATTATATTCAATGCACTCTTTATTGCAGCCTGTTGTCCAGATGGCTCTGCTGAAGAAATAGAAAAGCTAATATAATATACAAAGATGAAAATTACCAGTAGATCTGATATTAAGTGACAAACTTTTTTCCCCCCAGAGATAAAATGCAGTATCCTCAAAACCAGCACCCGTATTCAGCAATACAGAAGAAAGCACATATTTGTAAACCCTTAAGAAGCATCTTTGATGTTTCGTGGTTTATATTCCTTTGATCAGAGATTAGTTGCTAAAATGCAGAAAAAGGATTGCTTACTGATACACAATGAACTTTAAGAACTAACGTGGGAAAAAAGCCCCTAAAATATCAGATTTATTGCCACCACATCTGAAATAGGACTCAATTTTAAGCATGAATAAGTATAACACTAATCTATAATTTCACCTAAAACATTTCCTAAATTATCTTTTTTATTTAACTGAAGGGAATATGATAAGCAGGTCTCAAATGAACATTGGCACGTTCTACTATGAATTTCATTATACCATTGAATTCTAAATGTTTCAGGAGAGGTGTCACATAGAACTTAATTAATATTCACCAAAAATGGCAACGGCAACAAAATTCAGAATAGGATATAACACTCATCTCCTACTGCCTTTGTCAGATTGCATTGTCAGACACACTGGAGTCTGAAAAACAACACAGAAATGGCAAGAAGATACCACTTTCAGTTTTAATTTTCGATTTGCTACTTGATTTAAAAAATTCAGGGTTTTTTAAGCAAGATACTCTAACATAAAATCACCATAGTGAGAGATAAATGGTAGCCATTAGAGGACACAGAAATGAATGTAACTTCCTAAGATTCAGTTTAAACAAAATACTGACAATTGACAAGTTTTGTTTTTTTTCCTGTGCAAGAGTAAAATAATCTCCACATACATCAGTCATCATACAACATTTATATTTTATAGCTCATGTTTAAACATATCAAGGAATTAAGTCTACTGATTGAAGTCTGGGTTATATTGATTTTTCCAAATTATTTCAACCCTATTTTATATGGTTATCCTATGCATTCAGTAAGGATACATATGCATCTCACAGAAAGATATTCTATATTATCATTTAGAGCTATATCATAAGATACATGAACATGGAGAAAGAGTTGAAAATATACATAGTGGATAAAAATTGTTTTGTTTTTCCTCAGAAGGTTTGACTTTGCAGTTTATGCTACGTCATTTTTCTCACAGCAAGAAGGGAATTAGTTATATCCCTTTCTTACTTCACAACTATGCTATGTGGCTTACTTTATTACGGTTGGTAAAGCACTTTAATTTCTTGGATGAAAGCTGCTAAAGAAGTGCAAATAATTTCTATTTTTAAAATAATTTTAACCTCGGAGTTATACTTCAAAAATCTCAAAGCTCTTTTAACAATCTTGTAGAATATGAGAGATTAAGAACTGGGATTTATATATGCCATCTAAAGGGAAATTTCAGGTTCTGCCTTAATTAGTGCTGAGGCTGTCAAAAACAACCTCAGATTTTATTCAGTTAGGTAATGGCTTAAATACAGAATCCTGTATCACACTGATGACAACATCAAGGACAGCACTTTAAGACTCTCAACCCAGTGACCTCTATCCAAGTGCTCCTACAACACACCACACCATTTCCAATTTTCCCCTCGTTCTTTTACTGGCATAAAGTCAGACTAGTTTGAGGAAGACTGGAAATGACAAAATCTGACAGTTCTAAAATCCAGCTCTCCTCCAGCCTCTATCCTCCATTCAGTTATGAAGAGAGGGAAGCTGAACTGAAAGCCTTTAGCTCTCCAGACCCAGCTCTGGCACGGGGAATGACAAAAATTGAGAGACAGCAACAGAGGCTGCCACTACTCTTTTTTTTTTTTTTCCTCCTGTCTTTCCAGATTCACTGTAAGCTACTTGAACACACTAGCAGCTTCAGCTGTGTATCCAGTATATATGGATATAACGGTTATTGATCTTTATTCAATTTGACAAGTCTACCAGCGAGAGAGCTGAGAAGCAAGTGCACCCCAAAACCAAAATCACCTTTTACTTCATCCGATATGTTTTCTTCTCCAAGTTAATAAAACAGAGGAAGCTTGCTGTGATGGGTAGCCATGGAGTAGCACAGAACCAGTATGCAAGAGTCCAAACTGATACTCAGAAATGTTAAGAAAAATAAAATAATTTGATCTTTGATATGGGTCTGTCAAGCAGGTTAGCTACAATGTTTACATTTCACTAATTATGTTATTTTGTCAAGTGGATCTCATCCAGTCTGAACAGAGTGATGTTACCCCCACATCATCATCTTGCTAGCTTGATATCCAACTTCATATAGCATGACAAGGCAACACTTTTATGAACAAGCCTAGTGTCTGTGATCTGCCTTCGTATGAAATTAGTTTCTTCCCAAATGCCTGTTATTCCAGTTGTTAAATTACTTTAAGTCATGCTCCAAGGCATGTATAGTATACTACAATCAAACAGAAACAACACTTTGCATATCATTAAATGCCAAATTCTTTCTGCCACTCTGGAAGCAGAACTGCAGCCAGAAATGTGTGCTTTCTATGCTTCTTTGCAATTCCAATTGCCAAGTGAACATAGGCTGGGGAAGCAGTTCTGCCAAGTGTCAGTGCTGCGTTAATATTGTTATTATTCTCTGGGAGTGAAGTACATAATGCTATTTTCTCCAAAGGCATTATTGATACCAAGGATTAGCATTACAATTTGTATAATTATTGCAGTGCCCACAGGACTTCATGTCATCAAATATTTATACAACTCAGAACAGTTGAGTGCAAATGATTTTAGATGCCTTGCTGGACATTTGAAAGAAAAAAGCGATCAGATCAGGTAGCTAATTCAAAGGAAAAGCATAATACAGTATTGTCACAGGATACTTGAGAGATATTTGGTCTCAGGATAACCTTGAAATCTCTTCACAGTACTTTTCTTAATCAAGGGCCCTCAGCTTCTGGGTTTTTTTCCTCCTAAGAAGCTATCTAATTTTAAGCCTCCAGTGTCCCCTTGTCACTTCACATGACCTGTCCCTTGAGCATCCAGTGTTTTCTTTTTCTCTGCTTTAGACCTCCATCCAACAAACACATGCTGCAGAACACAGCACATAACGGCAAGTTCTCCAGCTGATACTATCTAGTATCAATGTGGCCTTCAGTGACAATATTACAGGTTTACTTTTTTTTTTTTTTAAATGGCAACAGCAGATTTAATTTATGAAAAACCACTGATTCACGCTAAAATATATGCTCTAAAGTGTTTTGAAGTTAGGAAGATATCAATGCAGTTTGTTCAAAACCTTATATAATTGGAAGTCAATGACAAGTCACAGAAGCAGTCACCAGACTGCCACAACTTCTCAAATACAAAAGATAGTGGCTCAGCCACTTCACCCACCAGTTCCCTCAGAACCTGTGGATGCATCTCATCAGGTCCCATGGATCTGTTTACCTTCAGGTTCCCTAGATGGTCTCATACCTGGTCTTCTCCTGCAGTGGGCGGTTCTTCATTCTCCCAGTCTCTGCCTTTGCCTTCTGAGTCTTGGGTGGTGTGTCTGGCTGGAGCCCTTGCTGGTAAAGACTGAGGCAAAAAAGTCATTGAGCACCTCAGCCTTCTCAATGTCCCAGGTAACCAGCTCTCCTGTTTCCTTATGGAGAGGGCCCACATTTTCCCTAGTCTTCCTTTTATCACCAACGTACCTCTAGAAGCTTTACTTGTTGCCCTTGATATCCCGGACAGATTTAACTCTTATCAGGTCTTTGGCCTTAATATCCTGATCCCTGGCTGCTCAGTTTCTCTGTATTCCTCCCAGGTTACCTGTCCTTGCTTCCACCCTCTGTAGGCTTCCTTTTTGTGTTTGAGCTTGTCCAGGAGCTCCTTGTTTACCCATGCAGATCTCCTGGCAGTCTTACCTGACTTCCTCTTTGTCAGGATGCATTGCTCCCGGGCTTGGAGGAGGTGATCCCTGAATATTAACCAGCTTTCTTGGGCCCCTCTTCCCTCCAGGGCTTTATCCCATGCTACTCTGCCAAGCAGATCCCTGAAGACACCAAAGTGTCTGTCTCTCTGAAGTCTCACATAGCAAGATTGATGTGCGCCCTCCTCACTGCCCTAAAGGATCTCAAACTCCACCATTTCATGATCACTGCAGCCAAGGCTTCTCCTGAGCTTCACACTCCCCACCAGCCCCTCCTTGTTGGTGAGAACAAGGACCAGCACAGCACCTCTCCTCATTGTTCCTCTAGCACTTGGAGAAAGAAGATAACTTCATCAACACCTTCTAGGAACCTCATGGATTGCTTAATGCCTGTTGTGTTGTCCCTCCAACAGATATCAAATGTCCTATTCCTTTCTTTTAAGAAGACAGAATAGTGCCTTTACCCTTGCCAAAGCTCCAAGACAGATTTTAGAACAAAGTTATACACATGTTAAAAAAATAGTGACAATTGCACACTTCTTCCAGATAGCTTCTTAATGAACAGGCCTTATTATGAACTCTTTGCTCCAGTACAGATTGCACCAGATTCACACTTAGCGCTCAAATATACTAACAGGAGAACAGGATCCAGCATCTGGACCCTATGCAGCTTTCTGGCAACAGGATAAATGTCCAATCCATTAATAAATCTATGTGCAAAGGGAGGGTCATATACGCTATTATATATACTTTTAGTACTCTGAGGCTTCATCACAATTCACCTTTTTGCCTTTCTCTATATTTGTGAATTTTGAAAAAAAACAACTGTACAGGGCCTTAACAGAAAGCATCAGGTTTCAAATCACAGTATGTTTACTACTGCTTATTGGGTGTAAAACTACTACAAAGCAAAATTCTTAGTTAATTAACTAAAGTATCACCAACATAAGCTGCCTTGACATCTAATGACATTTAATGGAAAACACTAAATTACATGGTATTCATCTAATAATGCCCTTGAAAAACAGTCCTTTTATTTTGACTTCTCAGATTGCAAGTGAAAAGGATGACTATAATGCTGCCTCTGAGTAGCTGGTATTACTATTTTTTTAGAATAAGTATTTCTAAAAAATTAGGTACCGTTCAGCTATAAAATACTTAAAACTTTCCAAGTCCTTATATATGCAAGAATCACTGGTCTTTCCTTTGCCACATTCCTGGCATTTTTGGAGACTTCACCTCTTTCTCCCTGGCTCGGGAAGGTCAGCTGCTCTATCAGGAGTAAGAAGAGTAGAGCAGAAACACAGCTGATGCCACTCTGTTACGCTCCTTCATGGCTTAACTTGGCTCATAGAAGGAAAATTGCCCATTACATTTTTGAAGCAACTAATGACTCTTCAGCTAAGTAAGTCTGATGTAATAACTTCTACTACATGACTGATATTTATAAAGCCAAAACCTCTGGAAATACTAAAAGCTAGATGACTATCACAGAACACAGTCATATGTCAGAAACAGACAAAACCCTAAGATTGCTTAAAATGGCATGAGCCCTTTCAGTTTTTATACAAATACCACTGCTTAATCTGTTATCTCAGGTTAGACCATGGCTAAAAAAAAAAGTTATAGCCTCACAATGCTAGGAGGAGCATCAGCAAGTTGGACATCATGGCAGAGAGCAAGCACGACAAACCAATGATAATTTATTCTCATTACATAATGCATGTCGTTTAATAAACATATGTCACAAACTGGAAGTAATGTGCAATAGTTAAGTATTAATAGAAAAAAACTGTCCTCTTCTTTGTCTTGATAAGAATTGCATTTGAGATTGTTTAAATAGATAATATTGCAAATATCAAGAGCAGAAGCTAATAAGTAACACTCCATTAGAGATAAAGCAATTAGCAAGTTAGCAAGATGCCATGCAACTACAATTTTAATATCAGCATTGCAGGAGAAACAGTATAATCTTAAGTAGGGATGTTAGCAACACCTTGCATTAAGATTGTCAAAACCTCTATTTTCTTTCTTCAGTGACTTGTATTTGGTCTCCTATTGCAGTAAGTATAGGCAACGCTACTTCTACAAGTATCTACAGTGTTCTGAAAACCTGTCTTTTCATTTTGCTGCTAGAAAAAGGTTTGCACATTAAAAAATATTTTTTATATTTTCAACTTTTATATTTTATATTTTCAACTTTTTTTCCTCATAGTCTACTCATAACAAAAATTCTGGAACTGGAAACATTGTAATAGAAGCAGTATTATGCTCTTGAAAAAACAAAGTTAAAAAACCATGAGGGACTAAGGGGTACACAATCTCTCTTCTGCCAAGTGGGTTCCTATTCAAAACAGATCAGGATTTTAATGAGCATTTCCTTGGAAAATAATGGGACCTGAAAGTCACTTTGGAAGCAGCATAACTAATAAATTTCCCACCTCCAGTGAGGTCAAATCAAGTTAACTGAAGCAGAGAACCTGGCCCACAATTTCACCACACTGAAATACTGCCTGTGTCAGAAAATTCATGTGATTCATTTAATTTTAGGTAAACATCTGAACTTACTACTCCAAGACATATCACAGATACCCTTCAACTAAATTACATAAATAAAATGAACTACAAAATAAAGGGAGGATCACTATTTTTCTTTTCCTCCTCAATTCTCCTCTTAGCTGGTCTTAACCACAGTTGTATCACAGTAATTGCAAAATACTATCATTAGGATAACTAAACTTCATGGAGAAAGCTGTCTGAAGGGACATTAAAATAAGTTTAACTTCGCAAGGTTAAAGGACAAAACAACTGTCCTTTAAGTCGCTGCGACACTAATTAACAACAACTGCTTGCTCATTGAGGATTTCTCTCGGTTGTGTAAATCAGGGAAGATGCTACATTTTGGACTTGGAGCAGACAAATCAGCTATAGCTTTTGGGGGAAAGAGGGGAAAAACCCCCCCCCCCCCCCCCCCCAAACTGGTAAACGATTCAGTTCCATGAAAGGGTATTGAAATACACACCCTTCTCATCCAGGAGACAAGATTTAGACAAAGCCTTTTATGTTACATGATAGCAATTATGGATAGAAACAAAATTTCAGAATAGTCTTCTTAGTAAAGTAGTAACCAGCAAATAATAAATAGTAAATAATAACCAGCAGTTATTATTCTAGCTTTGTATGATGTCTTTTCCTCACTGATCACAATTTTGGCTGCTTCTTACACGTGTGTCAATATCTCTGCCCTTTCTGTAACTGATGCTCTGCTGCATGTAGAACAAGTACAGGGAGCTTGGGAACAATCAGCACTCTAAGGAAAATAATATATGCCGCAGTTTCCCTATCTCAACTTTCTCAGCTGAGGTCTCTTGAGATAGAAGAAACAGTTTTACATTTTTTATATAGAAAACGTATTGCCATTATTTTCTTGATTAAGTTTGGAATCATGCTTTAAACTTGTTCTTCCTAATTGCACACTGAACTTTTATCCTGCTTTAGAAACAGATGCAACATCCAGGCTCCCCTGAATTCCTTATTATATCTTCTGCCTATTAAGAGAGAAGAATGACTATGCAAAAAGGAAAGGCACACCTCTGGAAATACATAGCTCCAAACAGCAGACCTAGCAGGGAAAATGATCAATTAGAAACCAACCCATAATTCAGACAGTAAAGCAGGTTCCCGCTCCAGCTGAACAAGAGCTATGGAATGAGGCTTAGAATCAATATTAGCTAAACCAATTTTATGATTAATTATGATCATTATAATGATCAAATCTTTATTTAAATTACTTAAGTACAGAAACAAATATGGGACTTCTCTAAAAGTAGTTATGTTTATTTGTAGGGTGTACAATTTTAGAAGTTGAATGGATACAGTGAAGTTCATCAGCTAGCAGCAAAGCACTGATCCTTTGAACTATGCTATCATTACAGGAGGCATTGCTTTCAGACTAATCCGCTGTGACTTTACCAGGTGGGGTTTGTTTTTAGCTCTTAATGTAGATGAAAAGCAATGAAAATATGAAAGATATTAAGACAGCAATTTCTAAGAAGTACTTAAAGCTATATAGCCAGGTTATGGAGATTGTTTAAATTTAGGGCACTCAACACTTAAATCTAACTTGCATAAAGAAGAGAAAAAGAGTTAGGGAAAAATATTTATATAATAGTGCATTGTCAAAGGAGGGATATTTGACCATTTCCAGTTCTTAATAACAGCACTTAATATTATAAATAGCATGTTATTTTAGAAAAACAATTACCTCTTGGAATAATGGCAAAGTAATAGAAATGCTTAACTGGCTGAGGCTCTATATCTCTAGGAGGTTGACTCAGTTAAATTGTGATATCCTTTACTAGCTTCTTGACAATAGTATTAGTTTCAATGGTGTGTTGAAGAAAGTGTTGGAGCATACACAGTGCAGAGACTTGACCCTGAGCTGCTACTCCTGTCAGAGCAGATACCAAAACCTCATCTTTTAGAGAGCTATCTTCCACTGTTGCCATGAAACACATGGAAAGATAACTAAAGCCTAACAGACACCCACCTGAATATGGAGACAGCCTATCAGAGGTGTTAACTACCATAACTGATATATTACAGTCTAGTAGTCAGAGCCAACCATATAGAATAGAATACAGGGAGGCTTACAAATGCAAATGAACATTTGATTTTGCCAAGAAAGGTTGGACCAGATGATCCTTGAGTTCTAGAATATCAGCCTGGTATTCTATGACTTCTATTGTGCTAGTACAGAAATTGGTCCGTTAAAAGAAGGGAATTTTGTTTTTTGTTTGGGTACCTAGTAGAAGGTCTCCCAAGATAATGATCAGGATGGTGCTTAAAGCTGACCCAAACAGAACTGAATGACATATCTGCTGCCCACCCAAACAGGTAGAAGGAAGGATCCTTCTGCCTCCAAGAACTCTGGGTCCTCTTTGTACCACCTCACACAGAATTGAGACAGACACACCTCAAGGCTGTCCTTGCTCAGTCTGCATCACTCCTGAAATTCCCCTCTCGACTGCCCCTCTGTCCTCTCTGATCATGAGCTCCTCTGACACCTTCAGTATGCTTTCTGTCCTACAACTGTGCACCTTCAAGCCTCTGACAGCTCCCAACTCTCTGTAAAAGAAAGCTTTTCTTTCCTGTCTCCTCTACACTTTGCATCCTTCCCAACCACTAAAAAAAAAAAAAAAAAAATGGCTAAAGAGCTATAGCCTTCTCTTACTTCAGGAAATGAAAGAACTCAGAAGAAAGATGTACAACTAGAACAGCAGTCCCAAAAGTTTGGATTTTTCCAATCCATAACTGTGGTAAAAGCAACAGCTGAAGCTTGAAGGAGTCAGAAGAGTAGGAAGAGCACCAAGATGGAAGCAGTCAACACCAACCTCCTCAAATTGACTTGTCCTCCCATTCTAGATTACAACTTACTTGGCTTATGCCTTGAGCCTGTTCTGCATAACTCCTAGCTTCACTTGTTCTGTACCAAGCAATGTAATTTCTTGAGACACTACTAGTTCCTAATGATGTGGAATATAATGTGTCACTACTGAATGCAGTTAAGGAATATGCAAAAGAGAAAACACCAAACACTTTGAAAGAGAATCCTGTCACAGCATTCTATTAGACTAACCATGTGAAAATGTTTATTTGCTATGAAGTTACAGTTATTACACAAATTGGTCCATTCTGCAGTGCCACAGTACTCTTACATGGTGTTGCAAGATTTCTTTAAAATTATGTTGAAAAAGATACATTCAGCTAATGAAATTAATGAGCTTTAATACTCTCTTGAAGTACAGGTTTTCAGCACAAATTTGCTTCATTATCACAGCTCTGTAAGTCTTGTAATGCATAATGGTCACTGATCCTATCCAGAACACAGTGAAACGTGTCAAAAGTTTAATTGTACATGCACCTACATTTTAAAGCAAATAAGGCAGTCTCCAAGGCTATTAATATAACAGACACTTTTTATAATTAAAGGAATAATGTCCAAAGATTAGCTGGAAAGTATTTTAATTAAAGTTAGTAAATTACTTTTGAATTCATCATTACATAGAAACTCAATGAAAACTAGATGCTTAATTTTGCAACAATACACCAACAACAGCAAGTTTTCCCACATTTGTGTCAGATGCAGAACCCCATCTCACATGCTGAAACACCTGATCAGTACAAGTTTTCCTCATTTGCTTAACACCAAGTCTGGTGCTGTAATACGGCTTTTTCTCTCTGATGTTCTCAAGTAGACGACTTTCAAAATCTCATCCAAAAAGAGTAACATTCACATAAAAAGTCATTTTAATGAGTTTATAAAAATATATTCATATAAAATACAGTATTAGCTCTGGAAAACACTTTCTATGGACACTATTTTAATGAATGGCACAGAAGGATTCAATAACTTTTCTTGAATGCATCGGTGGTACAAATACAAACCCATCACAGGAAATCTATCTAAAAATGTATTTCAATAACTCAATTTAGTAAAGGTTTACAATGTCTTTGGATGGTACAAAGTGACTCCCGCAAGAAGTTAATATTAATTATAAGAACACATTTTTCGTCTAGACAGAGACAGGATTAAGCTCATCTATTCTTTTTTATATTGAATTGAATATGAGCATACACTTTTTGTCTACCTCATCAGTTTCATGTGACATCAGACTGCAGTTCTACAGTTTGCTTTCTGTGTCATTAGCATATCTATTCTATACTCCTCCAGGCCATTTACAGACTGAAAAAGGTCAGTCAAAAACAAAGTTTAAGAAAACAGTTAAATTGATATAGCCTTTAGAGCACTACTGTGAAGTCCCTGAATGAACAGTAACAGTTTTTATGCCCATTGTTCACCAGAAGCCTGAAATTAGATTTGGAGGTGGTACCCCTCAGGAAGCAGTAAATGCCCATGTTTTTGTGCTATTAGTCAGGATAAGTGACAAAAAAGGGTTTGGAGCAGTAATCACATGCATGCACAGTTGGGGTAGAGGAGCCGTGGAACCTAGAGATGAAGATATTTTTCTTTGCTGACTAGAGAACCCCAAGGTAAGAAGGTAAATTTAAAAGCAGGCAAAACCAGCAAAGTTGCACAGAAGACACCTGGTACCAAGGCTGTTAGGGTGAGGAGAGGGGAAATATCCAAACAAATATCTATCAAGCAAATGCTGCCGCTGAGAGCAAATGCCCAACAATTTCCTCCTCTAGCCCTGAATTTTATAAGCTCAACTCTTACCTAAGTTACACCATGTCCTACTCTTATGTCAGTTGTCCCCTCTCCCTCCAGGGAAGGGTGCTCTGGTATTACAATTACTAATGTGTCAAGTGATATACAATGTCCTGCAAATAACTACTGCAGTTCCACATTGATGTAAGAAAGAATATCCTTTTGTATGTAACTTTCAAAATGAGCACAAGCTATTTGTGGGAACTATTTAATATTTCATTACTGCAGTCACATTCAGCACACCATGCCACATACTGCATGTTTATTCTATTTGGTCTGGTACTAGTGAACCTGCTACAAGCACTTGCATTCTACCCAGATTTGACAGGTGAGAGATTTGTCAGTATTTTTGTCAGTATTTCCATTTTACTAACAGAACCACCATTACACTTGCATTAGATATACCAAGAGAATGCAAACCGGAGTGATCCTTGACCTGCTGAAAAGGTCATCTATGATGGCTTTCGTGACATGTGGGTGCTGCACAGTTCCCAGGTGTCTTCCCTTTATAGTTTCATTAGAAGGTATTTGTTACCAGGCTGAATTAATTTGAACAACTGTTACATGGTTTGGACGTGGCAGACATCTTTTCAACTCCAGTAACAGCAAGGAGTATTTTTATTACTTGATCTGTTAATTCACCATGAGCCAGCAGACAAAGTTTCATTCTGTCAACTCAGCAGGAAAAGCATTCTGGTGTGTGTGCTACTGGTCAGGCAAATGGCGTTTTCCATATCAGCTCACAATTGCTATAACATGGATAGCAATTTGCAATGTGTGCTTTAAGAATAAATTGATGTACTACTTATCATTTTACCTTTCTAAATTAAAACTACTGTTCCTGCAATGATGGGCAAAGCAAAGGTTAGACTGTCAAAACTAGTTGACAAATGCAATTCATTTCAAGACACCAGAGTTTACTGCATGACTTGCACCTCCACAGCACAAATACCTCCTATCGAGTCAAAAGCTGAGATACACCACGGAGATGAGCATATATCTAAATGCAGCGTCTGAAGTGTTATTGATTTTTATATCCACTCAGAATATGTTCAACAAAATTGCTGTCTTTTTACTGGTTTTGACCAGCTCTGTTGACTCTATTTACAAGAGTGTCTTTGCATTTCAAAAAAGTGTTTAGTGGGGATGCAAGGAGGAATCCATCAGGAAACAGCATACATTAAAGCTGCTGCAATCAAGAAAACAGTGTTAATAGCACTGACAATACTGAAACTGCCTTTCTACTTTGTTTATTCCAGTGTTAAAAAAATATATGGAAAACTTTAAAATGCCACTCCACCAACTCAGCACTGTATATATTTTCTTTTTTCTAACTAGACTTGCTTGGAAAATTCTTACAAGCATTTTAACCTTTTTGCTACTGAAACTTCTGCCCATACCTTAGGCACACCATTCCCAATTACCCAGTAACTTAAGAATTTCTACTGGTTTTAACTTATCTCATGTGCTATATTTCCTTCTTTTCAATAGCAGGATACAAATTAGCACTTAATATTTACTTAATACATTCTATTACAGCAAAATGAATTAGAGTCTTTATTAACCTGAACTGAAAAATTATGATATTGTCTATTAAATCACTGAGTATATTCAGCACATTTGTATTGTGTTGGCTTTCTTAGGATTCTACTATATTTTCCTCATGCTGGGATAATGAGTCTCCTAAATTGCTATCTGCAATAAATTTCTTGTGAAATGGTTCAGTTTCCGTTTTCCACTCCTTTACTTTCTGCTTTGAATAGAGAACCCTATAGTGACATAGAGATTGCAAAGGAAAACAATTCAGAGAAGACTAATCACTAGAGAGTTTTGGAAGAGGATAAGCCCGAAGGGTTCAGGGATTACAAATGCACCAACTGGTCATTTCAGTTGTATTCACACCAAGGCTTTTTCCAAAATACATTTGATAAGTTTGTCAATAATGTCATTAGCTTTCATATAATGTTTTTGCTTCTCTCCAGGTCCAAATCTGACAGCTATGTCCTATTGATGCCTTTTATCAGACGCATGTCACCCATTCTACAATGACCTAATTCTTCTCTGTCAAGACTCTTATTTACTCCCACACATTCTCTTTTTTTTTCCCCCCTACTTTTTTTTGGGGGGGTGAGTAAACCACTACACCTCCTGGGTGCTTTTATCCTCAACCTTCAAAGGACCATTTCCTTGAATCTTTGAAAGTTACCTCTTCCCTCAAAGTCAAAGCAAATGAGTGTGGGTTTTACTTCAGCAAATCATGGTGGGATGTTTTTATTTTACCCTGTAAGAGTCATGTCAAACAATACAAGGTATGGTGCAGTACTCATTTGGAGGAACAAATCAGAAGTCTTTTCCACACTTAGGTGATGATAAGATCAACAAGATAGTGGGGACAGAGACTAGCTGGGTAGAACTCCTGCACATTAGAGTAAGTGCAAAGACCTGATGTCTATTTGAAAGCCTGATACTAAATGAAATAATGCTCCGACAAAGACCAAAGAGAAAAAGAAGTGCCCAGAATTTTGCTTTGTTGTCCTGTTCACCCACAAGAATCAGTTATATCGGTGTTTTAACAAATGCCACAGGACCTACATGTTTACCATAAACTGTTTCATTAGTCCTGATTTCTTTCAAACTAAGTCCTATTCAAGTCAGCTTTGTAGCAGCAACACTGGCCTTAACTGCCAGGGGGTACGTGTAAGACATTTTTATAAAAGGGTTCTCCCACCCACCTCTCATTTTCCTTGTCTTTATTCCAACAATAAACTACTGACTCCAGCTGAACTACTGACCACACTGATAGTTCCATTCATGAGAAAAATGCTCCCAGACAAGTATTTGAACCTGAGTGTTTGGACTCAGACATAGCATAGCTTAAGAGCAATAGCAGGGTAAAGCATGCTACATGTAACTGCTTTTAGGGTTTTAATGTGTTTTAGTGTCTCCTGCTCCTACAAGAAACAAACTGATATAACTCCACACACAGGGTGAGGATGCCTACTTATCCTCAAAATCCTCATCTTATCTTTTCTACTTGGGACAGATCTATCCCATGCTTCATCAGTGGAATCTGACTAGAAATCTCCTTTTCCTTCCAAGCTACAGATATGCACACCTACCTCTCACTGTAGCTTCTAGAACCTGAAGGATCCAAGTATTATGCATCATACCTTTAACAGACAAGTTATGTTTCAAAGGTCAACAACAGAATTGCATTAATTAATCTTTTATCTTCACTTTAAATAATATGTAGAAGGTTCATGTTCTTTCATGCTCTAAATCTAGCTAGCTCATGAAAGCAAGGATCTGCATTAGCTGACTGCAACTAATTTTGACTTGCCAGTCTTACCTCAGCTGGCTCAGTTGCATCCCCTTTTCAATTTTTAATGTAGTACTTTTTAATCACACACCTGAACTGTTGTGGTTTTAAACCAGATCCACGACATGCTAAATAATTGCAGTGGCTGCACAATGCAAGAACCACCCAAGACTCCAACACACACATTCCTTCATCTGATTTACATTATATGGAAAGGTTAAAATACTGTTCACATAGCACTGGTGCAGTGTTTTCTTTCAACTTGTTTCTCATATACTTTTCCAATAGGAAGAAAAGTGAAGTTTAAGAAATGTAACAAATATATAACCAGCTATTTATAAAATTAGTCATAAATCTTGGAGCCACTAGAGTCTCAATAGTACTCTGAAGGCTTCTGATTGTTTATTTGCTTGAGTGCTGTGTGTCACCATAAATATTGTTATCCCTTAAAATGTACTGTCTTCTTATCTTCATTGTGGAGGAAGAAGAAAACATCTACCTCTCCTTCAGCAATAGGTGAGTTTATGTTAAGAATGCTGTTTCTGGACCTGTAGGCCTAATTAACTACTTTTCCCCCTCTAGTTAATGACAGCTCTATAGATGACCTTAAATATATGTCACAAACAATTGCTGCTATAGAGAACAAGTTATCCCAACAGTATGAATTCAACTGTCGGGTGGTTTGTTTTGGTTGTTTGTTGTTTTGTTTTTTTTTTTATCCCCAGAAAGTTTAGCTAATAAAACCTGCTTACGTTTGTTCACATAAATCAAATAGACTTAAATATAAAATAATTTCTCTCAAAAAGCAAAAATGATTGATTCCTAATTATCTTTCTTATCTGATTATCTTTTTTAAAGATAGTTACCAATAAAAAGGTGTTTGGTGATGTTTATTTTAGTAATACAAGCTACTCACTTCAAGCAATACAAATATTTTTTACCAAATTGTTTTGAGGTTTTTGGTTTCTTTTGTCTTGTTCAAACTTTTAAAAATTATGTTTTCCCACAGTTTTACTATTAAGAAACAATGCACAAAATACAGTGGCATATCCCAATACCCATATATATTGTTTTGCCAGTAGCATTTTTGATAAAGAAAATTCAGGTAATGAAAATCCATCTTTTCTTCAGAAAGAGATTAAATTGAACACAAGAAAATCTCTGAAGATATGGAGATTCAGATGTATTGTTTGCAAATGTGCAGAAGAGAATCAATTTAATGAAACTTCTATAATTTTTCCCAATACTAATCAATTTTACTATGCTTAACTATTACTTTTGGAGGATAAATCCAATACTACAACCAAAAAATTAGATAAAATCCAATTAAGAGCAATTCTGAGAACTCCAGAATCTCAACCATGGAGAGACTGATCATGGAAGGGCTGCAGTATGATTCTGATGCAAGATACCCAAGTTTCACCTACATGATCTTTTAAGCTTCTAGACCTTTTCTCCTATACCATTTATAATGCGTAAGTAATTTTTAGCTTTAAAACTCAAACTGTGGCTGTTCTTCCCTCTTGGGCCACATTCTGTAGAGGCAGACAATTTCCTGAGGATCCAATTCCCCCCATCATATAAACCCTTCTATAAACTTACATAGTTATTTTATTATAATGGAGTTAAGCAGTATCAGAGTAAGGGGGAAGAAAAATCTGATTGATTTAGGACAATATCAAAGTATATTTGACATAGACACATTCAATCGACACCTCCTTCTCTACCTTCCCCATTTGGCTCCAGGGGAAAAAGACATGTTAAACGACAACAGTTCCGAAAACACACTAAGAAACACTCTTACATACAACTATTAATTCACTGACTGTTTTCAGCTGTTTATGGCCAAGAAGTCACTCATGGAGTCTCTGATTTAAAATAGTGCAGTAATAAATAAGGTCTTTTAAAAACACTGTTTCAATAAATTTTAGTTTAAAAGTAAAATTACTGAAATTTATCTCATCTTACTTAAAGGATGAGCAGAACTGCATTAGATATTTGATTACATTTTTTAGTAGCAGTGTGATTTCCCTCCCTCTTCAAGCTTTCTGAAGTAAATAGAAAGACTTGATTTCCTTGAACTTTTGAATTAAGTCCTAGAAGCAAACATCACCAGAGATCTTAGCAACCAAGTGGAAGAAAAGCGATCACTTTTGTTCTTTTTTTCCCTTGGTTGGTCCTGCCCTGATTGCAACAGAAAGAAAATCAAATGCTAAAGAAACAGATGCTCTGATTTATTTAATGAGTGCTGTGGAAAATTATCTGTCCAAAATTTTAGATTAAGAGTTTGTTAAGGCTAAAGATGAAGAAAGATTATAGTTTGAGAATCTTTAAAAAAATCTTCTGTAAAAGATATTTAAAATATTCGAATTTACAATGTGGTTTCTGAGACAAGGCAGAAGACAGAGTGCAGAGGAAATGAACGACGACTGCCAAATCCAGTTAAAGAAATGATACCTTCCCCCCTCAAGTTTCGTTTACTCTCATCTTTTAATACCACACTGAATTAATTGGTTCAGAATTTGCAGCACAATAAGGCGAAATTCTGTACAAGTATGCAAGAACATTGCTGAATTGATGTACTTTATTTTAAAGGGTGTCTCTGCAAGAGCATTGCTTGAACAATAACTGCATTTTCCAACTGTAGACCCCCAAATACTTCTATGGTATGAAACATGGCTATAGAGTTACACATATGCATGCAGAATATTAATAAGCAAGGCAATTAGACTGAGGAAGACCCAGCAGAAGAACAAAAAGTGCAAGTGTTACAGTTATCTTCAAAATTAATATGTGCTGTAAGCACTGCAGTCATGCTGCTTTCCAAAAGAAGTACGGAAAGAACAATGACAGCTGAATGAACTGTAGTTTCACTGAAAGATGCAGAGGTAGGCTCATCACCAATCAATACTGTAGAAGCCCACAAAAAGGACTTCCATCAGCATATTCTCCTCAGACTGTCCTACAGGCTCAACAGCAGAAAAATATTTCCAAAGCATGTATCAAGAAAATAGGCAGTGCTACTGTAATCCCCTTTCTTCTCGCAGTGCCTGCTGTCACACTGGACACAGTAGTAGATCCTTACCTTAGGTCTGTTCTCTGCCACAGGGCATTTAAACCCACCTGCTTTAGTCTTACTCTCAGGCTACCAGCTGATCTCTCAGAAACACTGTGAACAGACACCTGAAAGTGTCTGCACAAAAGGTTTAAGTTTGGAATTTGAGCTACCTATGCAGCTTTGGTGCCTATAACGGTTAAGCAAGTGTTTCTTCAGCATTACAAGTTTTGTCTTGGGTGAAAACACAGTTTCTGGTTTAGGACAGTGCATCATGTTTCTGTAGAAAAACCCCATGGCAGGACACAGCTCTGTGGCATTCTGCAAAGGTGCTCAAATCAGCATCTACTATGCAGAATTTAAAGTTGTCTTTTTATCAGATTTTCTTCTTAAGACTTACTGTGCAATGGAAGGGAAATAGTTTTGTGTCAATTTACACAGGATTCAATAAAAGCAAATTAAAAAGTTGTTTCCTATTAAAATCTACACAAGTTTTCTATTATCATGAGTGTTATTAACTGGAGATATATATGCCAGGTCTTCTTTTAATTACAGGCATATAACTTACACAAAAAGAAGTCATATCTTCCAAGTAATTACAGGCAGCTCTAAAGCATATTATTGTATTATTAAATTAAAAAATCTGCTAGTAGAAAGATCAAAAATTAAATATAGAATCATCCAGCATTCAAAGAAATAGTAGGCATAGACAGAAGTGAAATAAGCTAAATTATTCAGTTTTTAAAATACAGTTTTCAAACAGAAAAGAATTATATGCAGCAGTAGTGCTTTGCTGCGGTTTTCTAAATCAGATGTAGCTACCAGCAAACTATTCAGGTCTCATTAAAATGTGCAGAGAAGTAAACCCAGTTTATCCTGAAGAGCAGCCAATGAACACTTTTTTACTCCAGTGAAATAATTTCCAGAAAGATCCCCCATGCTGAGTAAAATGAGGAAAATGAACAGCATCATACAATCAGGGCACAGTGCATTAAGCAATATTGTCTAACCTCAGTTCTTCAGAACTTGTACATATGTATTCGATTTATGCACTCTATTTCAAGTTAAGAACTCGGAATCCCTTGTACTGTCCAATGGAAGTGAGGCAGTCTTGAAGAAAGAGGCACAGGCCCTACAGATTAAATCCCCCGGGATTAAACAGGCCTGTAAAATCCTCATTATTAAGATACCACAGTCCAAGTCTGAATATTTTATCCATGTCTTTGTTCAGTGCTCAGAAGACAAACCTGGCTGTGTAATGACCACAGAGGACGTACAACTCCCTGAAGCCACGCTTCTTCATTTACCTTAAACTGCCCCATAAATTGTACCATCCAATCATAAACCAGTTCAGGTTTCATTCTACTCTCTAAATCAGCAAGGCTCACCCTGAATTAATGATGAGACTTAATAAAATGTAAAATAGTACAGATTAAAAAGGATCATAATACATAAAACTGCATTTTGAGGTTGAGCGGGATACAGACTTTAAGCTAGCTATTACATATTTTGCAGTAGATTTAGAGCAGGATATCCAGGAAGCATTTTCAAAGCTAGTTCTAAGAGCCTTTACTGCATGACCACAGAGAGTCGGACAAGTTAGGTGAAGTAAGTGCGTGTACTAGACACATCTAAAGCATACATCTATTTTTAATGCCTGAGCAAATGTTTAAGGTCCAAAATGTTGAAATGTTGCATCTTTTTTTCCACTAATAGTTTTCAGGAGTGAGCAGAACCAGAACTGCAAAAACAATGCAAGATTATTTTAAACAGATTTCCCTTCTGGTTCTATAAGATAAACAGGTTTAGAAATTTGTGCTAAATTCTGCATTTCTGGAGGCTCATGGAAGCTGGAATCAACCCCTTTTGAAACCTGCCCTGCTATCTACTTGTGTTCCAGTAAGATCGCAAATTGGCTGCTGCTTCCAAGGCTAAGCCAAAGTCCAGCTGCAAATGTGAGGTGCTGAAGATCTGCCTTAAGGTTCTGCAGCTTGCATGTAAGTCTCAACTTTGTATTTTTATAAATGACTGCCACTGATGAGTTTTGTCATAATATTGTAATTATTGCCTTTTTCTTAGATTTGCTTTCTTATTAGAGAGAACTCAAAATAAAGCAGAACATTCTCTCCCTACATATCAACAGCATACACACAAATGACTTTTTTGTTTAATTTTTTCCCCCCCATCATCTTTACACAGATGAGTAAAAACCCCAAACTAAAATGCCTGAGATGTTATTCAGTCTTAAACTATGTGAGAACCTTTGCAATTTTAAACAAGTATCAACTACATTCATAGCAAGATTAAAAATAAGTTTTATTAGTAGCCTTAGCAAGTACTCTGCAAATATAAAGGCTGTTAAATTTTAGTAGACACTAACACCCTAGAAAGTGCTTTAAATGTCTATCCACCCTCACGACTAGCTGCCTTCGGCCATACCTCAGTAGGGAAATACACAACATGTATTAGTTGGACTACATAAGACAAAGAGTGTGCTGGTTTCAAACTTTTACTGCACTAGCGTTTTTATTCCGGCTAATTCAAAGTGTCATCAGAGTGGATTAAAGAGAGAAGAGAAAAGAAAGAGCGAGGGAGAGAAGGTAAATTAATTCCTCCATACCAGAAAGCCAACTTTCAGTCAGCTTTTCCCTGGATGTTTGTATCTGCAAGCCTACTGAGGATTCCAGCAGAAGAAAGTCTATTAATTTTCCATGTACTTGTTGACGAAAAAGCTATCAGGATTATGGGTTGAATATTTCTAGAGTAGGGAAAGTAAGGGATGCAATTAATCTCTGTGAACTAAAATATACCTCTTTTCATTAATCTTTTATTGTAAATGAGCAAAGTAATTGAACCAGTACCACACTGTCAGAATAAATGCAATGCCAGTGGGATATGCATGAGAGAGCACATACTGATTGAGTATTAAATATCTAACGGCAATAATTTATGGTTCATTACCTCTTTTTGGAGTTCCTTAGTTGCAGAGTGCTTGAATTTTAAGTAGACAGACTTTCAGCAGAAACTGCTTTCAAATGCTGAACATAGCAAATGTGCAAAACCCTCAGCAATCTACTTAATTTTAGGAGTTTTGTATTTCATTGAGCCAACCTCTGTACCTCTAGAAACACGCAAACTATTGTAGCAACTTGGATAAATGCAATGGAAGGTGCAGTGATGAATACTTCAAGGACATTATATAAGCAGACCTCATGTAAAAATGGTCAAATACCTTGCTATATGTTTTCATATAAGGAAACTTCAAAAAGGCTGAATTCTATAAAAGGGAGCAAAGCACAGCCACTTAAGTGACTGTGTTACGTGGTATAATTTCGTTATCAAATAGAGTAGCTACTCCAACTGTTCAAGGGGAAAAAAGTCAGATATCCACTTGTATAATTTTACATTATATTTATAGAATGTTATACAAGTGGATAAATAATATTATCTCTTTATTTTGACTTGAATATTCCTGACAGCATCAGTTTTACAGAGACTTGTGGCAATGGTAAGAAGTAAGAATTTGGCCTCTTACCTCCCTACCCGTTTTCCTGACTCCGAGCAGAGTCACTTGCAGGGAAAAGATGTCACTTTTGCAAAATTGACACACCACGACCTTCTGTACCACAGGTCTCCTGACAGATTCGAACTGGTCTGCCTTGATGAAGCCTTTCGAGGATCAAAGAAAAGATCAAACTGAAAGTGGAAATAAATGCCTCAGTGTTTTTATATCCTCTTCATATTGATTTCATACAGGTGTAGCTGACTAAATCTCAGGCAAAACAGACAGGAGGTAGTCCACACAGATTTTAATCCACTTTCTAAATTTTACTCTTTCTGTTGCCTACTGAAATTGGTCCTAGAACTCATGCAGGGCTTTGTAGACTCTTGGGCCTATCTGTTCCTGGTGAATTCTGCTCATCAGTTAAAAATTAAACTGTCCTATTCAGACATTGCTCACTTGGCAACAGACTGCTCTATGTTTACTGTTTATTGATTTTTGTTAACTGGGACTATAGAGAAGAAGCATTTCAGTTTCAAAGTCGTCCCAGAGGACACTGGCAGGTTACAATCACTTATACTGTAAAAAAGCTTCATGTTAATTGACTCTATATTTACATATTATGAATGCATATTTTAATCTGTTTTACATGAATAAGTCCTCCACAATGAAGATTTCATTTCCTTTTTTGAAACAACATAACTACTTGCCTTATTTGAAGAGACAAATCTCTTCTAAATTGTTTTGACCTTTCCTAGTGTCCTTTCTTAAAGTGGAAGTTGTATCTGCTTTCTCAGTTCAGGAATTTCTTATCTTAAAAGCAAAGGGATGAACTCAACTTCAAACTGAAACCACTCCATTGTGCTCTTTCTAGTTTGGCAAGTCACCCTATCTGTCTATATTTGAAACATCCAAATTCCTGACTAGCTCAACTAAATTATTTTTAGTCACAATAGACAAAAGGCTGAGAATAGACCAGCTTCAGCAATACACTAGGAAAGGTCTCTGGTCAAAACCAGAAAGACATGGAGATATCCTAGACTAATAAAATAGGAAGGTCAGGACATCAATATTGTATAGAGCAGAACCAACTGAACATGGCCCTCCTACATCTCCGCAGAGGCACCCTTGGATTCTGAATGTCCTGCTATTGCTGTTTAATATCTTGTCCTCAACCTTGGCAAAGTTTTGTTTTCCTGTACAAATCTTTCATTTGAAACTTTTGAAGACAATCTGCATTAAGAAGAAACATCATCTTATCCAGCTTTAATTTTCATCATCATCAGATCAGGTCTCAGTCAAGACAAAACTGAGACTTCAATAAAATAATATCCATTTTTTCAGCACAGTTTCTGGCCTCTATACTTCATTTTTAGACACAGAAAGTTTTTAGCAGTAGTCATCTCTGCCTCACCCCCCAAATATTTATCTATAATCTGTTGTTTTCCAAGACCACAGCAAATATTAAAAGCCAGCTGTGCTATGTTCTGAAACAGCAAGACAAAGCTTTCCTCAAAGTACCTGACTTCCTTTGCATAGCATCCATGCATTTTCATAAAGTATTAACTCATACAGAACACTGCTACTAGCAAAGATAAATGCCTCCATCTTAAAGCTTCAGGTGAAACCCTAATAAAGAAACATCTTATAGATTTCCATTTGTCATGCACCACATTTAAAGCACTGCGATAAAACAATTAAGCAAATACACAAATGCGAACACTGCAGCCCAGTGTGTTATTATCCCATTTCTTCATTCTCAAATCATTCTAATATTCCTCTAGTAAATATGTGCACTCTAGGGGCTTATCTGTTACTGTTCTGTATCGTTACAGCACCTTTGTAGCAATGTTCTTTTGTGTTCTGAATTACACCCTGCAGAAATTGCTTCTTGCCACTGAGACAGACCAATTCATTTCACGACTACAAATCTATATTAATGTCTTTTCTATAGTATTTAACAATGCCAGTACTTCCACTTGTTACTCTTAAGCATATCAAGGCCTGTATTTCTGGAGACATGCAAAGTTCATAGCAGTTTTTATTGCAATGAAAAACTACCTGATATTTCCATGATCAATACAGTGAAAATAAATGTGCATTAAATTAAAAAGTTAAATAAAAGCAAACAAACAAAAAACTATGACAAGCAAATGCAATGGAACAGTTAAAGAAATAGTTACAGTTTATATTTTTCATCTAAAAGCCATTCTAGCATCATAGCAGCATCAGAATGGAATATGGTAGCAGAGTGCACATGGAATTTAATTTTGAATGATATTGAAAGGTCAGTACAGAATTGCTCAGCTCATATTTTTGTGAAGATAACATGTGTGAACTAGTTATTTCCTCCTTTTAACATATAATGACCTTGTCCATTGATTTAATGAGAAAATTATACATGCTGCACTCAGATTTAACAAACTCTTCAGAATTAAAGATATACCAAAGAAAGGAAAAAAAAAAAAAAAGGAATGAGATTGAGACCTCACACTTGCAACCCAACCATCTGGCAGAAGAAAGCCCAGAGATACCCACACAATGACCTGTGGAGGCTTTATTATGACACATGCTGGAGCAGACAGGGGAAAAAAGCTGTGCAATAGCTCATTTTACCTCAGGTGCACTGACCTTATTAATGTGATATAATGTGAACAATGCATATGGATAAAGTGCCAAGTCACATATGTGCTGCTGGTAGCAAGGAATGGAAAAGACAACACTGTCTCAAAACAGTGAACTGTAATTATAACTTGAGACAACTTCTATAAGCATAATTACACTCAAGTTGCTTAACCTGTGTAAGGGCCATATGTCTCAATTCTGAAGGTTCCAGTAGCATGCCATGTCACAAAGGAACATTCATTTGTTCATTAAAAATCTTATTTAAATTCCCACTGAATTTTAGCATTTGAATTGATCTCCTCAATTCCTATAGCGAATATTGAGACCTGACACCATTAAAGAATCTCTTCTAATGCTTAAAAGTGAGTGAATAAGAACTCCTAATTCTCTTTCTAGCTCTGTTATAGCCACTGTATAACCCTGACAATATTTCTTTTATTCTCTATGTCTTTAGGCATCTGCAAATTGCCAGCATTCAAAAGATTTGAAATTTGTGCTATTAGCATCCCTAGGCCCTGTAAGGCAGAGCTAAATAACGTAACAATATAATGATCTGCGCTTGCTTTCTACTGCTTCCTAGTCACAGCTGACACTATCAGATTTGAGATACAGCAGTTTAAATAGATTGATAATTGCTTGAGTATTACTTTTCTTGCATATGAGATAAATTAGCAGTTAGGACATGTGAGAGAATTGCTTCCAGATTCCAAAAGGCAGAAAACTAGTTAGAGTGCCCTCACTAAAGGGTGTGCTTCAAAAATTTGGTCCTTTTATTTTGGATCAGATGTGGTCAGGCTTCCTCATCTACTAGCCACACACCAAAAAGTGTCCTCATATGTCAAAGACCAGGCTCTGCATCAAAGGACATCTGCACTCAAGTGACACAGGTCATGATGCCCATGGCTGATCCCACCATGCCAAGGCAGAACAGGGCTGAGCGGGGCACGAAGCTGTGTCGGGGCGGCTGGAGCACTGCCTTGGGATGCCACCGCCATTGTTCACAAAGCACATGCTGTTCAACAGGCAGAGGTTGACTACTCTCTGGCTTGGGCCACAGATACTTAAAGAAGCAGCTTTAAAACAGCTGTTTGTCTTTCCCCTCAGCTTATTTCTTTGATTATGTGTATGTTTTTAATTTCACAAGCACATTGAGTGGAGAGACAGATGAGATCAGAGACTGATGAGTTCAGAAAGGGACTTCTGAAGAGGAATAGTTCCACAGGGATCCCCCAAGGGAATCCATTAGAGGTCCTAATGGCAGATATGTTTTTGAATAATGAACTTTAAGAATTGTTTAATGAATATTAGATTATATTAAATATACAGGTTACATTTGAAGCCTGACTAAAACAATTGGATATTGAAATTTGTTTTACTTTGGAAAGAATTGAAAACAAGCACAGAAGACTACTGAACTTATGTTGGTTCTCATGATATTCCCCTCTGCTTACTTCAGAGCAAGTCACAAGAATATGAAAATCTCCCAGAGACAAGAATTGGATTCAATGAAACATAAAAGAAAAACAGAAGAGACAAATGGTCATGCTGATCAGTCTTATGCAAACCTGTCTCATCTGAGTAAGAGATTAACAAGGACCAAAGCTCTCTACTATGGATCTAGGGGTCCACAGATGAGTTTCTTGGCTGTGATCTATCTTCCAAATAGCCACAGTGTGGCAGTGTGACACTCCAACTGCAAATGTGTATTTCCCTCGAGCCGGACAATAGCTAACAAAAAACCCCACAGAAAAGCACACACAGTGGATGATAGGTCCTCTCAAACAACCGTTTTGTTCTACAGCTCTACTTTCACCAGTCTACATCACTTGCAGTCACACACATGGCCATGCTGCCCCCATTCTAGAGTCTCCTTGGGTCCCATTTTGCACGAATGCTTGTGAAAGCAAGGGTGCACACTGGGTGCTGGGTTACTGACAAGAGCTACTGAGGTCTGTGTTTTGGGATTGTGGAAAGGGTGAAAAGAGAATAAAAGGAGGCTTCTTCTGTTTAGTTCTGAAAAGAATCCATCCTAGTGCTAACGTTTTATAGTCAGTGAAAGACTTCCAAACCAAGATTTTCTATCAGAAAAAACAAATATTGAAGAGCTCCCACCCTCAACATCCAGATGTGACATAAAAAGGTCTGGGCCCACTCCAGTGAATATTTCTGTACCGCTGCAACATTTCAGAAGGGAGCCTTTAATTCTGAGGCAAATTTGTGCTTGAAGGTCATGGTATAAAACACAATAGTCACTTCACATTATTAAACTGCAAAGTAATTAAAAAAAAATCAGCAAGTAAGACTGCAGTAAACTAGTTATAGGAAGTATTACACAGGTTTTATAGACTGATGTGCAAGCAAACCCTCCAAAATTTATTTGTTTTGGGCTTTTTGGGTGGAATTTTTTTCTTCCTCCATCTTAAAATAAGATCATGAAAGGCTGCAGCAGCTCAGTCCTCCTCTGTCATTAAGCTGTCCTGGCTCCTGTCACCAGCACTCCTTTATGCATCTCATGGCTTTCAATTGAAATACTGATCAAGTCTGGCCCTACTGAATTTTTACAATTAAAGTTTCAAGGTGACATGCTATGGCATAACATTAAGCATAGATTTCATTTGTCCTTCATTAATAATCAACCTTACAGTCAAATATCCATTAACATGAACTGCATAATAAAATCAACAACAATTTCAAATGAATTCCCATATGAACAAAACATTTCAAGTGCTTAATATTTCACACTCCTCTTTCACCAGATACAGTTCAGTAGCACTCTAGCTCTTTGAAATCTTCATAATGCTTTTTATCTTTGGAAATGAAACATTTTCCTTAGACTTTCATATCATCCTTATTACTTTACATCAGTGCCAAGTCAATTCCCTTTCTGGATTACATCTGTCCTCTCATATCTCCTTTACCATTTAGCAAACAAAATCGCTCCTCTGGATCTTCTCTGGGTATTTACACTGTTCTAAACGAAATTAGCAGAATCAGATACTAAGGCAGCCCTCCTCTGCTTCATAGGCTGGCATGTAAAGTAAGTAAAAGTTCTGAGATAAAATGCATCAAACAAGCAAAATTAAGTGGGCTTGCTATATATAGCATGACTTGGCAATGTAAGTCCTTTAGTATCACCCACTGGTGTGCTTTATTGTGAAAATAATCCTTCAATCTAAATTTATGTCTCTTTCACCATCCTTTACATGTGTTTTTTTTTTTCTAAGCAAGAATGTGATCTGGTATGCACATGTAACCTGGTACTATTCTGTTCAGAAACATTAATGTTAAGCTCCAAAGAACAAAACTCTCAGCCATTATCATTATTAATAAAAAAAAATATTTACCAATTGTGACTGGAACCTCTCAAGATTTCAGATTTAACTACTTTTTGTGGATGTGAACCGTGTGATTACTTATATTCTGCAGAGGTGACTTTGGCATGCTCAAAATCTGCGCTTTTTGATGTTAACTAACTTCCTATAAAATCCTGTGAATGCAAGATAAGGAGGCTTTTACCTGAGAGCAGCTAAGTCTGATAAGTGAGGTGTTTGATTAAGCTCAACTAAGATTAGGAGAAAGTTATTGATGCCTTATCTCAAAAAGACTATAGAGTTAGACAGCTATCTCAATAATAAGACGTCCTTTTTCTCAACTTCAGACAAAGCCAGAATCCAACCATTTTTAATCCAATCCACTCACAGAATTCAGACAATACTATTCATTTACTACAGTTCAAGCTGCAACATTTCTATGACAGAGACAATATTTATGACAAGATCCAGAACAGTACATATGGATTTCCCAAGCTTATGTATTGTAGACAAAAAAGATTTCCTAACATTTCTCCATCTTGAGTTGAAAGCACATGGTTTCTAAAGTACTGCTTCCATTACATAGTAGTCCTCTGAATATAATGCAGAGCAATTTCCCAGTACTTTATGAAATCTATTCCTTTAGGCTACCATTTACATCCTAGGAATTACAGTGCCATATCAAGCATCTGCATGGACATCATTAATATTTAAAGTGGGACATAGAATTTAAGCAATTGAAAAGTCTGCAATCATAAAACACACCCACCCATCCCCTACCTATGTGTCATTTTGCAGTAGAAGCAGCTATTCATCCCCTCTCCCCACAGTTGATTTTTGGGTGGGGGCATGGTTGGTTTTTATTTTGACAGCATCCTGTTGCCTAGACAGCACAAGCAATAACTGGAGAAAACAGTTCTGGATCCTAGGACTGCTTTGTGAAAATATTGGCACTGTTAGGAATGGAGAACTGAACAGAGTAAAAGACCCTTAACCATGACATTGTATGACCACAATGCCTCCTCTCCTCCCTGCAGCCCATGGCACTCTAAAAAGGAATCTGAGAAGTGGTCTGTGCACCTCCATGCTCAGCACACCTTCCTTGTCACATCCCTGCCCCTCCACGGCCCTGCTCAGGGTATCTGCTCCCTATGTATCTCATACCAGGGCACCTCATTATCGAAATATTGCTCATCTAATGAGCAGTTCTTTATTGCAGACTTTTGTATGTGTTTCAGTGGCCCCAAACTTCTAGGAAACTTGGTGTATTGACTGATGGGAGACCACTCTTGGATTTTTACTGAACTTGACCTTCTTTCCCTCTCCTTCTGTAAATTGCCTGACACACTGCTGTAAGTCTATACACTTAGTCAAGAAACTGTAATTATCAAAATGCATGAAACTGGAGATATAAGTTGCACTTGTTCATCACACCATCTCATTTCCATACTGTTGTATTTTTTTTCTCATTTTGAGTTACTATGCTGCAAATTAGAGTTACATAACATTCCTGCTTTGTTCTTCTTGCTTAAAGCAATCATCTATGAGGTATCCCACTGAAACAGCTAAATTCTTACTGTAAGGAATATTTAACTTTTCTTGCTAATCCCGACTGCATTAGCTAATTTAACAAAGGTTTAGCATCAGTTCTGATTTATCTTCCAGACCACACCTACTTCCAACATGAAAAAGTGCATGTTAAAACCCCCCAAACTAATAATGTAGCTATCTCTTCTGAATAGACTTTTGAGATCATAATACTGGTACAAAAATACAGATACAATATCTTGAAGTTGTGCAGGTAAGCAAAATAAAGTAAGTTAGGCAGGCCTGTTTTTAACTAGCACAAATATGTATGTTCCTCAAATATAAAAAGAAATTATTGATTTGCTACTGTTACAAGATCTGTTTCTTCCAAGCACTGCTGGCTTAAAGCCCTTTCTGGAGTATACTATTGTTGATCATCAAATACAGCGCATTCCTACATCAGCAGCGTAGGAGGTAAGATTATTCCTGTGAGAATTAGTGTATTCAAGAGGCAAGTGATAAAATCATCACAAAATAGACAAGTTATATTTAAAATTAAATAAAATAATGCACCAGAGGCTTCTGCACCTACTAATGCTTATTTCCCAAACTTGTCTCCTACTGGATCAGGTAGAACAGTGTTTTTACTTCTATTAATTTTTAATTTGACTTTATCAAAGCTGTGGTGCATTCTTCCTACCTCTTTCCTATACACACTTTAAAACAGCTTGCTGAATTTGTACAGCTGTACTGACTAAAGAAGGCTCAAAGCTCCAGATGAAAGCCTCCATTTTACCTGTCAGTAAATAAGCATGCTCTGCTTAGAGCTCATATTTTGGCATGTCAGGAAATCCACTTGTTTGCAAATTTCATTCACCTTTTTCATTCATTCCATACGTGGTTGTAGGGCTCACATTCCAGCAACTTTATGCCTTGAAGAAAAGAAAAACCAAACGAAAACAACAAACCACAAACCACTTTACCATTACTAAAAATCTGCAGGTGATGAGTTTCACACACAGTATTAGAGTTGTACATCCAGGTATTCTCCAAGAAATGGTCACTCTGAACAGCATATTATTCATTCTGCACTGAGCTGACTTTGTTTCCCGATACAAAAACTTGTACATAAAGCAACCATTCTTTTGGCAGAATTGTGGTGCGAGTTTTCCACTGTGTGAATTACCAAGGACTTGGAGTTTCTACACAGTTGCTGGGTGGTACTAAAGTATTGTAAAGAATGCAAGAAACTTCTATACTAATTATCCAATTAATAAAATTTAGACTTGATTTTTCCATTCATTCTTTTCTCATACTGATGAGAAGGAAGGTTTTTGCATGCAAGCCATTCTGGTTAGTATGAAGAAACTATTTTGGACTGTCAACATGCATCTAGAGGAGGCTTGAGATAGAACAGAAGACAAATTGACCAAACATTGATTTATAACAACAGTCAGCCGAAGAAGGCAGAAATGTGAAAACAGTGCAAGCAGAGTGTGAAACAAAAACCTGAACTGTCAGGGAACTGAAAGGACAACCAGATGCTTTCTGCAGTGACATAAATTGAAGTAGAAGTCACCAGGCAGAGATATAAGCAATGCTACCACAACAACACGTAAATAAACTGACTTACTCTAAAAGAGTTGTTCTGTGGAGCTGAAACCAACTGCTGGTTGCATAAATCACATCCACTCTCCGACACTAACAAGCTAGAACACGCATACTTCAGAAAATGGAAGCTATGTAGGAGAGTTGGGGTATTCTCTGCTGCTAGAAACGCAATCTAGAACAAAGAAACTGTCCTCTTTAGGGTCTGAAACAGTGTCCATGTATTAGAGAATAGTTATTGCTGGAACTACTCTTTCAATATATCCTCAAGTGTCACATGAGCACTACTGTTAGTGCTTTCTTTCTGCATTAAGAGATGAACAAATTGGTTATATACCAACTAGCAAAGCAAATGAGCAGGCTAAAAACTACAGAAGCAATAACTCTTTAGTGTACATACCACAGCATTACATGATGCATTAATTTATAGAGGTCCACAGATGACTGATTTTATTGTTCCTGTAAGTCAACAGGTAATCACTAAGTAATAATCAGTTAAAATAACCAGACTTCTGCATTTCAAAGCATAGAATTTTTATATTCAATGCACATATCACATTGCCATTTAATCTTTTAAATTGAAGTTTAGATACAAGTACCTTATACATTTTATTCTGAAATAATGGTATCACTACTAAATACTGAAGATCAAAGCTTTCAAGTATGTGAACACTCAAGTTGAAAAGAGTATCTCCAAAAGCCAAGATCTACATGAAACACTTCCAGGGGTCACCATGCACTAATTAATTCCACTTAACCTCACCTACCATATTTATTTTTTTTAAAAAAAAGAAATTTATCTTTTATATTATGAAAGTATTAGCATATCAAATGTACCTAAAAATACAGTCTCAAAGCTCTTTACAAAGGCTAGCATAGATTGATTAACTGAATTAGTTATTACCTATGTGCTTGTATCAGAGCAAAGGCAAAAATCCCACTGATTTTCCTCAACTCAAACTTTGAGAAAGGCCTTTTCTCTTAAAGCAAATACCAATCAGTCAACAAGAGAAAGGAGTAATATAATACTGGGAGATATCTCAGTTTCTTTTCCACTTGTTCACTTTGTCCATGCTTTAACACAAGAAATATAATAAATTACACTTTCCTACATGCCCTTTTACATATAAAAACGCAAATCTATACAAAGCATTATTGGAAAAAGAGAACGTACTGCAATCTAAGTGTATTTTAGCACTATAGAACCTTTTTCACCTTGCCAAAAAAATATACACTCCATAGAGACATGAAGCAAGATAAGGGGGAAAAAAGGGTAACATATTGAGGTGTGAGATAAAGGTCAGTAAATCATACGAGCATTCTTATGTCAAGACTGAGTCACAGGGTAAATTACTCTGAGTCCTGTATAATACGTACAGAAAGTTGTTGAGATTCAAAACCTGTACAAGCTAGTCTGCTGGAGGAGGGTAGAAATCAAAACTATGAACTCAATCACTCCTAAGTAGATAATAATAATTAAAAAAAACCACAACATAAAGCTTGAAAATGTTCACAAACAGAAAAAAGTGCACATGCTCATTTTGTCCACTTTCTATAAGCAGATATTTAATATGCACAAAACTCAGTGGAATGTTTTTCATTGAATGGAAATTTTTCAGAATAATCATATCAGAAACCAAAGGCGCTCTTCTACCCCACCACCCCAAACTAGAAATGACTCCACCTACTTCAGACACAGCTTTGCACTGTTTCTTGTATTCCTTGTTGTCTTTCTGACTGCTTCAATTTTGTCATCAGGTTTGTTTTGGCAGGTAGATACATTTACAACTTTGACAATAGTTTACACTGTTTTGTTCTCTTCCCCTTTTTCAAATACATTGAAAGATTTGCCTTTAGAAAAGGTTTTATGACAGCATAAAATGGCGATCTTAGTTTAACTCTCAAAAGGGATGAAGGGCTAGACAACATGCCTTAACCTGAAATCCAGCACAGAAATAATTAAATCAACAGGAAATTCAGGCTTTTTTTCAATGTCTCTTCAGCACCATTTTGCTTATCATGTTTTATCTGAATCCATCGTGAAACAGGGAAACAAGACTGAACCAACTAGACTTTACATACATTTAAAGACAAGGCTAGGTAAACAAAATGGTGCTGATTGATAAATCATAATTTCAATGTCCACATATACATCCAATCTGAATCATGAATAATTATTTTTGACAGATCAGCTGGGAAATATTGCAATATTGTTACATTTTGTAGGAATAGCTAAACATCTGAAGTTTCAAGAGGCAACACAACATAGGAAGGCTAGAAAGACATTTTAATATTGCTATAAACATTTCCTTTCTTTTAAAGGAGCAAGGATAATTTGAATCAATGCAAAGAATAGATTTTCAGCTTCTGTTACTTTCAGAGGCACAAGACAGATTGTTTTGTAGTATTAACCTGAGAGAAGTAGAACTCCCAATGGATATTTGTGACTTTGTCACTGTACAAGAGATGTCAGGATTTAGGATTAATGGCATTGTAAAAAACATGTAGTATAAAGACGTATTGTGGAAAGTGGTTATGTATGTAAGAGACGGGTATGTAAGAGTGGTTCAGAAGTAGGAATTTATTTCCTAAAAAATCATATGCGAGCAAACATACAACTACTCAAAATGAAAAGGTCAGTGAAGCTTTCTACTTGGTTCTCTGTTTTGTGTCTTATCACCTTTTTGACCACTACAGCACATGAGCTAGTACTCAGAAGTTTACAGCAAGAAATACAAAGTCCCACCAACACCCATCCTTCACTACTTATTTTTGTTTGGCCAAAGAAGCCACTTAAAAATGCAAAGACCAGTGGACTGTGCAATTAAAGTGCGCTTCAGGAACATGGACGAGCTACTTCACATCACTGGCAGCTATGATAGCTGTCTGTGTATATGCTCTTAGTCTATACCAAGTATATAGTAAATCCTATCATCTCAGTTTAGTCTGAAGCGAATGACTTCATCAAGGTTTTCTTGCATTTGATACTGGCAGGCAAGTATCAAGCATGGCAAGAACAATTATTTTAGGTCAACATTGTAGCTGTGTTATTAGCTGTAACACTCATCTCACAAAAGGACATCAGAATCTAGAAGTCAAAGGTCTTTTGGAAAAAAAGTAACAGAAAACAGACTGTCCTGAACACTTTTCTTCACATCTTAAGCACCTTTCAAGGATACACATAACTCTGCTAATGGAAAAATAAAACTATCTGGGAAAACGCTAGAACTTGTACAGTTTCACTCTTTGACTCAGTATCAAAATTATTTTAATATCACTGAAAAAATTATATAATGACGTTTTATGCTTTTACATCAACAGTAATAGTTACTACCCAATCCATACTTCAGCAAAACCTTCACAAAGCTCCTGCCTCTGTTACATATCCTATAACCCATAGTAAGAACTTGTTGCATTTCAGGCTTATTAAACATATACTTCTTTTATATGAGGACTAATATGCTCAGTTATTTCTGTAAATAATCCTTTTGTCTTGAAAATACAATTCATGTATTTCTCCTTCATGGCAGATAAATGAATTACCTTAAGAGATGGGTTTGGTTTTGCATTTTTTTGTTGTGTTTTGGTTGTGGTTTGTTTTGTTTTGTTTTTAACTTGTTCAAGATTAAGATTAAATGATTACAGAAGAAGTAATTCTGGAGCCTCAATTTTTATTTGGCAGACTACAAGATCTGCCACTTAACTGAGAGCTGAAATAGTTTGTGAACTTTCACAAAGTATGAACTTTGTGCAAGGATAAACAACATGCATAGCAAGGAACAGATCTGTAAGTGGAAACAAGTGGATTTAAACACTCTCCCCACATTTCACTTGAGAAAAGAACAGCTTCACAAAAAAACCTTACTGTTCTTGGTTACAGAACTCATTCTAACTATACTTCTTCATTAGTCTTAACTGATCATCCAGATAAAAAGGCTAATACTAATTTCACTCTTCTATTTAACAAAAAAATTATTGTGTATTCATTTATTAATATAGTACTTATACCAAAGCATAATATTCAACAAAAAAACTAAAGGGAAGCAATAAGGTTCAATTTTTAGAGCAGATACAACATTGCCCTGCTTTCTTGTTTCCTGTAGTTCTTTTATTTCTGCACAGTGATCACAACAAAATTTCATATGCCCCTAGATTGGCAAATTAATTCTTTCATTCTGATTAAAAATATCTCTTTATAGTTTTATCTGGCTTGACTGTTGTCAGCACCAATTTGTATTCCCATTGTGCATTGCTAATTTTTCTTCATTCCCTTGACTGTAATCCAGGTTGTGCAGAGCACTGAGGACAGGTTTGAAGAGACTTCACTCACAACACTTAGTATCCACAGCCATCCTTTCAAAAAGGAATTTAACTACTCAGCGTATGTACTTCACAATTTTTTCTAAGGATACTAAAATGTCTTTTATTTCTTTCCTTTGCTCCCCAAACATGATACTACTCAATCATGGTAACATATTTCGCCAAGTAACATTAAGTACTAAGCTTTCTATTATCCCTTACTTTGCTTTAAAAAAATAAAATCGTAAGGATCTAGCTTTTGATACATAGACATAATTTACACCAAGCAGATTCAGATGATTTAAATTACATCTCTTCACTCTGAAAAGTTACCTGGAAATCTTACACAACCTTTTGTTAGATTCCTGCTGCTGAAATAATTTAAGTTGGGTCAGAAATGCTTTCACTACTGATGCTTTTTCATTTACGCTTTGTTTACTATTCCCCTTTTTCTTCATTACTTTGTTATTTAAAAAAAAAACCTATTAATAAGTTTGTGATTATTAGAAATCGCAAATTTGCAGGTTTTTTTTCTAATCTCTATATTATGCTTAGGAACAGACTCAAAACCACCAAGGTGAATCTTAACTACAAAATTTGAACATAGATTTCAAATTGACTCAATTTCAGTGTTACTCCTGTTTGTTTAAAAGCAGGAAATGAGAAATGCAGTATATTTTCACATGAAAATGTTTTTCTGGTTTTTGTTTGTACCACTTCATTATTTTAAATGAAAAAAAGCACCTGGATGTGAGCTAACAATGGAAGAATAATTCTGATCAGTTACTCAAACACTAAAAATAAACATTTTGCCTGAAGTCAATTATGTAAGATTACAAATAGACACACATTCAGAACCTTCTAACTGCAGCTAATCAAGGAAATTGGAAGGTATGATGCTTCTGAACTAGTGAAATCAAACCCCATAAAAACCAGATGGAAGCATAAGATCTCATAATGCAAGAGTTTTCACCATATCCTGAGTTCTCACAGACTAACAGTTCCAGACAACAAGAACAAATCAGGCTGTGGGGCTTTACAAACTTTGTTTGGGAAAAAGGAGGCACTTTGTTTAAATGTTTCATATATTTTAGTATCATTATATTTTGAATGATTTGAGGAAACCATGTTTTTTTCCTAGAACCCTTTTTTTTTTTAGCCTGATACATGGCAGTTTCAGTCTCTCTCTGCCTTAGAGCATTCCCTCCTGTTCATCTTTAAAACAGAAAACCAGCCTCCTTTGGAGCCAAGCATCCTAGTTTGAATTAAATCATCATTAGCAGGATCACCTTGGGAAAGCTGAATTAAATCAGGATAAAAAAGAAAACCACCATTTCCCTTCACATGCATACCACTGATTTGTGAACCCATAAAGCTGTTGAAAATCCAGACAGATACAATTACTTCTGAAGATTTTTGCCTGCCTAAAAGCCCCATGAATATATTCCATGGACAAATGTCTATAAAAATAAATAATTATAAGAATGCTAGGACAGTCAAAATAGTTAATCAGTCACCCATCAGCAGAATTAAAAATAAAGTCACATATGCAATAGTAGATATCCTCATAACTCCTCTGCCACTCTAAACAGACAAATCTTACCCTCTCTTATTCTGCAATTAAAGCAATTTTCTCTTTTTGGAATGAGGCTATTGGTCAAACAGCTTGCATTTAGAAACCAAAACTCTAAAGAGTTATTTTGAGCTGGTTTCTATTTAACAAAGTGAAATTTTAAAAAAATATTTTTTGAAGTACCATGTGTCCATACAGACCGCAATCATCACAACTGCTCACCCTGCCTGATGCACTGGTCACCCTATGCCTCTGCATCATTAACTCCAAGAGTTCATGGTTAACACTCTCCTATTCCCTACTGCTTTCTTCTCTGATGAACTTACAATTGCTACATAGTGTGCTGGTTTTGGCTGGTGTAAAGTAAGTTTTATTCATAGTAGCTAGAATGGGCCTACATTTTGTATTTGTGCTGAAAACACGGTTGATAATTCAGGGATGCTTCAGTCACTGCTGAGCAGCGCTTACACAGAGTCGGGGCCTTTTCTGCTCCTCACCCCACCCCAGCAGCGAGGAGGCCGGGGGTGCACAAGAAGTCGGGAGGGGACACAGCCAGGACAGGCGACCCCAGCTGCCCCCAGGGGTGTCCCAGCCCACAGGGTGTCCAGCACTTTCTGATCTACAGCCTCCACTGTTAAGTACTAAAACCAGTTTAAAGTTGTCTGCAGATTTTAGTTTTATTGACAAGCACAGAGCAGATATAACATACTTTCCCCTTGGAATGCATTTGCCTTTTATTTATTGCTTCCAATTAAAAACTGTGAAAACTTTGAACAGTTACTCATTGCAAAACTTTACCTGCTTCAGAAAACTAAATTCAATATTTGAAATAGCACAATAATTATTTCATTTTAGCAAGAGAAAGAAAAGAAGCTCTTAAGTTTTCACTGTCAGCACATAGTTAATTCTAACAAAGAATAAATTTGTCTCAGCAATAAAACCTTTTAAAAACAATAATAATGCAACAATAAAGGCTCATCAGTTCCAACTGTAGATTCAAATAGAATAGTATAAACAAATGAAGTAGTTTCACAGAAGTCACTTGAATAAAAAGACAGAAGTACCTTCCAAGTCTTCCTAATCAGTCTCTGGTATTAGGATTAGCATGCTAGTGTAACAGGTCCATCACCTCTTCTCTACATGACTTTCTAAAAATGATTAAACTTATTCTTACTGACATTCTTATTTAATACTGAAAACAAATATTAAATTAAAATGAAAATATTATCTGAAAGCATTGAGCGTTTGGTTTTGGATTTTGAGAGCATAGTTGTTTATCCACCTTCTCCACTTCTTCCTGTAGAGCTCAAAGGCGTACTCTGATGAATCAGGCCTCAATTTAAGGAAATTTACTTTATCCGAAACATATTTTAGACATGAGTGTATAGGAAGCAAAGCTATTTTAGTGAGCTCTCTTTTTATTGGTTACTTTTTGTAAGTGAAAAAACATTTCTAAGTCAAGAGATACCAGCAACAGATTTTAAATTCAATAACTCTAATGAAGATTAATTTACTTTTCCCTTTTATGGGCTTTTTGGATGCAAGTCTTGCTTTCAGTGGAAGCCAATTGCCAAGACTGTCACAAATTAGACAACTGAGAAGTAAGCAGAAAGTTTCTTCATTAGTAGGATTAATTTAATGAACTTACTCTCATTAAGTTTTATGAGCCATACTGTCTACAGGAGTGTGTGAAAGTCCACAACAGTAACACAGTGATGTCATGAGGCAACTAAGGACACTGATGACAATTTTGTAAAAGGTGAAGGAAGGAAATAGCAAGGCAAAAGTTTTGTGGAAACCAATATTATTACACAAAATTAAAAATCACTAATTGAAAGAATAATTTTAGTCCAACAAATTATCAACAAAGTATATTTTCTTCTGAAAGCTGACAAGTATACACTTCAACCATAGTATTACATAGCAGTCCACGCCACTCTTTAGGTAAGAAATTGCATAACAAGAATTTTAGCACACCTTAATGTACTTGCTATTTGAAACCCAGCTATTAGACTTTCTTGGGGATATCAAAATGAAGTCAATATTTATTAAAAATATCACTGAGGAAATACCATTCAATAAAGCACCATAATACAATCTCAAGCTCTTCTTACTTTAAAAATACATGATGTTATAAGATCAAGAATTACTACTTCTAAACCAAGCCCTCCTCCTCCCAATTAAATTGACACCAGGAAAGACAAGCACCAACAGAAACTGAAATCACTACAATTGCACAAGGCTGAAAGACAACTTTTTTTCCCTCTTTTACCTACAAGTTATAACCCTCCCAAAACCATTTAAACTCTTGATGATTAGATTTGATATACCAGAGGAATTTTCAGCTTCCCAGGGAGACTTTTAAAAACCTAATGCTTCTAGGAGAAATATCCCCTTCCTACCCTCTTCTAGAGAAAACACCTTCAGCATGCAACTAGTTTAAAGGCAAACAAAGATTACTTTCATCATACCTGCACTCTTAAGGTGGTATCCAACATAATCCCCTGTCCTGCCTAGGCCTGAGGGCCACCACGCTCCTCTTGCTTTCAGCTGTCAGGACAGCAAAGCCCCGCCTAGCATGGCTTTATAGATTTGTGTGCAGCTACATTAATCTACTCCAGCTGTGCGTCTGGCTTCAGCCGCAGCGTATAACCAGTTCATACATACACACATGCGGTGGGTTTTCCAGGCAAGGTGCTGGCGGGGGAGCGCGGCAGGGCGGGCTCTGCCAGCAGAGGTCCGGCTGCCCTCCCTTGGACACAGCCGGGCCTGTAATGGCCGCTCACAGCGGAGCCGGTTAGTGACGGCAGTGGTGCCTCTGGCCAGGTGTTCAGGTGAGGCAGTGCTCAGGCAGTGAGGAAACTCTGTTGTGAGCAGCGAGGGCAGGGCGGGAGTGCTTCGGTGCCTGGAGCTGCGGTCCCCGGTGGCCTGCTGAGAGGACTGCCATGACGGGTTTCCCTCTGGCCGGGCCTGCTGGAGCACATGTCCCCGCCGCAGGCCGTGGAGGGGCCTGTGCCACAGCAAGTGGATGTTTCCTGGAGAGCCCGTCAGGTTTGTCCTGACCTGTGCTGGCGTGGGGGAAAAGTATGAGGAGGACGTTACGTCTGGGAGTAGCTGTTACGGAGTGACTGCAGCCCCTGTTTGCTATCCCCCTGTGGCACTCGGGGGGTTTGAGGAACTGGCAGTGAAGGACTGAAAGGAAAAGGCGCAGGGGGAGGTGATTTTGGTTTTGCCTGTTTCTGACCATCCCAAACTAGTTTAATCAGTAATAAATAAAATGAATCATCCCTGATTCTGTTTTGCCTGTGAAGGTACTTAGTTGTAAGTGCTCTCCCTGCCGTTAGCTTCAGGTGCAAGCTTTTTTGTTTTCTGTTTTTCTTCTGCCTTGAGGTAAGGGAGTCAGAGCAGCTGGGCTGGGCACCTGACAGCCTGCCAAGGTTAACCACCACGGTATAGAATGACTTAGGTACTAAATACTCTTCCCTGAAGGGTGTGTGATACCCCACATACGCTGCGGCCTGTGTATGTAGCTCATGGGCATACGCTCACCATAATTTTTAAGAAGCAAGTGGGCAACTGTTCTAATAACGTGACTAATTAGCGCTTGTAGTAGCAATTACTGTGTAGGAATTATGCACAAAATCTATGTATTTTGTTTCCTTGAGAAGCTGTTTATCATTATTAATAAAGCTTTCAGAATGTTTTTTTTTTTTTCTTCTAGGGAGAGTATTTAGACGAAAGTTAAAAAGGCACTTTTTTAAACTTCTGCCTCTAAATAATTGAGGCTTGATGTTAATGTTTGGATATTATGGTTTGCTGTTCTCTTAACTAAGATACTCTCTATCCATGTTATACTGCTTTTTGAGAGCTTATGGTATAAGTTTAGTGATACTGGTTAGGTTGAGCACAGTAGGAAGAAAAAGTAAGAACTGGGTTTTAGTATGAATATAAGAAAATTGAGTGGGTGGTGGAGAATAAATCTTTAAAATGGCTACCCTTGGGGAAGAAATAAAAATACAGCAGCATTTTTCTATTTGTCTAACATATGGTATAGATAAATGCCTGATGTTAGTGAAATTCCACTAATTCCCTACAGAAGAGTGCTATCTGTAGCTTTGATCAGTGCACGAATATTCAGATATGAATACTGACAAGAAAAAAATGGACAAGTGCTACTTTTGATGTTATGTAAATACATAACTTCATAAAGTTAAATAATTTCAAATAAAAAATGTTTCCCAATTTTACAGATAGCTAATAATTAGCTACTCAAATACATTTGAAGAGCGTGGCATCTTCTCTCTTCTCCATAAATTATTCTATAGCTGTGTTGGATTCCAGTAGGGCTTTTAAAGTTGGTGGGGTTTTTTATATGCAAATATAATTTGTTTGCTGGTTTGAGCTTCTGCTGGATGTGTGGGTGGAATTGAGCTGGACATATCCCAAAGAGTGTTATTTTTCTTTAATATTAAAGTAACTATGGAAAAAAGCCCTGGAACATAAAGGTCTGTCCCAGACTATTTACACAGTGAGTTTTGATTCTGCTGTGACTCAAAGAAAACACACTTTTACGTGATTATACAAGTTGAAATAGTACATCCATTTTAAAGATTTAATGTCAAAATTACTATGATAATCGTGTTTTCTCTAGTAAAAATAGAAAAATAGTTGGGTACCAGCACATGAGTATAACACTAACAGCATATATTTCAAACAAGTAGGTAACATTAATGGAGTTTGTTTCAAACTGAAATTCTTCATGCTGTGTATTTTATCATGGCCAGCTCAGCTTGAAAAGTGTGGATAGGCTCAAAGATATTTTGTATGCTTCTTTGAGAGCTGTCTTTGAGAATTGGAAGGAGATTAAATTTGTGTTGCTATTTGTTACACATTTGAACAAAATGTCTGGGTCTCTGATGTCAGAGCAAAAGGTGGTTACTGGTGTTTCATCTTTAAAGTTACAGAGTGTTATACTATCAGTTAATGAGGCAAAGCATGCAAGTAAAGATGAAATACAGGCTGGGACACTTACATTTCTGGGATGAAATCCTGTAGCTCCTAAAAGCTGATGGGATTTTAGCCTGTGGGTCAGTGAAGCCATAAACCCTGTGATTTTTCGCTCCACATGTACTTCTTAATATGTGTGTATATGTTCGTGTATATATATATAGATGTAAAATGAAGAAATGTTATGGACTGTTTTCTTCTATCCATGCTCTTGAGAAGGGTATTAGTTATTTGTATATCCACAACCAATATGAACAGGATAAAGAGGGATATGGGTTCAAAACCCTGACAGTAATAGTTTAAAGCAATCCTTCGCTCAGTCGAAATGAACATGACCACATCTTCTCTACTGATGCTGGAATGTTGGCAGGCCAATATGAATGTGAATTTTATATTAATTTACATCCTCCAAGAAACAAATAATGGTAGAAAACTGCTATCTCTAATTTGAGATGAAATAGAAAAAAGGTTAGCGTGGTGATTTATTTCTACTCTAAAACTCAGGTGTATTGCAAGTATTTTATGACAAAAATGCTTTTTTTTTCTGAAAATAATTTGTGTGTATTTATGTATACATGCGCATTCTGAAAATTGTCAGAAATATAACAAAGGACTTCATTTCTAAAGGTCTGATGACTTTCTACATAGCTTCATGCTGCACTTCCCATCCTACTTGCAAATGTCACACTACCTTGTAGGCATTTCTACATCATGATTAATGCAATGATTTTTTTGTATGAGGAAGAAATCCTGTTATTTGTTGTTGCTTCAAAATAATTACAATATAAAATGAAAGGGTAGAAGATAGTGCTTGTTTGTTTGCATATGTTAAGTAGTACTCATCTTCACAAAAAGCCCTTTAAATTCGATATAAAATTGTCTTATCAAACAGAATGCTACTTTCAGGACTGTTAATATAACTGTGATTTTAAAAGTTCTAAAACTCACATCTTGAACTAGAGCCATAAGTACTTAAAAGTATGGAATTACGATTTGTAAGAAAAATACCTAAAACTCTTTCTTGGTAATTAAAGACTTTATTTTTTTTCTGTTTGATGTTGAGCACAACTGCCACTGAAAACATGACCAAAGCCTTGACAGTACACATACATGGTGTTTAAGATCTGTCCCAGGGATGGTGAAAAAAAAATTACTAGGGAGAGAAAATGTAGTTAGGATGACAGGAAATAGCATTGCAGAAATATTAGTAATAAGATTTAGATAAGGAGCTTCAGTAAAATGACTGGTGACAAGGCTGGCAAGTCCTTGATTTTAAAACAAGTTATGTGGAAGTGGATGAAATGGCTCTTAATTTATTTGTGTACTGACATCCAGCTTGAAGATGTTATTTATTTATTTATGGAGCTTTTAGTAACACAAACATTTAAAGCAGCAAAATGGCTACAGGCAAAAGTTGCCTACTCAACTGATATGTTAACTATCTGTTTGCTAATGAAGGGATGAAAAAAAATAGGTAGAATTTCAAGACTGGGTTTTGAAGAAACTGAATTAATGTTTAAATAGGTCATTTTCCATTGCTCCTGTTCTTTCAGGACAACCTCTTAGGAATACAAATTGGCTTTGGCGATTATATAATGGTGTCTTAGACTTTAGAACATCCTGAAGACATCCGGATAAGTAAATGAAATGGACAGAGACACAATATTTTTTTTAAAAAAACCCACCCATAATCTTACTGTGTTAGGGGAAAGCTACTTTTTATCTAATACTTTACAGTAGTTTACATGGACATAAGCATGAAATAATTTAAAACTGTAGGAGAATTGGTGGGGAAAAAAGTGACAGCTGCAGGAAATAAATACTCCAATGTGTATATATTAGAGAGAAGGTACTGAAAACCCATTTGGGGTGTTCCTGCTCAAATGTTAACCAGAAAAGATCTGGAAACTCAGAAGATTACTCTAAGATCAACCACAGGGTGGTTGTTTTTATTATTGCTCTGACTATCTATGAAAATTTTATGATAATTAGTCCAACAATGGAAAAAAAACCCTGCTTGCTCAGTGCTGTATTGCTGTTCCACAACACAGGGGACAGAACTGGCACAAATTAAATTAATTTTTTGATCTCTTATGTGTCTGTCAGTACATTATGGGCATAAAAATTTCCAATAAGATAAAAAAGGAAATGTAAACTGCATCAGAAAGGGGACTATCCAAGTAAAGACAACAAAAAAAAGTTAATCTGAGAACAATGAATGATAAATCAATGGTTACCTTACGTTGTACTCTATGTTTGGATTTACTAAGAAAATGGCCCTGAATGCTTCTGTAAATGATTGGCTTTAAATAGGTACTTGAACCATATTTCTACCCTTGTTATGTGTGTGTAATGATTAGTGACACACAAAAAAATTCTTAAAATGTATTTAAGAATAAAGAAGGTTGGTACTACTATATTTTGCCTTAGTTTTGCAAAGAATTTTTCATTTTTTACTTGGGTCTACTTTTTCTCTGTTTATTACTTTTAGCTCTCTTTCCACAACATAATTGGCACTTCTGACAGAAGTGTAATGAAGTTTATTTCTCCAAGAATTGATAATAAACTAATTAATGATTAACAACAGGAAAAAAAAAAATCTATACTCAGATAAGATCTATTTTTCTTTTCTGAAATCACTCTATTACTTATTATAAAGTGCAATAAACATAACAGAAGGGTTTTTCAAGTGTAAAGAATATAGGATCATTGGTTTTGAATCACACCTTTCAAATCTTTCCCCGTCTTAGATGGATATAATAGTTAAAAATGAAAAGTTATTTTCTGGTTATGAGCTAAATTAGCCATTATGGCAGATAATAAAAAATGCTTACTGAATTCACAAGAGGGTTTGTCTTTTTTACATTTCCAGGTAAATTTTGCAGGCTTTCATATTTAGGTTACTTTTTGCACCATCACTCGAACTTTTCCAGGCTTCTCTCAACTAAAACATCAAATCTTTCCACATTAATTCATTAATAACTAGCATGTCTGTGACATAACCTCCTTTCCAGTTTGTTGCTGTTACTGTCCTGCCCTTTGTATTGACCATCCTGCCTTGGATTTCTTTCCTCAGCATATTTCTTTGCCTTACTACGCATTTCTTCTTCCAAATTATTTATAATGTAAATCAGCCAATACATTTGAAAACAGGTTAGGAACCTCATCTTTTGTGCACCTGCATTTAGATCTCTAATTCCCAAAGTCTTGTCACTCATACTTGCCCTCTGTCACTGAGATCCAATCAAGTTCTGCATCTCTGAGCCGCTCATAATTTGTAACTTACTGATCTTGCTGATTAGTCATTTGTATTTTTTAGATTGATTTAGATAGATTAGTCTTCTGAATATTTTCACCATATATATATAAAGTGATTTATTAAATGCCCTAGTAAATTGCAGCTAGGGATTTCCCACTCAATGCTTTCAAAAGAATTTATAAAATGTGTTGCAGTGACTTATCTTTGATAAATGCATCCAGATGATCCATAATCAAATAATAACCCTTCATAGTTTTTTTTACCATAATATCTGATAAACCTTTTTACTCTTTATTGTATACAAACTCAAACTTTCTTTATTGAATCCAAAAGAAAACTTTCTTGTCTGGTCCTTTTATATATATAAAAAAAGGAATGTTCTCGTTAATTTTCCTCACAATTGCTAAAGTAAAATTTTATAATGCCTCATATCTGGACCAAGGAACAAATTTTTCATTGTGAATTTCTATAGCAATGCAAACTTCCATTTATTCTCGAAAGGGCAAAGTCATTGGGCACATTATTTTTCTTATAATAGGGTATGCGTTTTCTTTAGGTAATGAAAAACCTGCACTTTGTTCTGAGACGCTACTATTAGAAATTACATCTACTTTCTGTTCACACTGTCTATGAAGTAGCATGGCCTTTTGTTATGGTTGTTCCTAGTCACCTGGAGCTTTGTTATTGGCAGCCTTCCCCAGTCTACTTAAGGGTGGTCTAGTAACGTGAAGCATCTTTCAAATGACTGCATTTTAAGCTCTTTGCTGGTTGTTCATCATTCTCCTCCAAAATGCCTGACCTCATACAGGAAGATCTCCTGACACCGATTGAACTAGAAGAATAGAGTAGCATTCAAATGGTGATTTTGCTCAGGGCACTACTGACTTTGTGCCATCAACTATAAATAATAATCCTGCATTCATGATGAACAATTTATGCTAACACAGGTAATACAGCAGTCATATTAATATGCTAACCCAATAGTCAAAGCAATCTTGACTCAGTGGCCCATCAAAAAATGGATTGTAAAGCTGATAATCTTGTATGACGATGACTGTGACCAGACTGGGCCTGTTTTTATTACCTCTACAGATATTATGAATGTGCTCTGTGCATAATATATGAATGTGAAAAATGTAAAGATAAAATTCAACAAAAATGAAGATAAAAGGCAGCTAAAAACTATTGTAATGGGAATCCAACTATTTGGTCTCTTATTACTTATTTAGGTTCACTTGCCTTGAAAACAGATCTGGACCAGATAACCTACAGAGGTTCCTTCTAAACTGAATTATTTTATAATTCTACAGGAAAGTTATAACCTTCGCTCTGAAGATGGCAGAAGAACCTGTACTAAAAAAATCTAAGAAAGTTTACAGACAAGCAGAACACTGCTCACTGCATCATTTTCTTCCCCTTATTATTAAAATATACTAATATTAGTAATATCAACTCATCCCAACTGCAGAGAAAGAACAGCAAAAAGAATTACCTAAACAATTACTATTTTCTCACAGTCCCTTATATTGTAAAATAACACACGCTTCCCTTCAGGACCTCTCACACTCTCTTGATCACAGCTCGAATGTTCTAGACCAAGAACTCTAATTTTCACCCTGGAAATCTTTGGCTCTTCTTTCTTTTTTCCCAGCCTGTTTAAAATTTAAAAAAAACCCAAACCAACCAACCAAAAATACAGGCCAAGTTTAATACAGGCAAAATTGAAGACATTCTGTGACAGTTTGAATTTCAATATTTCTGTTCAAACTGTTTTCCTACTAATTTTGTAATCTAAAAAAAAATCTTTTTCTTGGAAGACAGCTATTTACAAGAACTGTTCTACATTGTGAAGTCAAGCAGTGAGCTCTTTTGCTCATGTACATAGCAGTCTCATCAATGCGTGTATGCACAGATGCAGGTGTTGGTCTGCAATGCATATCACACAGCTGGAAGTGCTGAATATTAATCTCATTTTTATTGCATATATTTAATAACCTTCTAGTTACTTAATTGATGGATCCTATCCTGCAAACTGTGAGAGCATGTAGCATCATCTGAAGTGAGAGGGAATACATGTGTATATGTCACAATTTGCCTAATATTTGTTAAGCTAAAGTCACGTTATAACTGTCCAGGAAGAAATTCACTTAAATCAGAGAGTGCAATCATAATGCTAGCAACACTTGATGATTATACAAAGTTCACTCACAACAACAAGTTTTAAATCAAACTTACAGCGTTCCTCTCTGAAGAACTTGCTGTCAGGGGTAAAAAAAAAAAGGGAAGATAGAAACTGGAACTGAAAGAATCATCACACTAAACCACTGAGAGACTTGTTACAAGATCAGGAAAATTCCGGTTTCACTTAGCATAAACCATACATGTACTCCATCAGTTATGCTTTTTTTCCAATATTTATACCAAATTTTTAAAATTTTCATTCCAATCAAAGATGATAATCACTTTAAAAAAAAAAAATCTGATTATTAGTAGTATCACTGCCTGTTTACGCTTTCTAATCAGTACTACTTCTCTCATGGTGCTAAACTTTAATTTGACCATCCCTGCTGCTGTTGTATCACTAGCACAACTAAAATCATCCATTCAGGTGGGCATCATGTAACTAACACAGGATAAAGCAGAAAAGTAATTACTATCTGCTATCTATTCTGTATAATTCCTTGGATGAATATCTGTACTCCTATTTCCAAAATTGTTCATTGTGTCCTTAAAAAAGTAACCGCACAGCCCTCAAAATTTCTTACTCTTTTTAGTTGACCATTTTTGCAGTTGAACAGTATAATTGCAAAAGTCATTCCAGAGAAAGCTTAATCCTTTAGTAGACAGATATCGCACTCTTCTCAATGATTCCGATGTCCTTTTGTCCTTTATAAAATATCTGAGAATCTATATATAACCATGATTTTTCTCAAGCCCAGTTTTTCTAGTACATTTATTTTCACTGAGGTAGCACACCAATGTCCATTCCTATTGCAATTTCAGCCAATATTACCTGTCTGTTTCCAAGCACCAAATATTCAAATCCAGACATACTGAGTTTCAACAAAACTGTCCTATGCAGTCCTTGTCCTCCTGGACTCCTTTACATACAATTCTGTGCTTTTTCCTTTCCCTGAATAGTATGACAATGCTTAATTCACGTCCACTAATTGAGCTTCAAAACAATAAACTTGAGTTAAATGACTTTCCTTAATATTGAATTTCTTAAGCCAAATTCTCCCGAGAAACAGCTCTTTCTGCTTTTGGAATCTATTTCTGTTCCATCCTAGAAAAAGGATAAGCCTATTCTTAAACCAGTGCTCAGATAAGTTCTGACATATTTTACCCATCACTGATCAAGCACTTCATCTAATTAGCTCTCTAATGAACTACTCAATTGCAAAGCTACAGGTATGCTGCATCTTTTTTCTAAACTCCTCAATAGGAAACCTTTCAAAAATATACTACACAAGTAACAAAATTCTCCTTTTTTTTTTTTTTTTTTTTTTTTTTTTTTTTTTTCTCTATTTTTTCTATTTTCTTCTCACTTAATATCTGTAGGGACCGGGACCTACCAATGTGTATTGCTCCCAGTTTAGCTCTCTCTCCTCTTACACAAACCCCTGTATGTGCAGTAAGTATTCTGAAGTATTTAGCTGTATGTCTCAACAGCCTCTGTGTACAAAAAAGGGTCAGATATAGAATAGAAGTTATAAATTGGATTAAAGTAGGTAAGATAAACAGCAGTATTCTTCTCTTGCTGTTGAGCTGGGGCAATGAAATGTTATGTGTGATCATTCAGAGTTGGCATTTTATGTGCTTTGTGTATAGCTCTGCAAAGGACTTGATTCCTCAGCTTCTTCAGTAATCACTTCTTTTTGTTGTGACTTTATACCAATCCATTAGATCAGCGTCAACAAAGACCAGTGATAAAATGTCCAAACTCCACACTTCAATGGAAGCCCATTAAATTGTAGCACACTAGTACACATTACCATTTCATGCAAATCATGTCTTGCCAAATACATCTGGTTTGCACAATCATCAGCTTACCCAACCAGTTCTGATGGGCTGTTAGCTGACCTGCAAGGCGGCAGCTAAGCTGTCCTCTGCATATCTGACTTGATGTGTCTGCCAAACTACATTATCCCTCTGGCTGTACAGACTTCTCTGTGTATACTGTTTGACAGACAAAGGCAATAGGTCTTCTGCAGGACAGCTACAGGCAAACAACTTTTCTAATAAGAAAACATAGAATTCTGAGCATCACCAGTTGCTATGAAAGTTGAAGAGTAGTCAGAATTTCTCAGGAGCAGACTTATTTAAAATTCTAAACATGAATTGTGGGGTCTGACTTCTGACTCCTTTTTATATACCTTATTTTTTAAAGTACTAATAGAAAAAACTGGCCAAACCATCAGAATGTAGGAATATTATTTAGGTGATTAATACCATGGAACAGTGCAAAAAGCCAGTCAAAGGCAGCTATAAAGCACACGACATGCTTAACAAGAAGCCACAGGCAAGCTTTGAGCACAAATCCCCTAATCCTATTGATCCTGCTTCTGAAAAAAAGTGAAGCTCTTCTGTGACTCAGAAGGGTGACAATATACAGCAAGTGCACACGGCAGGCAAAGTATGCTTCAGGAAACATAATCACGTAACCTTCTTCATTACTTGAAAAATCACTTCTGTCAACACTCAAGCCACATCCTCACTGACTGCTGCTGTTTAAGATGCTGTCAATCTTCCCATATGATTTTGTGAACCAAATAAATTCCAACTCATTTAAAGGTGTTATTATCTCTGCTGATAACATTACCCCATTCAGGAGTTGCAGAAATAGGAAAACAAAACTTATTTCAGTCCTTTTGTTCTGGCAGTTTCTCAGTCTCCCAACATAAAAATGTAAGGTTTCAATGTAGAACTGGAGACTGAATAAGTATTTAAACATATTCTTATGGACATAAATCTGCTCATAACATTCAACCAAGAATATATTTCTGGTTTTTTATATATATATATATATACATATATATATATATATATATATAAATTATTGGGTTTTTTTACAGACGCAACTGTTTGAAAGCAAGTATTTCATTTATACAGACTATCTGACATTCTGGAACAACCTGTTTGCTTAATTTTTCTTTAGATTTTACCACTTGAGTTTATACACATTTCCCAAAACAATGTAAATTCTCCTCCCTAAAGTGACTGTTATTACTCATGTCAGAGATTAGTATTGCTTTACATGGTTTAATATATCACTTAAACCACAAAGTCATAAAAAAGTTATTGTTGATTCTGATTTGATTAAAAATGTGTTCAAATACTTCTCCCTTTGTGAGAAGAATTTTATCAAAAGCTTTTTTCCACCTGCACAGTGCTGTTTTTATTTTTCAGAACCCAAACAATACAAAATGCTCATCAAAATGGAGGCTGAAATTACTGTGTTAATGGCAATTTTAATTTTTATTCTGGTACAATTGGCAAACTATCAGCAATAAACTAGATCTCTAAGTGTCTGTTTCAGAAAAGAAGCCTTTTAGTTTATTGAGGAAATCTAGTGAAAAGATTGTAAATACATTCTGGCCCTTGAATAATAAGAAACAATTATCTTGTGTTGTCATAACAGCAAGGAAGCAACAATATAAGATTTTGATAATCATAAAATATCCTTAGCTCCCTAACAGAGAAAATAATCTGCCCTTGTATTTCAGATTCTTAATTCTTTGTGTCAAAGTCAAGATGGGTGTAAATAAAAGAAAAAACAAATCCCTGCCCTTTCATATACCTCTACCTACAATGAGCACAAAGAAAAAAAAAAAGTTAAAAAACTGTGATAACGATGAGATACTTGTTCTCTAAGGTATACTGTGAGTATCCGAATATCCAGCGAAGAAATTGGGCAATTACTTATTCCCACTTACTGTCCTGAAAGAAGAGAGAATCATGAAAATAAGGAGAGGAAACATTTGAGATGATGATTCATCTGTTTCTTGACTCAAGGCACAATCAATGAGTGGCAAGCAACAATATAAAATATGCATGAAACAACACAACTAAAATTATTGTTCGTCATATTGCTGCATGTTCTTTTTTACCCTGCATTAATTTTAACTATAATTTAAATAAATATAAAATGCAGAAAAAGTATCTGCTTAATACAGTGGAAAGATACAAGCTCAGTTGCAGGAATGGCAAGGAAACTGCAGTTTGAAAAAGGAGCATGTTGTATGTATGGGGTTTTGCACACTGAGAAAGATGGATGGGCCCAGAATGAAATCTCTCAGGTGAAAGATGCTGTCATCAGAGAATGGTTGGAAACCAGGCTACAGAAACATCATCATGTTTCCGGAAGATGGAAGATTATCAAAGGAAACACCCAGTGGCAATCTTCTACTGTCTATTCTCTGGAGCAGGCATTACATCAAGAAATCATAGGATCATAGAATCATTTAGGTTGGAAAAGACCTTTAGGACCACTGACTCCAATCATAAGCCTAACACTGCCAAGTCCACCACTAAGCCATGTTCCTAAGTGCCACGTCTACATCTTTTAAATACCTCCAGGGGTGGTGACTCAACCACTTCCCTGGGCAGCCCCTTCCAGTGCTTGATAACCCTATCAGTGAAGACATTTTTCCTAATTTCCAATCTAAACTTCCCTGGCACAATTTGAGGCCATTTCCTCTTGTCTTATCACTTGCTACTTTGGAAAAGAGACCAATACCCACCTTGCTACAACCTCCTTTCAGGTAGTTGTATCATCCTTCACTGGAAGATCGGATTTGCAGTAGTCAGATGTATAGACTCACAATTAATAATTTCAGTCTATTCTGAAAAGGCACCAGCAGCTTGCTTCAGTGAATCTCATATAGTCCCAAGTGTTTACCTACGCTGCTGGTAATAAAGAAGTGTTATTACCTGAAAGACAGAAATCCAGAATGCAAAGGCAAGGGATCAGGAATATTCAACAGTACAAGAAAGCTGAACGTCTTGGAGATACTTACCCACTCTTTTCATTTTGCATGTGAATAAACTGTGTAGGCATTTTGTTCTCCATTTCCTTATTTCTATATTTCTCATATAATCATACTGATGACTAGTTAAGCATGTAACATAGGGTTACAATACCCTTGAGCAACTGAGGACCTTCACCACCAGTACGCTGCCTCTTCCAGAATGCAACATAACAACTGTTTGCATGACAGAAAACATCATGTAAAATAAATGCTGGAGAAATTCTGGGTATGTAGGCAACTATTAGAGCTGGTGGATAATTTGTGAGAAATAATCAAGTAGCAAATTTGTCCTATTTTCAAGCATAATTTTTTTCACTGGTTTGTAATAATTGATCTTTTTTAAGCTAAGCTGTGAATTACACCAGAAGATATACTGCCAATAGGAATTAACTCTTACAACACATTAAAGTTTAAAGTTTGACATTTAATGGGCATTCTAATAAAGTTTGAGTGCAAGGATGTCTCTAGAGATTTATTCAAAAGAGTAATAAAAACCAGTCATAAATTTGCTTTGAAATTTAACTGAAAACTCACAGGTTTGGTTTTGTACTGTTCACTCACTGATTGGCAGTGCTACTAATCCCTTGACATGAAATTTGGTTATGACACTAAGGCTAACAGTCAGACAAAGAGTTCAGTGAAAACTCCCGTGTCTACAAGTGGCTGGAAAACCAGCACTTCCATTGCCCTTTAATGCCAGGGTAAGACACTCTCTTGAGAGTTAAAAATGGCACTTATTTAATTACCATTGCTATTTTCTACAGTTTAATGACTATTCTCTGTACAGTTTCCACTTCTGTTTGGCAATGATGGACAGAGAGTCTCAAAAATGCTCTGTGCTGCATTCCCCACACCACAGAAACTCAGTGTGTAGTGGAGCTCGACGTGAAGAAACAGGCTGGAGCTGAGATGGGCTGGAGAAGCTGACTGGGTCAGAAACACCAAAGGAATCATCTCCGTCATCTTATTTTAGTCCTGCACTGTTTTCTTGTTTTCTTTATTTTCTTTTTCTTTTGTTAACAGACTGTCCCAGAGGAGTGATACATTTCTGTAACCATTTTAGAGTGTTTAGTAAAGCTTCTCATCGGAGCTGAGGCTGCATTCTAACTATACGGTAATCACTTCAGTATCAGCACTGAAATGTTTTTGAAAACTATTTACAAGGCCTTTATACTAAAACTAAAGGTAAAGGAGACAAAATGGGAAAACAGCAGTTCACCAGAAAATGCATAGATTTCAGGTTTCTTTTATTTGGCCCTCTATTTCATTTTCAAAAGATCACTCCCTTACTTAGCCTTTCTAAACTAAGCTTCACCCTGAGTGCAATTTCAAGAGAAGTTATAAGCCCCTGAAAAATGGGGTTTATAACAGAAATGTTGACAGCTGGCTCTTAACAGTAGCAGAGTTCCCCACCACTGCTATAATACAGTAGTCTCTACTCTTAATTCTGATGAAAAGTTACTGTAATGTGACTCCCTATCTATACTAGGCCACAGCATTTTTCTTCTTTATGGGCCTCATTATGGTAAGGAAAATGCATGTCCCCCTAGAGAAAGTTGGTAAAAGAGGATCTAAGTACTTATAAGCTATGTTTCTTTTACATCAGTGCCTGAATATAAGGCTAGAAGATCTAATGTGCTTACTGTAATGAGAAACATTATCAACACTCCTCAGAAAATGCAGACTTAGATGTGGTACAGAATTCTAACATAAGTTAATCTATAGTGTCTTTTATCTTGAAGGATTCCTAGGTGTTTTAATGAATAATGTCCCTGGGCAACATTCACTCATCCCAAAAAACACAGCTGCCTGTAGGATGGACGAAGTGTCCTTCCTCCACCATCAGTACCATAATGCTCTTCATGTTCACAGAGGAGGAGGGAAACAGAAAACAGTTCCTCAGTTGAGCACAGAGCTTTACATAAAATATATTGCCAAAATTAACTACCAAGTGGGAGGCACAACAGTTTTGCATCAAATGGTCTCCAGATACTTCCTATAGGTACATCAAATAATTCTTTATAGTGAGCCAACTGCATATTTGTTTTTATTAGAAAACAGAATTCCCAGTGTTTATTGTATTATTCTTGTTATGGAACAGCACTACAATCACACAATGTCTCTGTTCTTACTGTGCACTTGCACTTGCTATTTTCTGTGCTACTGGGGGGGAAAAAAAAAGTGAGAGGATGCAGACATTATTTTGCAAAATTTAAAATGAAAAAATGTATTTTACATGAACATTTCCAATATGTTTCAGTATTCTTTCTTCACACTTGTATTTTTCCAGTATTAAATTAGGGATTTTTGATTTAATGTTTGTGTTCATGAATACTGTGTGTTTATATGTGTGTTAGAGACAGGGTGAATTTATGCACATAAACTGTCATTTCAAGGTCAGATTGTGTAATGCAATTGCTATTAATGACAGTAAACAACAGAGGTGGATAAATATGGGTAGCTTTTAGCAGATGAGCAGCTTAGACCATTGCTTAATATTTTTTAGAATAGACAAAAGTTTTTGATACACAGTAGAAAACAGTAGCAAAGACAGAGCAAAGTCAAAGCTATAATCAGAATGTACTGTGATTAAAAAAGAATAAATCAGATGGATATAGGAGATTATGACCATCTGTATATTTTTGCCTCACACGTCACTCCTACCCTTGCTTAAGGCCCCCAAAAATCTCATCCCCAACATATTTGCCTAGGAACATATCCCATTTCATCTTTGTGGGGTAGCTTCCCTTTAACAAAACATGCAGCTCCAAAAAAGGTTAATCAATATTAATAGCTAGTTCAAAAAGGAATTAGTAGAAGGAAATGGAAGGTCCCTTTTTTTCTACAGTATATCACCTTGCAGAATCCCTGTTTACATGAGGTGAAAGTTGCCTAAACATGAATTATCTGATAATATATCTGTAACTCACTGGTCTGGCCTGATCAAACACACATGATGGTACTTGGTAAATACTCAGATATTCGTATCTAACCCAGAAGATGATAACTACCTGTACAATTCAAACAGAATGAGGTGTAAGGATAATGTTAATTGTATTTGTACACAAAATGCATTACTTATCTGTTCTGGATGAGAATACTTTTTGCCCATAGTAAAGTACACAGTTTTATTTTGTCTCGCTCTGAAAATGGAGGTAAAAGTGACCTGTGTTTCCATCCACTTGATGGTGCTGTTTCCAAAATACATACTACATAGTGAAGATGAGTAAATGAAATCCGTAACTTACTTTGCTCCTAGAAAATATGATTAATAATGAATTAATTTTCTTACAGTCTGCTTTAGATACAAAAGATACAACATCCTATCATTTCAGTGTTTCCTACATTTGCAACTAAATGCAGCAATTCTTTTTACCCTCTTCCAATGTATGATCAAATCTTTTAATCTTTTCTTAAATTGCACAGCCATGTGGCAGTCAGTAAGGTCACTTGCATAATTAGGATGACTCATCTAACCAAGTTTGGCAGATCAGCATTTTGAATGGAAGATTTGAGTTTTTGCCAAAAAAAGGAGACTGGAAATTTAGGCTCTGATCTTCAATGACTGAAATAGTCAAGAACTTTCGTATGCACCCTCTCCTTATGCAAAGCATCAAACCATGCTTATTTGGGTTGCGTCTACATTTTGGGGAATATCAGTGGCCAACTGAAAGTATTAAGGTTAGAAGACTACATAATATCAGAGGGGAAACATCAGTGGTGCAGTCAAATAGATTATTTGAGTAGGATGTATTATGCAGCAGAATCAGGAGGCTTATATTGCAAACCATGCTGTAATGAAACGCATGAGCTAGAATTAGTACAATGTAATGTACACATGCAGAACATAATGGGGTCTTGCAGAGATCAAAAAAAATAGGAACTATTTGTTGCAATTCCTAGCACTAGAATTACTTCCCATAGATTTCTATGGCAAGAATAAAAAATTGAGGTACATAAATTACTGAAAACTTGCTATCAAGTTCCACATAAAATGTTGTTACTTTTAAATAAAATAATACAAAAATATTTTTAGATCTTGGGTACTTTACATTTAATAATAAATATTTTATGAAGTGCCACCACAGATGCTATTTAAACATGTGATAAGCCCGAATAATTAGTCTGCAGCACATATCACGAATAAAACAGATTACTTGGAAAAAAAGCAAAAGTGCCAGGCTTGCCTAAGACACAAAATGAGGATCTGAGATGAGGCAATGAAATGACATTAACCTTGATTAAGGTTACTGCCTAAAACTGATTGTCAACACAGGATCTTTCAACGCATTACTCTTATTCCTGTTCTTACATTTCAACTTAATCTGAATGAAATTTTAATGCACTTTAAAAAAACACGTTAATAATTACATGGAAAAAGAAAGTGTCAGAATCAAATATAAATTCTTCACATGGTAATTTTCTCTTCACATTACTCTCCCCTCTGCAGTGGCTTTATTCCATTAAAGCAGGACTTGTCCACAACTGTCAGGCTATGTACAACAATTTCAGGAAGAGTTTTTTGGGTCACTCAGCTTTGACCATCTTGGATCTTGTTGTTTTGTGTGAGTGCTGGGTATCTGACAGGCTGACATGATTACTGCTGTGTTTTCTTCCGCCTTTTTTAGGCTTATCTGCAAGATACACTGGCTCTGAGACCCTGCCCTACTAACATCAGCCTGACAAAACCCATCCTGTTAGCGACTGATTACCCTCCCTGCCAGGCTGAAATGATCAATGAGTGGATGGACTTGTCAGACAGTTCTTTAGAGATCTGTGTGGCAGCATCTGCAGCTGTGTAATAGTGGAAAGAAAAACAGTCTAGGGACCTGCTCTTTCTCTTGTAACATGCATGTGTGGCCTTTTTCTACTCCAGAGCCAGCCAACCTGGCTGAAGATCTGGCTTTAGACCTTTGGACTTTAGAATGCAAAGTTTATGCAGTAACTTTGTAGATGTACACAAAACATAAATGCATTGCAAATCTCCCTAGCAACCAGAAAGTACAATCCTATGTGTTCATTACTTTGTGCAACTGCATCAGTACTTCAGTTTTAATCATGACTGCATTTTTGAGGCCCATCTACCAGGAGTCCTCATTTACCAGGGACCATGAGAGCAGTCATGAAACTTGATTCCTTTCAGTTGTACTCCTGGACTGCATTAGATGCAGCCACTAATGAATATTTAGTCCATGGGACCAAATTAAAACTAGTCTGAAATAAGCCTGGTTGAAATTGAATCGATGTAGATCAAACTCTATTTAGCTTCACAGACGTAGTCATGTTGTGTCACGCCATTTGCTAATGTAGCTATAGATAAAGTGTGGCTACCGCTGGGAAAGCAAAACTGAAAGCAGGAGTAAAAGGATGAAAGAAGTAAAAATGGTTGTAATAAAAGATGTACAGTTATGTTACATCAAAGTCATTTTCAAACAAAGAACACAAAGGGGGAAAAAACCCAAGAAATATATTAACTGAACTAACATTTACTAACTATACTAACCGTATTGCTAACATTTTTGTTGCTATTGATAGATAGTATCTTACATGAGTAGGATCATCTATGATGTTAATTATTAACTTTTATAAATATGCAAAGCATTTGTAGTTAAGTGTCTAAGCAACCATGCAGTTTCTACACATACACTACAAATAAGTTTCCTGGCAGCTAAGAAATTGGAAAAGTTATATTGCAGACTTAGAACTGTAACTATTTTGTTGTTGTTGTTGTTCAGTTGTATTTTGGTAGTACCTGTAGACCATAAACAAAGGCAGACCTTGAAATGTAAATAGAGAAGAGGCAAGTATTTAAGAAATATAATTCATATTCCACAATATAATTCCTATTCCATAGGGTATTTGGGGCACAAAGAAATTTATTGACATGCCTGAGTGTGCACAGCCAGTTGGAAATAGTGAACAACTGCAGAGTTCCAGGTCAACTCATTGCAAATCAGAAATCTGCATTCACACTGGGGCCCTGATACTGATGTCACATAGACATGACCTAAATGTTAAAAAAAGAATACATGTAATAGTCTGTATGTCAATCAGTGCATTATCCTTCTCAGAGACAAAGTGCAGCTGTGGTTTAACTGTGACAAAATTTTAATGTTACAAGTTTGTTGAGAATTATGTCACTGAAGAGTGAATACAAAATCATTGATAACCAGATTGTGAAAATGTGAACTTTTTATAAGACAACCAGGGAAAAATACTAGCTTTGTTATTTAAGAAATATTACATTGCAGAACTGATATAATCTAGTTTTGTGTTTACATTGTAAACCTCACAGACCACTTCAAAAGCGTACCAAGTATAACTCTTGCACAGCACATCAGTTTCGCACTAGCAGATGGTAAAGAGGGAGTTCTGATTGGAGATACTGATGCCAACAAGTGGTACAGATTCCTCAGTGGAAAGAACTGTGTTGAAGACAAATAAGTACAGAAGGAAAGTGCTGCAGTAAAGAAGAATTACTCTATTTCTATATCCAGAGCTGTCACCTAGATATGCTTAAAATACTTCACTGTAAATGTTTGCCGAACTATAGTACCACGAAAGCTATAGGCTTGCCAGATGTTGATAAAAAGCAAGACATGTAAGAACAGAACTAAGGACATGTTAATTGTAGTACTAGTGAAGAAATCAAGCAGTGAAAAAATTGGATTTGACTTTGTGATGAATAGTGAAGTCTTAAACACTGGCAGGATTGCAAAAATAGTACAGCAAATTGGGCATATTATTACAAAACATAAGGCTTTCTCTGTAAGGATAACTGATGGTGTGTGATTTTCTTTTATGAACAAAGTGTGAAAGCTATTAGAAAAAAACCATTCTGAAAACAGAAAGGAAAAAAGGATATAACCTTGTGTCTGGGAGTAGTCCTTCTAGAAACATTTTTAAACATTTATAATACATGGATATGAAAATATCCTGTTATTTTCTTGTGCCATTCTGCTGAAAAAGACTCATATCTTTGCTAAGGACTTTCACAAAATCTTTGGCATTATTTAAATCCTTCTTTAGCCCTGAAAATAAGACATAAGTAGAATAGTCACTTTGCTGGTCCTCCACACAGAAAATAATTTATCCTTTTTTTTTTTTTTTTTTAAATCTTAAAAGAAGAGAACTTGAAAAAACAAAGTCTGAACAAATCCTGTAATCAACAAATTTGGTTTTGTTTTTCTCACAGAAGTCCTTGAATAGATCATAGATTTACTCTTTAAAGCATCTTGATGACATATTTTAACATAAGCATTATGGCTTGTGGCTTGCTAGTCTTAGATTTTTGAGATTTATTGCTTAGATGTGATTATCCATTATCTCTGGCCTATAGAAGAGCACAGTGACTGAGACAGTGAAAATTAAGCTGTATGCAGTAATATGAAGCAGTAGATCCCAGATTTTAAAAAAATTAAGACCTCTTGTTTTGTATTGTTTATTGCTATTTTGGTTTAGGTTTTTTTGTTTTTTTTTTTTTTAATGTCTAGTCTTTCAGCTTATACTGCTGACATTCCTCTAACTGATATTTGTTAGCATGGCAATATTTCTGCCTATGAAGGCAGGGCAAACAGCCTCGCAGTACGGTCAGTACAAGGATGCTCTGAGGCTCTCTGACTACCCATAGCGCATCTTGGGGAGATCCTGAGAATACTTCAGCTGAAATGCTCAGGGTAAAAACTCAGAATCTGGTAGAAAATCCGAAGTCTTCAATGAAGCAATCCTCCAGTGGAACGCATTTTGTGTCACCATAAGGGAAGATGGATCTCATCAGAAAGAGAAGACATGAGAGGATTTGGCAGACGTTTCAAGTAGGTATAGAGTCCTCTCTACACCTGCGTTTGAGTGGCATCTTACAGTAAGATATAAAAACTTACTTGAGACCTATCAAACCGAGGTCTTGAAGGAATGTCCTTCCTTGCTTCTTTGCTTCTGTGATAATTCTAAGTCCCTCATCATCATGTGATGAGCAGAAGCAGAACCACAGTTCATCTGTTTCTAGATTATCCAAACTCTGATACTTGAAAGTGAGGGCACCTTTTTTACAGACCTATTTGTTCTCTGGGAGCACTGTTTCCTAGGCATTTAAATGTTATCATTGAGGATGGAAGTTGATACAGTCAAGCTGTGGATGTTGATAGGAGAACATCTCTGAGCCTCTGCTTCTTAAACCATGTCACTGAGTAGGGTCCAGGCCACTGGTAAAAGAGGACCTTTCAAAACACACTGGTAGTCAGTATAGCCAGTACTCTGACAACGTGGATAGCTCGCCCATGGAAACGGGAGATATCCTGGAGCATAACACAAAGATATCCTACAGGATTATAAGGATTTGAGGAGCACTGGGTAAAACTGTCTGTCCTGTCAATGGCTCTAAAACAACTGGAATTAATTACACACAGAATACAATTATAATGTCATTACAGATGAATGAAACAGATGATCTGTAAACTCACAACCTACCTAAAAACCAAGAGTTGCAATGGGCATGTCAATGCCAGACTGCTTTTGTCACAGATTTATGGGAAAGTCCATTGACTGCTGGATTAGGATGGGAGCCTGGAAACAAGAATTCAGTGTCTCCTGGTCCTGTGAGTGAAGACTCTGTGGTGAAACAACAGGATGGTACAGATCAGTGTCTGGGTATATTATTTTATGTGGTTTGAAATGAAATAGCAGTTCCATAGTTAAATGCACTCATTCTGTCAAGACTACTCCAGATTCACTTTTTTCTTCATGACTGTAAAAAGATCCAATTTCCACTATGAAGTCTGGAAACATATCAAATATGAGGGTAGAATTAGACCTGATATAAGCTTGGTGATCTTAAAGAATACAAGATATATCCATCTTTCATTGTAAGAAGATTTTAGCTTTTCACTGGGATTACTAATTTTTGCATTGCTATTGTACTGTATTCTATCTATTTTTCATAAATAATGCTAATGAAAGACCTTTATTGCAAATGCATGTGTACATGTTTATTTCTTGACACATTGTTGCATTTATTTCTAGCTTCCTGATGAATTTAGCTTTTTTATGAAGTGTAAAGGGAAATAAAGGACAGGAAAATCCACAGTACCCTGTACAGAGGCAAAACAAAGAGTAAATACATTCATTGCTTTCCTCAAAAGAAATGTATTGTGCAGCTCCTGAGGAATACAATATTGAGATGAAAATGAAGCTGCAATGGAAATGGAATGAGAAATAGGTATTTGCTTCTGGGTGAACACAACAAACCTATCAGCTACCTGTTAAAAAGCAGCAGCCCCATCACACCAATTCCTGATGACTAAATAAACTACAGGTAAAAAGACAGGGGAATAAGACAGAAGGAAAGAAGGGAAATGAAGCTGCCAAATGAAAGAGAAGTGTTTCTGCAAAGGTCAGTAAGGGATAAGATTAGTTTGGAGTAAGCCAATACTACAGTGTAATTTGCAATATTTTCAAACACTTCAGAATAAGCATTCCTCGCTATTTTTAATACAGGCTTTGAGCCATGACTATCTAAATAGACAGAGTAGGCATTAAAAGTTCATAGGGCTTGATATTGCCTGTAAAGAGGGAGCCCCTACAGAATTTTATTTTATTACTAACCTTTATTAGCCTTGTAGCCAATGCTGATTAAAGTGTTGTGGCATATCTGTCAGCATGCATGAATGCATGGAGATTATTAGCAACTGCATTTAAAAGTCTAAGAGCCAAGAGGTAGAGTCACAAGCCTGGAATACTAATTCCTATTTTATTCTGTGGAAACAGTCAAAGGGATGGATAATAGCTTACTTGTCTCCTTTTATTGACATGTTTATCTATCCTTTTGCTCTTCTCTCTCAGCATGTAACTAAGACAACAGAAAATAATACTAAATATGAGGTATCTACAAGTATGGGTCAAATTGATTTCAATGCAGAATATCCAAACCTGACTGGTCAAAATTAACCACTTCTAGCCCCTATAGGCTAACAACTTAATTGGAATATCTTCACTCAAGCTGCTCACAGGCAGCTTTGGACTAAATATTAATAGAAATATGTATTCAGCAAAGGTAGCCTTTTAGTATTATGCCTGTAAACACATTCCAGTCCTTTACTAAAGTATGTTGTTGATTGTGTGATGAATCTTTTGTAGACATAACTTCTAACCCAGTTGACTTAAATTTCTTCACTGAAAATATTTAGAATTCACGATTCAAATTGAGCTGCATGAGCAGTTACTTGAGTCACACTGCATTCTTTTGTCTTGGGACCTAAACTTAATAAATTACTTAAAATTTAAGAAATTTAAGTCTATATTCATTTTTATGATACCCAAAGCAAATTTATTCCATGACTAACAGTGATTTAGTTATAGCAAAATCCTGGTTTGGTCAATGTTCAAATCAACTTTTCTTTTTTAGTATGAATCCAGACAAAATGTGAATAATGCAGTTAACAATCTGGTTTGAAGTGAAACTCCACTTGGAAGTGGCTACGTGTTTATAAACAGTATCTTTCAATATTTATGATGCTCCATTCAATGCCACAGTTCAGAAAATCCTGACAAGTTAAGCAAAATTAGGCAGAGCTCTACTGATGTATTAGGAAACCTATCTGTGTACAGTTCAAGTAATAGAATTTTGTTGATGTACATACTGAAAAATCTTGGGAAAATGTATCTTTCCTCTATATGACAGGAAAACTCTTGTATGTGGTACATAACTAAAACCAAAGGATCATAAACCACATCTGAGCATTAATTTTAATGAACAAAGAGATGGATTCTACCCAAGACAAGCCAGTTGTTCAAATGTGAATCCCAGTTGTAGCTAGAGATCACCAATGCTGCTTTGGCGTTTTTTTTTTGCTAGAAAAGATTTTATAAGGCTGAACATGTCAGTCTGGTAGAAGCATCCTGAAGTTTTAAATAAATAATCTCTCATGTCCTCTTTTAAAATAACATAGAGGAAAAGTAGTCATAGGTGTGAGTGTAACAGCGTTTGTAGACTGTAAATATATATAATGTAATCTTAATTAATTAAATCAACTAATCAAGACAATATGTTGAGATAGCAAATGGATAGATTAAAATTTTAATAATCATAATAGAAACTATCTCTCTAGGTAATTAAAACGCCAAGTGTTATCTACCAAAGTGCATAAACATCTCACTATTTTATTTCTGAATATGTTGTGTAATTTCAAGCTGACTGACAATCTTGTCCACCAGTTTAAAACCTGTATGAATGAATGTATTTGCCTCTTAGTATTTTTTAATAAGTCTTGGTAATTTAACATGCTTTGCTTCTTTATCACTTAATGATTTTTATATGTCTAATACTTGCAATTCCAATACAAAGTTGTATTTCACTACGTTTCTGTAGCTAAAGATGTTTTGTTATCTGTATTCTAAGACCCCCTAAAGACTCTAGCTAAGATGAAATGCTCCTGTACCTGGGATACTATACTGTAAGCATATAAGGTCTGATCAACACCTGTTACCGTCTCGGTGATCTCTGGGATCTGGCCATTAAACATGGTGGTAAACCTGAATAGACTGCCCAAACAATACTCACAGTAGTATCTAGAGATACTGAATCTCATTTCCTAAACATTAAACATCCTAATATGTCAAAAAAATTAATATAATGAATCACTATTATTTCTCTACTGGAGCAAAAAGTAGTTGAATTAAATTTCCCCAGTGTTTTCCAATCCTCTGTAGCATCCATATTATGCTCTCTAATATGGATTACTGTGATTTTTCTGCTCTCTCTAAAAAGACTCATCTGTATTATGGTTTCTCATCTGCTCTTTCCCTTTATGCTGTACTATTTAGAGACCTCCTTGTCAGCTCTACATGAAACTTACTGTAAAGCACAGATTCACAGTCACTGTGATTCACATATTCAATGCAGGAGGCCCTGAATATCTAAATTCTATCCCACTCTGTGACTAATAATGTATTACTTGCAGGGATATTGTCTTATCACAAAGTGTAAGGACTTTGTTTCATGCTTTTGCTTATTTGTCTGCTGTGGTTTGCAGTTCTATTCATCACTTACTGCTTTTATTCTTCTATTTGACTTCTTTTAGATCGATTTCCTAATGGCCTTGCCACCTGGTCTGACCTGATAAACTGACAGTATATACTGTAAATTTTGGTCCAAGATCAACTTTTCCCAAGACAGATATACCTTTTTTGTTCAGTTTGTCAGTGTTGCTTTCACTGCAAATATTATGGTTTTCAAGTGTTGAACTGTGTTTGTCAAAACTGAAACAAGTGAAATCTATATGAAGATGAATACAAAAATAGAAGTTTAAGTAGGCTTTAGTTAATAAATGTTGATTCATCTGTCTGTCAACTATTTCAGTTCAGGTATAGTAACTGGAAATTTAGAGGAAGCATTGATGTAGCATAGCCTACAAAACTCAAGGTTGCAAAATATTTTCTGTATGGCAAAAACTCATGTTACTCCCTTAGCTTTGTCAGAACAACTATCTGAAATTCTGAACCCATTTTACTGCACAGAATAATGGTGAAGATCATGTCTATTTTCCTCTCCATACCAGCTAACAGTCTACCTGTGTTAGGTCCACCTAGCCATTGCTGTTTAACTAAGATTTTCTGGTCAAGTTTGCTTAGCCTGCAAAAAGCATCTTTGGTCTACCAATAAACAGAATTTTTGTTTACTCAAAAAGAGAAAACCTGGCATTTTGATAAGCACAAGCCTCCACCAGGGCACAGTCTCATAGAGGACACAGAATTTTTTCAACAGCAGCTTTCTCTCCAAATCCTATACCAAAGCCTTTACTTACATTTAAGTAATATAACCTATTAGGTTACCTTCATAACATTTGGAGTAGATCTGCTTCCTATCAAGTCTGTCTTTGCTTGAGTGGTAAACAAAGAGTTTCTTCTTCCACAGTTCTTAAACCAGAGCTGAATTTATACTTGATGCTGTTCTAGGTGGGTCTTTTTAAAGCACTTATCTCTCTTCCAAGTGCATTTTCTATGAATTAATCACATTACGGGCTCTGTGTCAAACTCTTGTTCTTTTCAGCCACCACCACTGCACACCTTCTGATGTTCTTCTGCCTTCATTTCAGAAGCTTCTTCCAATGAGCATGCTGTTCTCACCAGGAAAGAACAACCCTACCCTCCCTCCAGTAAGATCCACATGACCTCAGTTACAGCGGCAAGGGCAAGGTAACCATGCACCTTCTTTCTCCATGACCCAACTATTGCTTATTTCATAGAATATGAAGTACCCAGACAGTGACCTGTAAAACAACAGAGTACTGTCATCTGTCAGTGCTCTGAACAGGTTTCAGTAAAAGACTTCATTGTTCCTGAACCTGATGAAACTATCGCTCTGTGTAAGCACTCCTTAAGCCATGTTCTATCCCTGGTCGCTACAGTATAACTGCACTGACAGACCACAGCACTTAGACCCACCCAGAAAATAACATTTTTTGGGTGTCTTTTTCCTGATTCTCCAAGGCTTTGGCTTTGGAATGGTAACGTTATCTTGACAAGTCTGTCAGGGAGAGCTTTTAGGTGTTTCTGAAAATCTTGAGCATGAGGTTAATCAAAGCTTAATGGCTCCTAGAGGCATTAAGGAGGGAAAACCCCCTAATTTTGTTTCTTCTAATGGTACCTTGTGAGAAAATCCTAGATCAGTTAACATCCACAACATATGACTTTGTTATGTGATAAGTTATTACTTAATGAAGGCCTGAACCTACAGTGGGCAAGAATGAAGGTTCTGTATGCTGGAATATTCATCACTGCAGCTGTAAAGTACCTTGGAACACACACACACACACATTTGTAATGGCAACAAATCTGGGTACAGTTTACCTTTTATAATACCTCAGAGTAGTTTCCACTTTGCTGAGGGTTCTTATCACAGTACATACAGATGCAGAATCTGTAAGAATTCTACATAAGAACTTTAGAGACTCTTAGGTTTTCTTTCATCTGTTTGGATTCCATACTGTATAAGGAATATTTCCACTATAACATTTAGGTTCATACATAGAGTCATGATTCATTCAGCATTTATACAGTACAATTCCTACAGCACTATAGTTAGCCCTAGTGATATTTGTTTATAGAATGTAAATTTACATATCTATAAACAAATGTAAATTGGATCAAGTATTAAAAATGGATTAAAATATAAATACAATTATGCTAGCACATCCTTGAAGATGACTGCTCCTATTCACTTTAAAACCACACAACATGACAACATAATACGCGCTTTATTTGGCTGTTGTGAGAACAGCTGTCATTTAAGAGACCTAATAAGAACATATATGAAACAGTTTTTTTTCTCAAGTAGTATATAAAATTATTTTTTAGAAATTTTAGTTTCTGGTATTTGACTTGACTCAAAAAAGAAAAGACCCTTCTCAACCTTAAGCAGATACTTAAATTAGATTTTATTGATACTGTGGCATCAAATCCGAGATGTACGTATGCTAAATTTATCAGAGTTTTATCAGTATTAGTATTTCCATCTTCTGCATTTGTTAAATACTCTTAATATCTGTATCTGCCCCTTGACAAGAAACTTTCAGTAAGTTTGTAGTAATGACTATGTTAACATCAGAGTTAATCTGTCATACTGCTCTCTTTAGCGTAATTAAGACCTCTTGATACGCTTTCCTGGACAAGATGAACCTAACCAGGTTTGTTTTCATTTCAGCTGCCTCTTCACATAATATATGCATTAAACATTGGTTTAAACTAGAACATAATCTTAGTATTAAGCTGTTTGTTCTCTGAAATTCTGCTCAATTATTTGCTTTAAGGCATGGAATAAATGCATGTCATGTTTGAGTACCTGATGTCACATCTACTTTACTGGGAGAAACAGAACTGGGAGGTTGTAATTTTGGAACATTTATAGCTGAACAATTATTTTTTTCCATTAAAAATAAAAAGATTATGCTAAACAGACAGTTTTAACCTTTTTTCTTGGACAGCTGGATTCAGAAGACAAATAACTATTACTGTTTTATCCACAAAAACCAATGAGCCAGGAATGAAAAACTACTAGCACTGCTGCAGAGGTGTTTTACTGGGTAGTTTTAATTCAGTGACTTAATGTACTGTCAGGAGACAGAAGTTAAACAGGACATTCTGGGCAGTGTGACTGTTTGAAAAATATACAGAAATTTGCAGCCCACTGCCAAGAAAACTCTCTGTACTATACATTTTTATTTGTATATTTTATATAGACATGTATATATAGTATACATACATGTATAGTGTACCACATCCCTGGATTAAAATTCTCCAAACGGCTCTAGGGAACTCATGTTAGATTTCCATATTGTAAGTACAGTTGTTGCTCGTCTCTACAAGTGCTTCTTGTCCTTAAACAGACAAGTTTTCCTCTGAAGTTCAGTAGGAGTTTGTCTCAGTATAAGCATTTGAACATGTTCTACAGAATACATTTTAGTATTGAGAGATTCCTCACACTTCACATAAACTAGAGGACAAGTGACATGTTCCAACCATGGAGCTTAGATCCAATGTCTGGTTATTTGAATTAAGAAAAATACACATTTTGGGTACCTCCTGACTTCCTTTTGTTCCTCAAATCTTCGAGTCTATGTCCTATCAGCTGATCTATATGGATAAGCACGTTTTTGATGTAGATTTTCAGAAACTGGGATTTAGAAGTCAATTTTCTATGCTCTGTAACCACTAAACATGTACATCTAACAACTCATAGTTTCAAATACCACTGAGGACTCCATACGCCCCTGCAGTCAGTAAATAGCTGAAAAACCCATCCATGCAGAGTATTTCAACACTGTCAAATGGCTGGTCTGCATTTGATTACAACCTACCATTGTTTGCAGGCTCCTCATTATTACTCCCACTGCTCGAGCAGCAAACATCTGTGCTGAATCATATAGTAGTTGGAAAGGTTGCATGTGAGAGAATTTGTGCTTTGAAAATAGAGAAAACTTTAAACCCAACAGTCAGCTTTTCATTAATGGAAATATATTAAAAGAGTTTGTCATGTAAGTTAAATTCCAGCACTTTGGAACTCTCTGACTGTCTTTGCAACCTTAACTTTGTCCTAACAGTTCAGGGCTCTGTTTTCTACGTGAATACTAGTACACCTAAACCACTCCATCTTTCTTGGATTGACACCTGGACAACTCAGACCACTGTTTCTAATTTGCACAGGCCAGACCTTAAAGTACCACAGTGTTACACAGAAAGGGAAGGATCATTTATTTGTTAATTTAGGAGGTTTCTGACAGCTGTGAACTGTACAGGCTTTGGGACATGATCCATCTTGGGGGGAGGGGGGGGGGAAGCACGTATAAAAAATACTTATTAAGGAAGTTAACCTCTGGAAGGCAAGGCTGCAGAAAAAGTGAGCCAGTCCAGCCTTTGTACCTTCTTTTCATCAAATGCAGATTTTTTAGATCATAAAGTATTAAATCTAAAACTGGAACTGGATGACAAAAATATTAATTCCCAGATCTCTTGTGCCAACAATTAATTATATTTCAGGAAAATCCTACTTTGAGCACAAATGGATTAATATGTATAATGGCATGCTCCTGTTCTAAAAACTATAATATGGAAAGTGCTATGCTAAGCCATAGTCTACTTAAAAATAGACATTAAAATGAAAGAGCTTCAGTTGTAGATGCACATTTCCAAAAATCTGTTTAATGCACTTGTTGCAGGGTTTCACAGTAAACAGCTGGTGATTTTATAACCCATAAACACACTTGCCCTATTTTAAAAAATGGTGTACGGGTGAACTACTGTATGTACTACATAAATAAATACCATAACACACTTTTCCACTGAAAGGCAACACTGGTATAGTGTTTTTAAACAACCCTCACATTTATCCCTACAGCGTTATACTGATAATTTACATGGAACAGAAATAAATACTTCACATCAACTGGTTAAGAGAAAGAAAATACATTTTCTGGCAGACTAATTGTTTTTTCCCATCTTCTAATGTAGATGATTTGGAATATTTAATTTTATTTTTAAAGTATGTGTCTGAAAACACAAAATGAGAAATTGCCCTAAAATTTGTCTAGAATAAAGGAATGAGAACAGAGACAATGCAGTGACAGTATTGCTACAATGCATATATTTATGCAAGATTATACAGTTCTAGAGAATAATAGTGTTTAGAGTTTCCTGATGGGATTGATACATAAATATGACTAAGACTGGAAACATTTAATAAATAAGAAAATACAGTTACAAAGTAGAAAGTAGTAACATACCCATGGATAATATAAGACCAGGAACTGATTCTAATATTAATCAGTTATTTCTGAATAATTTGTTGTTCCATCAATAGTTATACAAGAGGGTGAGAATTGATCAAATTCTGTAAAATATGAGAATGTCTTGGGAAATATATATATATATATATATACACATACAATTCCATTTTTAATTTTAGAGATACTGTAATCTATTTTTATGTCAGTATACAATATGTTGATGGTAGATTGCAAGAAAAAATGCTGTTAGGATTCCTTGTTCATACAATTTTCCTCAGTTAAATGAATTGATTTTCCTACTTATTTGACTTGTGACTTTTGAGTTCTCTGTGGTTTGTTCAAGATTGTAATCTACAAATTTCACAAAAAATTTGGCTCTTGGAATGGCAGTGAAAATAATGAAAAGCAACAAAACTTTTCTCAGCATAGCTTTGAAGATAACATAATTACTTTGCCTTTGTAGTGCCCTTGCTTACAAGAATCCTTGTTTCAGTATTCTCTTAAATGAATCTTCAAACACAGGAGGACAAGGATTTCAATCCAAGTAATCTCCAGGTTTACCAGTGTATTGGGTGATTATGACCATTTTATCTGAGATTTATAGGGAACAGGCATAAAAGCAGAATTTCTGATTTATTATCATTGATCCTTTGGCATAATTTCCAAATTCTTCTCTTGAAGAGTAACCAAAATGCATTTCACAAGGATGACTTAAGGCTATAAATGTACCAATTAAAATGAAAAAAAAAAAAGGGGGGGGGTGTATAAAAGTGAAGGAGAAATCAAGACAAACAAAACATTTTCAAGACTGAGGCTTATAACATCAGAGCGACGAACATGGTCATGAATGCAACACAGTGCAATCAAGAATTTGAGACTGATAAAGGTGATTTTTACTAGTACCATTAGTTAATGATGAACAACAGAAAATAAAAAGACACATATTTTGTGAATTAACATCACTTTGGATAAGGAAGGTAAAAGTGAATCTTCTGAGGCAGTGCTGGGAGTTTGCTACTGACAAAGAAATAATTTTTATATGGATCTGCCTAATGCTAAAATAGGACTCTCTATTTCCCAACATAAACTTCAGAACAAGTGCTCTGAGTCCTCACTGAAAGAACTGTGAAGATTACATGTGTATATATATGTATATATTTATCTATATATAGATATCTGTTTGGCAGTGATGAGAGCCATGTACCAGAGTTAAGAGAAAGAAAACCTCAGGCAAAATTATCACACAAGATATCAGCTGTGCAAAAGTGTATACAGCTTTCTAAGTAAGGATGTGTATTAAAAAGCAAATTACTGGGAAACAAAGAGAACAAATTCTGTCTGTTTCTAAAGATAACTGGTGCTGGAGCATGTCCAAAGAAGAGCAGTGAAGCTGGTGAAGGGTCTAGAGCACAAGTGTGATGAGGAGCAGCTGAGGGAACTGGGGTTGTTTAGTCTGGGGAAAAGGAGGCTCAGGGGAGACCTTACTGCTCTCTGCAACAGCCTGAAAGGAGGTTGTGCTGAGGTGGGTGTCGGTCTTTTCTCCAGAGTAACGAGCAATAGGAAAACAGGAAACAACCTCAAGTTGTGATGGAGAGGTTTAAACTGGATATTAGGAAAATCATCTTCACTGAAAGGGTTATCAAGCACTGGAAGGGGCTGCCCAGGGAAGTGGTTAAGTCACCACCCCTGGAGGTATTTAAAAGACATGTAGATGTGGCACTTGGGGACATGGTTTAGTGGTGGACTTGGCAGTGTTAGGTTAAAGGTTGGACTGGATGATCTTAGAGGTCCTTTCCAACCTAAATGGCTTTATGCTTCTATAAAGACCACTAGGATTTGGACACAGACTTCTTGAAATGTTCTGGTCAAAGGTGCAAGCTCTGTGAAACCTATGTACCTAGCAATATCTGTTAGTGGGTGAGCCTGAAAGTCTCTCTGAGTTAATTGAATTTCCTGTTATGTTTTTTAGGTGATAAGAATTTGGTAGAACATAAAGGGCAGAAAAGGAATGATTATTCCATGAAAAATGCTGTTTTAAGGCCCAAGAGATACAGGATTAAGTATTGCTCAAAGTTAAGCAAGGAAAAAAAAATTAAAACAGTACAAGAAACATGGATGTTACACGGTGAGGATGGGAGAGATATTACAGTCTGTATCTAGTCTGATACACAGATGAGCTCTACCAGTTTACAGCAGGAATAGAATGGGAATAGTATGGCTAAAATGTATGAAAGTTCAGAAATTAAACTACATTAGAGATGGAAGCAAATTTTAAACATCATGACACTCAAATCAGCATAACCAAAGAATGTCAGTTTTCATGGGAGAACTCATTCATGATGACAAAGTCCAGTTGCACATTTAAATACATTTACCAGTAAATAAAAGTTACATGGCATGGTAAATGTTGAGAATGGTCACATAATCAGTAAGATGTGGTTAAATAATTTTCTACTAGTCCAATGTGAGTGTAATTCAAAGCTTGCTGTGAACAGGAGAGGAAAGAAAGCATACATGTAAGGAGCAAACAGGATACAAAATACACTGTCATCACTTTAAATCCTGTTGGAGAACCTCTTCTAGTTTGCTTGGTATAGCAGCCCACTAGAATTTTTTTTAATTTTTTGTGACAGACTTTGGTACGAGCAAATATTTAGCAAATTTCATTTCTCTAGAAAAATCTGAATTCACATTATCATAACAATTTAATTATAAAATTTTCTGTAGGAGGCCAGAAGTCTTAGGAAAACAATTGCATGTATTACTGAGAAATAAGCACTAGTTTTGAGCCTTTTCAAGATTCCAAGCAATCTTTACTCCAAAAGCAGCATTTGCTTTAAGCCTTCAAAGGAGGTTTGAAATTGGACATTATCTACTTGGAAGGAAAGGATTCTTTTACCTCTGAAGAATAATAAACTAAAACTACCTTCTGCCAGACAAGGTGCTAGACGTTTTTATGAAAGCTTGAAAATTACTGAACCTGAAGCCAATAGTGTCAATTATGTATAAATGTTCTGATCAGATTATATCAAGTACAACGGAATCCTCATTAGTGTCCACAGTGCTACTAGGGCCTTGAACAATGTGTAGAGATTCTGCAACACCTTCTCCCCCAAGTGGATTTTAGCTGCCTGTCTTCAAGGCCAGATCTGATGTGTAGTCTTTGATCAGACTTCTACAAAAAAGCGAAACCCTGTGAGAAAAAAGCTGTAAGAAGTCTTGCTGGGGGTCCACAATTAATCTCAGGCCTTCTGCTCCCTTGTCTGAGCTACAGTGTCAGTCGTCTGTGCTTGGCCATGCACGCTGCTGATCTTGACACTGACCTGCTGATTTGACTTCAAACCCACCTCATCACAGCAGACACATCTGGCAGTCCCTGGACTGTCGGCTGACCTTGCCATGCTGGGGACCGAGCCTCTTTGTGGTGAGCACTGCCCCCGCCTGCTCCTGCCCCCGCCTGCACCTTCCCTTGCAGAGCAGCCCACTCTTGATGCCTCCCTGACTCTGAAGTGATAGCTTGGTGAAAAGTTATTTTGGTAGACCCACACTCTGCCCTAAACGGGTCACTACTTCACAGATAGTAGTACCACACATTACATTGGTTTGTCGTCTCCAAAACAGTTAGTCTCTATCCACTGTTGTTTGGGGGGCAGAGGGGTGTGTTTGCTCTTCTCGGGTTTTTTTAAGGCCTTAGTGCCATGCAAGTGTTGCACTTACAGAGGGGAGATAAGTTTGTTTTGGAATAAATAGCAGGAAACTGCAAATCAAGTTCCTACACTAATGGCAGCTTATGGTGAAAACTGTCTTGGACAAGACCTCTGGATGTTGTATAAATACTGAAACTGCTGAGCACATCCAGCACACACTCAGCTGTTCTGGAGCTCTTTGACACCATTATTCTTAAAAAATAACATTGGGGCAACAAAGAAACAAGACGGCCAACCCGTACATCAGCTCTGACAGTACGTGTATAGGTTTGTCTGTGCATGTTTATGTTGAGAGGGATGTGTGGAAGAAGGTTGAGAATGAGGAGGACCTACCTGTCTAGAGTCCAAGCAGTACAGCCTCCATGATGAACCACCTTTTACAGAACTGCAGAACAAAAATGACAAATTGAAACAAAATACCAAACACCAGAAGACAAAAACGCTAGCTGTGCATAAGGGTATTACCAAGTTGAAGAGAAAGTGCAGACTTTCCTCACACAGCTAATTTCTGTGAATGGTTCTGTTATGTTTGGAACAGTCCTTCTGACCTTTGATAGATTGTTATACTGTACTGAAATTGCCAGATTTCTTTGGGAACCCAAACAATCCGTCCCCCAAACCAGAATGCTGTGCTCTGAAGGCCACTAGTATAACACAATATACACTGCAATTTATCTGCAGATTCCAAATACAAATTAATCAACTCCAATGGCACCCCTCTTCAATAATCTTCTTATATTTTAAACATCAGTAGTTATACAGGGTGTTAGCCACATACTGTAGAATAATAAAGTCTTTGATCTGAAAACAGTCTCTTACAAGATAGGAACAAGGGAAGCTACCTCACTAAGGGGAAAAAAGTTAAGGTAATTTTGTTACTTTATATTTTCATCATTTCTAATGTCTGAGTTACTTTTACAGGAAGACTGTGTATGTCCCCATCTGGTTTTAATGGATGTGTCATAGCTCCTGCAAACTGTAGTGTAACTTTAACAGATTTTTCTGTTCTTGGAAATATGTATTTTAATACATAGGAATAGAAATGCAAATGATAGTATTGATTTAAAAATTGCATTTAAGTATAATGAGTCTATCCCTTAATCCAAACTTGACAATGTTGGAAATAAAACTATGTTGGTGAGTGGAATCCCATGATGTAAGCTTGGATTTGTGCTACCTTTTGGCATGAGATCAGATACATACCCAGAGGGAATGTGAGCCATTACCACATGCTCACATCATACATTTGATATCTCGGGACATACAGTTCCAAAAATCTCTGAGAGACATTTCTTATAAGGGCTACCAACATATCTCACTTGTACTTGGGGTATACAACATCGTAACTCATGTTTAGGATGTCCTTATAGGTAACATTAACTCCAGATATTTTCTATCCAGGCAGAGTGACATAGAACTAGACTGCTGTTAGCTGAAGTTGACCCTGTGAAAATGTCATGCAGATATATGTGGAATACAAAATGCAGGTTTCTATCTGTTGTAAAGCTTATATATCTGGCAGAAATTCAATTTGGACCCTTCTCTAGCTTTTTTTTTACCTTCACCTCGTGGCCTTAAATGCAGTAATAAACACACATTAACACAATGAGCAAGAAAGAGATATTGTGACTCTAGCAAACGCTGCTAGATCGTGTAGTTCATTACTCTAGGACTTCCGTAATTTATTAAGCAATGTCCAGAGAGATCTGGTTAGTTTCTGCATAGCTAATACAATTAAATATTAAAGGAAAATATTATCTCATTGAACTGTAATAGAAACCTTTATGTAAGTTAACTTCGTGATGTCCAAAATACATCTTACCATTCCACTTGCTATTTTTCAGTGAGTAAAAATTTACTTACCTCTACACTAACAGACAGATTTATAAACTGGCACCACATTTCAATAATGACAGAAATGAATTTGGAAAACAGTTTGTTAGTTAGTAAAATGTTATCACTAGCTGTATAGACAGTACATCTCTCTGTAGAAAGATTAATGGGAAAAGGAGAAAACTTGCTAGAGACCTTTGGAGTGGAAAATGTTCGTGAGGTAATGTAAAAAGCTGTTCTGAGATACCTATGTATATACATCACCAAGAGAGAATTTAATTTAGATGTTCAATATAAGTGTCAAGCTCTCAGAAGCTCTTTGGATCACAACAGCAGCAATTAACAAATATACTGTTGGCAGTCAAATTCATCCCACAGGGCATAAGTTCAGAAATCTCCGAGCTGTTTTACATTCCATTTTTAGTGACCTAATTTTTTTAAAATGCTTTAATTTGTGGCTGGGTGTTTCTTTTTCACCTAAGAAAGCCTCTGTACCAAGTTTGGAAAGTGTAGGTCTGCAAAATCTGTAAATTGCAACATTTTCATTTATCTGACACTGCAGTTTTGACAGGTCTCAATAGGCATCTTCTCTTAGATCACAATAAGATCAACAATTGCATATTGAGCTTAACTAGTCTGCAAGTACCTCTGTCTACATTAACTACTGGGACTTTTTATTGTATAAACACTACTATAAAGCTATTAAGTTTTGCTGACATATCCAGCATAGTGAATACACAACAAATTTAAAAAGAACTGCTGTAGCTCCAGTTTAAGTGCATGGGATACATTAAGTGTCACAAGTAGCCAGCTTTCTCTCACAATTATTGATTCTATATTGTTTGATACATCAATCAGCTAATTAATTCTAGTTATTCTGTCATTTCCACTAAAACGCTATAGACAGAGGTAAAAAAAAATAATACCTGAAGTACTTTATAGAATAGGCTTTTTATTTGTAAACCAATCAAAATAAAAAACATTAATAAAATCCAAACATTTTATTTAAAGGGATTTCTCAAGGAGCAGTTCTGAGCATTTTTTTGTTTGCTCTTTAAATTTTAATCAACAAAACTGAAGCTTCAAATGTTTCTTTCAACTCCTTCTTCCCCCTTACACTAAAATAAAAAAGAAAATGGTGAATTCTTATAATAATTTTCAAGTCATCCTGCTGGGAAAAAAAAAAAATAAAATCAACGGTCTCCAAAATTTTAAATGACTTTTCCTCATATGTTTATATAATAAAAATAACCCCTGCACACTGGGAAAAAGCAACTGGTAAAAGCCATGAGTCTGTTGTTTTAGAAGTTCATTTTAAATTGGGTTTTGGTTTAGTTCTTTATAGCACTCATAAGAATTTTGTGTCTTTTAAGGAAGACTATGCTATGATTCAGGCTCTAATTATAACGGTATTGATATGGCAAAGACAATGCCCTAGACCTCTCTCGAGCACTGACGGCCTATTGTACTGATCTGTGCCACATCGTGATGATGGCAAGCCAAAATTAGTTAAAAAAACCCACGGACACAGGATACAGCTACAACCTGTCCTGATCAAGGAGATAAGCAAATCCTTGCTGAGGAAAAGCTGAACAGATATAATTTACTATCTCAATGCTATTGTGCTTAATGTGTGAGGAAACTAAGCAATCTGGTTTAACTTCTAGTAAGATCAATGAAGTCAACAGAATACAGAATGAACATCTTGGAAGATGTTCTATGCAACAGGCAGGAACATCCCACTGGAATGGCATGGAAATACCTGGATTCCTCAGCTTTGCACAGCTGGGCAATCACTCACAACAGCAAAAGTTTTAGAAAGGAGATACTGTGTCCCATTGTCGCTGCCATCCAACATGAAAAGTCTTTTCAAATAAAAAAATCAGGATTTAATCAGAAAATTGACACTTCAGCAGTTTTGTTTTTGCAAAAGCAATCAAAAGGCTTTGTATTCCATGGGAAAAGAAGCAAAGGCAAAATTTCAAAAGCTGCTGATAAATTGAAATATTCTCTGAACTTCTCTGCTGATAAAGGAGAGGAGGTTATTTTGACTCAAGCAAGATCACAATGAGATATTTTGGAAGAGAAAACACATTAATGGTACTAACATAAATTTGTTCATTTCTCTGGTTTTGAAGCTTTATGTTTGAAGAAAAACCTTGTTCTGCGTCCTGGTATTACATTTTCTTTGGGCACTTTTTTTTTTCACTCTTATGTGACATGGCAGGTCAAGAAAGGAAAAGAAAAGCTACTCGAATTAAATTAGTACAGCCAATTATGTCTCTACTTAGAGTATAAATAAAGAAATTGCTGGGAAAAAAATACTGTATTCTGCTAATGCTTTATTAGCAGGCTCAGGTCCTCTGTTAATTACCAGAATCACTCACCTAAAGTATGTGTGTTTATTTCTCCCACAAGCCTGAAAAAAAAATGAAGAAATAATAATATCTCCTGGAGTTGTCAATGGGACTTCTGCCCAGCAGTGGAAGAATAACTCCCTGCAAGGCTTCATCTTTTCTATAAACACATGACTCCTGCTCTTTTTGTCAGAACTGATGTTTACTCTGTCAGACTTCTTTTAACATTTCAGTGATAAATTAAATGCCCTAATTATTGCTTTCCATTCTGTTCCTAAGATCAGGACTTTACGTACACCACTTCGAAAGACAATACTGAACTCTGTTGGGTATTCATATGTATTTGTTGCACCCCTCTACTGTGGCAGTATTTGTACCTGCTGTTTCTTTGTGGCTATGACCTTTCAGCTATCCAAAATTAGTCCAGATAAGGCTGTGCCTCTGGCACAAACAGTACTTTGGCTAACCCCTTTGAAAAGGGCAGTGCCAAGGTAAGACACAGCCATGACAAACTTGAAAGAAGCCACAAACAGAATAGGCAGGCTTTTTAAGTTAGTGAGAGCTGACTAATCTATATCTAGGTTTGGGGGGCCTGTAGGAGAAACAGTTTTGCTGAGTAGTGATTTAGGAACTGAAAAGTTATGGGAAATTCTTTAATGACAGAAAAAGAAATAATATGCAAAATTATGACCATTTTACATGTTACTGGCTTTAATCCACAGTATCTCACATAACCAGTAATTTATTACCTTGATAAATAATCATTAAGTTAAGCAGGTGTCTCAATATGTTTTTTGCTTTTAATGTCAGGGCTCTTAATGTTGCAGTTCTCCTCATTAGAAGAGGTATGTTCTTACCACTAGGAGTTGTCACATTTAAATTCTTTTCCTCTCAGGATTTTTAGGAGAGTTTCTACATCTAGTGCTTTACCTTAACCATTCAGATTTGTTTAACCTATTTATATTGTCTGGTTTTTCTTTCACAATTTGTTATCATGACAGAGGAAAATCATCAGAATGAAAAATGAACTATTTTCTTTCCCAAAACCCATATTCTCCAACTGCCATCTTTTTACATTTCTTTGAAATACCAGAGTATAAATTAATGTAGTAAGACCTCTAGATGAAATACTGTGAAGGTGATCTTGATACCTGGTTGGGCTGCCAGAGGCCATGGAGAAGAACTCTGCAACTCAGTAACGCTTGAGTGTGTGTCTTTGAACATGTCAGCACCTCGGGTACGTACCCATGGCTCTGCTTTTCCTTGAACTAGTATTTATTCACTCTAATGCTTCTAAATTTAGTTCACTGATTATAATTTAAGCTGTTTTGTGGGAATTGTCCCATCTTGACTCAAACAACTGTGGAGATTACATATTAAGGATATAATATTTTTACCTTGAGAAGGTAGATTGCAAAAACAACAGAAAAGTTATGTTGATGAGTCCTACAGGCACATGAAAAGCAGTTGACATAGATGGAAAGAATGTGCAGTAGATGAAAGATTTAAAAAAATGAAAGTTTTTTTTTGTTTTTGATATGAAGCTTCTACAGTAAACAGCAAACCTCAGTATTTATGCAACAGACAACCCCCAAATCACTTAACATAAAAATAATAAATATGCTCATCGAAGAAAGATGTACTCTGTGTATCTGTTTGCCTGAAATACTGCAATGAGATGCTCTTCCTCTCAGAATTCTCTTCTCTAAGCTGAATAACCAATTCTCCCTCCTCCTCCTCTCATACATCACATGCTTCAGTTCCCTAAATGCATTAGTGACCTTCCACAAGACTTGCTCTTATTCACATGGGCCCAAAACTAGATACAGCATTCAAGATGGTTGCCCAAAACTGGTGAGAACTGGGGAATAATATTTTCTCTAGAACGCCTGTGTATGAACCTGCCAGTAAGTACCTGCTGCGAGCCTTCACTGCTGCAGCAAAACACTGCTGACTCGTGTTCACCTTGCGGTCTCTCTGGCCCACCCCATTATTCGCTGTGGATGGCTACCCCCCTTGTGACGTACAGTTCAGTGGGCTTGTGCTGGCCCAGCAGCAAGGCTTTGCCTTCCTCACTAGATTATCTTTCCAAAGACTTCTATGAGACTGACAAATCTTTATTTACCCACATCCCCATTACTGCCTGGCATAATGTTGGCAATTTTCAAGTCATTAGGCACCTTCTCCAAATTCTAAACCTTTCAAAAATTATAGACTCTTGTAAGCTAATAAAAAAAAAATGAAATTATTCCCTTAGATTTCTTCATTTAGAAAGACAAAGAGTTTTACTAATACTAATGCGGATCTGGAAGAATTGCCTTCCACTATCTGTTTTGCTCGACACATGATATTAAAGTGAAGAGTCCATATCTGTAGCTTAATGCAACTTTTTGACAAATTTTATCCACCTCATGCAGAACACAATAGTTTACAGAGCCTCAAGTAGACAAACTAGTATTGGAATTCAGGTTCTAGCTCTTCATTATTCCATCATCTCATGGTGAATATGCAATTAGGTGCAACTGTTGTGCCGATTAATTAATATGTGTCAAAATGACGATGGTTTGTTGTGCATGGAAATTTTATGCCTGAAGTGACTGGGATCAAAATCTGAAATCTTTTGTTCTGGATAGGAATACAAAAGCAGAACTGCCAGCTAGTAGGCTGAATATTCTTTAGTGAATAATTAATTTAATGATGACAGTACTGTCGTAATTTATTTTCAGTACATGTTGCTGGGATTGAATCCTTGCATGCTCTTCTGGATTACTTTCTTTTCTTCTTACAGCAAGACCCTCTAGAGTAGGCTTTTCAGTTGTAGAGATTAGAATTTTCAAAACTGTGATTAAAGAAATAAACCAAAACCAAAAGTAGCAGGAGGAAGGTAAAGGTCACATTAAAAAACAAACAAACAAACAAACAAAACTCTTCAGATTTTGTTTTGAATACTTTCAAGTCTTTCGATTCTCCTATCTTTCTCCCATATTAATGCCAGACCCTTTCCCATTACTTATATTTCTATTCTGAAATTCCGTTAAGTGAGAGGAAAGAAGATAAGAATCTACAGCACAAATGCATATTTCCTTCAAGAACAAAATCTGTGGCACTAGTTCTGAAATACTAGTTAAGTAAAGCGTGACAAAATCTGCCAGTGTTGCTTCAAGAAAACTGGTGTAAGAGTAGTCTGACATGGTAAGGCTTGAAGAAGATGTAGCACAGTAAGCCATTTATCTTCCTTTTATGAAGTCTTTTGTATGAATGGCTACAAAACTGGAAAAGATGATGATTTAATTATACTTCTATACAGTTGAAATACAAGACTTTCTCCCTGGGAAAACAGATAGTTTATAAATACTCACAGGTACACACAAACACATTCATAATTATTGATTACAAAAATTCTCAAGTGGCTACTTGAGGCCATTCAAATGCTAACTTTGTATTTTTAGTCTTAAGTCATTAAAATATGCATGAATGCAATTGCTAGGGATGCAACATGTATATGTGTCCAAAATGGTGGTTATACATTATATCAACAAACAGGAAGATGGGCTGTATTTTTAGAATAATGAACATGATAAAAGGTTAGGTCTTTTGTAATATTTCTTGTGAAATATGCAATTTGTTACAAGTTATATTGTCTGTGAAAAGAATCCCTACTGCAACTCTAATGTGTTTTTCTAGTATCAAAAAGATAAAAGCACATCAGAACACATCATGTGCAAACCATGGCATTAAACAGATTAGAAAACTAAATGTCATACTGTAACATGACCGGGTTTTTTGCAGTTAATTTACAAGAAAGGCAGAAGAGCTCTGCAGGAAGCACTTTCTCCAAATATGCACCCTGCAGCTAAAATACCTCATATACCTTATTGTTCTTACGGGGGGGGGGGAAGGAAAAAAAACCTTGACTAAAGTGATAAATTTAAAGCTTATGTGGATTTTAAGATGACTAAATGAATTCCATGTGAGATTGTGTATTGCAAGCAAATTTTAAAAAATCACAGCAGTTTTAGCTATAAAATACTTTTGTAATCTACTAATCCAGTTTTCACTGCAGCTGTACCGAAATATTTGTAATTTTATGAATGCTTCAGTTACCAGTAAACTTTTGATTGAATTCCTATTTAATTGTGTTTTCTTTTATGCCCCTCTATTGCATGGCATTTGTTAGTACCCTCGAGAAAGTAGGCTGCTGTGCAGTCCACTGCAGCCACAAAGATGCTGTTTGGTTTTATTTACTGAGAAACATCTCAGAATTTCAAATACGGCTTGCTGCTGGATGTAGAAGAGTTAAACTGGTCTCTGTATACTCTTGAAGAGACTTAAGTAAAAGGCCATCAGTCTTCTTAATTAAGGCTTTTCATATAAGCACTGCCTGAAATCACCTTAGCTGCCTTTTCAAGCTCTCACCTGATTCTAATTAAGCTCCTTGGAACATTAACCTGGCTTTTTCCTCATGATTCATCTCATTAGGAAAAAAAGGCAAATGACTCACTTTTATATGCCACATTATATAGTGGCCTTCTACTGGAGTTGGTGAAATCCTTGAACAGGAACTTCAGTAGAAGCAGTATTATTTCCTTGGAAATGAAGTGATCAACATGTTTAAGTAATTTCCTAATGAAAAAGAATAGTCCCCTACAGAAATTTGTTGTATAGTAACAGTGCCCACTCCATTTTACCTTTGGATAACGAACCATGTCAGCAACTGAGATCACTCTTTCATTAGGTAAATGCCCTGATTGATCAGTTAGCCACAAGTATACTGTAGTTCAAATGTAGGTACTTAAGACTTTCTGTAGCAGACCTGTGTTTCCGATACAAAATCAAGTGTTTGGACCATACAGGAATCTGACCTGGAATACATGTTGCCCTAGTAGGTTAATATGCAGCATAACATTTGTGTTTTGAGGAATAGTGTGGAAAAGACTTCTCAAAGCTCAAAGGAATGGGAGCATCCAACTGTATTGTATCATGGAAACAAGATATGCTCTTTTTTTTTTTCCTACTTCCTTGTGTGAGTATGCAAACACTGGGAACAAGTTAAACCCTTATACATTCATATGTTGTTATTTTTTTTGAGATTGTCCCATTAAAATTTTACTTCCTTTAGAGACTTCTTGAACAATAACCATTTAACCAGCTAAATGATAAAACATAATTACTTCCAGCTGTTGCAAAAGAAGAAACTATAGTCAATCTGAAGAAAAAAATTAAAGAAAACTTTTGGACCTTGTCAAAATACAATAATTTTCAGAGCTGAGTGAACACTACTCTTTAGTTTGATAGCTGAACAAAAGGAACAAAAAGTAAATTAGATGGGCCAAGCTGAAATAAATCTTGCTTTTTCCATCAGTAAGTTTGTTTCAGGTCTAGTGAACATGGTATTGGACTCAAAAGGGTGTACTTTGTTTTCAAGAAAAAACCTTTTAGATAAAAAGGATACAGTAGTACTTTTCCTTCATCATCTATATAGAATATTTACTTTAACACAGGACATGTGAATATACACCACCCATCTGAAAGTTCCGTTTGAATCAGGGAAAGAGCAGATTGGAAACAAAAACCTTTCACCTTTTTTGCAGTTCTAAGGCAGTTTTCCTAACTACCAGGTGATGAAGTAATTCTTTCAGTTCGACAAGTGAAATCAGCAGAACAGACTAGTAACAATTTACCCAAAGATATGTGATAGCGTAATTAGCAGATGGTGAGGACTGTCTGCACAGAAAAAAAGGCAAGTTCAAATGACACAAGTGAAATTTCTTGCATCCCTTTGTAAATTGGCAGATAAACGGAAAACTACCAAGCCCCTTGGTGTGACACTTACTTTTACAAAAAATTTAAGTACTCTCAGATGACCTAAAATTCTGTTTATTGGGGGTTAAATGGTTTGCCCTCTAGTCTTCAACTTGTTTACTAGCAAGAGAAAAAACTGTTTAGTTTTTCCATTGCAAAAGATGTAACAGATACATGACCATTCTCATACTAATCTATTAATGCCAGGGGCAGCTGCGATATAGCTGACAGAATTTTTATAAACTTACCGATGAGCATCTTGGTTATAAACATCTTGGTTTATACTAGGTATTTAACAACCTGCCAGGAGCTCCTGATTACAAGGAAACGAGCAATCTTCTGACATTGAAATAATCTTTGTTTTACTACTTCAGAAAGTGTTCTAAAGCAGGTATTTCCCAAAAAAGAAATGGAGAATACTTGCTCTTAAAGCAGGTAATTTTACTACCTCTCAGAACAAAACAAGTGTCTTTCTGAGATCCAAGAGCTGATAGTAGTGGAGATAATTATTTGTTCAACATACAGTATAAGGAAAAAATTCCAAACATTGTTTCAGAAATATGTACTAGCATTATTGGAGATTAGATTTCTGGCTGGTTTGTGTTTCTCCTTGACACAGCATGCTCAACCACCATTTCTCTTTCTTTGTTTTCCTATGTCTCTTTTGTACTTCTTTTTCAATGAATGGGTTCTTTCAGGATAAAGTGCTGAATAAGTTTAGAACAGATTAGGACATAAGTGCAAATTATTTCTACTTTTTCTTATTATTAAATATTCCTCCTAAGGAGAAAGTATGATAAACGTTCTTGTATTAAAAAACGAGTTGAGCTGCTACTCCAATTTAAAACTTTTTGTTCTAATTCTGAGACAGTAACATGAAAAACGATGATGGTAGTTCTCACAGAAAAAAAAAAGTCATTCCTATTTTTAAGTATTATGCATTCTACTGAACAGCGTAATATATCACCTAATAGATGCTATATCTGGGCGTGAATAATCACAACTTGACAAACATATGTAGTCATAGTTAGACTCATCACTATACAGCCTTGAACATAAAGAAACAGTATAAATAGTCATAGGTCAGTTTTTAGGAACAGGCAGATATCTAGCTGATGAGTATTTCTTCTTCATGAATAGGACTTCTGCATGTCATCTTGGTGAAACTGTATTCTGAGCTTTCGGACAAAAATAGTCTGAGTGTTGCCTTAAACTTCATCAGAATAGTAAAGTGGGATAACCAGACCACAAGTAAGTGTCACATAATTTTAACTTTAATATTTATCTTACCTTCCTCACTATGGGAAGATTAATTAGCAAAACAAGAGTTACTGCAAGTACTGACATTTTGCAAGAGCTAGCTTGACTGAACACTGTGATCGTGACTGAAAATCATATTTAAGTGCCACTCCAATGCCAGAAGCAGCAGAATAAAGCACCGTGCTTTTGTAGGATAACAGTAGTGGGTATGTTTATGACATCCAAGACATAGCCAACCTAACTGCAATCCATTTGCTCATATACCCTTAAGAAGCTGGGACTTAGAGTGCAGTGTCTTTTAGTGTATTTGGATATACACAATTCTTGTATTTTGAACATTCTTCACTAGTTACTTATGCTTTTACTATAAGTATTGTTCTATTAAATTTTACTGTGGGTATGAATGCTGAGAGTGAATGGTCGTAAACTACCCACTGATTTAGAATTCTCACTCTATGTCGTGGAAATAGCTCTCACTTAAGTACATACCAGTTCAACTATCCAATCTAGCCGTATGATTATCACCCTCAGCTGTAGTTACTAGCACATTCTACAGTCAGTCTTCCTCCAAATTTAGCAAACTTATGTAATTTTTCTGAAAGTCTCAGTCTGAAAGAGCCATCAATATCTGCACCCCTGCTTATCTAAGGATGAAAATCATAGCAATAACAAAGTAATTTCTAGAAGTAGTTCTGTTTTTTATTGATACCTTACTGTATCTGAAATATGCTAATGAACTTTTAAGTGTTTCAAACTATTATCACATATTTATGGGTATGTCCCACCTTATAAGTGGTATTTCCTCACTTTACAGTTTCTGAAAGGGCAACAGCAACAGCAAAGTAATTCAGAGTTTCCAGATGAGCAAGCAAAGATTTGGTTCACAATGGAATATGAAACAGAAATTCCAACTGATTACATTACATGTATTCACTTAGATATGGTTCTCAGTGTTGAACTAATCTGAAAAAAAAAACCCCAAACCAAAAAACCTAGATGATTTGTTACTCAGGCATACCTTAAGTCCACATTAATTCTTGCTCCTTCAGGTTTCTTGGCTGTAATTGCAGGAATACACATGCACAAACACTTGTAGGATGAAACATTTTACATGGTTTTAATGCAATAGTTTTGGAGGAGGAAGTTCTAAAATAAACAGAAATTATTTGGATCTCTGAGTTGAGAGTGGGAAAAGAAAAAAAGTGTTTTTACAACTCATTAAGCATGTCAATCCAGCTAAAGGCTATGTGGCAAAGGAATAAATACTTAAGCTGTTCCCCAAGCCAAACTGAGTTTTCAGGTTTTTTCCATTTTATATCTTGTTATAACTGACAGCCAAGAAATGCAAAGCAAGGATTTAAGGTGTAGCACTTAGTGCAGTTCATAAAACACTTGTATATACTTCCTCCATTATTTCCAAATAAACCCTCCCCAGGGACACCGTGAGGGAGACTTTTAACTTAAAACATGACCTTGTGTGATTCATGGGATCCAGTATTTCTTTTATAAACGGGGAACTCAGAATTTTAGAGATGGAACATGCAATTCCAAAACCAGTTTAAAAAGTAGTTGATATTTTGTATTTTCTACAACTAGTTTACACCAGTGCATGATATATGTACAAAAAATACGTGCGTAATTATTATTACATATGTATACATATTTTGTTTGATATATTTATTAGAATATATTATATATGTGTATATATGAATGCATATGTAAATAAAAGTCCTAGGGCAGAAGTCTGACTACAAAAATACAACAATCCCTTGCTAGAAGCAGCTGCTTACTGATTTGTTCTATGAAAACTATGTATTTAACACGGCCATCTCTGCAAATGATAGTACTTACAGTACTTCTGGGGTAGAGGATTTTCTTATGGAAATAAATATACAATGATATATGTAGTTGCTGAATCATTTTCAAGGCAACATTTGACATTCTTGTCTGAGGCTTCCAGCCGGTGTACTCTGTTCTGCCACAATGCCGTACAGCAAGGCAATCTCTTCCAATTAGGACCAGGCAGGATGCCAGCAGGGAAAGGGAAGATGCTATGAAGATTTTGCTGGGCTGAAAAATCTTACCACTGTTCATCATGTTGAGGTTGGGGGTTTTTTTTGTTTGTTTGTTTTTTTTTTTTCAGTCTGCTGTGTATTTTTAAAAGCTACAAGCATGAAAGTTGGAGAAGTGGGGGAATCCTCAAAGTGCCTGAATGAAATCAGAGATTAACTTCCTCACAAATCAGTGCTTGCAAACTGCAGGATTTACTCTTGGTTATTTCCCACCCCAAATGACTGATTTGTAACGCCTCATTGTTTAGTATACATTTATATAATCTGTACATTATCTAAAACAGGGTTCAGATGACAATTTAATTAAAGCAAATGTGAGGAAGTGAGGGAGAAATCTGATTAACTCACTAAGGTTCCAGTCTGAGCGATTATCAGCCAACAACATAAAATTGCCATACTGCAGCTAGTATTTTGGAATCTCTAATTTAAGCGAATCCCTGCAGCCATATCTGAAACTTTACAGCATTTGCTTCTGATTTAAAGTATCCATTAGTTAACGCTTGTAAAAAAAGAGGGGAAGAGCATTGTGTAAATACCAAGCAGTGCTGTTATTTGAATATGTTTTATAAAAATGTTAATGATTATCATAATGAAAACCAAAAAGAATATCAGCATTATATTTTTCTTCTTACAAGCAGGTCTTGTATCTGATAAATCAAAGTACTCTGGGCAATATTGGTTGGAGTATGTTCATACTGAATAGAGATTATTTTAATTTTTGTCATATGGAAATCAATGGATTGGTTTACTGAGTTCAATATGAATCAAATCATCCTTCATGTGGAAGAAATTTCCAAATCTCTCTCCTTAGCACAAGTAAAATTTAGGTAAAAATCAGCAGAAGTAATCTGATCCTGATCACTTATGCCTGTCTCATATTCCCACTCTATTTCTTTCATTCATCTCTATCACAGGAAGATTCATTGTTGCTTTTGAACAGATGTCAGCAGCACTAAACAATCTTCATTTCCATAGTTTACAATGCACCTGTGTAATATTCCAAAGATAAACAAAAGTGCTAAACTAATATAATTCATTTTATGACAATAACAGCTACTTTCTTCTTGACAGTTTTAGAAACAGTTGAGATGCCTGACACTTTTTCAAATTATTATTATTTTTTTTTTAAATTAAAAAGTCCTTCACTTTTTAAGCTTTGGTCTGGCTTCTCTTTCCCTCTGTTTTGTCCCTTGCACTCAGCTTGCCTGTCGTGTGAATCATTCTTTACCTGAAGTCTTCTTATTCAGTGCATCTTTAAAGTCACTTCAAGTCATTCAAAACCCAGAAGGAACATATGTCTCAAGTTTTGCTTTAAGAAGCAATCTAAGCCTGCAGTGCTGGTGTATATATAATGTACTGTCTTACTTTGGTAACCACAGCTCCCCAGTGATTTATATCCTCTATTCCAAGCCTGTGGTGACAAGAGTTGATCTAACCTGTGCAATTGTCTATAAAACAGTAATTTTTCTCATGATGCTACATAGAATTTTATAATAGAAAAAACAGGAAGTGTTCAGTCATGTCTATGGTTGACATCCAAAAAAGTAGATGGGGAAAAAGGAAGAGAGATGCTCAAAGGGCTGCAGAAGTTATGAATCATTTTCTCAAAATATAATTTCTTTTATTTTTCCACTGCATTCAACCAAATTTACTTCTAATCTGAATTATGCCAGACTCAGAAACCACTGCTAGAGGACTTGAATTACTGTATCCTAGGTAGAAATTCTGAAAAAATTTACAATATGTCCTCAAGCTTAGTGAAACCTTAAATTCCACGTTAGCAATTGCAGACATAGTGAAACCTGCTTACAGTCAAAAGTGGACTATACAAAGAAAGAGAGATGAATTAGTACTGAATTTCCACGTTAGCAATTGTAGACACTTCTCCACTCAGACCTGATCACAGACTTTTAATTCCATAAAAATATACATACATTAAAATGAGATAAATTAATGGTATCAAAGGAATGGAAAAAGCCAGAAAGAGTTGATACAAAACCAGCTATTTATTCTTTCCTTTTCCATTAAATTCCATTTATTTTCCTCCTAGCTTTTCAATCTTATATTAGTTTGGATTCCTGTTTCCAAGATCTAGGTGTATTTTGTGTTTCTTCAGTTATCACTTACCAAAATCAGATCATCCTCTTTCACCATGGTGACTACTGAACCATTAAGGTTCCCATAATCTCTGTGATGTTGCATGAGTTTCTAAAGGCTACAATTTCTTCCAGGTAACACTGAGAAGAAAGCAAGGATTTTGCTCAGATCTTGATTTCAACATTTTTTCTCAAAATGGCCAATTAAAAATATATATATGTATGTGTGTGTGTGTGTGTATACACATTAGATAAAATCTTAAAACAATTGAATCAAAACCAATTCAGGTTCATAGCATCTGATATACTGCTTGCTTATTAGTGGTTCTGCTGTTTCCAACTGTTCATAATTTTGCTCATAAAGTTGGATATAATTTCTTTTTTTGCACTCACCTCTGGAGTCTGGATAAAATGGGAACTATTTACAAATATTTAAGTAGATTGAGGGTGGCTGCTGCTTTCTATGAGGTCGGAAACCAGAAGGCAGTTGACACTGAAGTTTCAGCTCACCAGCCACAAGAAATTGCATGCAGTCTCTACTGATGCAACTCCAGGGCTAGCTGCAAGAGAGGGTGGGTTTTATCACACATTTCTCCTCCCTGAATCCAAACTCATTCCTGCTAGAAGTGGCTCATAATATTCTCAGTTCTTTTGCTGTTGCATAAAGGAAGAGTTAACCAGTCTGTCTAGATTGCTGTATTATTTCTACTGTCGTGTCAAGCTGATCTGCTTCATTTACTTTTTCCCAGATCTTCCCCATAAAAGTACATGTTTTAAAGTACTATTTTCAGTTAGTTGAGAATAATAGTTGATAATTTTAGGGGAAAAAGGTTATAGGAAGCACTGAACACAATAATTATAGTGAGAAAATGGCTTGTCTACAAATATAGCATTAAAAATTTCTCCAAAGAATTAAGGACGCACAATACTGCATTGTTGATGCAATGTTAGTTCTATACCCATTGCTGAATTGATTTGAGTTATAAGCATTTTCAGGATCAGAGAAAGTAATATGTGTTTATAATACATATAATAAATTAAGAAGAATCATAAAAGTCAACAGTGTTACATACCTAATACATAACAAGTGACAAGATCCCAACATTCACTTTAACTGTAGATGTTATACCTCCTTTTTCTGCTTCCCCCTTCAGATACCAGAACAGAGTCTGTTCTGAAATTATATATATTTAGAGCACTAAACCAGTATATTTCTGAAACAGTCTAGAGAAACAGTTTTACAAGCTCTATGTTCCTCTGTGAATTCTTCACTTTGAAAACTTTTGATTACATAAATAATTTTTGTACATGATTACAGTGACTATCCAATGATAAATAACAGTGAAAAGAATTACTTTCTTTTTTAACAGGTATTCATAAAAATCTGAGATCAAGCATTGGAACAAACACTTTAAAATACATGCAGAAGCTAAGAAGGATCCATGAAAAGCTGAACTGGAAATACCACTGTGTTAGTAAAACAGGCAATTGGGTAACTATGGTTTATTGTGATTATTTGATCATGCATAATAAAGCAATGTCTTATTTTGAAGTAATTTTAATTTTTGGTCGAGTTGAAAACTTGTTTTCTGTGAAAATAATGGGTTAATTGCTGAATAGTGTTTTATAATTTAAAACTTATTTTAAGTTTCAGCATCAGGCCCGCAAGAATACCCTCTGCCTTTATCTGCTTACAGTCAAAAGTGGACTATACAAAGAAAGAGAGATGAATGAGTATTAAATTTTGAAAGGATGAAAGTAAAAAACCCTAAACAGAGTTTTCTGAAAAACCACTGAAGTAAAATTTGAAAGCATTCATTTTGAAAACTGTTCTTTCTGCTTTCATATAAAAATTATTTGGCAAATGTCACCATTATCTCAAAGAGAAATTTCAAGTTTCCATAATCAACTCCCTGTCAGATATATCAACAGTGAATAATCATGTACAAAGCTGCACAGATTTACTCTGTAAAGTTAAAAAAAAAACCCACAGCACTAATAAAGTTGTGTGATACATTTTCTTTAAAGTAGAAGGACAGAGGAAATGCTAAAAACCAGTTTGATATCTGGAGGCTTCACACTACGTGGAAATAAATTCATGAAGAGAGAACGGCTCTGTGGAAAAGGATGAACTAAGAAGAATAATGAAAGGTGAAAAAGATGACTATGTCAGATAATACCATATCAGTTAGAAGGAGGAAGAACACAGAATAAATCTGCAAGTTTGAAAAATGGTTACAGCACGAGTAGCAATGAAATGTAGATTTCGCTACAGGATAAGAAAATTTTAAAACTACAATACAGAAAAAATAAGAGGTCAGGGAAGAAGATGGAAAGGATTTTAAGTACTCTAAGGAAATCTTTCTGATAAAGGTAATAAGAAAAAACATGGAGAAACCAATAGAACTATTAGAGAGATCCAATATGAGAGGACAAACATAGACACCTGAATTATGGATAATCCCATTTTAATGTAAAAAGAAATACAGTGTCTTTGGTACTATTTTTTATAGAAATCAACATTCTGCAACATCCTCTGATTAAATACTTTCTGCAACACAGTAACTAATGACCTGAATTTGTCCAATGGGAAAGACAGATGTTCATAACTTCCTTAGATAAATTCAAGAAATAGCTTGAGTATGACAAGAATCATAGTACTTGTCTGGATGGGGTGGAGCAGAAGAAGAATGCTGAAGATAAAATTAATGGCATTCTTATTAATCTCTCCAGTAATCATTATTTAGCGAAGAAAAAAAACCCTAGTCATCTGGAAATGCCTCCTATTGCGTGAGAATCTGAGTATTTCACATGCAGCACAACTCACCATATACGATAGCTTTTCCCTTCACTTACTAAGAGGAGAGACAGCAAGAGAGAACACTAAAAATGGGCAGAAATTAGAGTAATCCTGAGGCTGCTCTAAATTATTCTAGAGGCCTTGGAGAGGGTAACTTCAGCTGTGTGTCATCTTACATTGTACCTAATAAATATTAAAAATAATTTTGGAAGAAAAACAGTATCTGTCACCAGAAAAATACTGCCTGTGTCAAGTTCATCTAGCCTTCCTTTTGAAATATGGAGATTAATGAATACTGAACAAAAGCAGCAAAATTATCTGTTAAATGGTATCAGTTGGAGACTAAAAAAAAAGCTATGATTGTGGGTTGGTTTTTTTTTTTTAATCTATATTTTGTTGCTGATCATGGCTTAAGGAGGAATCAGTCTTCTTTCCCCAGCTATGTATAACCGCTAGGTATCAAGGAGATTCTTTTTAGTCATGTTTTCTGTTAAGATGTGTATGTCACATGGATAAGGAATATGAATCAAATGCATATGATAGATATACAAGAAAAGTTACAGTCCTAAGTATCTCTGAGAATGTAGAGTGTTTAGAGCCTATTTATTATTAAAATATGTGTTTCTCGCCCATTCAGTGTTTTGGTCTTTTAATTCCACTAACAAGGAACAAAGCCTTGTAGAAAAACTCTCCTCCAGAACTCCAAATAAACCGGGCATAATTTCATCTTTATAAGTGCATGTACACATATAAAACCACTGAATGGGAACATTATTCTTTCAGTTTAAATGCAAACTGTCTTCTAAAAATAACTTTTTAAAGCTAAAGTAGAATACAAAATCGAATTAATGGGATGTGACAGTGAAAATCAGATCCTGACTATGTGTTTTTTTCCCTTTTCTGCAGTAAAACGATGAAAAAGTTCACCAGATGGTGACAAGTATACAAGTAAATACAATATTACTCCACCTACTCTGATGATCTTTCACATTCATTGACTATTTCCATGTCATCATCAGAGCCCAAAGTAAAAAAGCTAGAAGGGGTGTTCAGAGGCCAATAAGCAATCCTTGATCATTACAATAGGGCTCGTCATAATTTTGAAAGGGAAGCTGTCTTTGTCTGACAATTGTCATAGTAGGGTTATATTACTGATTTCTGAAGTAGAAAAAATACAAAAGAAAGTTCTTATGATCAGAATAGTCAATGATCATATAATTCTTACAACAATATTTTGACAGAAGGAGGAAAAATGATCCTTTCCCACCCAAGACAAAGCTTAAAAAATGGTAAAACACACATATATAACATATATTAAAACCAGTAACTTGTCAGACCCAGCACCTGGGTATGACACATCCTAGGCATGGGTGTACTTAACCTGCAGTTACACACATTTTGTTGTGCACATTTTAAAATGTATCACCCAGGGAAACGATACAGGGAAACAAAATTATCTTGCCTACATATTCTCTCACATGCAGAAAACCAGTTATGAAAAACTAGATTAACAGACATCTGCATTTATAAAGTGAAACTACAGCTATTTTTCAATCCTACCAAGAAATACTTTCCCCCCACTTTTCCATCTTCCAGACAATTATGGGAACAGTTTGGAACCAAGTGTCTAATCTGTTCTAAATTTCATAGGTAGTACTGGCATGATAGAGAGTATAATCTGAAGTAAACCCTTATTAATTAGGTGCAAATTTTGACCATCTTTCTCCAGTTGTAAATCTGTGCTTAGTGCTGTATTTCTGGATAGGAGGCACAAAAGTGACAGACACTCCTGTTCTTTTCCACATAGGATGCTGACTTCATTTTATCATAATGTTAAGCCTTTGATGCTCTTATTTTGGCTACTCAACCAAAAACTAAAAAAAAATATACTGCTACACCCACTGACAGTCTGCTTTCCTTTAAAAAGGATACATTTCAAAACAGAGAAGTCCTATTTTTTGAGAATTTTAATCTTTTTATTTAGAAAGGTAAAAAGAGTATATACAATTAAACTGCATTAAGCTAATGTGTTTTCTTGTCTTTCTATGTTTTTGTAATGGAGCACAATTTGTCACTGAAATAATAGGTAAAAGGTTTATGTATTTTTTTCTCATTTCTTGTGATTAGTATCCTACTCAAATAGAATATTAGAACCACTTTATTCTGCACAAGTTCCATCATAAAACATCACATTCCTGTGCTGCCACCACACCACAGTATTAAAAAAGGTGCTCAAAAGAAGGTATTTAAATCTTCTAACTGGATTTTCAGTCTATCGGCAAAAAATTAAGCTGTTTATCAAATTACTGCTGAATACATGAACATGGCAGGAAGATGATACAAATCTGACCTGAGTATTCTAGCTGTGTGAACTTCAACTTTTTAACAATATAATAACTAAGAGATTACATTTTCTTTGAAGCTTGGTAATAAGGAACTTTTAGTAGACAGTAGAGTTGGCATCCTGAACTATTGTGATAGACATATTTTTGATTATTTCATTGATGTATTTAAATCTTCAAACTAATTTAACTTGAAGCTTCCTTCTATAAATTTTTTGTGGTTTGTATTTACTATATAGAGATTTGTTGACCTTTGATCATAGCAGATGGAAGATCCCACCAAGGAAATTCTGCAAGACTTCACATATTCTCCCTACTGATTACACAATAAAATATGTCATCACAGCATGCAGAACAATGTAGTACCTTAAAAGTGTATGAAACAGTGCAGGAGATTATAAAAACAATTCTTTCAGAAGTTTTTGGGGGTGCTTGTATAGTTTTAGAAGGATAGGAATTGCCTTGGATTCCCTTGTTCTGCTGTCTTGAAAGGTTTAAGATTACAGACTACAACAGGTCATGTAACACAAAAAAATGGTAGACTATTTCAGTGCCTTTTATTTTTCTCCACACTTCCTCATTTCAGTAGAACACATTCCAGGCCTTGAAGAACGGGAGGCAAAAAATGCTCTCTTGTTTCTAAGCCTTTATATATGGAAGACAGCTTTGACCTAAAGACCATGTATTTAAGAGACATGGCTATACACCAGCAAGGGAAATTAGAGACTCTTTTTCCTACAGCTCTGTTTCTAAGTCCTGTTAGTCAAGGAGGCAGTTCTGCGGTGGTACATCCTTTGACAATAGGACACAGTAAACCAGAAAGCAATCACAACCAACTATTTTATAAGCCAACTTCAGGTAAATATGCTGACATGCAATAGGCACCTATACTATGGCTGGTTGGAGCAGACTATGTACCCATAAAAACATCATTCCATCGGAGGAAATTTCACTCGAATCTCACTGCTTCCATTCCTAGAATAATATTCTCTTTATCCGTCATTTGGGAATGTGATCTAAACATCACAATCTAGTCCTATGGCCCATGGAAACAAGCACAGAAATATGCCTATCCCTTTGTTGTGTTCCTCTTTGCTTTCAAGACCGCTGTCTCTGGAATCAATAATCTCTCTTGATCACTTCTGTTTTACAGTTTTCTAAGAAAGAAAGATAAGCACATTTGAAAGGGGAACAAAAGGCTTTCTATCTACTAGAGGAATTATTGTTGGAAGCTATCAAATATTGGGATAAAGAGCATGTTACACTGAGACAAACCACAGGGATTCATCTCCATGTGCATGTTTCAAAGTGCTTACACAGAAAGGTATTGCCTGCTTTATAATATAACAATAGATTAAAAAAGACTTTTCATTCACAAATTTCAAAATAAATTTAAGGTAGAAAACTTTGCAGACTATATTTTATCTGACATCGTAATTTTAAATGGTTATTTTTTTACTTCTACAGAAATAAAAAAACTAAAAGTAAAAATAAAATTATTGCGGTAAGAATTCAGAAATCATTCGTATCTTTTGGTATTTGAACTGATGCAAATTATCAATGAAAATAAAGAAAGGTGAAACTTGTAGGAATTAACTTTAGTCTATTTTGTAAACAGTTTGCTCTCCCTGAGTAAATCATAACTTCCCACACCTGCACTTGTGTGTGCTGGTCCAGCTCTGTGATATGACAACCAGAACTTGAACTGGAAAGAACACAAATGAGTACAACAAATGAGTAACAGTTTCTAGCTTACTGACAGTTTTGGTTCAAGCTACCACTGCCAGCACAAAAATGCAGATCTTGATTTTCAAAGTCAGTGTCTATATTCCCTGTGGCATAAAAACTTGGATTATATTTTGAAAAAAAGCATATAGATCACAAAACATAAGGTAGTTACCTAAACATTAATTTGATATTTTGAATATAATTTAGTAAGTATTCAAACTCTACTTTGTTTAAATTCTGACCAAAGAAATCAAAGACAGCCAGTGTTTCATATGACCTAATCACAATACTCCTTTACACAACCTGCTCCTAATATAAAGTAAATCTGGGTAAAGATTTATTTGTGGACTTCAAGCATTTTCTGCCCTAAGTGTGTTAATTGAGAGACTGTTTCTTCAGTGATCTAGAAGAATGAAAAAAACAAGAGAGGAAAGTATATTTGCTGACTTTAAACAAATTATGTGTTTGTAGAAGCAGGATAATCGTGTACTTGAAAATGAATCTTGAGTATATTTATTTCCCATTCTGTAGTCTTGTGCTACTGCATTTGCAGCAAGGAAAGTACCACAATTACTTAACTAAGTTGATCCACACTCAAGGAAATTTAAGAGGTGGATTATACTATTTGGGCATTTGAACTTAACATACCGTGTTGTTGATTGTCTAAACCAATAATTAATTCTCCACATACAAGAGGTAAACAGGTGCCACTTGCTGACACTTGTTTTCATCTGCACGAGTATTAGAACACTCTCCCACATCACAGAATTATGATAAAGAATGAATGTCAAATCATCATAATCAGTGTCAGTGTAAATATCCTGAATATACAATAGATCTCTGAAAATGGTGGAGGAAATGCGAAGCAGTTATCACTTACAGGTGAGTGCTGGACCTCCAGAAATTGAGAGTTCATTTAAATCTAACTGAAATAGTAGCTCTAATTTCTAAACCAAATTTGAAGCTCTTTAGGCACGATGCCATAGAGAGACTCCTTGACAGTCCATTCAAGTACTACAGCAGAGGATTTTCCAAGCAGATCATATGTTGCTGAGTATGAAAGTTCAGAAGCTTGGGCATTTGAATGCTGCAAAAATGGAGATTATATGTGAAGATAAAGTCTAAACCACAAGGAGTGTGGTGGTATTAATGAAGAAACTAAGGAGTACTTAGGAGAAAGCTAACTTAGCTGCCAACTGCCCTGCCCTAGTCCAGTAACCGTTTGTTGATACTGATTTTAAGATTCCGTTTTTAGCTTGACTCATATTGACACTAATCATCATTATGTTTACTCTGTGTTGTTCCCAAAAGCAGCTGTGGTAAACTAGCAATTTTCAACATGGCAAATGCTTTTTCACACATGGAACTTAGGTTCTCTTCCAAGAGGAAAAGTGAATACATCGCTTCCAGATGAGGAAGGAAAAGGGTGAAGTGGACAGATTTTGTAGATTCTTCTCCACTGGTAACCAAACGTATTTTTATATATATATATTCAACAACAAAGCAAAATTTTAAAATGTTGCATTTATTTTTGGAGGATGAGCATGAGAATGACAAACTTCATAAGGTTTAACTCTAAAAGAAAATCTTGTAATAGTTTTGCCTTATAGCTGTGTCAGCCCCCAAATAACTCTGCTCATAAAAACAGACGTTCTCCACTGAGTCACATATTTTCAGTTCTGATAGTTTCCTCCTCCTCCACTAGATCAGGTTCAGACAATGGAAATGCTTTTCAGTATTGATAGAGACAGCAGCCTGGCAATGCTAATTCCACCTACATGTGATAAATGACTTTTCTACCCTCAGTTCTTTTAAGTTGAGGAAAATACAACAGTTAGAGGTGAAAAACTAGTATGTAGCTATACACAACAGTTATGACTTGCTAGATACCACAAGCAGATGTTGCACATTTAGGCTCCTATCTGACAGCGCAGACATACCCGTATAGAAATAACACACTGTGTTTCTGGTGACTTTGAAGGCTCAAGAAGCATAACTTTTTCACAGTTCTAACATACTGAATCAACTTCTGAAAGGAAACAAACTTTTGGATTGTTAAACATATATGGATGATCTAACATCTCAGTAGATAATGTCTACATCTGAATGTTAGTATAAGCATGATGGAAAAAGCTGTGATACAGATTATGAAAAGTGATTAGGAAATTCTGTAGTAGCCTAATCTAGCAAATTTTCATGACCATCGGTCTGGGCAACACACCTTTCATCTCAATGGGACACAATGCGGCAAGGCACCGACCATTCTCAAGGACAACTGAAATCCAAAGTTTAGTCCAAAACTGAAGATGGACTTCCTCAGAGTATAGTTATAGTGACTCATAGATTTGCAGATTTATTAGTGAAATGCTTCTTACTATTATTCTCTAGTGGCAGGTTTTCTAGCTCCTTTCTCCCCTGGTTCATGTACATAGTTTGTTCACATCCATTCATGGAGTTGCACTTTGGTTTTCATTTGCAGTAAATAGAGTCTGAACACAAACAGCCCTGGTTTGCATTCCAGAACTTGTCTGACAGACTTGCTTACAAAGTACTGTTACTAAGACTAGCCTTCTTATCTAACAGAGTGCTGACAGTTAGAGACGGGAATGAGGAAGTGGCAAGTGCGACTCCCTATTCTGACATGTAGCACAGACTTGATCATGTATCTCCTTCTGCATCACTTAAAATTGTCAATGAATTCAAACTCAGAGCAGCTATTTGTAGTACTAGATACGCACTACTATTTCTTAAAAATTGCATGGGTTTTATTAACAGAAAATATTTTCTAATGCAAGTGACACAAGTAGTTTCAATTTGATTTTTTTTTTTTCATTTTTCAGTTTTCATTTATCTATAAAAGAGAAAATAACACCTCCTCTGATGATATCGTTTACAGTCTAGAATAGAAGAATTATAGGGTGAAATTCCATCATCAAAGTATCCATTTATACCTGGAAAATATCTGTAAGAAGTGCAACATAATCACTTTCTTCCCTCACACTTTATAAACATAAATAAACCTAGATTTCTTTAACTAGTAGGACACTAGACTGTGCTTGGACCTTTCAGTGAGTGAAGATGTCTATGGTTCTTTAAAAAAAAAAAAATAGCCACAACTAAACTGTGCCCCAGAAATCTCGTATCAGTTTTTCTATATGTGAGCTACAGAAGACAATCATATGGGGAAGAAAGATGGGAAAACAGCAAGCCCATTACCCACCCACTTCAAAATAGCACAAAGTCCAGCTATTAGCCATCTGGTCTTCAGAAAACAAGTATATTTGCTGTGAGGATTATTGAGATCATAAAGCATATTTTAACATTCAGATATATTTGTCCTGGTTGCTCTCTAATAATTTCATTACTTACAGTAAACCTCTCTAAATATATTTGTAAATGATACTCTATGGCTGATATTGTGGTAAACTGTCATTGATGCCATACTGAGTTTATGGAGATGCTGGTAAAAATGCAAAGCCATCTTCAATTATTCAGAAAGGTCATTTCAGAATATTTTGTGTGGGTTTCTCTAAAATTGTTCCTAGCTAGTACAGAATTAAGACATGCATTCGAATGTATAATAATAAGCAAATTTCTTATTTCTGCTAGTATTTCTGTCTTTTTATAATACTAAGCAAATGCAGAACTACTCTTTACTTGTAACCTCTATTTATACACAGGAAATTATATATTGTTATATATAATGGCCTTTAAAAAAAGGTTAGTTGAGTTTTGAAGTATCATTCTTAAGATATGAGATGGTTACTATTGCTCTGCTAAACAATTTCCAAAATTGTTTTCGTCGACAGTAGTGACACAATGATCACTAGTATATCTGTATCACCAGAGACTTGTTTTATCATGTTGCTGAATAATCCTGCTCAGAGTTAATGTAACGTGCCTGATAACTATCATGAAGAACTGGTCTGTTTAAACCTCATAATTTTGATCTCATAGTGGCTAAACACCCGAAGTAAACAGAGCTTCGCAGAACTTTGTCATGAAAAAAATGAAGGTGAGTCAATAGAGGAATAGTATTCTAAAACACATCCACTCTTTCGGGACTTGTGTTATACATATTGTTGCCGTATGAGCAGTTGTTCCATGTGGATAAAGACTGACAAGAATTTCAAAATCAGCCATTTCACATTTTGAAAAGAGCTGCTTAGTCAAACTTTACCCAAGGCCTCCCTGCTCTCATAAATTCGCACAAATAGGAACTAGAGCCCTTAGCTTTAATGTGACTACTTACGGGATTAAACTGTGTTACATGTGAGGACTGAATTATCCACCTCTTTGCTGTCAATTTGTCCTGAGCAGCATATCTCAAAAGCAATGAAATCACAACTACAAAGAACACAATCAGTGGCAGCCCATTTATGTAGCTAAAATAGATGCATGAAAGCTTACCCACAGAAATAAGTACTGCAGCCTGGACCTTTTTTCCTCCTAAACTGTTTTTGGGTGGACTGTAACTTCAGCTAGCATTGGAGCTTTGAATCCTCAGTATTTGTATTATAGAACATTATGTGTACATATCTATGTGCCTACACACAGTTCTCATGACAAATCGGAAGCCGCAATTCACTACTGTCTTGCAAAGAAAAATATTTTTCCCTGAGCAAGCTTGAAAGAGCAAAACTAAAGGTATGTGCCTAAATGTCTAATAATACATTTGATAACTTCAGCATGAAAACCAGATATCATTTGGGAGCATAATACATTTAACAGCTACTACATAGCCCTTGAAAGTGAACATCAGAATACTTTGATTGCAGGTTAAAACCACAGAAAGAAGCTCACAGGAAGAAAAATCTTCCATGAAAATTTGCTATTTTCACTTTATCTGCATTCATCAGACCCCATCAAACAAAGCTATTTTCTACCAGTCTAAAAGTAAGTATTATGATAACTTTATTTTTTTTACCTAGAAATGCAGTTAGATTCTTTTGCTACCTGTCAAATTGACCCTACATTGATAGGGATGTACAGGCAAGAGAAAGTAAAAAGGACAAGAATCGCATGCCTGTACTCCGAGCACATAAAATGCTTTCCACACAATGTTCTACTCTTCTGTTAAGATGTTCTCTGTTCTACAATGTGAATTCTGTTAAACAGTTTGTAAAATTTTAATTAAAAAATGCTATAAAACTCTTAACATTTGCTTTGGTAAAAAGGACTTTTCAGGGAAAGTCTTGAAGAAACAAATCATTCCCTCAATAAACAAAATAATTCATCCATTAGCCCACCGGCTAAGTCAACATAGTCACGGTGACTGCTCACACATGTTGATTCAGAGGAAAGCAACTCTTCTGATTTTCTAGGGAGTACAGTAGAGAGGAACAGTCATTCCCCTGCGTCCAGAAATGTACTGCTGTCATCTCAACAATGCTTTTTAATTTCTTGAAGGTCTCATAAATACGGCCCATTTCTTCCTTCCGTTACCTTGGCTGTCCTCCATGGTTTATCTGGAGTGGTCAGGAAATAACTTAGAAAACTTCAACTCAGAAAGTTTACAGAACATTGTAATAAAATATGAATATTTTGTATTTGTTCAAACTGATGCTTAGCAATACCAAGTAGGTTTACACAGACTGCATTTCTTTTTTACAAAAAAAAATGTGTACAACATCTTGTGTTACTATGATTTGATTTTTTTTCTCTTTTTAACTAGAGATCTCCAATAATTTTTTTTTTTTCACTGAAATCTGGGAACATAGAATGACTTTTATTTTCCTACTTTTTAAATTTTACATGGAATATTTGCTTCTGCACTTGAAGCAATCCTATATAATGTAATTGTCTGTATACATAAGTACTGTGATCTAGAAAATGGTGGCAGATTTGAAGAATAATATTTCATCTAAATATTGCTTACTCTCTAGCAAAGGTTGCTGTTCCATATTTTACCAGAATATTTCTCACAGTCCTGTATCACTCGGAGAGCAGACAGGTGATGAGAAAATAGTATCACGTTATGAATTTTTATTAGCTTTAGGCATACAGATTAAATATTTATTTAAACATGCAAAAAATTAGATCTTTTTGATACCAAGTTGTTTGGTTAAAATATAGTTAATAATTCAGAGATCAAGGCTGATACGAAACATACCCAAATAATTTCACATTATATTTATTTTCAGGAGAAAATGACATATTACAACATTTACTTTTCTTCTGCACTAGAATTGACACTGAAATGCAGACCCCTTCTGTGATACAGAAATATACAAGAGCTTCCAGCTCAGATGTGGTTAAGCCTTTTTGTTTTATCTCAACATTAAATAGTATTCACCTTCCATTGTACCTCATATAGACTGAAATTTGGATGCTTCGTACTTGTCTTTTTTCTATTATTGCCTAGCTGAGATTACTTTTCAAGAGACGCAATAGTTTTCCTAGTATGAAAATTACACTGTACGTGACAGACACATATGTCAGGAAGCAGCCAGGGCCAGCTGCTCCCTAAGGGACTGGGAGGGAGCCAGGAGCCGAGGATGGCTCCAGCACAGACAGTGCCCTCAACAACAGGGCACAGATCTGCAGGATGTAAACCCAGTGGGCAGAGTCTGGTGCTGGTAACAAGATCCATTGGCTATTCCAAATAGGACAAGTGGTGAACCAGGTCCAGGTCCAAACAAAGTCCAGTCAGAAGCAAAGGGAATTGAGGTCTGAGACAACTGGCAGCAGGGTTGTGACACAGGTCCAAAGTCTATCCAGGAGACACAGCCAAAGACAGTTCCAGATAAAAAAGCTGCAAATTCACAGAATCACAGAATTGTCTAGGTTGGAAAAGACCTTGATCGTCTAATCCAACCACTGACCTAACGTTGACAGTTCCCAACTACACCAGATCCCTAAGCACTATGTTGACTCTGCTCTTAAACCCCTCCAGGGATGAGGACCCCCACCACCTCCCTGGGCAGCCCATTCCAACACCTGACAACCCCTTCTGGAAAGAAATGCTTCCTAATATCTAGTCGAAACCTTCCCTGGTGCAACTTAAGGCTAGTACCTCTTGTCCTATCGCTTATTACTTGGTTAAAGAGCCTCATCCCCAGTTCTCTGCAACAAATTACATCCGAGGAGTCAGTCCAGGAGCTGAGGTAACTTATGATACATATATGAGGTCCACCAAGGAGGCAGTACCAGAGACAGGACTGAAAATAAGAGCATCTATAATGTAGCTCAAATAAGGACTAAAGGTGAAGGGTTAAGCTTAAATGGAGCCTCAGGCCCAAGGGCAGGGTCTGGGTAGGAGCCCCAGGTGAGGCCTGTCAGGGCCACTATTTATGCATTCAGGTTCCTGATACATTAAATCCAATTTTAAAGAGAGCGAGCTGTGATAAAATTGAACCATGTTCTCTGTAACATAGGTATGGTTGCTCAAATTGTTTGCTGTCTTTGAAGACAAGTGTGTAAATCACATTTTGTGAGATAGCTTGAAATATGCATTTGATTAGAGATATTTGTGTGAATTTATGTGGATTAATAAACTTTCATTCCAAAAGCACTTAGAAGAATCAGATACATGTTTATTCATTGTATCTGGCACTCTAACTTATACAATTTTCCCATTTTTAGAGCATGTTTCTTTAATGTCTTCTATGATTGCAATTAGATCAGTACCTAGAGGAAATGTATGCACTTAGAAATTGATTGAACCCACTATTAATAGTGCTTTTTGGATTCTGTACTAGATAGCAAAGAGTCAGATGCAACACAAAATGTTATTATAATTGAGCATTAATGCAAAGAGTAAGAAAAAAAATCAAATAAGATTATCAGACCATGGATGCATTATCTCACTTGGACTAATACAAGAAATAACCATGCAAAACAAGGAATTGTATTCATAGATTGTCTTTATATTTCAACAACAAAATATATAGCAGTTGATACTCTCAGAAAATATAATTTCTACAAATTGTGCACCACTGAAAGTGTAGCTAAATATTTTGAACAGCGTATCTGAGAAAAAGTATATTGACCATTATAAATGTTCATTAAAATGTGATGTTTTAATGTTAGAATGTTTAAAGATACTTTCACATGTCTGAAGGGTTTGCATGTCTGTGTGTCTGGCATTAAAGCTACTTATACTCTATTGATGTTGTTTCACACATCTAATAGAGTTACTGTAAATCACTGATCCGTGCACTCCATGATTGGTATAGAACAACTCTTCACATTGCTTGACTATTTCTTGACTGAACTACTTAATATCACCATAATATTTGTTGTTTCCACACAGAGCTATGGACTGAAGATCCGTTCCATTCACATAATCTATAACATTATTTTTACCTTGTCAGGTACCTCTGCAGAATCATTCAACATCTCTTGACAATAGTCCTTAAGATTCTGACTATTCAAAAGGAAGCAGTCCTGGCTAACAATTACAGCAGACCCCAAAATAACAAATATTTCATAGGTCAAGCCTCCTTACCACACCCCTGCCCCTACAAACAACAGGGCACGTGTATTCAATTCCTTCTGAAGTAGTAAGCTTCAAAGAGTAAATGGGACGTGCACCGACCAGTAGGCAGCTGAGCGAGTTGCCAAAAGTGTGCCTAAGCACAGCAAAAATGTGCTCATTACACAGAATAGTGTATTACACTTGATGTTTCAGGCTAACAAAGTAAAACATTGAAGCACACAAATGCTCATATTCTCTCCCTCTCGTGCTGTCTGAGCAGCTGCCTTCGGTGGGTATCAGGTTGTCTGCAAGGGCTAATATTCTTACCTACATCTCCCTGTCTACAGCCTAGAGTAAGGGCCACATTCTCAGCAGAGACATTGAACTGTCAGTGCTTTCAACTAAAATGGTTTGTGGATGAAAAAATACTTGTGTCCATCCCGCAATAAAAGTCTACATTAGATAACAATCATAAATTACAAATTTATATGGTTCCAGTGTCTTTTTTTCTTTAAGTAAGCTGACTCTGACCATTTCCATTTCTATTTCCTGCTCCTGCCACTCAGTCCTACCTCCTAATTATTGTGGGATACCTTCTAGAAATAATAGTTTCATAGTTAGCATAAGAGTACGGGCTTGCCTGCCACCATGGTCATGACAGTGACAGAATTAGTGAATTAGGCCTACAAAGGAGACTGTAAACCAGCTTGTATATGAATCTTACACTGCCTGAAGTCAGAACACGCAATCTGTAGTCTCATAGCTGTATCTGTTGCAGCAGTAACTGTTAGACAAAACATCTGTACGTAGGAACTGCCCTCCACCCACTGTGAAAAGAGTTTGCAGAGGATATACAGCAAATCTATTTGGTTCTAAGCAAAAGATGGGAGTTCAGCAAAGGCCTGGAGAAAATACCTGGAATATTGTTTGAGATTTTTTTCCCCTACTTCTCTAAGTTTAGAAATAAAATTTTTAAGACAATGCTGTACCACGTGATAGGAGGGAAGCTGGAGTAAGGGGCCAGGTTCACACTACTTTTTTCCAAAGCTCACTGCTTCCTAGCAAAACAATGCTTCGCAGTTGACTCTGGTAAATTGAGAACCACATGAAAGATAATGCTGCTACACCACAGAAAGAAGAGAAGTTAGACTTCTGTTAGCCAGTATTAGTGGAGTTTTAGTTTAGCTCCCTTTCTACTTAGGGACTAACTAGAAAGGCAGGAGATAGAAGAGTGAAGGATTAGCTGTATCTGTACAATAAATAACAGTCACTGCTGCTATTCTAATTGCCTGATTACTAGCAATCTTTTCAGTACTACATGATGAACGTTTTATACAAAGCATTAATGTTATAATAATATATGTTATATGTAATTTTTAAGAGATGAAAAGCATATTTCTTTCTGGAAAGAAGCATACAGTCAAAAAGAAAAGCTTGATTGCATGGCATGTTGAAGTTATTTGCTGTTTCCTAGCTTGTCTATTCCATTATCAGGCATGTTTTAAAAACGAGGCAGCTTCATAAATGTGAGTTGAGACAATGTCAATATCCTCAGTACTAAACCCTCAAGTTAAAAACACTAGCAATTCATTAAAAATCTATTACTCTACATCTAAAAGGGAAAAATAATCTCAACTGCTGCCTTGGTAAGTTTGCAATTTTCACAATAACCACTTGTTATAAACTGTCTAGGACTAAAATAAGGGATCCAGAATGCTCCGTACTGAGCACAGGATGGCTCCTCTGCTCTATGTACACAGCATTTCAAAGCATGGTGGGGACAGCGGAAGGTAGAAAAAGATGGAGGCACCAAGGTCTGTGTCAAACAAGATGCCTTTGCTCCCTCTTCCTGCATTCAGCAGTTGTTTCACCAAGGAGCTGCTGATATGCAGGTTCTACATTGGTGGATGATGTGAATGAAAGAGAGAGTACCAACATCTCTCTCACAAGTCCTACTGCATGGAGAGTGGCAGGGGATATTTTTTCTTTTTTTTTTTTTTCCAGTGTACAGAATATTTGAACGTTATTTTTAAGCATAATGTTCAAATTGTGTTAAAACTCTCACTGCTGGCTGATGAATCACTAAAATCACCACTCATGCCAGGGCACTTGACTTCTGCCTTTGGCACAGAACGCTGGTGCCGTACAGCACTGTAGCAATGGATGCCACTTTATCACTCCTTTCTTATTCCCATTCCTGCAGTGATATTTCTAAACTTGATCTTTTTCAACCAAAACAATGAGCATGTCAGGGAGTCCAGAAAGGATTTTCTAAACAAATTCTACCTTAGGAAAAGTAGTTCAGTGATACAACTAGCACAGCTGCATTAATTCCTAGGATAGTGACAAACTGAGACAAACAATATGTTTAACATTTAATTTTTGTGTTTAAGAAACAAAAGCTTTAGTTTGAATATAACCTGTAAGGAATAGATTTCAAGGTATGTAACCACCTAAAAGAGAAAAACTCCTATATTTATTGTATCTTCCTGAAAGAGAAAAACTCCTATATTTATTGCATCTTCCTGATGTATTAAGAGTCATTTTGTGTTTGATTTCTCTAATTTGAAGTTAACAATGGTGATTCTGCTTTTTGGGGGTTGGGTTGTTTGGCTTTGGTTTTTTACTTCAGTTGGGCATTTTTTACTTTAAGAGTCCTTTGTTAGCACAGTATCTCTGACTTCAGCAGAGTTAAATGAAGGATCTGGCCCTCAGTTTTACTTTTCTGCAGAATCTGTGGTTTTTGTTTCATGCTGTATGTAGGCTAACCCCTAGATGGAGACCTTATTGCAAATAAGACACACAGAGATCTGACTAGGCAGTGTATTACAATGTTCACCTTGCACAAACATGTAACTTTCTGAATTAATACACTTCCAGAAGTTACTTTTGATGAACTGAATACTGATTCTGACAGTTGTTTTTTCAAGTGTTAAATTCATTATCATAAACTGTATATAAACTTCGCAGCTTCCTAATTCTGTTGTTGTTCAGCCTAACAGGGAGTCTCGTAAATCAGTTAACACTCTTCATGAAATGTGAGATAAGCTATCATACGTATTCTTTTATACAATAATGCCTTTAATTTTTAGCTACTGTCTCAGTATTATTCTAATACACTGTCCATCTCACTTATTCTGCTGTGAAGACAGATTCACTGTACCGAAGTCTCAATTTGCTCAGGGTTTATGCTTGTCAAAACAAAGTGCAGTTTGCCAACCTGCATAGTTAACATAATCAGGTATGTCTCTGATGGACTATGCAAAAAGAAGCTGGCAACAGCTGGAAAGTGGCTGGACCATTATTTCTACTATTTATGCAGAGTACGTACTATTTCATACTGTGTTTAGATCCAGTGACTACCCCTCCAATCCACAGACATAAAGTTCAAACAGTCCGGTTAACTAGCTGTTTATTACTAATGTTGGATGACTGGGGAAAGGCTACAATGTGCTGCAAAGACAAGTACTCCTTTGTGGCTCCTTGTTCCAGTTGCAGCTTTATCCAATGTGTTGATCTCTCTTTAAGAGTTAGGCTAACAGCAAACCTTTTGTCTGGAGTCTGGCAGGAATTATTAACCTATGACAAAACTGTTAAGTTTCAATGTGGATTTTTCGACTTTTTTTGAACTCTGGTTCAGGTTTAAATTTCATTTTCTGGGCCTTTGTCTTTCAGTATGGGTGGTGGATTTAAACACATCCTGTAAGAAAATAATCGTTAGTGGAGAGATTAAAAAAATCTCTAGGAAGAAAACAAGGTTTGAATAATTTAACATTATAAATAAGGCAGTGACTATCATACTTGAAATAAGAAATCCTTCATATGACCACATAACTTGTGACTAAGTGTTTTGTCAATTATCAGGCCTAGCCTAAAGGACACAGCCAGCATAAAGATGAACCAATAACCAAATTGTGTTTGATACAAAAGGGTCAGTACATGGGTGACACTGGGGGTACAACAAGTCAGTCAGGTTATACGTAATCGACATCAATCCCACTGACCCCAACAACGGCACCACACAACCAACAATGGGTGGGATAAATGGTGACATGCAGTCTCCCATAGAAGGGATGGGAGACAACCGAGTCAACCAGCCAAACACATCAGACCAAGGAAGCCACACACTGAATCTCCACACAGCCCGCGTTTACCAGAGCCAGACCTGACTGGAGCCAGGTCCCAGGGAGGCGGGAGGTCAACCTTAATTTGGGGCTTGGGGTTGAAACCCCAGCATTTCACTAAGGTGTGTTCCCATGAATTTAAAACTAATAGTTATAACCAGGATTTCAGTTAGTTCTAACTGGAGTCTAGATTGGAACCCCTTTGTGTCTGTTGAACAAGCCCACAAATCAGCTCAGTGGAGTTTCTGGTATGTAGACATTTACAGCATATTAGTATGGAAAACATGCAGTCAAGGGCTATTCAACATCTACATACGCTGCAGGTCCATCCATGTCATGTGAATAGACACACCTGCCGAACACATGGCTGCTCATAAAGGTTTGACCACTTATGTGACCCGACTGGTACATCCCCTAATATGAATCCTGTTGGTATAGCAGAAGAAAGCCCACATCTGTGTTCAGTGTTTTGGGATTTCAAGAACTTGAGAGACATGTAGAAAACCAGGTTAAAAGCTCATCACTTAGTCTCATGGTTTAACTCCAGCTGTCAACTAAGCACCACTCAGCTGCTAGCTCACCCCCCCCCCATTGGGGCAGAGGAGAGAATTGGAAGAATAAAAGTGAGAAAAGGCATGGGTTGAGATAAAGACAGTTTAATAGGTAAAGCAAAAGCCATGCATCAAGAAAAGAAAAATCAAAGAATCCATTCACCACTTCCCATGGGCAGGCAGGTGCTGACCCTTAAAATCACAAAGTTGGCTTTGACTTATGTATTTAGACATAACTAAGCAATTCTGCTTTTTCAAATGTAGTAGTTCTATGGGAATTACTGCCAATAAGTATAACTTAGTGTTCACAAATTTTGCTAAGTATTTTGTTTATGTGATAGACTGTCTATTATGATAATTATGTAAAGTGGTGATATATTTAAACTTGAGGAAGAACTATATATATATATATAACAATTATGTGTCTATATATATATGAGAAAGAGGGAGAGAATGATACTTGTTAAACTAAGTGAGAGTACAGGACATACTTTCCCACTTACTACAGACTCAGTATTTCATATCAAATTATTATTGGCCAAAATAATCCAAGCAGTAAAAATGGAACCAAAAGTTTCTACATGACTGAAGCAAAGTCTTTTTTTCCAGCCAAGGTGGAGGAATTGAGTATTGCTGCCTCAGAATAGCCATAAGAGCCTGCTTTGTGGAAGCAGAACTGGGTATGATTTACTTCAGGTAGAAAAAAAAGAAGTAAACACTGATAGTTTCCCAGGTCTGATTGTTTTCATCATTCAACTGCTTGATGAAAGCATTCTTATCTTTTCTTATTTTTCTTCTTTTAAAAGAAAACAGTGGTCACTCACAAATATTATGTAGAAAACTGCTCAAAAAGGGAAGTAGGATTAGACCCTTCGGAGGAGAAAAACTGTGATTCAGCTCAGACCTTAGGTTAATGCAGACATGAGCTCTTCTTATCCAAAGATAGTTGTAGGCAGGGGCAGAATAACAACACTTTGTTCTTAATACAGAAAGCTGATAATCTATGGCACTTCATGTTCATGCAGAATCAGGCTCAATCTGACGAGAAGGGAAAAATTTGGGGTATGGAGGGAGGGATTAAAAATTGAAAAATTTGACTCAGATACTGAAGTTCATCTTGAATCTTCTTTCAATCTGGAATTTATCCTGTTGGTTTTGTTGTTTTTTGGTTTTGTTTTTTTTTTTTTAAAAAAACCTCTGTTATTAGGAGATTGGTAATTGCAAGGATCCTTATAGCAGTTATCATTCTTAAATAGAAAATAGAAATTATTTTGAGTGGGTCAAATAGTTTTATTTTGAGTGGGTCAAATAGTTTTATGTAGAAAAAAACAACAACTTTGAGGGGATGGGTGTAATTTTTTGTACATAACTGCAAATGTTCTGCTGAGCATATTTTTAACCAGTATGAAAACCGCGAAAACTAAAGCATTAAATCCCCCACTATGGTCAGATATTTGCAACATGTAGTGCCTCAAGTGCTTTCATAGCTACCTTACAAGTTTTCTTATCTTCATCTGCAAACTACAAACTAAATTCCTCATTGGGTGACTAAAAACTCACATTTCACAACCTGATTTTGGAAAGTAAGTGAGTATGAAAAAAAGAGTTTAACTAAAAATCCCACACCGAACAACTGTGAATAATCTCTATTCATATTTGTTCATATTCTACAGTTAATGCAAAGTCATTGACCACTATTATTGTCTCCACTGAGTTTTGAATCAGACACCTAATAGGCCTTTTTCTCCCTCAGTGTAAACAGAAACAGAATTTGCCTCCTGGTGCTTGCTTTGTATGTCTGTTGTTCTTCAAGAAAGGATTACAATTCCAGACAGTAAACTAATTAAACTGTCTCAGAAAAAAATAGGAATTTTTTTTTTTTTTAATGTTTACATTCTGAACAGTCTCTTAGAGTATGTGCCAGTTATAAAAAGTAACCCTGGGAGGATAGACTGGTAAATGATTTCTACTCATTTGCACTTGTTTCAAAGGTGACTCCATCACCACTATCTGAAAGACGCTCTGCCCCTCAGTAACAAATGATTACAGCTAAATGAATCCCAGAGGTTTGCCACTAATGCAGAACAAAGGCATAAGAATGAGAGCTGTGGTTCAAGATCTATTTTTTATACCAGCATAATTTTTTGCTTCATTGATCTATCACTAAACAACAGCTGCTGGGGTAGAGACTTACTGCACTGTAGGAATGTTACCAAATCCTTTAGTGACTGGTTGCATGTGTTTGCCTCAGGCCTTCAAAAAAGTCAGAAACTTGTGAAGGAGGACTGGCAGGTTAATGTTGCCTTATTTCTGTGATAGATTTGAAGATGCTAGGCACACTGGAATGACACTCTGCAGTAAGTCTGAATTTCTAAAGGGCTTCTACTGTGATCTAAGCATATGTGGCCAACCTCTCTCGAAAGGGTAGGTGCTGGGAGGAAGAGTGAAGAAAAGTGACTAAAATCCAACAATTTGGATTTTTATATATACTGTCTTAGAAACTAAACTTTTGTTGTATTTATAAAATGCTGGGTTTTTTTTTCCCAATTATCAGAGAGCTATGTTCTAATTTCTGAATGCTTGAAATAACCTCCCTATCACTTTCTAGGCAAAAATATCATAAAATTGTAGCATACATATTTGCGAAAAACCAGATTTTTTTCTTATGTTAGATGCTATCAGATGCTGTCTGTAAATAACAAGGTTAAAGTAAAAGAAACTACGTGGATTGTCTTGATTTCCACTTAAACTCAGCATTTTTTTCATCAATAGAAAGGTAGAAAAATGTCGAAATGTAGAAAATGCAATTATAACCCCCAAGAACACGAACTATATTACTCAGTAACTTAAAGAATGTACAAGAAATTGCATTGTTTTTTTTAAGAGAGTGACCACAATGAGTTATGTAGTTCACATGTTATAATAATAAACTACAAAAATATTAACTTTATAGTAAGTATCCATATATAATTCTAAACTAATAAAAGGCAACAGTTATAGATGGCACAAAATGCAGGAGCTCTTAGCGTTCCCCGTAAAAGTGGACTTGAAATAGAAGGAAGCTTTTGGAAAGGCTGTAAAATCAACGGGTTTTATTTCTTCTACAGCATTGGAGAAGCCCACTGATGAGTCAGAGGGGTAAACATTTATGAATCTGTACAGTGTCCTTAAGGATGTCAAATCATTCTGTTCTGCATTACTTTTCTCCTCACCATATGCTTTTATCTTTCTAAAAAGAAACTGAGTGAATTTATTCCTGGTTTTAAATATTATAATTTAAGTTCATTGAGCTAAATCTGAAGAACATATGGCATTCAGTTTTGCTTGGAGATGTATTTCACATTACTGAATGGACAGCTGAAGGGTATTTGATCCTGTTTCCCGGTATAATGGAAGGAATTGGTTGATCTCTTGAAGCCCCTTGCTGTCAGGGCCATAAGAGCACTGATAGGCCTTGGTGGCCCTGGACAGCCAAACTGCCCAGGGGGCCAGGGGCTCCATTTAAGCTCAGCCTAGGCTATCAATTCCTGCCTAAGCTATTCTGAGGAGTGCTAGGCTCTAGCTCAACCCTGGAAATGTCCATATCTGGCTCTGAACCCTGTTGATCCAGACCGTGACCTTCAGACTGACTTCCTGGCTTGATCTGGGACCTGCTCCCTGAAACAGTTTAGTCGAGGTGAAATGCAAAATCAGGCTGTCCTATACCTGTACCTTGTATTCTGCAGTTCTTATACCACACTCTGTAACTCCAAGTCTCTGTACCAGATGCAAGTACTGGTTGACCATTTATGTCTGCATAATTTTAGGTAAACTGTACAATAAAGGGGATTAACCCCACATGCTTCTGAATTATGGTTTTTTTCTTCCCTGAGTTTGTCTTTTGCCCATGACCGTAACTGGGGAGTCATCCCTCTATGTCCTTGTCTTGATTCCTGAGGCTTTTATTTTATTTTCTCCTTCCCATCGCCAAGGGGGAGGAGCAAACAAGAGGCTGTGGGGTGCTCATTGGACTTCTGGGCTTAAACCATGGCAACATATGAGATAATAATAATAATAATAATAATAATAATAATAATAATAATAATAATAATAATAATAATAATTCAAAAATAAAGTACTAAATATTGGTACTGACCAAACAAGAATGGTTTTGATATAATTTCCTTGATTGCTTCTAGATGTCAGGAGCTCACCTTTCATCCATTTTTTAGTCAGAAGTCAAATTGATGTCTATTCTAAATGCTGAAAATACATGATGAAAGTACTTTTTGTTTGAAAGTTTTCTTTCAAAGCACTTACTTCTCAAAGAAATTCCCATACCCATCAGACCAAAGATCTGACCTGTAAAATCTATTTGCAGAGATACAGAAACATAAAGTGTTGCTAACTAGAAAGATCTCCAGTAGAAGTACTACTACAGATTTGGCAACAGTTGCTTATTTCACTATGGAGAACTACAATGAAACAAACCAGGAAAATAAAACAACCAGCTGAGAGAACCCATAAGTCTGACAGTACCTTGCATTTGCTGACAACTCTTCCTGGAGGAATACAAATTGATTTGGAATCACATGAAAAACTGGGATAGGCAAGGCAATGAATGATGGGAGAGCCATCCCTCTGGACTAAGGATGAGTTTGGCACTTTGAGTACTTCAGTTTCCCCATGTTCTAACAAATCCAGGTTGTGTTGCTCTGAGTGACAACATGCACAGATGTGTAGGTCTGAAAATTAAGAGTGTACAAAGAACTGTGGAGTTCAAGTTAAAAGCTCAGAACAGTTTGATGTTACAGTTCTCACCTTGTCACATGAAGCATCCCCAAAGTTTTCTGTAGTGCTTGACATATTATAAAAAATTTATCTGGAAAAATGAAATTTTAGTCTTACTGCTGCCCTGATGCAAGAAAGTTTATTCCATTCAGAAAGAGCCATATCTGTGCAATACTGGCACTCCAAATATGTTTCTGAGATACAAAGAAGCTATGACAAAAAGAGATTGTGAGGATGCAATGTATAAATGACTTCTCTTTTACTTATGAAGTCTCAAGGCAGAGGTTGTTAAGACTTAGTTTGTAACTGAACTTTCTTTCTCAAATATACCACTTCCAAACATTTGTTCAACTCAGACTCAATAAATGCATTATAACTCGTATTTACAGACTCCTTTATTCATATTCTTACAATCTCAACTTACCTAATTATCTTATGAATGTTTTCAAGTCCCCATAGAACATCTGCAAGCATAAAAAGCAGTGACTACATCTCAGCAGTCATAAACTGGAAAAGCTCCTATGACCAAACACTAAGCTATGTCTTTAGAGAGTGGAAAGGGAGTAAAAAGGATATGATGATACAGTTTAAAAAAAAACCTTTCCTCATGGCTAGTTTACTCCATCTCTCAGACACCACTGAATCTTTTTATTACCTGATGTTGACTATCAAAGAAAGTCAACAGATCTTGTATAACAGTGCCTATGTTTTCACTTCTTGTTCATAGATGTGTGGCAAGCCCAGAAGAAATGGGAAGAGGTGAGAATGACTGTAAAGTTAGTAGGAAAATTCAGCTTTTTCCTTTCAACTTTTTCATCACTTCACCGTTTTTTCCATTTGAACTCTTGTAAGTTGCATATAAAAATCACAATAAGGAAGGCCAAAAACGGTTTGAAGAGCAACTTGCTTAAGGCATAAAAGCTAAAAATAAAAGCTTTTTCAAACACATCAGAAGCAGAAAGCCTGCCAGAGTTGGTAGGGCTGACAGACAAGAAGTGAAAAGAGAACTCAAGGAAGGTTAAGACCACAACAGAAAAGCTAAACGGACTCTTTGCACCAGTGCTCACTATGAAGGAAGTTAGGAAGATTCTTGACATCAAGGCCATTCTCTAAAAATTAAGAGCTCTGGATTTGTCACAATTTGAAGTGTCAATAAAACAGGTTTGAAAAAAAAAAATACAAAGTCATAAAAATTTGACAGTACAAGAAACTATTCACCTAAAAGTTCTAAAGGAATTAAATATGAAATTGCTGAACTCCTAGGATGATGTGTTATATATCAGCTAAATCATCTTCAACAACTGAACAGAAGGTGGTAAGTGCAACATCCATTTTTAAAATGGGACCCAGGGATGATTTTATGAGCAAGTCTGACCTCTATACTAAGTAAATTCATAGGAATCTGAATAAGAACAAAATTTCTAAGCAAATGGATAAATACAATATATTGGTGTAGAGTGAACCCATCTTTATTGATCCATTTGATTCCCTCACGGGACTGCAAGGGCAGGTACAGATGGGTGGTCCATAGGATTATTTTATCAAGATTTTTTTAAGAAGATATATTTCCAGAGGCTAGCAAAGAACAGATAAAGCAAAGGATAAAGCAGAAGTTTCTCTTAAGGACTATTGACAGTTTAAAAAAATGGGATATAATTGATACAAAGAAAGACTTGTTATCATATTAGGAAAGGTACCAATGGAATTATAGAAGGATTTATGTGACAACATAAGCTATTCAACATACGTGACCCAGAAGAACAGTACAATGAGGTACAAAAAGTTTGCTGATTATAGAGAATTATTCACGTTAATGAAATATAACTGTTACATGAAAAGCTGGTTGAAGAACTTCATAATATTAAGGGTAATAAATTAAATTACATAATGATAAATGCAAAGAAATGACAGTAGAAAAGAATAAGCATCAGGATATATATATGCACTAGCTATTTTCACTTGGGAGACAGCTTCATTTCACTTTGGATTATTCTTTGAATATGTTCAAATCAGAATTGTTCAAAAAGGTAAGCAGAGCATTTAAAATTACTGAAAAGAAAAAACGTTACTATGTCACTACATAAATTAGTCACATTTTGATCACTTCCACTTAAAATATGACGTAGAACCAAAAAAAGGTATAAAGAGGCTGACATTACTGATAAGAGCTATGAGACAGCATCTACACAAGAAATTAAATAGAGAAGTGAGAGTAAATCTCTTCATATGGGAAAAGAAATCCCCTAAAGGGTCTGTGATAGAGATTTATCACAACATGGGTATTTTGAGAAATCTATTATAATACAAATGATTGAAGAAGTACTCACTAAATTCCTAAGGAGCAAAAATATAGAGCATAAAAAAAAACCTTTTTAAAAAAGGAATATTTTTTCATGCAGTCAGAATTATTTGGCATCTGTTATGAAGCACAATGGTTCTGAAGCTATCACCGTTTCTAGTGGCATTTAAACATGAGACTTTTAGAAAAGGCAGGCCTATATAAAAGGAAAGATCGTATTCCATCTGCCCTGTGCTATAGATGTGCTGCTGGCCAGAACTGCAAACAGGACACTAAAGGAAACAGACCTGTGGTTTGACATGGTCTTATTTTTATAGTCTACAAAACCAGCAAATATTAATACTACCTCTGAAGTTCATTCATGTACACAACTAACTTTAATTTGGATTAACGGTTTTATGATCTTTTATAGGAGTAACAAACAAACATTAGAAATCCTACTCCAATTGCTTCTTGTCTTAGTAAGGAGATGTTTTCTCTCTTCCTCTTTGTTACAAGATCTGCCTGCCTCTGCCTGTTTTCTCGATCTTAAAAGTTCTTTACAAACTACTAATCCGCTGGTATGTAAGTGTAAAGACACCCTCTGTATTTTCATCTACATAAAGGACTCCAAACTTCCATATTATTGGTAGAATATTGAAGCAGTCATCATTATGTTAGGGGAAAATAGCATCTAATCAAGTGGATCAAAGGAGTTATTTCTGTTTGCATTTTTCAGTGATTCGGTACTGTTGGACCAGAAGAAGTAACTGTAATCAGTTACATGTTCCACAAAAGAGAACCACAAAGCAGAAAACCACAGTTATCAAAACTTTCTCAGGATGGTTACCAATTTGTTACTGAATAGAAATTCATTAGTTTCCTTAATGCCAACGTGCACATGACAGTGAGTTACTGAATATGTGTTTGCAAGTATACGATCAAGCCATTTGTTCCACTCTGGATACGAAACCTCACTCTAGAATTCTTTGAAGTGCGTTTAGCGAATAACATGCATGCTGCAGGGAAAGTCATGGAGTTTCGCAACTGGTTTCTTTTGGGCCAACATTCTTTGTTTGCAAACTTTGGCCCTCAGAAGCAGTTTTTATAGAGCATTTATGTTCTGCTAAGCCATTTATTAATTTATATACTGAGTTTTTTTCCCCCCTAAAATGTATTTATGCTTCATTATCTTTAACTGACATTTGTTTTTTCTAAAGTTCCCTTTCCTTTTGCTATATCTAGACTACATATTGGGAAATGTTAAAGATTTTTCTTCAAATTACAGTTCTCCAGCTCTTTTGATTGCCCTCTGGGTTTCACTACAATCACTAGCAGCTGAGCATGAAATCATGCTGCTGAGTAAAACATGGTGGCTTCTTCATAAAAGAATTCTTGATTACATTTCTTTTACATATTTATTTATACATTAGATAGAAGATGAGGAACAGAATGCCAGTCAATGAGCTACATTCTGATTGGCAGGTGATATCCCCATACCACTGAGCAGCACCTGTGCCTACACAATGTTTACAACAAATCAAGCCTTCGATGAAAATTAATTATCCAACCTAAACGTTGGAAAGGCCAAGTGACACTGATTGGGAAATCAAAGCACTAGCTGAAATGTTACCTGCTCCCTTCTCAAAGGCACATAGCTTTCTCACTATTGCATTTTTCAGTTTTAGGACAGTTAGCTGTATTTCAGCCTCAGCTGCGAAGTATCAGTATTTGGTAAAATCCGCACATCACAACTTTGTGATACAACCGTTTAATACTATTTGTTTACTGTTATTCAAAGAATTGGCTTAAATTATTTTAGCCATTGATTTTTGAAGAAGATATTATTAAATTATGCCAGCAATTCACTTCTGTCTTCCTAAAACTCAATACAAATTGGGTCACTTCCACTGACAGACATCTGAATATATGTTCTTTATACTAGAGGCAACTCATTTAGTTACAGCTGTATCACTCACTGAACACCAGCATTTCAGATCACATTCACATAAAGCAGCATTTCCTGATTTTTCTTGACCCCTTAGGAGATGATGGAGAACACACAAGAAAACATAGAGGCTTTACAGTTACGGACAAATTCCTTTGACTTAGATGGATACACAATAACAAAAAAGAAAATATTTGTTCCTTTTAGGCTTTCTAGCCTGCATCTCCATATCCATACTATCTTTTTAAAGTCCTTTTCATTTTTTTAGTAAGCATGCAGTACTTCAAGACACTGCACAGACACTAGATTCCACACAGTGTTGATCTGATTCTGCAACTACTTCCATATATAAACCACTTCAGCAAAGAAACATTTAAATCTATTGAATTTCTTTGCAGGATAAGACTGTAGATCATGATCTTGTTTAGTAGAAATACCCATCACATTTTCAAATGAAACAATTTTTTTAAAAGTGTAATGAATACTGAGTTTTTAAAATAAATAATACAAGTATGATAGTGTGTGGTATTTTTGAACACAGTTTTAATGATCATTATAATTAGTCTTTCTGTTTTAATGTTGTGACAATCCATTTCACGCTGTTCAGTCAAAATTTTTTATAGAAATTTTAAATCCTTGCAAAGCTTATCATACAGAAAGGTTGGGAGCGGGCAGAGGAAGGTCTAAATTATCGGAAAAGAACAGAATATAAAAATACCATAATACATGCAGTTCAAATGAAATCTTGACAGCTGCTACTCACAAATATTGCTGACATGGTTTATATTATATTAAAATTCAAAATTACTGCATTTTCATCAGTTTCTCATTTCACAGCTGGCATTTCATGTTGTCAGCATCCTGTGATTTACAACGCCGTATGTAGTGTAAAAATGTTGTTTTAAATGGACAATTTCATAAGCATGTTTACTAATTGATATGCTGTGGCAACTTGAAATGTAAACATAGTGTGTATTCCGAAAGTCAGAGTGCTTTATGTAAGAAAAAGAGCTGAACCTAATAGCTTCAGTTTCATTAAACTTTTATGAAGTCACTAGAAAACAAACATTTCTATGCAAATTTTAAAAGGATGGCTTAATTTGTGAAGTTACTTTTACAATGTCAAAAATGCAATGTAAAATATGTAAAAAATGGTATTGATACTCATTGGTAGAAGATATTGAAGCTGTTAACCAGGCAGACCATGGAGTCTTAATAAAGTGCTATTTTCTAATAATCTTTATATGGGATTCATTGTGATATTTTCCAAAGTGATATAAAGCAAGCCCTGCACGAAATGCAAATTCCTTACTCCAGCAAAGTTTTTCTAAGACCTGCAGAAATGATGGAAAGAACAGATTTCCTGGGAATTAAGTAAATATTTTATACAGTTCATCATCTTCTCTATTCCATTCTTCAGAAGGAATACAGGATACAACCTATACTTCCAGAGTTCCTTGTGACATACGGCATGCAAAATCATCTGCATATAAGGAACTTGAAAAGTTTGGGTAGGCCCACAGGATTTAGTGGAATTACTTAAGTATAACATTAGTCAGGGTTAAAAAATGGACTGTTCTTTCCAAAGCTGCCTCTCCCTCTTTACATCAGCCTTTTAAACATAAAATCTGAGGTATTCCAGAATATTTCTTAAACAGACCTAGGAGAATCAGGAGAAAGTTGTCAAAAGGATTCCAAGACTAGTCCTGTTTCCATTTGCAAGCCTTCTACTCTATCTGTAAGAAAGAAATGGCCCTTGGACTGTGTACAGGCAATACTCTGATACTTACACTGACATAATTTTTAGTTTTTCCACAGATTTTGTATTACAGAAAACCATGGATACTGGCTCTGAGAGTATCACCAGCAACTCAGTATTCTCCTCCGGTGACCTTCTTGGTCAAACCCCTTCTCTTCCTACCTATCTCTTCCCCAAATAACATATCTTATTCCCACATTATTTTTGGTATCACTGACAGAATTTTTTTTTTTCATAGTGCAATACAAGTGTGTGACAAATATTTTTCCCAGTCTGAATTTTTTGCCATAGTCTGATATTTTATTTCTGCATAGCAATAGTAAAGATTCTTGCCATTTTATATCACATCTTCAGATTTTCCCTGTAGTTCTGCTAGGGGGCAGGTTTGCTTGGATACAGCTCAATTTCAACAGCCTCGCTGTGCACACAGTAGATCATATGAAAATTAGACAGCTAGAAACTTTTTTGATTAATTTTTCTACATACGTGTATCATATTCCATCCAGCCTTCACCTTATGTGGAAATTTTTAAATTTTTGAATATTTTCAAAATGGATTTACCTTAAGACGATGACAAACCCCATACATCAACAGAAAAAATGTTTAATATCTTGGATTTAACAGGACATGGTCAAAACCAGAATCTGAGCACCAAGAAAGGCCAAAATATGATAATTAAAATAATTCTCTCATTTGGGGTATTAGGTGAAGGCTGTATACCAGCAGCCACTTGCATAAATGAAAATTTGGATTTATAAGTGTCCCACAGCCTCACAGCATTCATTCCAGAAGAAAACAAGTAAGCATGGTATTTGTAGACTCTTCTCTGTCTTACAGAAGTTGGCACTTGGCTATGACACTTCTCCAGCTTGTAGATAAGGACAGGAGTCCAAGTAACTTCTTGGCAGAAGCCTGAGCATTCCTCACGTGAGGCTTTCGGATCACTTCTTTATATATCTCAAGCATGAATTAACTGGAATATCCTGCTGGTAGAGTCCCGAATTAGACAAGAGTAAACAGATTTTCCTGAGCCATGCTGTACAAGAGTCCTTTGTATTTACATGAATGCTTTTAGACACAAGCAGAGTTCTAATTATAATTAACTATGAATTAAACATCTAATAATTTTCTTAAAGATAGGTGTTTAGGGGATGGCAGATCAAGAGCTAAATTTGTCCAAGTACGCTTATACCAAGACATTTTAAGGTAACTCATACAATTAGTCAACTTTTTTCAAGAATTTCTCAAGCTTCACTACAGGTTGCTGCTTTTGATTAAATACTATGAAATTACTATCTTGGCTAGAATTTACTTATCTCATTTACAGTTATTATTTTTTTCATAGTTTTCATGGCACATTATCTATTTACATAATTGTGTAAATTGGGCTTTCAAGCAGCAAATGATAATATTTTATAATCAATAGTGCTACAGTGCTAAGAAATAGTGTAAGATTTTCATTAAATTGGAGAAGAGTGCAGTTAAAAGAATGATAACAAGTATTGATGTTTAGATTTTATTTATCAATGTTGTTAAACTGCTCTCCGCTGCACTGAGTTTATTTTTCTACGTTAAAAAAATATTATTTGGTAACTCTTGGGTGCAAGTTCTAAACAAGATAAAGTACCTTGCGAATTAATTTATTCTGAAGAAAAAAGAAAATACGATTTTCATATTTTCATTAAATTATCCTTAGCTGTATTGATTTAACCTAAATTTAAAATTTATTTAGTTAAAAATTAGACAAAGCAAAAGTCACACTGTATCATATTCTGTGTTAAATTTGGAGAGTTTATCCCTGTCGTATTATGTAAAGGATTTATTTTTTTTTTTTAATAATCTGTACATAATAAATGTAAGACACAACAATACTGTAATGTCTTTGAACTTCACAGGAAGAATATTTTCACGATATATTTCATCCATTATATTAATTCCTTTAATACCATACAGGCAACCAAATTATTTATGCTGGAAAAGTCTCACACATGCAAATGTTTGAAAGAAGCTAGATTAAACTTGAAAAAACAAGTGGGGGGGGTGGGAGTTTTCTTTGCTTGTAAATACACTGACCAAAACAGTTTTCCAATTAAAGTTCAGTTTTACAGATTCATATTTACGTGACACATACAAAGAAGCATTTCATGGATCACAGCAGATACATTTTGAATAGAAAATATGCTGACTAAAAAGGTAAGCACCACTATTTAACTAGCAGTCAGGTTTTTTTTAGTTTCCTGTTTAGATAGAAATCTGATATTTTTTTTTAAAAAAAATAAACACTTTGAATTAAATTCTCACTTTTCTTGAAAAAAAACTTGGAATCAAATCCAGCAGTCTGTCCAAACTGCTTGACTGGGAAACTTTAAATCATTTTGCTTACTTGCTTGTAATAACTATAATTTTTTGAACAATACTATAATGTGTCATCGGTCCAATGGAACCTTCACCTGAGTCAACAGAATCTGTCTATTTTAGCTCATTTTTCATTAAGACATGTACACAGGACTCTCATTTATTTCAGTAAGCAATACACACTTGGTTCACGTGCACAGTGTGCAACAAATGTTTTTATATATATAAGTAATGAAATGAAATAATTATTAACATAGTTATTATTTTAGCTTCTTGGACCAGATTTTTTTTGCATTTCTGCATGTGCCAGTTGCTCACAAGAAACTACTCCAGAGATACCCTAAGTAAACAATCTTTGAATGCAGTAACGATCTATGTCAAATATTTGTTCCTGCTTTCTAGGAATAGTGAGATGTTCTCCGGAATACCGAACAGACTGATGTTAGTGAAGGTGTGAGCTAAGGCAGCAGCACTGAGAGGTTCTGTTTTACACTGAATGGGCCTATTCCCATTTGTCCAATGACTGAAAAATTACATGAAGAATTAGGGTTTGGGAATCAATCTCAAACAAAAAAAGAAAAAAATTAAAATTAGCATTTGAAGAAGAAAAATCTTATTCCACTGATTTAGGTGATTCAGTTACTCACTATTTAAACTCAGACCACAGCATGACATAATACTTCCAAGCTTTCATTACATGCTGAAAAAAATGAGTCTTTGTAATTCATTTCAAATACTGTACATACACCTCACCTATGGTGAAATCCAATTTTCCATACTGCATATACCAGCCAGATTTACAAAACTGTATTAGATTTTAATGAGATATATGACCTCATTTAATAATTTACTTTTTACCACTGGAGTATAAAGAAAAGTTCAAAATAGCATTTCAGAGCAAAATTGTTAAAGCAAACCATGATTAACTTTGTAGATTTTTTTTTTTGTTTTAAAAAAAGTTCCACTGCTCTACCAATAGCTTTATTTTTTAAAAGCAAATTCAGCATTTCTGAGCTCTTCTTTTTTCATTCCTGACAAACCTAATGCTATTTAACATCTGCACTGATGAGCCACAACAGTAATCAGAACTATCCATTAGTTATGTAATAAAATCCTGTTTGGTTCTGCATTTCAGACTCCAAAACTCTGATCTTACTGTTAATACCATATAATACAATATAAACTGTTGTGTAGTAATTCCTAAAATAAGGCTAATTATTCAGAGTCTAATTGTTAAGAGTAACACATAGATGTCTAAAATTAACAGCAATTCAAAGGATATGAGTTACAAATCCAAGAAGTACTTTACAGGTAAGACAGGAAGAAATACAAACCAAAGTTTAAGGTATTTTTCATGGAAAGTGGGTTTTATTTGAAACTGAGTTTTAAAAAATATTTTGAATAAAAAAACCTCAAGACCCTTACCTTAAACTTTCAATACACTTTAAGATATGTCAAAAGCACTTCTAAGAAATTTTCATTTAAAAATGTGATTATAACCATTTCATTTCAGACTTCAATGCTTCTCACTTTAACACACATTTACTTTACTCAGAGCAGGAAAATAAAGCTTTCCTGTGCGTTTGTGGGATGAAAACCTACAAGTTTCCCAAGTGCTTCTTTCACTTCAAAGGGAAAAAGACAGACTGACTGCAGGGATGGTTCTACCATCATGTATTAAAGTGTAAGACTGTGAAAAAAACAGTAGTTAGAATAATTCTTCCTGGCTTTATTTAAAAGATTTTTTTCATGTGTCAAATCACACTGGGTGTATTAGAATCTTTTAGGTTGGAAAAGACCTTTAAGATCATCCAGTCCAACCGTTAACCCAGCACTGCCGAGTCCACCACTAAATCACGTCCCTAAGTGCCACATCTACAAGTCTGACAAATACCTCCAGGGGTGGTGACTCAGCCACTTCCCTGGGCAGCCCCTTCCAGTGCTTGACAACCCTTTTGGTGAAGAAATTTTTCCTAATATCTAATTTAAAACTCCCCTGCTGCAACTTGAAGACATTTCCTCTTGTCCTATCACTTGTCACTTGGGAAAAGAGTTCGACAGACACAAAAATATGGGATATTTCACAATTTATGTGTCGTTCTTGCACAGGGGCCATATACAGATAAACAAAATACACAATAAGAACGAAGGTTGAAGGAGATAATAAATATTAACACAATAGTCAAGATAGTCAAGATTCTGTTCTAAAGATTAATAACTTGAACCACTGCTGATGACAAATTTTTATTTTTTTTTTTGAGTGAAGATGTATTCAGCAATTTCTACTTTGTGTATATATTTAAGTTCTTTGTTTGAACTGCTACTGATGTTTATATAATCACAAAAGTGGAAAAGGTGATAAAATATATAGATGTGTATAAAATGACAACTGTTCATTTACTGTGGAAAATAAGCTATGCATATTCTAAAATGTGACACACACACATCAAGGTGTCTTAGAGGATATTTTGAAAAAAATTATCTTATTAGCGGTTAACAGTACAGTAATATTTTCCTGAAAACATACCACTGTCATAAGAGCTAATGTATATTTTTTACCACAAAATGATACTCTAAATAATGAGTACATATAGTTCACTCAACAGAATTCCTATTCTTTAATTGTATAAAGAATTTTATAGAATTTCTATTTTTTTAACAGTTATACATAAATTCTGTAATTTTTTGTTAATTATATACATATAAAATATATACTAGCCACAGTATAACTGAAGAAATTAAGCATGACAGTTATCTACCATCACACTTTTGCTGCGGTTATAAGATTGTCTTCAAAAGAAATATTATTCTGCAATATAAAATTTATTCATTGAGTATTAAATCACAACAACATCTATAGAAAATGCTGCTGCATTCATGTGATGTTTGAAAAACTATAGATAACAGCAGTGTATATTGCCTATATATATAGTATTTTTATATTACGGTATTATGATTTTCTCAGAAAATAGAAAATTTTAAACAAAATAGTAGCCACCACTACGGTTCGTATAGGATTATTTCTGTTTGGATGTCTAATTTAATACGAAAAATGTGTGTGATTGGATTTTTTCTTGTAACTGTTATTGTATTTTTCTCCACTCTGTTACTATTTGCATTTCAGCTTGTTCTGTTCAGATGTAAAGGCCCTGGGAAGATATGCCAGGTAGCTTCTGTCTGGAGTTCTTAATCTGCTGAGAGCACACTGACACCACCTACAAGAATTCCATGTTCTACCATGTAGTTCTACGGCATATGACAAAACAGGTGGTTCATCTGCATCCGTGATGACTGATCCTTCGACAACTTAGTTGCCCTATGAAGCAGAGAGGTCATAATTTTCTCTCACTTCACAAGGGGATGGCACAGGAAATTATTTCCTGATATGTGAAATCAAATTCCCAATAAAATAAAAATGGTGATTTTCAACATTTTCTTCATTTCACTTCTAATAGGTTCATTCCTTGTGCCCTACTGGAGTTAGGACTTTCTTTCCCTAAAGAAAAACACTTTTTTTCCAAGGAAATGAAAGATGCCAGTTGGAGAAACCAGTGGCCACCTCTTGGTTTAAGAAAGCACTTCAGAGACCTAATCCTCAAATTGGGTAAACTGGCTTCACTCAAGCCAGTAAAGAAAATTTACATCCCTGAGCACCTGCCTTTCATTATTATTTCAGAAAGAGTATCAAGTTTAACATTGTCCAGTTAATTAGGGTTTTTTATGTTTTCTAAAATAATCAAAAATCTTTACCTAAGCTTAATTATGCAAGTGCCAGAATATTTTCTCTTCCAAAAGAAAAAATAAGAATGGTGGAGGACATAATGCAAAATATGTCAGAGCTATAGATTAAGAAAGTAATCTACAAATTTTCCCACATCTTTTCCACAGATTTTTCCAGTCGTGCACTTACAAAATTTAATTCAGACTGTCTGGGCACGTATGTATTTCTGTTTAATACATAAATATCAGAGCAGAATGAATAAAGTATTTTCCATGAAGAGTCATTTGAATTTTAACAGAAATTTTACTTCAATCATAACTTTTTTTTTTTTTTTTCTTTGAGTGGCTGAGCATTTCTAGGAGAAATAGTATTCAAGAAAAAAAAAAAAAATCACAATATATATTAGGTCATTCAAAATTATTATTACCTGAATTCCGGTATGTGAATTTCAAACCAGTGCTATGCCGACTATTCAGAAGAAAAAAAAAAAAAAAAAAAACCAAAAAAAACAACCCAAACAAAAACCAGTGGTGCAAGCACTGAAACACAACCCTAATTTGATTTTTTTTCTGAGTAACTCTGACTGTTTCCTCTTCAGCACAACCCTGCCTCAAACCCCACTGAATTCGGCTGGTCTAATACTGTAAATGAGGTGTGAATGTTGTGGGAGAAAAGCCTTACATTCCAATACAATTGATCAGTGAAACATGAATTAGGATCTAGAATGTTAGATAGCCATAATCAAAGAGTGTTTGAGCTTTTTACAAAAATAAGGATTACTGAATGAATATAGAATGACTCGAAGACTGTCAGAGCACACTCATGACAATTTTGCAAGCAGATAAAACAGAGAAATTAAATGAATTATTTATCAGGACTCTAATATTGGAAGTCAGAAATTGTGAGTTTTACTCCAAGCTCTACCACTGACCTTCTGTGTGACCTTAGACAAATAGCTTTATCTGCTTATGCTTGTTGCCACAGTTTTTCTGTCCTGCCTAGCTAGCTTTGAAATTTTTCAGCCAAAACATTGTCTTTTTCTCCATGTTCACAGAACCACCTACTATGCTCCTACCCAAAATTGATTGGTGACTTCAAGTACTAGAGAAACAGAAGTAAACAGTAAAAAAAATAGTTTAAAGATTATTGATGTCTTTAATAGATTAAAAACATTAAAGTAATTTAGTTCACTTTAACATCCTGTAGAGAAATATTCTTTAGAGTACTGCACTGTATTGTAAAGATACAGTACATATCTTTACCTAATGAAAGTTTCCATACTGTGATTTTAAACATAATTAAGGACCAAGATTTTCTCCAAGGTGTAAATTATTTCAGTGCTAGATTCACGTAAAGCTTCATTTTTTTTCAAAGTAGTTCTCCTTTCTACACAAAGTTTGAGGACAACACACATTTGTCTGAGATTTCCATAAACACTTTAAATAGACACCTGAAGTCTCCAAGAGGTCTTCTGTCCAATGGAACATCAGTTAAGCACATATCCCAGTGATTTTTATGTATGTGATAAATCTGATGCAGTCTTAACCCATTGGACTAGACGTGAATGTGCAATATTAATAATCAGATAATAAAAAGTGCTTAAAGCAAGAAATGAGAGAATGACTTCAGGATTTAATGCTTGGAATTATATAGATAAAATCTCTGAACCAGTTAGGATCTTAACTTTTCCTAAGTTTACACACAGAATAATTATACACTTAAGTTAATGTGGGTCTGCCCAGCCTTTGATCTTGTAAACAGATACCTGAGTTCACTGAGAATACTAATAAATGTTTTACCAAATACACACTAAAATAATAAGAAAATAACAGAGTTTTGGACATAGAAATCCTCTTTTATGTTCAAGACTAAGTATTTGGTCTACATGCCTAGATGACCTCATAAGTTCCCTTCAGGCTCCTTGGCAGTGACTATGAACCTGTAACAAACCTAAACGAACACTGGAATCTCTTACAACATGCGAGGCAAATGTTTTCTTATTAACGGGATGGAATCTTTAATTTCTATAGCACAAGTTGACAAAAATGCTTATTATGGTCAAAGATATAACTTCAGTTCCATTTTTATTAAATTTTCTGGAGAAGAATTTAATGTATTTCATCGTCTTTTATTTCATGTCAGAAAGGAAAGTTCACGGATATCCACCAGATGTTAACAGATATAGCACAGCCACACCTCTGTTGTTATTTTCTGCTGAGGCATCTGAATTTAAACAAAAATCAGGCAAAAAATATAACATTACAAGAGGAAAACATCTCTTTTTTTACAATGAAACTGACATATACAGTATTTGTTATTTCTGCATTGTCTTCATCAGTCTGAGCTTGTCACATGTATTTTAATACATGATTTATGGTTATAAATTCATTTTCCATTCTCATTTATAATGTGGTGTCACAGTCTATCACAAGTGCATTTAATCATCTCCTGTCTGCATATTAATGGTTACAAATATGATACCTGTGTAGACCTAGCAACCAGTGGCTGTAACTGTCTCAGATTGCAACGGTTGAATGCTTTGAAAAGTACTGATAAATAGAGAAGTTCAGACTTTTTAAAATGTGTCTGTCCATTTTAATAGCCAAGATAAAATTCCACAGCTTCACTAAGAACTTGATTCTTTTTCCCTCTTGAAAAATCTTTTGCATGTACTTATCTGTCCTCAGAACTGTATCAGTGCGTAAAATTAAACATGCATAAACATTTTAAGAATTGGTACATAAAAGGCAAAGATAAAAAGCCTATTAATTTTAAAGGAGAATCAGGATCAGAAAGAAGACTAGTATATATCCAAATATAGGATAATTTAAAAAAAACCCCAAATATAGTCAGTAGTTTGTTTAAAATTTGTTGTCCAAATTCTGCTATGTAGCGAATGTGACCACATGCTTAATTTTAGGACCACATTTGCAAGGAACAGCTGAAAATTTCCAGATATTAACATTTAAATGCAGTATATCAGTGCAGATTTTAGCTGATTTTTCTGAGGAGAACGATCCTCACTATTATTTGTTCCATGTCTAACTTAGACCTTTTGCAAATATGTATTCGAGACAACTCAATGTAAACATTTCAATTCCTGTATTTTAGAATAAAGTGGGTTGCAGCCACATCAGCAATTTAAATAGGGAGAAGAAAAAACAACCAACTGTGCAAGAAAACATTAATTTAAAATGGATGCAAATTCACCTGACTTGCAATACTGCAGCAAGCATCATTCTCATGTCAATTTTTTGAGCTCATGATACCTGAAAGGTTTCTGAATAAATTTAAGTACCAAAAAAGAAAAAAAAAAAAGTTTTCAATTACTACATTAAGGTCTACTTAGTTGCATTTAGGATAACTTATTTGAAGCTATCAATGACAATTTTTTTATCTTCATAGACAGAAAATTTGAGTCTACAAGAACTAGGCTTGTGAGTATTTTTATTTGTACTTTTAATTGAATTTGACAATTCTTGTGCATTCTGTTCCAAGGAAAGTAATTTGCCATACTCTGTAACTAACAAGTGTGTGCAGCTGACAATCCAAAAATCTCGTACTGTTGGTCATGTAGTATGTATGTAAAACTACAGACACATTTCTGTTTCTCAGTATGGAGAAAGAAGAATAAAATACATTTTTGTCATAAGGCAAAGATAAAAATGAATTAGATATGTGATGGATCAAAACTGGCAGGTTATAATTTTTATCTTAATCTTGAAAAGAGAAGCCTTTCAAATACATTATAAATACGAGCGCAGGAAGTACACATTCGGAGAGCGTGCAGAAGACCGGTAAATGTCTGTTTGCAATTATCAAAGTTCACAAAATGCACAGCCATGAGTAGGTGAAATTCAAAATGAAAGTAGATAATGTTGCCCAAAATCTGAGTTCAAATTGCAAGGAATTAATAGTTCTGTACGTTGAAAAGTACTACAAGATCATCTTAGAGTCAATTCTATAAAATACATCTGATCATCTTTTCATGTACATTGGAGGTTCAAGAACATTTTTCTACATATTGATCATTATAAATATAACTGTCGATCAAGCTAGAAAGTGAATATACATTCATTGAATTGCTTACAATAGTTTTGTCCAATTTTTTAGTTACAAAAATATAGCGGAATTGTTGAGTATGTCGTTCATACACTGAGAAAACCTATATACTAAGGTAGAAAGTATCTGTAAAGGAACATAGGTTCTGAGTAGGAACAGCTCTGTTTTCTTTACCAGGAAAGCAAAGGCAAAGAGTAAATATAATAGCAACATCATCTGAATGCAAGAAGATTAATATGGTTTTGGTTTTTCAGAGGGATAAACTTTTGTTTCTGTAATCAGCCAAATAGTCTGTCTGTCTTGGAAAAGTCCACTTCCCAAGAAGTTGTTCATAGTTCACTTGGCTGTAGGTCAGGTTTTGAGACATTAACATAACATGAGACATTAACATAACTTGACATTAACATGACAAGTTAATATTTGCTTTGCTTACTCAAACAAATGGAGCTTTACATCTTTCACTAAAATCTGCCCTTCTCCTCCAGCTGTTTCTATAGATCTTTTCTGTATAATCTCCATTTCTTTAATGTTTTGAAAAAAAATGGAAGTGCAAGTTTAACATGAGATATTCTAATGTAAGTCTCACCAGTGATGTACAACATGCTAAAAATCAAGTCTTTATTACTTTACAACCCTCCTGCATGCAACTGCAATTAACTGATAGCAACAGTTTTCTGTTGCCATTTTTTACAATGACTAACCAGTGGGTTTGAGAGACAGGAAAACAAAGAGACTCAAAATTCTTCGTTTCCATCAGTTTCTAACTAAGTTTAGAGTAAGAACAAGTCTTTTTGTGTTGGTATCTCTGGGCCCTATAAAGGGTCCAGCTTGACCCAATTGCAACTTGAATGATATGCAATTTTTCAAAGCCAGACAACTTTGCCAACAGTGAGCACTTTCACCCCGAAAGGTACTTCATCTGTCAAAGATCATGTTCCACTTTAAAAAACATAATCTGTTGGCACTTTTAAAAGAAAAAAATTGTCACTCTCTTTGACACATTAAAACAAAATACTCCATAACAATTTTCTCTTCGGAAATTACTTCATCATGTTGTCAGTTGTCTAATATGAAGGGAATTTGGGATTGCAGGGAACTGCCTTCTAATAGAATTTTCATACAAAAATATTGGCTAGTCCTTTGCAGATTTGCAAAGTTATAAGCAACTGAAAACAAAATCTTTCATGCGAAAGCTGGCAATTGTAACAAGAACAAATACCGGCTCTATGTTTAATGATCATGTCAATTTAGATAATGCACAATAATTAAAAGGTGGGGTTTTTTAGTGGAAGCTTTTTACACTATTTGAAAATGTAAGAGGTCATTCATGTCACTCTGTTCTTGAAGAAAAATGGAACCTTTTAATTATGCATGATTCATAATGTGCTACTCATATCTGTTTGTCTTTATTTGTATTACTTCTTTGGGATTCCTCAGTGTCAGCAATGTAAAGATATTTGTATTCAAAATAAAGGGCATAAAGTCTAATCTCACTTTTTACCATATCTGAGTTTATTCGTGTTTGCATAATGAAGGAGACTGTGCATGATGAATGATGTATCACATCTATTATCTACTCTAAATATAGAGGAAAGTTAACTGACAGTTTTAGCAAAGGTTGTCTGGTATTACTTGAGAAGTCCTGGCTTTTAAGGATCATACTACAGAATCATTTAAGAAACATACATTCCAGTTTTGCCAACATAAACAACAGCACCCCCCTAAACCCCCTAAAATTTACAGATAAGTGTTTTCTCCACTAAACCTTTTATATACATTATTGCACTTAGAGTATCCTCGGGAAGAAACTGTATCTCATTCTTGAGAAAAGCAGTTTTGTGATACCTACTTTCCCCTCATCTAGTTACACTATGGTTCAGAATTACTTTATAGAAAACTTTGGTATCTTTTCCTGTAAGAAATACCTTTCCAATAAATGGGATTTTTTTTTAAATGAAAAATGCCTTGATTAAAATACACATTTCAAAATTTGAAAATTCTTGACGAGCATCCTTATTTATTTTCACCTTTCTGATCTCTCCAATCTCCTTGAAGCTTATTCCATCCTTCAATTCATAGGTTTAACTCTAATTGGCCATCACTCTTACATTGCTAAGGATTAAGTGATTTCAAAGTTACTCAGAATTTGATTTTGTATAGCGAACACTTCAAACAGCTGCAAAAGTTTACAGAATTCCAGATCTGTGAACAGGCAGTAACAAAGTGTAAGAGAATTGCCTATATGACAGCTACATTTGATGACATATGCGTGCATCAGCCTCTAGGTCAAATCAGTAAAGCTATATGAGAATGCCTCATCAAGTTTTCTTTTTTGTTGGTGTTGCTTCCTTCTCCAGAAAGAATGGTACAGACTAATTAAATCAGATGGATAACTCTTTTTAGGTAAGCTACATTCTAGATATTTATCCATACTACGCCTTTTGCCTAAGACATCCTCACTCACCAACGACTACATAGCACACTTACACCACTGAAGTAAACAGCCAGTCCTAGTTTCTCTAGAAATACATTTCCTTCAAGGTTAAAAAAAAAATTCTATCAAGGCAGGCATCATAAGTATTCCATTTTAACAACTTTTATTGTTTTTACAGTTAGCACAAATTTAATCCTCTGCACCCTCTTTCTTAGAAGCAACTGCATCTTCAACCTTACCAAGAGCTGAAGATTACAAAAATCAACATTACTAAAGGTTGATGATTATTAAAAGAAAACTTAAGATAAAAATATATAACCAACCTAATTTCAAAAAATGGTTACTGAGATACTACGTAGAGAGACAGTAAACTGCAAGGAGCTCATGTAGTTAGCAGCACAGGATGACCGTACCATGGCTAAGCATCACATTGTACAAATATTCAGACCAGTGCACCAATCAAGTTCCCGCTATGCTGCTCCAAATTTGACCTGTGTAATTCAATTACATTTTTAATCCTGTAATAAGAGGTTATTAGCATCTGCAAAATGAGACTGTGTTTTCATTTTAGGGATAAATCTAGAAAAATCTAAAACACTGCAAAAGGAGGTATGCCGTTATCTCATACTTAAGGTAGATAGCAAATTTTTGCAGGCTTGGGGGCTTTTTTGTTTTGTTTGTCTGTTTGTTTTTGTTTTGAGGGGTTTTTTTTAAGAAACACTACTATATCAGATTTTATGGTTTGCCAAATTTTATTTTTTGGATTGGGGGAGGGAGGGAGGGAGGAGAGATGGCTTTGTGGCAGAATAATCTTTTACTGAGAGACTACCCTATTTTCATTATCTTATAGAACAATCAAGAAGTAAAATAATTGTACACTGCTAAATACTGAAAATTTTATTTCCAATAGAAAGATGATTTTTGGAATTTATAGAAACTTGCTCTGCTGACAATTCTTCTGGGGACTAAAGGTATGACAGGGTCTTTATTACACAAGAAATTTTTCTGTCTTTGTTAATTGGCAGTTAGGGAGATTTCTGAACATGTCTCACATCAATAAATCTTCTTATATGATCGGGGGTCTTAGTATTTCTCACATACAAAAGTATATAACATTACTTCAGCATCCATGTCCATATTCTTTATTCAGGAATGCTGCTAATGCCAATGATAATAGCATTTCTGAATAAGGAAGCACTGATAACTGTACTCACAGGCTTAATCGACCCATTTATTGTTTGCATTGCTGCCATCATTTTCATATTAAAACAGACCTTCACAGGAAGGATAGCTGATCATTACATGATATGCGATCTCCACATATTCTCCACTTACAAAAACAAAAAATAGAACAAAAAACCTCCAGTAAAACAAGCAATACATTTTGGACAGATACTGCTTTTTAAAGCTCATCCACCATTTCTGTGTCAACTGCATGAATATCACTGATGAGTAATACTGAGGTGTGAGTTTCTGCTTAAATTGCACACCTGGAAGGGACACGGAAATTATTATTTGTGTTATAGCATGTCAATTTGTAAATAAACCAAGATGGCAAATATAAATTATTTCAGTGTTTCACTTCAGTTGAAGATTCACTGACACATCTCCATGCATTTCAGCACGCCTGTTACCTTGAGGGCAAGGAGAACAGAATGGGAAAGTGATATTAAACAAACAGCTCACACCTGTTTTATGTCTGCCTCATCATCCCTTTTATGAATGATCAAAACTTTGAGATATATACATCTAAGACATAACATGACTGAAGTAAATCATAGAGGCATGATTTTCCAGCACCATTTTGTTATTAGTGAAGATGACAAAAGTCCTTCCTATAATTAAATTCTATACACATACTCAACATAAACATGTTAAGATAATCACATCTAGATCTGAAGTCTCATGATCAGCCCTGTTTATAATAATCAGAGATTGGTCTGTGTTTAAAGGGCAATGGAGAAAGGACAATGTCCTTCTACCCTACTTCAAAAAGAACAGTCCAAGGAGATCTGAAATACAAATGCAGTGGATATCAGAATATTAAGTATAATACTGTTAGGAAGGTATGATATAAAGTCATACATTTTTAAACTCTGTTCTTTAATTATTACTGTAGGTTCAAAGGAATAGGTTTCAAGGACAAAGCAACGACTCTTTAAGCTGTGAAAGCCTGTAAATGGAACAGGGTACAAATACTATTTGTTTCTCAAACCTTCTGAATAATCAATTACAGGAAATTCAATTTCAAAAGTGGAATTTGGACTAAGACGTGTGTTTAAGTGACAGAAATTTCTAGATGTTCAGACAAAAACTAAAACATAAAGAATTTAAACAATCTTAGTAATTCATATGGGGAAAATAAAACTAGATTTTTTTTTCTTTTAATTTGACATTTATGACTATTTTACTTTTAGAGTAAAAATACTTAAAAAAACCCGCAAAGCTCTGAAAGAATATCTAGCCTATTCTCTGCCCCATGGAAAGATCACCTTTATTGAAACTATTTCTGAGGTTAGTACAGTTAATTTATTCCTAGAAGAGATGAAATTCCATAACAGTCCAAGACAATTTCTCCAGTGAAATTTACCTTGAGTAATTTTTTCCTAATATGCTACTTAGCTTTCTACATCATCACTCAATGAATATTTCCAGTTAAATAGTGGGCCACTGAAAAGTACCTCCTGGATATGATTCTCCAAGATACTTAAAATAGTCTCTTCTAGAGTATATTTTTAGCTTACTAATGAGAATATCCTGCTATTAGATGGTATTACATGCTTTATAAAAAGAATGAAGATATCTAATGCCTCACACATACCAATACAACACCTTATATAACAAAAGGAAAATGCATTCTTTTGACATTTTTTTTCATGATTCTGTAATATCAATCTTCTTACTACTTTTATGTGCTTACAAACAGTTTAATTATTTCTTTATTTGTTTCAATCTAATTCATAAACCCAGCCTCTCATTTTCTCCTCTTTCTTAAAACAGGCAATATGCTTGCCATTTTGCACTTGTTTGTACCTTACCCAAAGATAACCACTGATGACTCCAACAGCTTCAATCAATTCTCTCAAGTAATTTGGGTGAGTTTCTTCCAGATTAGCTGATATGTAAGCATTTGATTTAGAAAGAAGTCTCTGTTCTGATCTTTCCCTATACTATCACATGTTCCTTTGTCACTAATGTTAGTTGCTTTAAAATTATCACAGCAGAGCTTTTTAGTTAAGACTGATGCAGGAAAGATATTAACACTCTGCCCTTCTAAAAACATCAGCTATCATTTATTTTCCTTCTCATCTGAGGAGCAGACCAGCTCTTTCTTTCATTTTTCTCTTACTACTGATGTGCTTACAGAATCCTTCCTTTTATTCTTTGTGTGCCCTGCTAGCTGTATCAGGTCTTTTGATGTTTCACTTACATTTCTGTGCTATTTTTTTGATATTTACACTCTTAATACTTTGACTCCTTTTCTATTTTCTATAGACTTCTGTTACACTATCAAGTCATTGAGGAACTCATTATTTAGCCAGCTTGGTGCTTCACTAATCTTCCTATGCCTTCTTTGTTTTAGGAGAGCTTTTGCTTTTAGTCTTAATATTTCTTCCTCAAGTAACTGTCAACCCCTCCAGAATCCCTTTTCCCCTTAGACATCAGATTTTACCTAGTGATTTTCTGAGCTTACTGAAACTTCAGTTCTACTTTATTTATTCACTATTCTTTTTCTTTTCAAAAAATCACGTATTGGACAACTTTCTTTTTATTCAGGTCCAGCCCATAGAGTCTGCTAACTCCTTTGATCACCTGGTCAATTATGTCATTAAATAAGATCCAAACGAATGTTGCATCACACAGGATTGTGTGATTGTCTTTTATTAGAATTCTACATTTCTGTACAATTTGCAAGATGTGTGTGGCTACTCATAGCGTGATAATGTGTCTAATCAATAAGAATAGTCCCAGAGTGTCTCATTTATAAGAATTACAACGGTGAATGTGCTTTATCCATGAAAACACCCAAAAGCGAAAGTTTTGGAGATTGATGAGGCTGGGATGAACTTACAAGATCAAAAGCATCAAACTCTTCTAGCTTCATATTTCTCATGGAAAGAGCTGTAAAGGACAGAATCTCCCATAAACATTAACCAGTGAGAAACATGTACCTTGATAGAACTGGCACATTTCTGTATGTAAGTATTTGCTATTCTTGGTTATTATATCAGATTTTCTAAATCATAGGCACTAATTGTATTTGGTTACCAGCACAACATTGTTGATTCAGTCAGGAACAGCATGAGAGAAAAGCAACTGAATCTACTGATTTTAAGCCACAAATCCCATCGAATAGGTATTTTCCAGCTAGAAGACGCAAACAACATGCAAATCAATTAAAACATGCAAATACTACAGTCCGTGATTATGGTAAATGGTTATTTAAGACTATAATTTCTAAAAGGTAATAAAATAATATTATCCAACTGATGTTTTTGTAATATTAAGTTGTTCCTTGGTAAATTCACAGTACTCATAACTAATGCGTTTTTAATACAGGATGTAAACATAATACAAAAACTATATAGTATCTTCTTGGTTGAATTGCAATTTTAATATCATGCATGCCACTTAATGTTGTAATTTTTAATGGAAAGTCTTGGCTGTAGTGCTGCATTTCCTTCTGTGCTAAAGAACACCAACACTGGAAGTCAAGTAGTAATGACACTAATTTAAGCTCATTTGCTCTTACGAGCTTGCCCCTCTCAGCACACTAAATGACACTGTCACAAAGGAATACTGTACATATTGATGAAGTTCATGGGGTGGAATTTCTTTGCAGAGAAGAAATTAGGGAAGAGTAGCAACTGTCTTTTTGTTGCATAAAGAATATGCTAATGATGGTGGAAATAAAGTATGGAATAAAAAAAGTTCCCATGATTTGATGTGATATATGTATCCTATTCATAACATCACCTGATTTTTTGTTTTCTTCCGCTGTATGCAGCTTTAATTTTTCTGCCCTGTTTTTAGAACATTTAACCATAGTTTGGATCAGGCCAATAATTAATAAGAAAATAATCTTCAGAAGAAAATCATTGCTGTTTTAATAAACTCTCATTTAGGAAACTCAATCAGTGAAATTAACATCCCAAATGCTAGGTAATTACAGTACTTCTCTAAGAATAGACTGATAAGTATGTATAGTGTACTAAACAACTAATAGCCCAGTATGAGAATGAGAATGCAATCATTTTTGCATTATCAATACTCAGCTACCTCTCAGAAAACAAAGAAACCTCCTGTCATTAACATTATATTCCTCTCGGAGAAGCGTAAGAAATGCTGCTAATGACTCACCATAACCCCGCTTCCACCTTCTTCTTAAGGAAAACTAGTACCGTCCACCTTAGTACCCAGAGCGTTACTGAAAAGGTTAGCATAACACCCAAGAAAGGGTAGATGCTAGAAAGTTTGCAATATATCAGTGTTAACTGTAGTATTATTGAGAACTAGCAATCTGGATTCTTTGGACTAAAAATGGTAACATCATTGCAGCTAGGCTAATAATAACAACTATTAGACTGCTAATTCTTAAATTAGACTATGAATAAACTCTTGTATCTGTGCATATTTAGCCCACACAAATTGCATGGATTATTTGGTGTGGTACCCAGCCTTTGATTGCCATTGTACCTTAGACACAACACCCTGGAGTCACCTAGAATTCAGGTTACTCTGCAGGGTTCCAGTACGTGCGCTGGGTCAGCTGGAGAGGAAGGGTGTTCAAGAAGCCATGCTGGAACTTGAGGTTGGGGATCACAGACTGCTTTTACATGACCAGCGCTTGCTCTGCAGAACTTGAATGTGAATTTTTAGATTTCCTATTGTGCTGTTGTTTGAAAGATAACGCATACTGTTGCACTCAGAAGAAAGTTCCACTGATAGTGAGTTCAGAAATGCAGAGAGCAGATGTTTTAGAAATCAAGGATTAAGACTCAAATAGTCCAAAAGGCAGAAGTATAAAACTCTGCAGAAGGAGCAAAAAAGGAGGCGGCACTTTTACTGATACTGAGAGATGATGCTTCACAAACGCCTTAACAAGGAGGTGAGCAACTGCTTTTCTTTTACTTCAGAATCTGGAAGATAGGTAGCAAAAGAGCTAACAAAAAAAAGGGGATTAAGTTTTGCTAAAAAAATTGGATTGTCTTCTTGCCTTTAAAAGAGATTTCCTATATGATGCTCTCCAAGTCATGGAAATCAGACTTTTCCAAGCTGCACTCAGGCTCTGTTTCTCTAATATAAAAATGACATTATACTGAACTAGGTGTTGAATGAGATGAAATGAAACTGACTTAAAATGCAAAGGCTATCAAAATGTCAAGTGCACTGAAAGAGAACAGACTCTAGATATCTCAAGTGGGGAGACAAAATAAAGAACTTATGCATGGAAGCTTAATTACCACATCTCTGAATGTTCGAATACTTGGTTTTTCAAAGCTGGTATTCCCTAACACGAGCTATTTCAGATGTGTGCACATATATACATCTTTTAAAAGAATGTTTAGAATAGTTACTCTTTGTGGTTAAAGTGCATCAAAGGAGACAGAAAAAAAAAGATAGATAGAAAGCATGAAACAAGGTAATAATGTTGAAATGTTGATTGGCAAAAGTGGAAAAAAGAACAGGCCAGAACCTTAGGTATATAAACCACCACTTAGTTTGGCTTCCACCAAACTAGACCAATTAACACAGTGGAGAATCTATACCAGAGATTAGAGAGAAAATACATCAAGTAGCACAGTGGAAGGTTGTGGTTTTTTTTGTTTTTTTTTTTTTTAATTATTTTACTGCAACAATTACTGGTATATAGCTAATTACGTGGTTTAAAAGTCCTTCCTGTAACGGCTACTAAAATTGCCTTTAGCTGGAGAAGTAAAAGCAACTAATAATTACTGCAAGGCAACCAGGTCCAATACCTGGAACCTAAATTAAAAGAAAATGACCACCTGGCACCAGCATGAATTTCACTGTTTCATCATCACCACGCACTGCTAATGCTACTAAGGAAAATAGTTCGGAAGCGCAAGAGCAAAACTAAGGAAATGTTGCTTTCTTTTGTAGCATAAAACAATGAAATCTTAATTTGCCCTCCATTTGAAGCAAATCTGGTATACACTAGCTTGGATATTGAAACCCACTAACAATGTGATTAGGTGTGATTGTAAGGTACAAGAGCATAGATTCTTTAGAAAGTGCACAAGTTCTTACACTTCCTGTGCAGCTGAACGTGGAGATAAACAAGAACAGAAAGGTACCTGCCTGCAGTGCAATATATTGATGTACTGCAGCTATTAGATAATAAATCATTTTATACAGTATCATCCACTGGGCTGCAGCAGCCACTTTCATCACAGTGGGCAAAGAAAAAAAGTTCTGTGGAAATAACTATCACAAGTCCTGCTAGTCATTCAAACTTCAAGTTACATAGTACACTGCTATATAGTCACTATTCCACAAAACTAAAATGTTAGAAGCATCAAACAGTTAATATTATCAGGAAGTAAGGAAACTTGCTCAAATTTTAGAATGCCGTTATGAGGAAGAAGGGAAAATAATTCCTAACACGGTGTACTAGGTCTGGCTGGTACGGAGTCAGTTTTCTTCATGGCAGCTCCAACGCGCTGTGCTGTAGATCTGCGATCAAGGCAAGGCTGGAAACACACTAATCTTTCAGCTGCTGTTGAACAGCGTTTGCAGAGCACCAAGGCCACCTCTGTTTCTCACTCTGCCCCACAATGAACAGGCTGGGGGTGTGCAAGGGGTTGGGGGGACACACAACCAAGCAGATGACACAAGCTAACCAAAGATATTCCACACCATATGATGTTATAGTTGGCAATAAAAAGGGAGAGGAGAGGGTCTGGGAGGGTTAGCCTTTTTTTTTTTTTTTCCTCAGGAACTGGCTGAGCATAGCTCTACCCATGGTAAACAGTGAGTAACTCCCTCTGCATCACTTTGTTTTCTTTCTCTCTTCTTTCACTTCTTCATTTATTAAATATTTTCTGTCTGGCTCTTACTCTTCCTTTCCTCTTCTCCCATCCCACTGTCAGGGGGTGGGAGGGAAGTAAGCAAGTAGCTGTATGGTGCTTAGCTGCCTCCAGGAGTTAAACCCCAACACTGCAATCCTGTCTAGTGTGCAACTGTGAGATCACTACGCTTGTAGTGAGGATCATGAATTTTCATCTGAAGTTGCATACCCTGGTTTCTGTTTTATTTCAGAAATGGATTCTTTAAATAATTGTCTTAAAATCATGCCTTTTTAAAAAATATTTTAAACATAGCACCCCTGGAGCCTAGCTGTGTTTTGGTAGTATAACCTTTAATCATCTCTTTCAGTCTTCCTTTGTGTGTCTTTATTCTCTCTTTCAACATCTTCCCAAATCTGCATTTTCAAGTACAACTACTTATCTTCTTGACTTTGAAAACAATCCATGGAGCAGGAGAACATCTAAACTACATGCACAGTAAGGTGGAGAAGAGCCGGATAAGTTGTAAGCACAAGAATGAACTCATAATTAAGGGTTTACAGACCATAAAATCTATGTTTGAGGAAGGGAAATTCAGGTATAAGAAAATCACGAGTAAGATCTCTACATACAGTTTTGGTTATATAATACTGCAATGGACTGATGGATGATGGACCCAAACTCTTCTTGATCATGTCAGAAACTCAGAAAACCAGACATTCAGGCTTGGTAGGTTCAGGTTAAGTATTTGTGGGGGGGGAAAAAAAAAAAAAAAAAAAAGAAAAAAGAAAACCCAAACCCCAGATCCACTAGGAGGATAGTGCAGCTTTGGGCTATGTTGCCCTTCCAGGTAGTGGAATCTCCATTCATATAATAGAAGTTTCCAAACCTTTGCTATAAAAGCTACTGACCTTACCAGCAGGCTGATAATCATTCTTATTCAAGTGAAAAAGTGGCCTTGATGACCTGTGGGGCTCCAGTTCAGGTAACTCTGCTATGATTCTATGACAAAGTTATTCCTTTTCTCACAAGAACTGAGAACTTTTTCTCTTACAAGAACTTCTGTATCACTGACAGCAGCCAATAGTACTTCATTAATTTCTAGTAGATCCAGCTGAAGTGCTGCACTTAAGAAGACTTACTCTGAAGCAGATTTAATTAGAAAAAAGTACAAAGTATCTTATACCTTACAGCCAAATACAAGAACCTAATAGAAAAGTATTGGGGTGAGAGAAGGGAGAACACACAGGGATCTGAGAATTTGACCCCAACAGTCATCTTACTTAGCAAGACTATAACACTGAGATTCTTCTTGGCAGAACTAATCTCACACCTTTAGTCACAGACTTTAAAACCATGTGTCTTATGGAAAAAAACCAAAAATTACCTTTGTGGTTTCAGACTAGAAAGTGCCCTCTGGCTTGACATGGACTACTTTCTGAAATGCTTTAAAATGTTACAACTGATCAGTTCTGTTCCATCAGTGCTGGTAAGTTATATACTCACAGCACAAGTTTTCGAAGATAACGTAGCTGGACTAGAGCTACTTTTTGAGGATACTGAAGGCAATTTAAAAGGGAATTTTCTGTCATATATAGCGAGTTGTCAATGGGTAATGTCTGAAAGTGAAATGGGAACAGATCTAAATAGGGGAATGTTATCCTCAGATCATGTGGTTCTGTTAATGTATTTGTCATGTTTAACTACAGATTAGAGGTGCTATTTCCAATGAAATAACAATCTGTGGGAGCATAACCCAGGGAAACATCTGCTGACAATCTGAAATTCACATATGATGGTCCCTGCTCCACAGTCTCTGCTGAAATGGGAATTTTATGCATTAGACTTTAAATGTAATTTAATGGGCTCCTTTAAAGAAAGCCTGTTGTGTTATCTTTACTACCTACTGCAAAATAAGATGGTTGTCCGAAATCCTTTACTTGCTTGAACTCTTTACTTTTCTAAATTTTGTTAATCCCCTCATGGCTGTTTTTAAATTTCAAGTTTTGTTATACTTTCACTTTAAGTATGAGAAAGACTGGTGTTTTAATAAATGTTACAGTCACATTTCTGCTGCTTTGGAGGATTATTTCTACAGAACACTTAATAAGCATTTTCAGTTCTCTGTGCTGTAATATCTAGTTGGTGAAATCAATAATTCGAAATATTTGCAATTCACCAATATTAGGACTCCTAAACCATTGTTTTCCTTCTTCATCTACAGCGAACAAGGCTGGAATTTCCTCACACTTGGCCCATTTCTGGTCGCATAGCTATTGAAATATATTAGTACACCTGAAGAGAACCTGCTCAGAGCATAGCTAACTGCTTGGGTCTGCAGAAACCTGAGAACATACTTCTTTGTGACCTTCCAAATTTGAACATCGCTATTCTAAGGGTTGCATCACTTGCTGCTCAGCAGGACTTTCTGAGCAGTGCCATACTAACTGTTCAATACCAAATAGCAAACACTCAAAAAAACCCTCTTAAACTGAATAATCATTTGTACTCAAATGTTTAAAGATCCTAGACTTTCCAAAATTTTCACAAATGATCGTGACATAGTAGAAATACTTTTGACCAAGAAAGCGTATGAATGCAAATACAATCAAAGGCAAAAATCACTCATGGAAATCTCTGCAAACTGTACTTGGTACTACTAAATAAAAGGCGAAAAATCCAAACCACATTTGCTGATTCAGATGATTTTGTTCAAATTCTCTTCTATTACTTCAAGTAGAGCCAGCATGAATAAGCTTTTCCTACAGTAACATCAGAGTTGTATAACGTTACTTTTTTTCACCTAATTTGAAATGAAGGAACAAATTATCTTCACAGTTTCTTCTGGGTTCCACTGGAGAGGGAGAGTAGCACTTGGCAAGGATTTGTGCAAGAGAATTGTTGCATCACTGTTCTATTTATCTGCTACCGTTTTTAGAATAACTATTAACATTTTTCAGATATTCTTTGTGTAATGTATTATTCTCTTCCCCTACCTTATCTCACCTCTTAAGCTGTTATAAGATATATAATTACTGCAAGTCTCAAAGTCAAGCTTATGGAAAATACCTGATTTTAAAAATGTAATATATATTGTCCCTGAATTATTTTTTTATCCAGTTATAGCAGGTCACCCTGAATAATTATGGCTAGAGTACTGTCTTTATCATCTGACAACTTCACTGTAAAGACTTCTTTTTACTGTGGTAATAACCGGTATAACGTTATGCTATTTTGCAAAACAATTGCACAAACAAGGTTATTTTAAGAACATGGAGTAGCTCATTGCTCTCAAGTTGGGTAAACATAAATAAATAGCATCTTAAAAATATTTGAATTAGTCATGGTATATTTTATGACTCAGTTTCCCAGGATATCGGTCATGTTACTGCACATTTTTTATAGCTCTTTTAAATGGAAAAAAATTGTTTATACTTTTACTTGCTAATCAGTTCTAAACTTCTTTGGATGAATCACCACAGTTCTTTTCCATGAAATTCTGAGTTTCTCATTTACTTAGGAAACCAGTTTGTCCTTAAGGATCTGGGGGTGCTGGTTGACAACAGGCTCAGTAGGAGTCAGGAGTGTGCCCTGACAGCCAAGAGGCAAGCCACATCCTGGGGTGCATTAAATCCAGCATCACCAGCTGGTCAAAAGAGGTGATTATTCTACTTATCTACTGATGAGAGCTCACTTTGATTACTGTATGCAGTTCTGGGCCCCACATTAAATAAGGTGCTTGAACATAACAAAGCTGGCAGAAGGGCTAGAAGGAATGTCCTATCAGGAGCAAATGAGGACTTTGGGCTTTTTCTAGAGTAGAGAAAAGGAGGCTGAGGGGTGATCTCATTGCTCCCTACAGTTTCCTGAGGAGGGGAACTGGAGAGGGAGGTGCTGATTTCTTCTTCCTGGTATCCAGTGATAGGATATGTTGGAATGGTTCAAAGCTCTGACTGGGGAGGTTTAGGCCGGACACTGGGAAACATTTCTTTACTGAGAGAATCATCAGACACTGCAACAGACTTCATAAAGATGTAGTCGATGCCCCAAGTCTGTCAATGCCCTTAACTTGTTTTAACTTGGTCAGCCATGAGGTGGTCAAGCAGTTGGACTAGATGATTGTTGTAGGTCCCTTCCAACTGAAATAGCCTGTTCTACTCTATTAGCAATCATATCTAATGGATACTGGCACTAACTATGAAGAGAGGATTTGCGAATAAGATAACAAAAATCTAAATCTCTCAGCCATTTGTAAATTGTAAATAAAGTATAATGCATTATAATAAATTGTCATTCCAAATCCCACTGACCATGCAGATAAGCAAATCCATGTTAGCCCTAAAGTCCAATATAGCCCTCAATCAAATAAGCCACTATAGATAGTGATGGCTGAAACAGATGTGCAAAGCATTCTTGTTAAATGCACAGATAAAAAATTAAATATATATATATATATACACACACAGATTTTAATGTTGTGGGTTTTTTTTTTCAGATGTATGTATTATTTCAAAAAAGCAGTTAAGCTTTTGTATTGAGCACTATTCTTCAAGTTCCCCATCCCTTCACCACATTAGAAACAATGAATTAAAAAACAAAACAAGAGCAAACAAGCCAGCATTTGGAGAACATTACATCAATGCAGGAGATTAAGATTTAATGGTATAACTTCCATCTTCAATTATAAATAGTCATTACAGAAGTTTCGGTGCCCTGTATGTCATACACTTATAAAAGGACAACACTGGCATTTCATTTCATACAAAACTTTGAATAAATGGGTGGTTTGGAAAATAGCTTCATTGGTTATACAGAAATGAATACATTTATGCTCCTATGCAAAGCTGATCAGATCTACTGCAAACTGTCTTATTTTGTAAACAATTCAGCTCCAAAGCAGAAGCAGAGTTCATGGAAATCACTTGTGTCCACATGGTTAAACATTTAATCATTTTCTCCACTCTTATTTCAACTGGCAGCTGATAAGTGGCAAATAAGATACTTAGTAATTTTGAACATACCAATTATGATTACAAACATTTAATTTGAATAGTCATAACATATAGTTATTTGACACTTCGGTTTAGATCTCTCAAACACAGTATCATCAGGACTTCTACAACAATTTCAGCCAGATCTTATAATGTATGAATGTATGCAGATCTATATGAAAAAAATAGTCCAAGGGTTAATTCATAATTTGTTTTAACTTGGTTATCTCCACTGTTACTTTCTGTGTCTATATATAATGAGCATCTGGAAGTAAAATTGAAAGGCCTTCCTGGTTTTATTCCCCATGTTGATTTGCTTTTTCTTCCAAAACTGACACTAATAATCACTTATCAATAACTCCTTCTTTCTCACTGTCACTCTGTCAAATAGGTCCAATAATGTATGAATAAGAGAAGCAGCACAGGAGACCTGTGCAAAGCTTTTTGACACTCTCCCACATGACATCATTGTCTCTAAATTGGAGAGACATGGATTTGACAGATGGACCATTCCATGGATAAGGAATTGTCTGATGGTCACGCTCAAAGAATTGAGGTCAACACCTTAGTCCTTAGGGCGGTGAGGCCCTGGCAGAGGTTTCCCAGAGCAGCTGTGGCTGCCCCCTCCCTGGCAGGGTTCAAGGCCAGGCTGGACGGGGCTTTGGGCAACCTGGGCTGGTGGAAGGTGTCCCTGCCCAGGGCAGAGGGTTGAAGCTATGTGATCTTTAAGGTCCTTCTAACCCAAACGATTCTATGATTCTGATTCTATAATTTACATAAAACTGCACTGTAATTCCAGTGAGCTATTTTCTACTGTAAACTATGGCACAATACTTCTCTAAAAAATTATGTTGGTTCCATCTGCAGTAGAACTACATTAGTTTACATGTGTGAGAGTGCAATTCTTTGTGCTCATAATTCTGGACAGAACTACACTCTGACAAGAGCAATGAGACTCTGCTATGTAAATTGTTTTAACAGAACTCATTCTCCTTGAGGAGAAAAAAATTACAGCACTGTTAATTTATTACTCTGAATTTGTGGAATAATTGAGAAAATCAGATGGTACTTATGCAGTGATACTCAACATTAAACAACTGGGCACTCATCTAATTTTATTTTTTTTTTTATTTTTTATTTTTTTTTTAAAATATGAAATGTGCATGCAAGTGATGATAACATTTCTGGTTTGGGATGATTTCAAACACAGATGAATTAATGATTAGCTGTGGATAACCTCCTTGGTTTATCTATTATGATCCAAGAGCTGTAAGGTATAATTTTGAATATGCTTTGGAGAGGAAGGTTCCCATGTACTTTTTATTGTATGCATATAACAAAGGCTTAGTTATATTTTTACTTGCCCCACAAAAATAACATGAGGAACCTTAATTGGAAATACATGTGAAGTTATGTAAGCCCTGTTCCTAAGCTCAGACTTTGCTCCATGAATACAGTATCATTGGATGCTTAAAATAATATGAGGGGTTCTACTCCTTCTAAATACTGACTTTGTGGGGCAAGAATTATGCAAGACTGACTAGATACCAAGGCAAATCACTGAACAGTTTTCCAGAAAGCACAAACTAAATACAAAGTTGGTCCTATATATTCTCTAACAACCCAAACTCATTCTTTAGTATATAAATATAAATTGCATTCTTCTGTAAGTAATATATTTGCTTTAAAAAATAGTTTCTTCATGCATCATTATATATATATATATACACATATACACACACCCCATTTCATCCACTTTTATGTTGCGAGTTAGGGAGGAGACCACAGAAGCATCTTGGAGTACAGATGATAATGGTGGCAAGAAGGTAATGAAGACACTGAAAACAAGGCAAGAGGAAGGACTTCAGCAACCCTCAATTAGATCAGATTAAGCTGTTGTGTAACTGCATACTATTACAGCAAGATTGAGATGCTCAGTGGAGTATCTGATGCTCAGGGCCACTGCTGCATCCTGGTTGACTTATATCCAGTAACTTTAATTTATTGACTCATGTGTAGGAGGTACAAGCATTTGTGCACATTTACTTTCATTTGCATTACAAAGGGTCTTTTTTCTTGTTAAGTTATATTACACTAAGATACAAACTATTAGTGTGACTCCTGTTGATCTTTTTTTCTGTACTGGTTTGGGATCCATTTCTCAAAGATCTGCGTAATTGTAAAATGGAAACTTTTGTGGATATGGGGCTAAAAAGACCACGAGCATGTTTTACTTTAAACATAGTTGAGAATAGTCTAAGTACCCTTCTATTAAACACTAAAAGAGAAGCTTCCACCTTCATGGTCATCCCCTGAAGAAATTAAAAAAGCAATTTTTGTCCAAAGTGTTTTTCCAAACATGCCACTGTGTGATATATAAGTCTACCTCATAGACTTTTTGTCTACATTTGTCATCGTACACAGAGCTGGACCATTAAAAAAATTCTGTATCTGTGGTTTAGCACATCATTGTTTTATAATCCAGCAAAAATGAATCAGTAGTTTCACTGGTACTATTAGCAATTGAATCTGTATGTAATTATACCAGATTTAAAATGAAACAGCACTTCAAAGGGTATGGACTGATAGGAAAGGTAAAAAACTTTGTAAATGATAAAATAGAGGATAACTTGACCTTTGTACAAAAGTTGGATTTCACTTTAGCCTAATTACATTGAAATCATCTCCTCTCTATTCAGGGTAATTTACTTTAAAAACATGAAAATAGGATGTTTCATCTGAGTGCATGTTGAAACTACATAAACAAAATTTACATCAAGAGCTATCTAAAAGAGCCCAGAACCAGGGCATTCAGCTCTTCTATATTCATGATGCGGTTAGCTGACTCAAAACAAACTTCTCTTACATCATTTAAGTTAACCCGGACAACCTTGCATAAGGGCCACCCTGTTATCTGCCTAATCATCACTTCATTCGCAGTCTCTTATTGCATCTAAGCCACTTTTTAAACTTATGCTATTATTAATTCTATACATAAAAATGAGTTCTGGCAATTTCCTGATTTTCCTCTCACCTGCTAAGTAATAATCAAGTTGCGTAAGGTTTCATATTAAACAGAATTCTTTTAGATGTTCAGACTTTAGAGCTGATTTTAGCACAGGGAGCAGATGTTAATAGGTTCTCATCAGCTTCCTCAGCTTGTTTTCTGCAGCATGCTTCTACTTCAGTATTACATATGCTGTTCCTTTCCCTTTCATTCTTTATTTGAAAATTCAAAAAGTATTTTATTGTCTCTTTGGAAAAAATGCTATAAAATTTACTGGAGCTAAACCCAACAGAATTCTAGATAGCTTTAATTATTAAATATAAAAGTTCTCTTACTGATAGAAGTTTTAGAAACACAAAAATTAAAAAGACATCTAGATTTCACTTTGAATTGCTGATATTTGAAAAAAACAACCAAATAAACCAAAACCAATCCTGTAAGATACAAACATTCTATACTCCACTGTACACATGCAGAACTGGGCAATTTTCTGAAGGGGAAAGGAATGTTCACCAACCCCGCTGCTGAAAGTATTTGGGAATGAAGAGAAGAATCACTGCATCAGAGAAGAAAAAAAATAAAAAAGGAAACCCGAAAGGCTTGTGGGTTGAGCTCTTTCAAGTTCCCCATCAAAATAGTTACTAGTTCATGCTCTGTACTGTTTATGTTATGGTTATACAGCTTCAAATTTATAGATGATATATGTCCAACTAATGTAGACAAAGCAAGAAGTTACTGGACCACCAATATCACGTGGGCTTACAATTGGACCTTGATTACTTTCTGCACAGTGCTCAGCTTCAGAACACAATGCTAGCTTTCCTGTGGAATCTATTCCTCTTAATATATGCATCTGTCAGATTAGGCACTGTAAGAACTGTTTTGTTATTATCACTAAGCTACTTTTTATCTCAACCTGAGTTTTTCCTTTTTGTCCTTCCCCTATTTCACAGGGTAGGGAAGAAGGTTAAGCAACCAGCTGCATGGTTTTGGCTGCTGGCTGAGTTCAAACCGTGACATAGTGATAGGGTAAATGGACCCCAGAGAGCAGCCAAGTACCACACAGCTCCTCACCTTTCCTACCCCTTCACCACCTCCTACCCAGCCCCACTAGGCAGGTCAGGAGAGAGAGCCAGAAGAACAAAATCAAGAGTCATGTGTGGAGACAGAAGACATCTTAATAGCTGAAGGTAAGCAGGAAAGGAACCAAGCTATACAAAGGCAATCACTTATCACCTCTCACTGTTCGGCCTGTCTTTGAGCAACAGCTACCTTGGAAGCCAAAACCCCCCATATTTTTTTCCTCTACCTCAGTTTTATTGCTGACCATGACATTACATGCTATGGAATATCCCTTTGGCCAGTCCTGGCTGTGTCCCCTCCCAACTTCTCACCCGCCCCCAGCATTCTCACTGGGGGAAACCAGAGTGGGAAAAAGGGAAAGCCTTGACACTGTGCAATCACTGTACAACAACAACCATAACTCTAGTCTGTTACCAATGTTATTTTAGCCACAAATCCAAAACAGATTGCAAAGGCTGCTGTTAACTCCATCTCAGCCAGACCTAGTATAACAGAATTCGAGTAACAGAATTCATTGTTTGCTTGTGAGCTCACTAAATATGTCTTATGAAGTGGGTACTACACTTGTAATAGCTTTAAAAAGAAACATTCATTGTAAATCTAGTTTGAATCCCTATCCCAAAACTAGGTGATGAAAGAGGGTGTGCAAGGGAACCCTGCACTTGAGGGACTCCGGTTTAATCATCTCAACTTGTGTTTGCAAAGGCAGGCCCAGTAGGTTGAATCTGAGTAACTATCAGATCTGCCCAGCTGGCAAGAGAAAAGGACATTAGTTTGAGAATCCTATTTGTCACTATGCGTGGTGTTGGTTAGTGACACAGAGACCAGGATGACTGTACAATGAACAGGAGCAAAAAATTAAGCACATAAAGGATATCACCACTAGTAACAATATGTCTAAAGAATGTGAATGGCTCCCACAAATAAAACGGTTACTAGCGGTCAGGATATAATGGAAGGTCTAATATTTGTTTGGGGGTCTCAACTCTCAACTGTTCCACATCTAAAAGCATTTATCAACTTTGCTTTCAAAAGCTGGGATCTCACTCGTGCCAAGCTTTATATAAACCATGTAAATATTGTACAAGAAGCTGGAATAGTTCTACCAAAATGCTTACGCGTATCTGTGAGCTCTGTAGAGTACAAGTAGAGATCCATCTCAGATGAATACTTTGAGGACTTTCTTCATCCTGTTCAGTAAATCTCAGTACAAACTGGGCCCACTCACCGCTATGCCTGTACTGTCTTTAATCCCGCGCCATGTCCCAGGAACTAGGGTTTTTTTCCACACTCCCTATAGGATTTGAAAGCTGGGGTACACTATTCTGAACTTCGTACCTCCCATTTACAAGGAACTGCGGACTGGGGATTGTGAATGAGATGCTTGCAACACTGCTCTAAAGAACACGTACATCTATGATCAATACAACTAGCTTGTGAATGTTAATATTGCAAGAACAATGGAAGTACTATAAGGCAATTCTGTTAAAAATGTGGTGGAAGAGGCAACTGTACTCTCAACATTATAGAATGTCAGTGTTCAAACAATGAAAACAATTATATACACTCCATTTTTGTTAATCTTCCTGTTTTGAAGTGTGTAATCTTCAAAGCAGTGTAATTAGTTGATACTTCTTTTATCTCACTTTCCTATAGAAATATAATAATTCAATCTACATTCAGTCAACAAATTGTAAAAAACCGGAATGGACTTTGCACAGTCAAATGATAGTGCTTCAGGAATATGATGAAGGCACGTAGCTACATGGTAAGTACAGATAAAGAGCACGAGTAAAAAGCTAAGTGTAATAGGTTCCTGAAAATCTTTCATTCTAATAACAGTCAAACAGAACTGTGCCCAACTCTGAACTCTGTGGTTACAGGTGTGTAGTTCAAATTAAACACCTTCCCACTCCTAATTATATATCTAAGATATTGTCTTTTCCTTAACTGCTGTTTATCTTGCAGCTATTGCTCTGCAAAAATGTACAATTTTGACAGAATTCTTTTGAATTTAATCACTCTGAAGGTGATCAAGTTCCTTACAGAACTGTCATCATGATGCATGGAGCATATAATTGTAAATATTAGAATTACCTATTATTAGAATTTACCATGTAATTAGATTATTGAATATCCACAATTAGCAAGCAGTTTTAAAGGTGGTCAGCTACAACTCCCTTCTACTTGTTACTAAAAATTTTAAAAATATGAAACAGGAGCAAAATTTTGCCCTGTTTATTCTTGTATCATATCCTACCACCATCTAACTTCTTTCAGAAAGATGACTTGTAGCTTAAGACTGGGTGAAGTTTATCGTGATAGGATTTGGTTCAATGTATGTGTCACTAATGAACCAAAAGAAAAATACTGCCCTTCTCAAAATAGTTACATGCAAGTGTCTGGCAAGTCAATGGGTCAGATGCAAAGTTTGTTCCATTAGAGGAGTGTGTCAAATCTGAAAATAATAATATATTTTTCATGTCTTAGTATGTGGAGTCTTTTCTTGGTCTTTTACTCACCTGTTTGTTCTAAACCCCAAATTCCAATACAACTACATTTTATATATGATGAGTGTGATTCAGAAATAGTGCAGAGTATAGCATAAAAAATTGCAAATAAATTAGATGGGAATTCAGTAGAATAGCGTATTCTGTTACTGTTTCTTTATAATATTGTCAATATAGAGCTCAGCAACTGAAAGAAAAATTTTGTATGAACTATTATAAACGTCCACATCATGACTTTGTTGGTGCTAAGGCTGATTTTATATACTACCTTAAATAAGCTATTAAGGAAGTAATTAACAGAAAATTATATAGGACTTCCAGGTTTCAGTTTGTTGCAAATGTCAGATATTTTCTATATATGAACCTCCTTTAAGTTCAATTAAAACACAGAAAAATGATGGAAAAAATGCACCAAAGGAAAGAAAATGTACTAATTTACATTTGCTAAGGAAACTGAATGACAGACATGTTATGGACCCAATATCCTTCAGATGACTTTTCAAATATAGTATTTAGATTTTAATTTGCAATAATACTGGTTATGAATAAAACATCTCCTGAGATATACAACAGTTTTGTGGTTTTTTTTTTTTTTAAGTCATTATTCTGTGTGAAAGCCTTTTTTTTGTTTTTTTTTTTTTCTCCTAGCCCAGCCATTTCCAAGTTGTCAAAAGATGCTTAGTCTCTGGAGTTGTTTTGTCACAGAAGGTAAAATCAAACCTATGAAAAAAATACAATGAGTTTGAACCAGAGGCCAACTCAGCCATGCAGCAATAAAAACAGCAGCAGTCTTTCCAAAGTATCTGACAGGCTTTATTTGTCTCAGAATAGTCTGCCATGTCACATGGTCATGCTTTCCCATCATCCTTTTGTTGTGTTGCAGCCACTCCTTTGTGTGTTGCCAAAGTAGTATGCAAAGTGAGCGAGGATGCCAAGAGATTTTCAAATGAATATGACTTCTAGGAGAATCTGTAAGTCAAGGACCCCAAGCAGGCATCAATTCTTCTCTCTCTGCCAAAGAGCTGTCACTTCCTTGGAAAGTTAAATTTGTCACAAGGAAAGAAAATTTCACCATAGTCTGTTTAAATAACTTAGGGAGTAGAATCTTTTCCCAGGTGCTTTTTCCACACAAAGCAAATGTATCAATCATTTTATTCTCTGAAATAACAATTTATTATCCATGCAGGAGGCCTTAGATTCAATCTGCACACTGTTCTGAGTGTCGTGCCAGATACTAAAATCTGTCATCAGTCTTTATCAAGGAAATCATTCTGTTCTTGCATCAGTTTTTATTAATAAGACTATTTATTACTTCAATAATTAATTATGACAAGTAGTCTGCCATTTGGATAATGAATAAATATTGATAAATTGCATGGCTAATACACTGTTGCTTTATAACTAGTCTTGAAAATGTGAAGACCTGAATGTTACTACAACAAATAATTCTAAATTAGGTAACACACAGCTAGAGCTGAACGCATTATATTCAACTAAAACTACACATAACTTGCAGAGTGGTGGGGTTGTTCAGCTCTGAACGTGTTAAACTGGCCCATTTTTTTTAAGCTAACATAAATATTTAAATCCTATACTTAAGACATTTTCAAAAATCACAAATCATAGAAAACGTTTCATGGCAAGTACTTCAACAGCATTGCATTCCAAGAATAAATTGAAGCGGACGACCTTGTTCCATTCCCCTTCTTCTCCTGTTTAAAACTTCTCTCATTTCTCTGTTGATGCGAGCTACTCTGGGCAACTGCATCTAAGCATCCCATGAACCCAAGAACCCAGCTTGCATCTCTCTTTTGTTTGAGGCAGTAAATAACCATGAACAACAAGGACTTTTCTCCCTGCAACACACACACACACCACCCCCCACTCCCCCCGTTATTTTAACTCCTGTAATGACAAATGTGGCTATCTGACGTTTAGGGTCTATGAAGAACTGCATCTCCAGAAAGGAATACAGCCCTCATGCTTGGTCTCTCATAGAACATACATCAATGTAGTATTCCCAATATCAGCACTTCCTTTTTCTAGCTCTCCCGGTAAAGTCTCTCATAAATCCAGAAGTAGTGATTAGGAACCAACAAATACAAATGACAATCTAAACCCCACAATGCAGCCTATCCTACATCATTCCCTTTCCAGACAGCAAATCTCCACCATGAATGGGTTCTTTTACCTTTCCTTTTCATTACCCTAAACCTCAACCTTACAACCATTACAATTGCTCATCAGAAGGTGAGGGTTCTGCACCTTTCAGAGAACCATCATATTCCCTGTTCCTCAAGCAGGTTTATCACTTTCTTTACAAATTAACTATTCTTATTTGCTAAAATCCTCGAGTACTCTCTCTTTCACCTAATGAGATTACTTATACTATTATACCTAGAAACCAACACTGCACGTTACCAGAGTGATTGATTGAACTATCATCACTTGGTGAAATCCAAAATGACAACTGACTAACAGAACTGCGAAGTCAGCTTCACTGATCTGACAATGCGAAGGACTGTGTAGCATCTGACAAAGTTTGTGACATCGCTTATTGTGAAGTCACAATGATATTCAACATTTATACACCTATGGATTTAACAGCTTTTTGAATTTGAAACAGTTTAAATAATTCTGGATTAATAAAATCTGTACTGGCAATATGGTTAGTAATTCTTTGTTTATACCCTTCACTTCACATTATAGTCAAATCAGGATTTTGGTTAAGAAAGACATGAACTAATTAGCTGACTGGAAAAGTTTTTTTAGTTGTTTCCCCCCCCCCCCCCCCC
>NW_020799113.1:5900425-5902490 GCF_003259725.1 Athene cunicularia
AAAAAAAAAAAAAAAAAAAAAAAAAAAAAAAAAAATCAACCTTGAAATCAAATAGTTGTTATTTTCTACTGTATTGCTTGTAGTATATGCAAAATATGGGAGAGTGAAATAAAGGTTTTATTGGCATGTATTAATACTTAACACTATTTTCTATTGTTTGTATCACAAAATGGACAGTTGTTACAATTACAGATATGTTTTCCCCCAATTAAACTTCTGTCTCTCAACAACTGTTTGGGTTTTTTTTCCAGTTGACCATAGTTTGTTCTCAAGGTGAGATATGACGTGTTTTAGCACTCAAAAGACATATTCATAGGCAAGCTTTAAGTCTAAAAATAGGGCTTACAATAGAAAGTCTGACATAATCTTAACGGTACAGTTGTGTGTGTGGCATTATAATGGGAGCAAATAAGCAGTAACATGACAACAATAATAACAACTTTCACTTCTTCTAAAGACTTAGCATCTACTAGGGCGTTCAAAACCACTTAGCAAGTATTACCCTCAAGATCACAAAGAGCTAAAAGGTTTACAATATTAGAAGGGTTATAAAAATAATATTGTACAAAAACGTAGTTAAATTGAAAAAGAACGGCAGGAAACAAAGATAAAAATGTATTAAGACATCAATCTCACTGTTCTCATGAGAAAAAAAAAAATTATATGGAAGCCATTGTATTATACTCCATCATATGCAGCGGTGCCTCAAATGCTTTTTAGCAGTGGCAGCCTCAACAGAAAATAGCAGTCATGTGTATGTCTGCATCCATTGTGTGTACACACACGCACTTACACCACCGATGGAACAATACTGTAAAATAACGATAATACAGGACATTCACTATCAAGGTAAAATTACCAGAATGAGAATATACAATTGTTTGTATGTTCTTAGACAGGAAGAATAACCTTTAACTCAAGAAGGACCTTGTAATTTTCTCCTACACATCTCTCTTGAATTAAGACTCACTTGACTCATGTGACCTCTGTAGCCAAAATCCCTTGTGAAGGCTACTGAGCACGTGCACAAGTGTGTATACACTCTGAAATGTGTTTGAACATTAGCAAATATATATTTATTTATCAATGAAAACTGCTACATATGATTATCTTGACTGCTTTTTGCTCCACTGCACACACAAAAAGGCTGCAAAGCTGTCATCCTCAAAGACACTCTTATTAGCACTGAATGATACAAGAATATAGTGACGTTTACAAAATTCTGAGTGGAAAAACCCACTATTTCCAAGGTGAAAGCCATCCTGACTGTACATTTGAAGATTAATTCAGAACTGTGTAGGAAAATGCTAAACAGACTATGACAGACTTCACTGAAAGCAGAAAGAATCAGTGAAAGAACAACTTTAAAAAAAAAAATTTTAAAAAGTGACAAGTTTGTTCATATCAGCTTAGAAAACACCACCAAAGAAAGTAAAACAAAACCATGACAGAAGACTTCCAGGGCACTGTATGATACTTATCATATAACAAATTTACAAGACTTGTTTAATAATATTGCATAATTTTAGTTTTATTTCTTGGCATTTGTATAGAATTAGATTTATTCATAAGCAACAATATCATCATGGAGTTTCCAGTTGTATTTAAGAATTTTGAATCAGACTTCTCTTAGCATTAACTTGCCAAAATCTTGGACAACAAAATAAAATTATGGTTCTGCTATTTCTGACACTTTAGGAAATATTATCTAAGATTTGATGGCAGCTATGGTCACAGATGCAACTGAATAGTGTAGAGAAACCCACCTCTAACATTAAATAGAATATTAAAGGCAATGCTTGGCAATATGAACAACTGAAGTAAAAGTTGTAATAAAAAGAATGCCTCATCCTCCAAGTAATGATGATGAGGTTTAAGGCAGGATCAAAAGAAATAAACTTTAAAAGCTAGAGTTGCAATTTTTCCAAACATGTCCCGAATCAATAATCAATAGCTGGCATATAAAAAAAGGAAACAAACAACAAACCCCAGTGGCTACATTTTCAGATACTTCAGAACCTAGAGAAGAAAAAGTAAAAAGAACCGGAACATCTACACATTAATT
>NW_020799113.1:5902540-5975040 GCF_003259725.1 Athene cunicularia
AAGTGTTAGAATCTCTCATTCTTTAATCTATTTTTTTTTTTTTTTTTTTTTTTTTTTGGGAAAACACACTGCCTCCTTCCCCCAAATAATCACAGAATGTAACTGAAAGCATTTGTACATTCAAAATGTAACAAAAATCAGCCTATTTTGAAAACACAGAATTTTCTGATGCCTACAGAAGGGAACTAAAGTATTATACATCTGCTGCTGTTCTATACTACAAAACTCTCTATGGTAAACCTTGACAAGCTGTTACATAGAAGTACGTACTCTCTCCATACAATCTATCTAATAAAACCATGAGTATGTAAGTGTACTAGTAAGCAATATAACCTCTCACAATTTTTTCTAATTTTTACATAAAGAAATCACAAATATTCCTGTAAATTATTCGAGTTGCAAACTAACATGACAGAATATTGCAATGATGCTGAAAATCTCTACTTTATAAATTTACATTTCCAAAGAAAATGCCAAACAGATCTGAGTATATAATGCAATCTACAATTCATTACAAGTAAAAATACAGTCTGAATACCTATATAATAGTTATATATTTATATATACTTTAATGTATTATGCTAGTGCAGGGACTGTGAGTGTCATAGGCAATATTTATCAGATATAATAATTTATTCACATATTGGATAGAATTATGTCTGATTTATCTGGAAAAATAATCGCTAAAACCTTAGAAAAGGGGCAGCCCACATCCTATAGTGCAACAGAACTCTATTAAAATATCCACACTTAATTATGCAATCGTATTTTTCATATCAGAACTGTGAAATATGCTGTAAGAAGGAAATTAAAACTTCACAAAAATTTTCAAAATTAAGTAACATTATAGTTTTTATAAATTATTTGCCACCAGTGAGTTTACTTCATTGCTTAACGTTAAGTCTGTAAATACTATTTTGGGACAGGCCAAGTAGATTGCTTCACATACACAAAACACCTGACCCTGGAATTACATATAAACTGATCTGTATTATCCAAAATAAAAAACATGCAAGGAAGGCAGTTTATAAATTAGATTCTGATTTAGGAAAAAATTCAGGGCATAGGTTGAAATCTGTGCCCCCAGGCGTTCTCTTTCCCAAATATCTGCATGCTCTTCTTTCTCAGCTGCAAGAAGGTACATACAGCCTTCAACACAGAAGATGTTCTAGATCATTAATAGCATGCTTTCACAGTATTTTTCTCTCCTCCATTTCTTTTCACTAACATTGTTACATGAGATTGGGAGGTAGGCAGCCACAGAACATTTCATTCTCAAATTATCATCAGTTTGACAGGCCCATCTCTGCTTGAGATATAAAGCATATGCTGTACCAAAAGTATAGCAGACAAACTGCCAGACTGAAAATCGTTCCCTCTTATTGGAGAATTCTATTACTTGTATTATTTCCTACCTACTTTTTCTCAGATCTGTGTACTTTAAGATGTGGACCAGTTGGAAAGACTAAAACCAACAAGAATGTTTGTAGATCTAGAACTGAAAGGATATCTTGAACAGGATAGATTTACTCTAAGGAAAAGCATTACTAACCTTTAAATGCAAAAAAAGATTCCTGCAAGGAGAAAGAAACTCATACGAGAGATTTTACTTAAGAAACTTTTTTTTTTTTTTTTTTTTTTTTTTTTTTCCCAATATGAAGATATGAAACTTGGGAATTGATGATATACAGTCTATGGGAGTCTATAATAAACAAGAGATCTTTTAATGGAGTGATATTGAAACTTCTGTTCAGGAATGACATCAAGTACAGCCAAGTATGCCATCGGGCAAAATATATGCCAAAGAAACTTTTAAGGTTTCTATCAGTTGTGAATGTTTCTCTATCAGAGAAAAGAATGAGTACAAGATATTTCACAGCATATTGGCTAAAATGCAATGCTATTATATAAAGACAGAACTATTATACAGTCAAAATCAGATAACCTTATAATAGAATATAAATCTATTTCTCCAAGGAATGAGATATCCCAATTTGTTCCGCTTTCACAGTGCTATAGTATAGTCTTTTTACTAGTGGCGTTTGTAGTCAATTATTTAAAATTAAATAGTTGCATTATCTTAAATATATCATATGTAAGGCAATGGCACCACATTTAATTCTGAACAAAAAATACTACAGCCTCAGACTTCTAAACAGACATGATGTGTAAAGTTAACCTTAGCTCACTTAAGTAAGGGCTCATTATCTTACCTGTCCTTCACTGTATTATCATCATTGTATTATCAGAATTAAAAAGTAACGTTAAAATCATCATAAATTGCCAAATAAACAGGCATTCAAAAGACAAGTAGTATAAGTTTTGAAGACACCGTCAAGGTATACCTAACTCAAAATGACATTTCTTAGCCACTCCACGGTAATATACAGTACATTGCATTCTGTTTTGGGATATGATCTTATCGATACCTTCAAGAGAGAATACGTTTGAAAAAAATATTCCAGAAGATTTAAGCTACAGATACTGAAAAAGCTGACCTTTTCCTTATTGATCTTATGTGCACTGCTTTAAAATCATGTCATTCAGAAGTTATGCCACATAGATTAATTTCAAGCTCAGAATCACCTCAAAATTTGAATATTTTGTCTAAATTACAAATTAAGGAACCTGCAAGGTAGGGGAGTATATGATAATTACAATTTTTAGATGTTTTCAGCCTTGAACCATAGCAATTAAATTTATTAAGTTACCATGCAAAATAAGTCATACGTATTTTCTGAGACAGCTTCCCCAGACCATACATAAATTATTCTATGCTGAGACTAGCTAATATGGCTCTTGGAAAATAACAATACATAGATATTTTCAAAGTCACGGAAGTGATGCATAAAAACAATTGCTTTCAAAAAAGGCAGTCCATAAAAAAATTCTAACAATATTCCAAAATGTCACTGTTCTCAATTATGTTAGAGGTGTATTACATGCAAAACCTTTTTTTTATGTTCTAATAAAAAAAAATTACCTATGGTTTCCATTTATGCTAATTAATACAGCCCTTCCTATGCTTAAGACTCTTCAGCAGCAAACCAAGAGATAACTACTTAAGGGTTATGCAAATAGTTACATTGAATTGTAAAGTATTATAGATAATGTCTTGCTGTAGGGCCAAAAAAAAAAAAAAAAAAAAAAAAAAAAAAAAAAAAAAAAAAAAAAAAAAAAAAATCAACCTTGAAATCAAATAGTTGTTATTTTCTACTGTATTGCTTGTAGTATATGCAAAATATGGGAGAGTGAAATAAAGGTTTTATTGGCATGTATTAATACTTAACACTATTTTCTATTGTTTGTATCACAAAATGGACAGTTGTTACAATTACAGATATGTTTTCCCCCAATTAAACTTCTGTCTCTCAACAACTGTTTGGGTTTTTTTTCCAGTTGACCATAGTTTGTTCTCAAGGTGAGATATGACGTGTTTTAGCACTCAAAAGACATATTCATAGGCAAGCTTTAAGTCTAAAAATAGGGCTTACAATAGAAAGTCTGACATAATCTTAACGGTACAGTTGTGTGTGTGGCATTATAATGGGAGCAAATAAGCAGTAACATGACAACAATAATAACAACTTTCACTTCTTCTAAAGACTTAGCATCTACTAGGGCGTTCAAAACCACTTAGCAAGTATTACCCTCAAGATCACAAAGAGCTAAAAGGTTTACAATATTAGAAGGGTTATAAAAATAATATTGTACAAAAACGTAGTTAAATTGAAAAAGAACGGCAGGAAACAAAGATAAAAATGTATTAAGACATCAATCTCACTGTTCTCATGAGAAAAAAAAAAATTATATGGAAGCCATTGTATTATACTCCATCATATGCAGCGGTGCCTCAAATGCTTTTTAGCAGTGGCAGCCTCAACAGAAAATAGCAGTCATGTGTATGTCTGCATCCATTGTGTGTACACACACGCACTTACACCACCGATGGAACAATACTGTAAAATAACGATAATACAGGACATTCACTATCAAGGTAAAATTACCAGAATGAGAATATACAATTGTTTGTATGTTCTTAGACAGGAAGAATAACCTTTAACTCAAGAAGGACCTTGTAATTTTCTCCTACACATCTCTCTTGAATTAAGACTCACTTGACTCATGTGACCTCTGTAGCCAAAATCCCTTGTGAAGGCTACTGAGCACGTGCACAAGTGTGTATACACTCTGAAATGTGTTTGAACATTAGCAAATATATATTTATTTATCAATGAAAACTGCTACATATGATTATCTTGACTGCTTTTTGCTCCACTGCACACACAAAAAGGCTGCAAAGCTGTCATCCTCAAAGACACTCTTATTAGCACTGAATGATACAAGAATATAGTGACGTTTACAAAATTCTGAGTGGAAAAACCCACTATTTCCAAGGTGAAAGCCATCCTGACTGTACATTTGAAGATTAATTCAGAACTGTGTAGGAAAATGCTAAACAGACTATGACAGACTTCACTGAAAGCAGAAAGAATCAGTGAAAGAACAACTTTAAAAAAAAAAATTTTAAAAAGTGACAAGTTTGTTCATATCAGCTTAGAAAACACCACCAAAGAAAGTAAAACAAAACCATGACAGAAGACTTCCAGGGCACTGTATGATACTTATCATATAACAAATTTACAAGACTTGTTTAATAATATTGCATAATTTTAGTTTTATTTCTTGGCATTTGTATAGAATTAGATTTATTCATAAGCAACAATATCATCATGGAGTTTCCAGTTGTATTTAAGAATTTTGAATCAGACTTCTCTTAGCATTAACTTGCCAAAATCTTGGACAACAAAATAAAATTATGGTTCTGCTATTTCTGACACTTTAGGAAATATTATCTAAGATTTGATGGCAGCTATGGTCACAGATGCAACTGAATAGTGTAGAGAAACCCACCTCTAACATTAAATAGAATATTAAAGGCAATGCTTGGCAATATGAACAACTGAAGTAAAAGTTGTAATAAAAAGAATGCCTCATCCTCCAAGTAATGATGATGAGGTTTAAGGCAGGATCAAAAGAAATAAACTTTAAAAGCTAGAGTTGCAATTTTTCCAAACATGTCCCGAATCAATAATCAATAGCTGGCATATAAAAAAAGGAAACAAACAACAAACCCCAGTGGCTACATTTTCAGATACTTCAGAACCTAGAGAAGAAAAAGTAAAAAGAACCGGAACATCTACACATTAATTTGCTACCTTTACCATTTTCTGACTAGAAAATAAGGAAAAATCCCTAATCTTTTATTTTTTGATCAAATTTTTAATCCATCAGAATGCTTCCTCAGCATACATTGAGGTAAAAAGAAACTTACAAGCAAAATTGATTCTGAAGTTGATTACCAGTCAGATCCTTTTCTTCTGAATAGTATCTTCAGGAAACAGGTAATACCTCTCATCCAATGTCACAGCATCAAGAATGCTTTCTCATTATCTGATAGTTAAAATAACTTTTCCTTTTTAACATTTCTACCATACATCCACATCCACAAATGCTGACATCCTGTATACCTAACCTTAAGTGTTTCACATTGTATTATCTGAAGGTATGAAAGCATGTACTATTACAAACACAACCACACATTCTGATAACAGACATCGTCAAGAGAAGATAAAATAAATAAAAAAAAGTGTTTGTTGAGGCATATTCTTAGTATAGTTTAAGATCTAAACTTTCACTGCTCTGTATATCAGAACCAGCATGATTACAAAGCTTCAGCATTTATATCCAAGCATGGAATAGACAGCTCTGTAAAAGAAGAGGACTTTGAATTTGCCAGCTTCTCAAATATTTCCGATATGAGCTTTAGTTGTCCGATACTTGTAGATACTCTTTACTGTACAGTGTGTGTGTGTGTGTGTGTGTGTGTGTGTGTGTGCGCACATGCATGTATACAAACACATGAACAGAAGGAGGAAGAATTAGAACTTACTACTGGGCTATAACCGTCTTCTATTTACTTACACCAAAAAAGATCTGTGAAAGCATGGTTACCTAATCTTTTGATATACTACTATCATTACACTGAATTCTGAAAGAAAATACACCCTAGTCTTCCTTGTAGATAGAACTATTATCTCACTATACTTTATCTATCCTTTCAGGAGCTACTGTGCCAAAGGAGTTGGTGTTTACACACAGAGGATCTGGTGTTTGAATTATACCATAATTGCATATGGCATGCATGTAAAATATTAAGCTCTACCTAATAAAAAAAAAAAAAAAAAAAAATTCCATGCTCAATTTGTCATATACTTAGGTTGTCCAACAGCCAGTACATATAATACTAACCTGCGTGTTTCTGTGCATTTATGCAATTTCAGACTTTAAACAGTCACAGGAAGACACAAACAGCTTGGAAAAGGGGGTACGTGCAGACCAGAGCTAGACAAAGTCCAGATGGTGACAGCCATGTGTTCTGCATGGACTTGAAAATGTGCTCAAGGGCAGCAATGAGGCACACAATAGTCATCAAATTACTGACAAACTACTGAACCTGTCTGACTTCAGCCTCGTTCGTTGTCTTACCTCTCTGGAAATTCTGCCCCTGAGTTTGAAATATAAAATCACTTAATAATTACTCATTGCTCTTATATGCTTTTTTCATTCTTTCTCCTTCCTCCTATTCTATTTACCGAGCATTAACATAAGCCTGTTCAGTTTAATATTCACACTAAGTTTATGAGTTAGCTGCTACCACAACTTCTAAACCAAGAATATCAAAAGTAGGTTCTTTTAGAAGGTTTTCCCAACTTTGTCTTTATTAAGCTTTTAGGAGGACACATTTCTGAATAAATTTTACACTCTCAAAACTTAACTACCAAGTATCAGGAAAGTTCCGTGTGCTTCGGAAGAAGATTTGACAAAGCTACCTCTACGTGTCCATTATGTACAAACATTGCTTCAGTCACACTGTGATCTAAAGCTCTAAACACGTCAGTTCAAGAATGTGTGGGCACAATACATTGTATTTTTCACGCCCATTATGCACAGCTGCACACAAAAAGTTCGTATCTATCCATTCAATCATAAATGAAAAGCATTATGAAGAGCAATAAAGATGGAGCCAGAGTCTGGTTTCCCCTCACACCCAGTATGTAGGTTACTCTGATGCATATACATTTCTGGTTTTAAATTTTACAATTCAATGTGTCAACATTTTCACATTTCTTTCATTGGTAAATGTATCCTGGGTACATTTTATAATGATACATCTGATAAAACTTCCAAAGCAGTTAAACAGAGATGCAGTCAAAAGTTAGTAAAGGCACAGATCAAATTCTCTGCTGTGCCTAAATTTAATTATATGGTACATGTAAGCATTTAATTTTATGAAGATGAAAATGGGATACCTTACAATAAAAAGAACGCTGGCACCAAAGTAATAGTCAAATTTTCAGATTAAATGTGCTTCAGAATACATGTATTTTATCACCATGGAAGAGAGACATAGAAGAATAACTATTAAGTCTGACACAAGAATATTCAAGTATTCATTCTGATAGCACAGAAGTTCTCTAAATATTCAGGTATTAGTAGAATAGTTGTGAAAGCTAGTCATACACAGTATCGAAATATACGACAAAATGATACCTGTACCTGAGGAAGGGACAAGACCAGCATTTCTGTGTGTGCTGGATCTACTGTCCAGATTCAAAGAGTATCATCTGAAACACTAGTCCTGTGAGCAAAGTAGACACAGAATAATGAAGAAAATAATATTTTTTCATAAGAAATGAAAGGACAAGAGCATATGTTTTCATGTCAACAAATTTATCCTGCACAATCATGGCCTCCAATAACTTCTCCTCTATCAAAATGGGCCTTTCTAAACTGCCATCTTAGCAGGAGCCTGGTAGATTTCTTTTGGTTTGTGCACTCAGGATTTCTTCTAAAGGAGTCACAGTATAGAAAGAAAACACGCCCAGAGATTAGTATTTAGAAATGCTACCATGTCTCACAGTAGGAATAGAGAACATTTTAAAAATTTTTGCTATTCTCTCAATTGCTTCTTACTAGGTTCTCATTTCTGGACTCATTCTTTAACAGGAACATCTCTCCTTCCACTAATTTGGCTACTTGCCTGAACCATAGTCCAAGAACCTTCTGCAAAGAATGCATTTCAGAATTCAGGTTACTCGTTAGATTAGAGTACAAATTGCAGATTTCCATGTTATTATTGCTCCTATTCTTCTTCATATACACCACCGATACAATTGTAAACAAGCATAAACAGTCAGCAAGAAAATTGCATTTTAAATTTCTATCTTACATAGTTCAGTATCTGCCTTCCAGAAGAAAAATTCAGTTATGAAGATGATTCAGAGAATGGAGAGACTATAAAAGATATAAATACTGTACTTATATAAATTGAATCTTAATATATGATACTCCATGGAACAGGAATTGAGTATTGGATTGCCTTGGTATATAAAAAAAAAATACATCTTCAGTGTCATTTATAGTCCTAATTTTAATCACTTTAAACTCAATTCTCTAATAATTCTGATTAAATATTTATTATCTTTATGGTTCCCTCTTTACATTCAGGTGTATTTAAATTTGTAGTAGTTATACAATTCCCTTATTCCTCTGTCTTCCTTTTTTTAGAAAAAAAAAATTTTCTTAATTAATTTTTTTTTTCTTCAGTTTTGCCTCCTTGTTTTCCTATTACTTCTGTCATTACATGCTCTTTTGTATGCTTGTGTATGCACACAGCCTTGCTGCCCTCTTTACAGTGTTGAGCTCCTTATAAAACCTTGGCCAACACCCTCCCCTGAGACCTGCTCCCTCTTCCTTGGCCTTCTGCACTCCACATTCCAGTTGCAGCCCCTGCAGCACAGCTGTTCCCACCTGAGTTTTCTGTCTCAAGTCAGTAAGATTGCCATCTACTATTGGCTAAGAAAATACTTCCCGAGTCCCTCCCAGAATCGTTTCTCCTCCGATTCCTAGCAGTATTTGAGTACATTGTAACATTATATATAACAGGATTTCCATAATCATGGATTTCAGCCACTTCTACTTTTAATTGTTCTGGCTTTATATTTTTATTTCTTAGTAATGAAAGTCGATTATAATCATTCTAATTTACCATTCTGAGCAAAAGGTAAAAGCTGGTTCCACAGAGGGTGAGCCCCGCTGAAAGCTTTAGTGAACTGACAGCTTTTAGAACTGGTATCCACATGATGGTAATTTTCAATAGCACTTAATACAGTCTTTTATATACAGGTTTTAACCACTGCTTTGTAGCAGCATGAGGCATCATTAAAACTGTAGTCTTGACATAGCACTAAGCAAGTAGTTTGGAGAGCTGCTATATATTAAAATTTGTGAGTTTTGAATAGTTATTTGGATGTCCACTACAATATGTAATGGCCAAAGCATTCTCAGCAGATATATATTCACAAAACAATTTATTCTAACTTTGTAATCACTCAATTTAATTGGCTCATAATATGGTTGTACAAATGCAGCTCTGACTTGTTTACACAGTTTTATTAAATCTTTTCACAAAACCAATATAATACAATAATGATATGGCTTACTCTACAGTTTTCTAGTACTTCATGAGAGAAAAATAAAAACAAAATTATAATTCTTTAGGAACATTTTTTTGTGGTGGATTGACCCTGACTGAACGCCAGGTGCCCAAAGTCACTCTTATCACTCTCCAGTTCAGCTGGACAGAAGAGAGAAAAATATAACTAAAGGCTTGTGGGTTGAGGTAAGGACAGGGAGAGATCACTCACCAGTTGCCGTCATGGGCAAAACAGACTCAACTTGGGGAAAATTAATCAAATGCCAATCAAATCCGAGTAGGATGATGAGAAACAAACCTATTTCTTACAAACACCTTCTCCCCACTCCTCCCTTCTTCCTGGGCTCAACTTCACTCACAATTTCTCTACCTCCTCCCCACCAGTGGTGCAGGGGGACAGGGGTTGGGGGTCGCAGTCAGTCCATCACCCGCTGTTTCTGCTGCTCCTTCCTCCTCAGCGGGAGGACTCCTCACACTCTTCCCCAGCTCCAGCGTGGGGTCCCTCCCACAGGAGACAGCCCTCCACAAACTTCTCCAACACGAGTCCTGCCCATGGGCTTCAGTTCTTCACGAGCTGCTCCAGCGCGGGTCCCCCACGGGGTCACAAGTGCTGCCAGCAGTCCTGCTCCACTGGGCTCCTCTCTCCAGGGGCCACAGGTCCTGCCAGGAGCCTGCTCCAGCCTGGGCTTCCCACGGGGTCACCGCCTCTGTCAGGCACATCCCCCTGCTCTGGCATGGGGTCCCCCCTGGGCTGCAGGTGGGTCTCTGCTCCCCCATGGACCTCCGTGGGTGCAGGGCACAGCTGCCTCACCATGGTCTTACAATGAGCTGGAGGGGCATCTCTGCTCCAGCACCTGAAGCACCCCCTCCCTTTCCTCCTTCATTGATCCTTTGTGTCTGCAGAGTCATTTCTCTCACATATTCTCACTCCTCTCTCCTACTAAGTTGCACAGTTTAGAATTTTTTGTCCTCTTTTAAATATATTATCCCACAGGTGCTACCACCATTACTGATGGGTTTGGCTTTAGCCAGCAGATGGGGGAAGCTTCTAGTAGCTTCTCACAGAAGCCATCCCTGTAGCTCCCCCCTACCAAACCTTGCACACAAACCCAATACCTTTCTACACACTACAACCCCAATATCAAAACTAAGATTCAAAAAGGTTATTGATTTAGTTGGCATTCATCATGCCGCAGCATGCAACAGACTTAGGAGATCTCTGATGTAATTTTCATTCTGACTCCAGTTTCCAGTTGCATTTGTTTTTTCCACATGCCTGAGATTTAATTTCCTTATAAAAAAAAATCTTAAATGTGTTATAAAAATGTTAATAGCACAGAACATGCTGTGGTAGCAGGGGAGGGGGCTACAGTGGTGGCCCCTGTGAAGCTCCTTAAAGCTCCCATAGCTACAAGTCAAACCCAACTTTGAACCAAGGCTGGGCCAAGTAGCTGCTCTTCTGCAATAACATATTTAAGAAGAGGAACCTGAGAGGAGTTGGAGTTGTGAGGAGAACATCTGTGCAAACACTGAGGTGAGTGGAAGAATGGAGAAGGGGAGGAGGTGCCCTAGTGCAGAACCCCACTGCAGCCCGAGGTACGACAGCAGGGCTGGCCCCTGCCACTCGTGGGGGTCTACGGTGGAGCAGCTGACTGCACCCAAAGAAGGCCAGGCCCCTGTGGGAATAAACACCCACAGTTGTAGCTCAGAGCTGGGAGGACTGGAACATGGGGGTGTCCCACACTGGAGCAGTTAGGGAAATGCTGCAGCCCCTAGGAGGGGCTTAAGTCAGAGAGAGTTTGTGGAAGACTGTCTCCTGTGAGAGGTGATCCGCAATGGAGCAGGGGAAGAATGACACATGGTAACATTTCTCACTGTCCTACTCCATCTGTTAATTGCTGTTGTTAGCGTCTATTAAATTGATGTTATTTTTTTCTTCCCCTAAAGTCTGTCTTTGCTTGTGACCGTAACAGATGAGTCATTCCCTCCCCTGTCCTTATCTCAATTCCTGAGCCTTTTGCTTTACGTTCTCCTTTCCAGCACTGGGGGAAGAAGGGGGGAATGACCAGTTTGGTCAGCCAAATATCACACAAATGTTCAGTTTCATGCCAATTACTTAATCTAAAATCAACTACAACATTGTTTTCAAAAACTGAAGTCCACCACCATCTTTTTCAGCTACTAACATCTCTGAAATAAATTACATAATTCCCATGGATGATTGCACCCTTGGGGGTTAGGAGCAGGCAGATTAACTCTGAACAAAATTATTTAAGAATATTTCTCTGCAAAATAATAAGAAATTTTCTCATCTAACACAAAAACTTGGATTTCAATTATGCATTTAAATGATTTTATTATTTTACAAATATATACATATATATATATATATACAAATATATACATATATATATACAAATATATATGTGCTTTGTGTTATGGAATTTTGTTAAGAGATCATATACAAGCTTAAAGTTTGCAATTTTGGAGACTGCACTGCAAATCTTTAGATTGAGAAAAACAGATTTGAGGCTCATACAGTTCATAGTGTACTTTGAAGGTTACTTCAAACGATACAGAGTGCAGAGGCCACAAAGTCATTGTTTTAACAGATTTTAAATGTAGTAAGTGAAATTTAAAGTCAGAGACTTTATTTAACAATTTTAACCTCATTTTAACTTCTGCTTCTCAGCCTCATCTTTATCTTCTGTAAATTATTGTGAAAAAATTACTACTAGGCACTGCAATTGTTCTCACAGTGATGTGTCTGACAATATTCACCAATATGTTAACAATAGAACCGGATGAGTTGGTCTTCGCTATAATGTAATATGCAAGTTATTTTATTTAGCATATTATAAGATCTGTTCAAGTAAAGATGTGGGAAAGAAGCGCCACACAAAAACATGATGAAAACCATCTACATATACTACAAATCTCGGAAGTTACATGCAAGAGACCTCAAAAAGTCTGTTATTTCTGACTTATGTGAATTTTTGCTACATTAATGTATAATTCTGTAGTTACAGAGTATTATTAGCTACAAGTGTAATAAATACACTTGCTGATTAACAGGTGATAATGTATTCCTGGTTTTCCTCCAGAATTTGGCAAATGCTCTTGATGCTATAACCTATTGGAACACTGCGGACTGCTCTGTCACTGTACAAACATCAGAGCTGTCAGACAGCTGAAACATGTCCACAGATAGAAAGAAACAAATTGCTGACCTAAACACCATTTCTAGATCCTGAACCAAAGCTTTTTCAACATGAATCTAACTTATTATAACATTTGTTGACTGACCCACCATGCTGGCCCAAGCACTAGTGTTAGCTAGGAAATTAAAGTTGACAGAGTTTATTCTGGGAACTGATTAATTAAATGCCTTTCCTGGCAGATCCATTCTTATCAACACAGCATGGCATATATATTGACACAGTGAGAGAAATGGCTTTCAACAATGAAGCTCTGTTGACAAAACAGTGTAACATTTGGACCATTAGTAACAACACATGAATACATCTTCTATATTAATCGTATTTTGGGGGAGAAAAACCTTTAGCAACAAGAAAAAAGGGATAGCAAAAATACAAGATATACAGGTGTAAATTATACATTTAATATATCATTTTGTAGTAAATACCGTGAGCAGAAAAGAAGTCATGAAAGATAATAATGTCTGCACAGGAAAAGCTGGAAGTCAGGAATAGGTTGAAGGGAGAAGAAAATATCAAATCCCTCTCTTGAAGCAATCAGCCCATATTCACTTTGTTATATTTTTTTTATAAAAGTAGCAGAAAAGGATGAAAATATGTAAGGAAACTAAAATTCTTAAATTTACTCTTTATCATGAGAAACCTAAGTGGGATGCTCAACAGAACTGACACCACAGTATTCTGCTTGTTTTGTGTCACCAGTCACCGGTTGATTTTATTGCCCACAGTCTAGAACTGCAGCTGAACAATTATCTTTAAAATATGGTTAATAAAAGTACCTTTTTTTAATCACACAGACATACCCCCAAAACATCCTGAAACAAATACCTTCATTTCTTGGCCATGCTCTTCACCGGGCACAGCTATCCTGATTTAAATTACTTGTATACCTGACTCCTTCCTACTGCTCAACAAATGAAATTCCCATCCTTACAAACTCTTGAAGATAACGAGATCCCAAGTAGGTCAGCAGAAATAAGGGTCAAATATGAGACCTATGCACTAAAAAGCATAAAGTCTTACAGCCTGAGGAAAAGTTGGTGAAAAGATCTTTTCACCAACCCCTTAATAGGCCCAATGACACACAGGCAATAGTCACCTCTAGAAGAAAACACACCAGAGCAAGTTATGAGGATCTGGTCAGACTGGAAACTTGAATCTCAGTTCACAGTATAATCTATGTTCTAAAGTTCTTCCTCTTCCACCGTCACTATTTAAGGGGGGGAATAAATATAAATATATATATATATGGGAAAAATACACAGAAAAAAATAGCTGTAACATTAGCAATTATATTATTTCTACTTGCTTCAGGTTTAAAATCGTCCTGTAACATATGTTTACATGGTAAATTTATGCATACATACAGATATACATGTATGTATATGTGTGTATGTAAAATTTTATTTAGCTGCCTGACAAGTTGAAGTGAATATTCAAGCAAAGAAGCAAGAATCGTAAAAGATAAAGATCATTGAGTATACACTGCAAAGAAGGAGAAAAAATATTCAAACATATTCACAAATCAGTAGGTCTGTCCTAACAGCTCATGTTTTCACAGTGCATCCTCAACAGCATTTGACATGAAAGGTCAATCACCTAATTTTACTTCAAGATGTAAGTCCTAAATATATGTGCCCATGTTGCAGAATGCGTTACTTACATATGTCAGTACACAGTGTATTTTTTTTGCGAGTGTGCTTGTTAAAGCAGGTGAAGCAAGAGAAGTTGAAGCTGAGATGCAACAGGTTCACTGCTCAGCTCTGAGATAAAGATGTCACAAACAGTGCAACTGGCCAGGTGGATGCCCACCTATCACAGAAAGCTCAGGCAGCTCTGAGCTGGCACAGGAGCCACCTTTCTTACTCCCATCAGGAAGAGTACGTCGCAGGGCAGCGTCAGGAAACAAGAAAGCCACACTGCAGCATCGCTACTAACCCATACTAGATTAGTGACTGTTGGGAGACAAAGCCTCAGAATTTTGCTTACAATAACTCTGTTCTCATCCAAGGCGATACCTGGACATTATGAAATGAGCTCCAGGAGCAAAGTGCTTCAGTTTGTTTCTATATTATTTTTTGATTCTGATCAGTGTTTTCTAAGAGCATTAGAAATTCGCATCAGGATTCTTTAACCACAAAAAGCACTCATACATCACGATGTCAGTATTTTAGCAATATGGAGAAATACTATATATATTTTCATATTAGATATCATCATACACGTTCAGAAAATATTCAGGGAGCATGTCAGCTGCATTTCCTGTCCTTATATTAGTCTAAAAAGAAAACAGAGAAGCCAATGGCTCAAGCCCTCTTTTAGTTTAATTGAGGTATTTACAGAAACCGTGTATCTGCATCAAAATTTTTCACCAAGGACGTTTCTTAACAGAATTTTAAGTATATTCAGTAGAACTGATTTATTAGTTTAATTTATTTTAAAACACAAATAAAAGATGATAGGACTACAATTCAGATTCCACTTGCTTTTCCATTTACATGTGCTATTCTTCAGTAGAATAAATAAATAATAGCCTTTCCTTTTCCATTTCCAGGTTCCATTTTTACATAAGCCATATGAATAATTCAAGAGTATAGCTTCTTAGCTGCTCTCTGACATACTACCAAGCTTTTTCTTTCTACTTTTAAACTTCTTTTATATTGTTGATACCTTAGTAGCAAATAAGTGAATTATTTGCTTTAATTCCTCCACTAAACCAGAAGTATTCTCTTCTTCCCTGTTATAAATGAGCTTCAGCAAATATATGTCACATGGAATGGACAAATATTCACCTATTTCCATTCCTCTTAAGTTTTGCAGTGAAAGTCAATTAGATTTCCTTAAAAAAAAAATCTATCTATCTATCTATCTATCTATCTATCTATCTATCTATCTATCTATCTATCTCACTGTGTGTTTGTAGAGGAATTAAAATAAACTTGCAGAAATAATTATTGAACTGATTTTTGATGACCTGCATTACTGAAAATCTGTAAAACTGAGGGATTTACAGCTGCAAGGATGGATACTGAAGCTGAAGGAGATTTATACATGGTCCTGTAGTGTATTTTCATGAGTTACATAAATGAATGAAGACTGTTGGGTTCTCGGTGCACTTCCTATTACTCCTACGATGATTTCCCCCATTCCTCGGCACAGATCAAGGTATCTTAGTACCTCCACAGTCTAAATTAGGACTTTCAGAATATTTAGAAATTTGCAGAAGCATAGTCACAGGATGCTAAAAACATGTGACTGATTAAGTACTGGTAGAATAAGGTTTTTAATAAAGAAAAAAATGTCGAAAAATTACAAATACAGTAAACTTATGACTCTTCCCTCACTTTGCACAATAGCTTGAAGGTAGAGCTTCAGGCTTTGTAAATTGTCATTGATATCACAGGTAGCGTTCTTCACCTCAGTACAATCATATTGCCTCTGACAACCCAGCACTAGAAAAGGAATCTGAATCTCAAAAATACTATTGTTTTAGGGATATCCAATTCATGGTTTACCCTCCCTGATAAATTGAGGCCAGAAATGCTGGGAGTCTGCAGACAGTTTTACATGCTAGCCTGTTCTGCACTGAACAGTTCTTAACATGGTTTGGATACTGCCACACTACCACCAAAAACATTTTAAAGACTTTTACATCCAATTTCCTCACAATCTCATGACATTGTAAGAGTTGATTAAGCGTTTGCATAATACCAGCAATTTATATGTATTTCTCCACAATTTAGCACCTTTATTAGAATTCCATTCTCATGCTTGTGACAAAAGATTTTTTTTTAAACTTCCTTACAATCAAAATGCTGTTTTTCACCAACTGGGAAGCCTAATCAAGAAGGTACTGAGAGCTTCCCTGAATGGCCTCAATTCTTAAAGCAATCAGCAGCAAAGATAGGTGCTCAGCACCTTGGGAAACCAGACTATGGGAACAAAATATTAAGATGTGCCATCTGATGTCTGAACAAACTTTGCTGTCCATTTCAATGCTACTTGGCTATTTAACAGACATACCATAGGTTGCAAGTGCTTGCCAGCTCCAAAATTTAGACTACATGTAGGCGCCTAAAATCTGTCATGTAATTAAGGCCACGTTTCAGAACTTTAGCTTTTCTAAGTGCTCTATCAATTATTACAGTTCAGTATTCCTAGGCAATTTATACAATTGGGTTCAATACACAGCAACATGGGCAGTATAGATGAACTTAGGAGACTGATTTCTGCTCTTTGCCTTGACCTCCTAAATAGTTTTTCTAATTCTCTTTTGTTAGATTAAGATTTCATCTGTAAAATGAGATGACAATCAACTTCCATTTGACGTACACTGGGAGCTACTGAAACATACACTATGTGATAGCCAGGCATTACTTATTTACTTCTAGATTAAAGAAAAAAAATAAAGCCTTCTCAAATTCCTGCAAGAGACACAGTTTTGGGGTAAGATTTTACATTTCTAATGCTTCAGACTGATTAAAGAGTAGACAAGTACTAAGATAATAGTGAAATGCCAAAAAAAAAAAAAATTGTCAGGTATGGTTTTGGTTTTCTCTATGACTTGAAAATGAAAACATTTCTAATTAAAATATAATGTAGATCAAATATCTAAACAACACAGAACTATTTCAGACAGAATCCATATTAAATTTTGAACACCCACAGGTACTAATAACTGAATGGTGTTGTCTATTATATATGGATACTCTTAGTCTTAAAATGTGTAATTACTGTGGTTATGTCTTTAGCCCATGACAGACAGTGTATCTACAAAAATAGGACTTTTTTTTTGTGTGTGTGTCACAAATAAGAATGTGAATAGCTTTAAATGCCACAGTAATTTAGGAAAATAGATGTAAATTGCTGAAGTTTATCATACTTCTAAAGGAATGCAGTGATCATTAAAATAAAAGGTTTTCAATTTTTCAAAACAAAAAGAACAGGAAATCCATTCTCTCATTCCTTTCACACAACAGTCATATTTTCATAGCTAATGTTGAGCTTCTCCTATAATAAAATTATGTCTCAAACAGATAAGCAAATGCAAGCAGAGAAAATATTTTTCTTAGGAGTGTTAGTGTTGTACTTCAATGCTGTTTTCTGAGAATGAATAGAAATGGTGGAATTCAGGCTCTGTTTATTCTCATGACGTGAATTTCTCACTCTTTACTCCCATCCACTAATATTTCCATAATTTTTAAAGGTGTGGTATGTCAATAATTTCTTTCTTCAGCTTCTCAAAAAAATCTGTCACCTTATATAAAATTGTTAACAAAAGAATTAGAGGAAGCTAAAGACATTCAGGCAAGATGATCTACTTTTTCTTCATGAACCAAGTCAGTTACTGATTTCTCCTGCTTGACTTTTTTCTTCCTGACTTTATTCTAGCTTTACCATTTAGTGAGAGAGAGAGAGAGAAAGAGAGAGAGAGAGAGAGAGAGTGTGTGTGTGTGTGTGTGTGTGTGTGTTCGGAAGGCCAAAATAGTCACTGGTCATACATATAACAGCATCATTGACCTGCTAGTAAGAATACAGTTTTAAGTTCAAAGTGTCAGTCCATTTAATTTTCAATAATAATTAACACTCAGATATGAATTAGCAACTGATCAGACAAAGACCTTTCAGAATTGAAACATCAACCTACAGCCTCTACTGTGAAAACACTACTATAACTAGGGAGGAACTGGATTTTTAATACCTGATTATGCTTCTACCTTCTGAATATTCCTTCTTTACGTTTGAGTTTTGACAGTAGCTCCTTGTTCATCCATTCAGGCTTCCCAGCATTTTTATCCAATTTGCTGCTTGTTAGGATCAACTGTTCTTAAACTTTAATTGAGAAAAATCCAGAACTTCCAAAATAATAACGCTGACACCAGAAGACCTGCCAAACTCATTAATTACATCTAACAACCTATCTACAGGTACAGCGAATTTCATTTTCTTGTTAGAGGTAGCATGTTGCACACATCCAAATTACATAGAAAACTGATTCCCTAAGCAGTGTACACCAGTGATACTGCTGAGTTTTTTATCAGTACGTGCTGCTTACAAGTCTCTTGCCAGAACAAATGCCACCAGAGAATGAAGAGTTTTGCTTGCTAGCACACAAATCAGAAAGTGGGACTGAGATAAATTTACTAGTCTAAGGCATTCTTTGAAGACTGAGATATAAAGCCTAAACTCAAAATTAGATTCTTGAAGTCTTTCAGGAATAAAAAAAAAACCACCTCCCCCCTCTTATTCAGCAGAACTGGGAGTTTTTCAGTGCAGAAATTTGTGACTAAAGAGCTTCCTCAGAGTACAAGAAGTATTTATTTTTGCTCTTTCCTAGCAAAAGTGGTGCAATTATCAAATATTGATAAATAAGTTTCTGTTTGTACAGAACATTTCTCTCACGAGTGCCATCTGACAATACGAAGAAGTAGTAGAGGACTTTTATTAGGTTTAAGTATCACTTATATCCATTTCAATTTCAAAGACATCTTAAGGATATTTGTTTGAATCAGTGACCAGTTGTGCAGCTTGAATGCAATTCCTTGCTGAAGTTCTACCAGAAGGCAAATCAGGATCAACACGATCCTGATCAGTACCTACAAAACACAATCAAGGAACTCAGTTTCTTACATCCATTGGGTTAACGGGAAGGATTAATTCTGGTTTTAATGTTGTCTTCTCTATCATTATATTTTTACCTACAGCTTTAGACAACTGAATAGGACCATATCCTTCCATTAATAACTTACAAAAGGCTGTTTGTCTGAAGACAGCTGCAACTCTTACAAATTTTAAAAGTTCAGTTGGTTTTTTCCTCTGAAGCATTTGCAAACCATTTCCAAGTTCTTACAAAGTTGTTTGATTTTTTTTTTTTCTTCTTTATTCTTCTTTGGAATGAATGGAGGTTATTAGCTGTCTATCTGCAGCAATTTAAAATGCTCTAAAGAAAGACTAGATTTCTGGATTTAGCACCTGGTAAACTGTATTGTAATTTAAAAGTGATAACTCTGGAGGCAAAAAAAAAAAATAGTTTAGAAGCATCTACCGCATATCTAATTTTGTCTAATTCCACTTCTAACTAGGATAATATCTTTCAGTAGTCTCCTTTTGTTTTCACAGAGTGGAGAAGCTGTATAGTCACACCATATAATCTCAACGGGTTTGTGCTTATCTCTCATATTTAATTTTTTTCCTCCTATCTATACAGTTTTTAATATTTAGTTGTGTCGGGTAAAAAAAAATCTGTAACTATATTAACAACAATTTAGTGTTTTCCAGTGCATCAGGACTGTATTCTGCTACATAAAATTAAAACAAACTAATTGCTTGGTTTTGATTGACTGTGTTACTATATTTGCTCAAAAAAGGAATGCTTAGCTTCTGCAATATTGTCACTTTAAACCAGACCCATGGTAATATGTGTTTTTGTATGAGAATAATACATTAAATTAATAACCATATTACAATCACAGAGATTTAAAATATTGCTTACCCATAGCACTAAGAGGATTCCTTTCATCTTGAAAGAATATTTAAAAATTAAAATATGATTTCACAAGCATTAATCTGTTTCTTGTGCAGGCCCATAAGGCACATTGTAAGTGCATTAATGCATCCCTGAGCTGGTGGTTTATATGATAAGATGAGGTTATAATGAGCTGCTTCCTAACAGTACAATGTACTTGTGTGTTATTGCTATGTATCTTTGCTTGGGAGCAATTTGGAACTCTCATAAAAGAAACAGCTATCAGCAACATAAAGTAAAACAAAGTATAAAGTTTTATACTGTTAACCTTTACAGATTATGATTTGTATTATATTTATTGCATATATAGCCTCTGTTTCCTTAGCAAAAATTAGTCTAAGTCAGATGGTCATTCATAAAACATCCCACTTCAGAATCTTCCCACAAGCAAAGATAATCTTGAGGAAGAAAATCTTGTACTTTATAATGCATGCTTGCTTTTGGGACCTCAGAAGTCTTTTCACCAATTAAGTGGTACAGATGAGACGTCACATAAGCTTCATAAGATCTTCATTGGCCATTTAGAGCCGTGTTAAGGCTCCCCCACAGTTAAAATGGCTCTGCATCTAACTAGTGTGTCTATTCACATTTTAGCATTAAAAAAAGTGAATATTTTAATAATCTAAAGTACTAGGAACTGTCACAGTGTCCCTGTGACAAATGTCACAAATAAGGGCCTCTAAAGTAAATTCCTTGTTCAAGCATGCAGCTACTGTCCTAAGGTACTACACCGCAAAACATGATCCTTTCATTTAAATAGTTCAACATTTCTACATATTCTTTAAACAGAAGCGAAAATATTTTCGTTGTACACCACCAAAAACTGGTTTATCTGCTGCTTTATCAAAAACTTCCAGTAGGGAACATGCATTCCAGAACTAGCAACATTTACTGGTTTTGTTGACACAGAAATATGAAATTTTGGTCATTCTAAAACAGAAACATTATGTTAAAAATAATAGTAACACTACCATAAAAATTGCTTTTCAAGTACCCTCACTATGCCACTATAGACTACTTATATCTTTATGCCTTATTGTCCAGGACATGTGAAACTTGACTGAATGCATATCTGCTATTAATACGGAAGTGTTAATACACCTCGTCTTTCTTTAAGGAGGCTTATACAAATTATCATTGCCACACCCCCCTGAAATTACCTAGTCTGTAATTGCAAAAGAAACAGAGGTTTAGAAAAGGAACACAAGACGAGGTGGGAGTAATCTCTTCATCTCTAATGCCATCTGCTATCAGTACAAGAGTAATTCCCTCTTGTGGAAGTCTTGTACACTCCCATAACCACCGGCAGAAAACATTGTGTTCTCCACTTCATTGCTGTGTATAGGGGCTACAGCAGTGCAGGATTCATGCAGAGACATAGGAGGAGAGAAATGTATGCAAGTAGTGCAGAGCTTACAGTGGGACGGAAACTTCTTACCCGAAATTTTCCTGACCTCGATACGAAGTGACCAGTTGATAGTGTTCGTTACCACCACTGTATAGTGACTCCACACCCACAGCATGTGCTCAGGCTCCTATCGCCCATTTAGTCTCCAAGGGAGGGGTGGGGGGTAAGATGCTTTAATTTTTATAGCATAGAGAGATTCTGGGATATTTGTGGTTCAGTTTACATGTACCTTTCCTTGATGATACTTATCCTACATTTTATAGCTCTCATGCTACACAAACTGTAGATTACTCAAGATGAGTCTTCTAGGAAAGTGTAGTGCTCTACCAGATGCAGAAACTGCTTGTTACTGCAGATACTAGATTTTACTTGCTTTCCTAAATTTTGAATCCATCTTCAAATGTCAACTGAATCCTTATCGCTGCCACTGCTTCCAGCTGCATATATTTAAATATGTTTTTAGCCAATAGCATCATACCACACACATCATAGAGCAACAGGTTACAAAGTCCCTCCCCAGACAGTCACCTTAACAACAGGTTACATTTACAACTCCTCTAAAGAGTAAAATTACTTAGGTCAGACTTCCAGGAAATATTTTCTCCTTTTCCCTTCCCCCCGGAGAAAAAGAGGTGGTAAGGGGAAAAAGAGGAATTGAGCACGCAGAGATCTCTTGGGTTCCAGTGTGATGTGCAGTCTCAAAAGAAACAGCAGATTTCTTTCTCTCAGCACAACAGGGAACCTTTGGGAGATGTGCTGTTTTGAAGCAAAGTAAACTCAATGCACAGCTGTGAAAAAAGCCACACTGGGCACAGTCAAATCTTTATTTTATTCAGAATCACATCACATACTTGTTGCTTGTCCAGTAGATGCTCATCAAGAACTACACCTAAATATAGCACAGAGTAAATAACATATTAAAATATTTTAAATGTCAAACATATAAAATAATTATAGCATCATGTTGATTACATTTTTATATATAATGGTTCCCTTTTCAAAGGTACAAAAATAAAAAAATCAGTCTTTCAAGACTTGTTGCACTAGCAGCTAAAACTGAGATTATAGCGCCATCTACTGATTTAATTCTTAATTTATACTTAAATTATAATTCTGTTTTCCCTTTTGAAGCCAAGAAGAGTACCGCTAGCAGAAAACAAATTTATATAGTAATAGTAAAGCTGTTTTCTAAATGGGAGCAAAAGCCTCCCAGATGGCAACAATGTTTTTGTTTGGGAGTACATGGCATTCACACATACCACCAGCTATTCATTAAAATAAAACCGGAGGGTCAAAAGAATTCAAAATAGCAATGTAGAAGCAGCAGCTATTAAAGCATCAGCCTGAATATTCTTAGAGTCCAGACAGAGATCTGTAAAAGCAATACAGTGAGCAGGATTAAAAATGAGTCTTTAAAAAAAAAAAAAAAGAGTAAAAACTTAAAAAAAATCCACCCTGAACAAAAAAATAACTCCCCCAAGATGACACACACCTGTTTTGCCAATTATCAGGCCTAGCTTAAAGGACACAGCCAGCATAAAGACGAACCAATAACCAAATTGTATTTGATACAAAAGGGTCAGTACATGGGTGAGCGCTGGGGGTACAAACAAGTCAGTCAGGTTATACATAATCGACATCAATCCCACTGACCCCAACAACGGCACCACACAACCAACAATGGGTGGGATAAATGGTGACATGCAGTCTCCCATAGAAGGGACGGGAGACAACCGAGTCAACCAGCCAAACACATCAGACCAAGGAAGCCACACACCGAATCTCCACACAGCCCGCGTTTACCAGAGCCAGACCTGACTGGAGCCCAGTCGCTTTCAACCTTCCATCTCTGATTTATTCTAATAATTCTTAATTTCTGTCATTTCTGAAGCATTTAAAAGGGAATTGGGTACTGTATTGTTAGACTCTATCTCTCTTTTGGTACTCCAAGATTGGTAAGCATCAGGAGAGCATTTACAAAAAAAAAAAAAAAAAAAAAAAAAAAAAAAAAAAAAAAAAAAAGGCAGTAATATTGAAAAACAACAGAATTTTAACCTGAAAGCAAAATACGAGACACAGTTGTAATTCCCCATGTCTTGCTGTTGGGATTTTTAATATGGTATCCACACAAAGGCCAAACTTATTTTGTAAATTTGTGGTATTGCTTTTTACTACCTATTTTTTTTGCACATTTCATGTAGCTGAAAAAAAAAAAAGAGTATATTTGTCCTCAATGGAACAGATTATGCCAGCAGAAGCACTGATGGTATTCACACCCTAATGCAGCTCTAACACCAGGAAAAATAGCAACAGCATATATATAGCAAATATATATGCTATAGATTAAAAAAAGTGAAAAGTGACATTTGATAAAATTAAAATGTATAGTAAGAAATGATAATAAGATAAATTTGATAGTAATAGGTTATGAGTTGGAGAACACTTTACAAGACAAAAGTATCAATATGACTCTAACTTTTGTAAGAGAAAAAACCTGTTGATCCTGGTTTGTCTGTTAGTCAAATTCAGGGGTTTTATTTACATGAGTAAAGATTCAGGTCTTTATTAGTAGTGTTTGAAACACTTGTGCATTCATATTTTGATCCCAATCTAGAAAAACATTTGTTTAAAAAATAAATAATAAAACAGTTGAGGAATACCAAGTTGCCTTGAAAAACTGGGGAAAAAAAATACCAAGCAAATATTAGATTTTGAATTCATATGCTTTAAACCAGAAAACTAGATTCTAAAATTGTTGAAAGTATTAAATATTCAGTTGGAAGCTGGAAGTGCTGCAAAACATGCCTAAGAACAGTTTTGTTCTAACTTTTAAAATTTGCCTCTTAAAAACAGCTGTTCGACAGTAGCGTAAAGCCAAACCTAAGCCAAAGTTGTTCATTAGCAATAGTTTATTTATTTATTTATTTTAAAGTCAAATAGTTGTAGTCTGTTTACAATGAAGTAATCAAGAACAGTACCTGTAATTAATTGTTTGCTATGGCTTTTTTTCCAAAGTGTACACAGCAAAAATTACCTACTCCTACTACGCAGGAGATAAACATTCAGTAGTGACCCAGAAAAAACAGCCCCACTTGAGTCATCAGTCTCAAGATTTACAGCATTCTCAGAAATAAAGAAGGAAGTTCATGGATCTCCCAACAGCATTCATAAAGAGTTCTGATGAAAGTATTAAAGTACCAATGTCTTGTCAATGAAATGAACTGACAAGGCATGAGTGACAGAAGACAACTCTACAGCAAGCCAGACGTATCCAGATCTAGACAAAACAGACAAGGAGAGCAGCATTGCAGGTCGCGCATACAGCTAAAGGCAACCGCAAACAAAGCTTTCAAAGCAAAGGCTTCCAGGAAGTGTGTTGGACTGTAGAGGGAAGCTATGAATTCAGAACCTCTTTGAGAAAACTTAGAATCTCAATGAATTTTAGGAAAAGTGTACCAGCCTGGTTCCCCTACCCCATGGAAGCTGTAAGACAATACAAATGCAATTCACACTTTAACCAGATGTTCAACCCGAGGCAGTATTTCCTACTCTTGAGTGCTACTTTAGTGGATTCTCAACATAGTTAGTGGTTTTCTGGATTGCTACAAGTAGCTGGACTTGGCTGAAGAAGAGCATGCATCTTCTACAGCAGTTTTGACGTATCTCCTTGTACCGAAGCGAGGTAAGTTTGTCTCCAAATGTTCCAGAGATCACAAATCTAAAAAATAAGCGATTTAATTGCCCTATAGAAATAAACTGTGCTTCCCAAGAATCCCAACTGCCACTGAGTAGAACTGAAAGAGTTTTCCTCAATTTCATAACTGTTTTTTGTGTTGATAGCTGAAATGTGGAAATACACCACTTGTACCAACTACTTCCTTCGCTTTTCAGGTTCAGCCATGCAGCCTCATGGCCAGACTCCCTGGGTTGCCTGACACTGGCAGGGTTTTTCTGACATCCGTGTATCAGGCAGCTGTGAGGCCCCTCGACAGAGGAGTCTATACCGTCAGGCTGATACTCCCTGACACTGACTTGACATGTCTGAAGCCCCCCAATTCTGTCACAACCATGTGATTAGCCCACAGACTTCCTCAGAGGCTACAGTAAGAATCTGAACTACAGCTAGGTCTTCAGTGAATGTTCTGTTGAAAGTGATCATTTCCACAGACCATTTTTACCTGATCAGTATTTCCTAACAGAAAACACTAAGAGAAAATCTCTTACGAGTCCTGGCTACAGAAACTTTAAAACCAACAAAGAACCACAGCACCAAAAAAACCCACACACATAAAAGAGCCCAAACATGCTCTGGATAATCCAGACAGGTTGCTTGTCATTAACACTATACATCTTCTATGAAGTCCTTTGGAAAAAAATCACTGCCCTTGGGACATGTCGCTAAACTACTGACTCAAAGAATATTCTCTAATTTTTTTACATCTGATCTGTATTTAAAACCTGCCATTGTGAGGCAGATTTAGCCTCATTCCCTGAAGTCCATGCATTTTTCCCCACAGTTTCCTCTGCGTCCTTATTTTAACTTATCTAACTGTTACGAAAAGACCGAACATTTAAGTATTTACATGTTTGTTTAAAACAATAGGCAATTAAAAAAAAAAAAAAAGCTAAATTCAAAAGTATGCCTGGGGTATGCAGCTAGCTATGGCTGTAAAATCTTAACACACTCATTTTTAATTCTTCAAATAAGCATGGCAAACTGGCATTTACAATATTATCTTTAATGCTGATTTTAAACTTTTGTTTCAATGCTTTATGGAGACTCACAAAAATTCTTCCTTCTCACAGTTTTACATGTGGGGTTTCATTATTTTCTTCCTTGTCTTTTTTTTGATTCCAAACGCCATGACCCCAAATGATCCTGCACAGAACACTTCTCATGTATATCATGACAAGTGTAACAATGCAGACTGCCAGTTCCACTGCAGTCAAGAAGTCGCAGGAGTACACCAAAGGAATTTTATATACGCTACCTCAAGTATTTTACTATGTGACTGAAGTGTCACCCAACTCTGAAATGCTGATAGTCTTGAGAGGTCATGTCAGTGATAAAAGCATGAGCTATCATTTTCTGTATGCTTTAGGACTAAAACACAAAAAAAGCATGAAGTCATTGTGTAGAAATAAATTAGTAAGGGCCGTTACTCTCTATTTATTGATACATTTACCATCAGCATTTTGTATTCCACTCTTTTACTAACTGCACCAGTCATAATTTGTTTCCTGTGTCCCTCCCACTGCTAAGTTGCTCGGATCCTCCCTCATATTTACAGCAGTTACAAAGAAACACATGTACTTCTGCTATTATTGACGGTAGAAATACATTCCCTATGCATTTACTAGATTTAACTGCTTGCCTTGTTCTAGGAACCTGAACCTTATTGTGCATGTGCTATACAGTTACATTATATTACATCTGTACTCCACCAGTTTCAACTAACTCCTTACCCGAATTTACCATATTAGGCAACTATTTATAAATAAAAATTGGAATTTATGTCACTAATGTCCGTAAGGAAACTAAATCCTGAATTTGTGTAGATTTTTTTCTCTGATGCTGGGTTTTTCTTCCTAACACAAACATTTTAGATTTCACACCGATAACTAAGGGGGAAATACTAGACTCACATCTTTCTATGGTCTACGTCATTCAGTTCAGCCTAATAGTCACAAACAGGTCATTTCCACAGTAAATATCTTGAATTTCTCAGTGGAACTCTTATAAAAAAAATTAGATGATGGCAGTGTTTTTGTTTTAAGCACAACAGACTTGTTCTGGGGAACAGTTCTTGACATTCAGAATGAGTTGTGGGACTTAGAGTGAGCTGAGCTTGGCAGAGTGATAAGCTGACTGACTGGCAATAATAGATTAAAAAGTGTAGGAAAAATATGATTTGAATCAGGCTTGAAAAGCATTTTAAGGCAGCCATGAAGTATGCATGCTAAATTAGAGAGGTGAGAGAAATAGCATGTCTTTTTCCTAGAAGACAAGATGTTTCAAGCTTTTCTGTGCCCATTCTAAAACCAGCTATAGGTGAAAGGGAAACACGTCATGTAGACTTGGCCAAAAGAAGGCCTCCATACATTGGAAGATCTACTGAACGCAGATAAAAATATTTTACTTTTTCTCATGTTTCTAACAAAGTATCAGTTTAGTTTTGGATGGCTCTCATGACATCAACATTAGAAGTGACATAGTTGAAGTCCCCTAAAACTGTAATGAAAACATCCTGAAGTGATATCCGTAAGCAGATTTTGAAGAATCCCCTTAACTATTCCTTCTCCCAAGGTATTTTCTAATATGGGTGAAAGACAATTAAGTTGTATACTGACAAGAAACTCCTCAGTATTTGCAAATATTTTAAAACACACTCCATTACAACTAACTCTCAAAACTATTCAACTGCTTAGAATTTTTTAAGGTGTCAGATTTTATTTGCACTGATTAATAAAGGAAATGTTTTCTGGCATGTTACCCAAATTCCCAGACACCTATCTTATCTGAAGTCAGATGCTGAGTCTCTATAGACTAGTGCAAAACAACTATTCCACCACCAACATCAGCTGCAACAGATATAAAAATAAATATTCCCCCCACCCCGTGAGCCTGAAAGGAAGCAATTTTAGTGAAAACATGGAAGTTGAAAAATCCTATATAAAGTTTAATGAAGACAGTTAAACTTCTTTTTACATCTGTGAAATAAGTTTAACAAATTACTCCATCCATTTACATGATGAATGACTACTCATATTCAAGCTCTTTATTATACCTAGCAAGAAAGAAAATAGCTTTTACATGCTTCTGCAGTTGTTATTGTTTTTCCCTTCCCTTTTATTCTGATGTTTAGTGTCCATATTTTTAGTGGGAAAATATGACAACTATTGTATGCAAAAAAAAAAAAAAAAAAAAAAAACTTATATGAGTGTCTTTATGCTGCATGGCTTTTCTAAATTCTTTTTCACACAATTACCCAATCCACCACTGGATGGTCTCTTTAGAAATGAAACTTTTTTCATTTAAGTACAGGGGTAAATAATTTTTCCAGTTTTTAAAGATGCATACATTTCAGAAAGACTGCAATAAGGTCGGTCTGTACTTTCTCATGGACCAGAAGTGAGAAATCTGGATGCAGATAAGCATCCTTAATTGAAAGTATAAATCTAAACTTCCAAATAATTACCTTGCCCTAAGCTTAATAATATTTTGAAGATTTTATAAGCAAAGGACAAATGTTCCAAAACTGCTTGATAATTTACACAGATATTTATGGAGTATATAACAACCAGCAAAGTTAAAACTCATCAATTATTCCTTTCTAACTTTCCCGTTGAGAAGTAGATGTCAATACTTGATGTAGTTCCACAAGTGACGATACTGTTTTACATCAGCTGAGGATGTCATACAAAGCAGCCCATTAAAACACTTTAAGGGCTAGATTAACCAGGGTTCATGTGCAAAATTTGAAACCTCAAATGTCTGACTAGATTTAACTATAATTGAATTACACATGTATCTACAACTTTTACAGAATCACAGAATCATCAAGGTTAGAAAAGACCTTGAAGATCATCCAGTCCAACCATTAACCTAACACTGACCATTCTCAACTACACCAGATCCCTCAGCGCTGTGTCAACCCAACTCTTAAACCCCTCCAGGGATGGGGACTCCACCACTGCCCTGGACAGCCCATTCCAACACCCAACAACCCTTCTGGAAAGAAATACTTCCTAACATCTAGTCTAAACCTTCCCTGGTACAACTTGAGGCCATTACCACTTGTCCTATCGCTTGTTACTAGGTTAAAGAGACTCATCCCCAGGTCTCTGCACCCTCCTGTCAGGGAGCTGTAGAGGGCGATGAGGTCTCCCCTCAGCCTCCTCTTCTGCAGACTAAACCCCCCCAGTTCCCTCAGCCGCTCCTCATAAGACCTGTGCTCCAGATCCTTCACCAGCTTCACTGCCCTTCTTTGGACACGCTCGAGTAATTCAATTTCTTTAAAGTAAAGGTTTCCAGATGTATACATTTATTTCAATGAAATTTCATTTTAAAAGATTGCTGTTGATGGCACATACACCCAGGAACATACACAAAGGCAAGAGAGCGCAACAAACCAACACACGCCCAAGGTGGTGTGCACTAAGACAGGCTTCAGGGAAACACATCCAAGCCCTTGTGCTCAGAGCTCACCAGTAGAGATTTATAAATGAGGTGTCCTTCACTTCTCTCAGAGCTTCAGAGCTTATCTGATTCTTCATGTAAGATGCCAGCACCCTATGGCCCTCTGAATGCAGTACTAACCAGGTACAATTTCTTTCTCATCCTGACCTGGAACAAGAAGTTCAGTCTAGGTCCCACTTCTTAATGAAGTGCCATAGCAATTAGCCTGTTGAACACGGAGGTGAATCACTGGAATAGAACTTATGCTGCTGTCCCCCGTACAACAGATGCGTGCTGATACCAACCACTCTTCCAGACTCATTAACCATTTGCTTAAGGTATGATGGTACAATGTGGCTTGCAAGAAACAAATCATTCAGCTTTGATCTTTGCCTATAAAGTTACGCAAACACAAAACGATTTTTAATACTTTGAATTATTTATTTTTGAAGAGTGCAAGTTACATTAATAGTTTTATATGGAACTTCCTTTAGCTATCATATAGCTAGACTTGCATATGCTATCCTAAAGTTACTTCACTTTTAAAAGCTGTCTAATGACATCATAAATTATACTAAATCTGCCATTACTAACCAAACCTCCCTCTCTTTCTCTCTCCCTCCTTTCTCTCCATCCCTCCCTACTTCTCTCCCCCCCCCGCCAATTCAATTCTATTCTCACACTAACAGAGAAATTCTGGCTGATGGTTTCCATTTCAAAATCTAATTTATTTTAACGTTAGAGAATTGAAATATAAAACATAGAAGCACTCCTTCAAACACTGCAACGACCTCAGTGCATTTATATGCTCTAGTAAAAGTCCCCACAAAGAAGCTAAAGTGTTACTTTCTCACTTGTTCAGAACAATAAATCCCTACAATCACAGCTCACAGTCTTAGGAGGAGGGCTTTTGTTGCGATGGACAACCTCCTGAAAAGATTGCTGATGTTGATTTCAGCATCCTGTACCTAAGTAATAAATCAAAATATACATTTCTATTTTCCTTGATGATCATTCTGCCTATTCAGGTATAGACTTACCAAACTGGAGAACTTGTTATCAGGTGGACACTACTGCTCATTCCTCCATGAACCATTAATAGAAAGAACCCATAACTAAATTTTAAGAAATCTAATCAAAAGAGCTTTGCCAGAGAATATCTACTGACCCAGGTTAGAGGGAATAATTAATCAATTGTAGAACTTGGATTTAAGTTTGCAAGATGAATACCGAACTGCTCAAAGCCTGATGCATTTAAGGCATGCACAGAAAGGGAACTCTACACATCAAGAGAGCTTTAACTGCAAGAGCTTTAAACTCTAGGCATCAGCTGATATTGATATTTCTACATAAATTTCTGTGATCCTTTAGTGAATCTTGTCCGCAGACACTGAAATTATGTTTGTGACTCCCTTTAGCAGGCTTACACCTTTTAGGCACCTGGGTCTTGGGATTAAGAGAGGCAAATGAACGTGTAGATAACTCTTCAAATTCAAAACTTTAAAAAAAGCAAAAAAGAATGATGACTTCGTAGTATCGTCCTAAGGATACTTGGAAAATAGTATTATCTGCCACAAGGAACACAGAAACCTCTACTTCAATACATTGCTTAAGCAAGCCTAGTAGTGCGTGGTGAGGTTAACTTTTCAAGTTATCTCTATCCTATGAAGTACTTAATATTGTCCAAATCATGTAAATCAATTGAACATCTTACTGTGAATTAAAGTATGGTTACAGAGTGAGATCTTACTTAGTACTTCTTTAATGGCTGCTGCTAAATGGAGTTTTCTGCATCATGACCAGGTTGACATCAGTATTTAAATTATGACAGCCATATAAATTAGACATAAGAGACTTCTAAAGTTAATTAGAGTCTGAGAGTTTTAATTTGATGTCTGTCTTGGTGTAATATCTGCTTTATGGATTAAATTAATAAAATTAAGACTGCATCATTATAAATTTCCACTTTCATAGTTCCCTAAGTTTTACAATTACATGCCATATTTGAATGATAATTGAATGAAACAAAATTATTATGTTCATGTCTGCTTTCCTACAGAGTTTAAAATAATATTCCCTATTTTCTTCCATTCATATAAGTCATAGCTGTTATAGTGATCCCAACCGGAATAGCTTTGTACATTAAGGAATGCACATATCTGTGTAAGAGCAGGGCTATGCTGCAGGTATAGCACAGTCTTAAGGCCTGTGTTGCACTGTGCATATCTCCAGGCTGCAGCATACACTCCCTGGGCTAACCCTCTCTTTCTTTACAGTTTTAGCTTCGATAAATATCATTATAAATAATGTGTTTTAGTGCAAGTGCCTCTCTTCCTTTACTGGGATCATAATGAACTAGCACCTTCTAGTATGAAACAGCTACTGAGTTATATTTAGCTGATCAATATGCCTAATAGGGAATTTCAACCAGGACTTATGTTAAGGACAGCTTGGAAAAAACAGGAAATACGTAAGAATAAAAATTAAACAAAAATAAGCTTAGGGTCAATTTCAGACCATGCAGCATTAAGGACGGTGAAGATTAATTGATTTATATCCACTAAGTTCCCTTCTGACCCTTAGTCGATTATGAGTTCTGTATGCAAACTGTACATGCCACAACACACATTTTTAACAAATCATACATTATATTCAATCTGATGTACTTGCAAGATGATCAGACATCAAAAAACTGACATATTAAGCATAACACCATTTTTATTATTATATGCAAATTGAGATTGTCTTCTATAAACTACATTGTTCAGTACATATGTATCACAGCACAGGGTTTTGAATTAAAGGTTTTGGATATTCTGTGGGAAACATACTTGAAGTGAAGAAAACACTTATTTTACTTTTAAAAGGGGACATAACATTCTGTGACAGAGGATCACAATCTTGGCTTGAAGATTTGCTTTTGACATTTGTATTTTCACAGGCAATTAAAATTTAATTTGGCCTATGATGAAAAGAAAATCCTTTTATCCCATGGTTGCAGTCACAAGAGGAACATATTGCATTAGAAAGCAGCACTGTAGCTTAAGGTTTCATATTTGACATTTTTGACATCGTGAAAAAAATTTAATTAATAGATAGGAAAGTTTATGCATGCACACCTCATTCTTAAACTTTTATATCTATTAGCTAAATGTGATGTCACTAGTGTTTCAGCATACAAACTATCAATTCAAATTTCAAGTAGAATGTTTAAAGTGAAGGCTACCTGTCCCTATCAAAATCTTTGACTTCCTATCATACCAACTAAAAGAAAAAAAAAGTACTGTAGGCATTGGATGAATGATAAATGCAGAAGACAATTTTAATTCATGTAATAAAGTTCTCTATATCCTAACCAAGTATTAGGGTATGATTAATTAGCTACTAATCAGAAGTAAGTCTACTGACATTTTATCAAAATCTGTAGACTACCTTCCCAATTCATAATGCATAACTTTTGAATTTCCTAATTTTGTGGGACAAAAATTATTTTTCATCAGTATTTTCATATTAACAAACTGAAAATAGAAAGTGCAGATATAAGGGCAGTCAGTTACATACCATCTAAAATTATACAACGAGGGAAAGTAGAGTTATTTACATACAGTCATCTGGCTAACTCAGTTTCAATGATCTGGGACATCAAGATGATGCATAAAATTGTACACAAGCATCACAGTGAGGTATTTAGTGATGTGAACAGGCTCATCTTTGTAAAGATACTAAAGAGTAACCCACTGACTGAAGATCGTGGTAGTTATTCATTGCCCTTGGTCAACATTCTTCTATATTGGACATGTTTCATTAATCTCTTTTTTATCCAAGAATTTACTAACCCGCAAGAATAACGTGAGGGAGTTGAGTCCTTTTTGCTATGAACTGAAACTGCATCAGAAATATTCTAGAAATCAGCATCTCTGCTGATTCATGAGAAAAGCCAGTTTCACCTCAGTGAAACTATCCATATTTATGAAGTTATGTCACTCTCATATACAAGCCACAAATTGGACACATGCAAACATCAGATAGCAATAATCTTACTGAGGTTAGATGGGATAAACAGTGCACCTCAAGTGGTCCAGAGAAGAGTATACATAGATGGGGACTAAATCTACCATTCTAAGCAAACACCTGTATGCATTACTTCAAAATACTATTGGTATTTAGTTTATGCTACAAGCCACTCCTTGGTTCAGTAAGTGGCATTTTCTTCTTTCTGGTCTTTATATTTTAAACCAGCACTTACAAAATAAACCTGGATGTTTCAGTCACATACTCAAAGAACAATCAGCTCTGGATGGGACTATCTCCATTTTCCAACACCAGATAAAACCTGTCATGACTTAGTATTCTCAGCATGCTTCCAAAACCAGTCAGAATCAGTAAGTCAGTCTCTCATTGTTTTTTTGGGGGCAGAATCCTCCAATAACTACGAGTCAATCTGCTGTATCTTCACTACAATATGAAGTCCAATTCTACCCTTCAAGATACAGAAGTCTGTTACAAAAAAGGCAGTATATTTCAGTCGCTTCATTAGTGAGATTCTACAAAAACTCTAGCAAAGGTTATTGCCCGGAGTAAACACTAGAGTTGATAAACAAGTATGCTTAGTCATCTATAGATTTTTTTTTTTATTGCTTCTGTAATTTGTTTGATTTTCCTTATGAGTGGATCTAAATTAAGTCTGATTCTCTTGGGCTCTTTCAAATGTCATCTCAGCATACAGGTGGTCCTTTAACTACTTTTTATGGCCATTTCTTGAACAGCACATCTTGTTTTCAGTGGAACTGCAAATCATGTATGCAATTCAGAGGATTTGTGCAGTTTCTGTCCAGTGTACTCAAGGTTAATTAGAAATGTTAGTAAGTTTAATCACCAGGAACTCATTTGGTACTGATGTGTATGTCACCTGTAATTCCATGTACACCCCATTGTAATTTAGCATTAATTAATGTCCATTTACACAATGGCATTGACATAAATCTCAACAAGAGTGATGTGTTCTGGGATAAAAGCATATTTATGACAACAGATCCAAAAACATCATCACTGAATCACTTTATAAACGTCTGTGTTATTTTGCTTATGATGCCAAATAAAAATGATATAAAATGATAACTGGAAAAGAATTTGAGCTCTGAAAATTATATAAAACATTAGGAATACATACTACTATTCTTTTACATAGATGACAGGAAAAAGTCTTATCTGTTCTTATCATTCCACTGCAATAGGCAAAGCAGCTAAATTTTCAATAATAATCATAGACTAACAGCCACATTCATGTAAAATGAAAGTATTTTTCCTCATGTAAAATGCTATTAGCCATATTTGAAGGCATTATGTTCAGATATCATTTTTCCATTTCACTAAATGACAGCCATTAAATGCAATGGCAACTGCATGACAGGGATATTTTTATTACTTCAAAAGGAAGAAAAGGATTAAAATGAGTTTATTCAAAAGTGTGATTTGTCAATTTTTTCTTATCAAGGACTGTGTGGGACAGCTTTAAACCTAAACACTGTGATCTGACCTCCTATTTGAATAAGTTAATGTGATCCACTGTTCTTAGAAAAGTGGTGAAACCTATCTTTTATATGCAGAAGTCCCAGGAGGAATTTATGCTTTTATACGGTCAGCAGCAAGGTGCCATTTCCTTTTCATCATTCCTGCTTTTATCATATTGTAGTTCTTGACAGCTTAGAGGTTCTTTTTAGAATCTGGTGTATGAGCAACTATATAGAGACATTTTTTGTATGAAGGATTTCTTTCCAGCCTCCTAGGTTTTACAGTCAAATAGAATTCTGCTGCCAGAAATCCCTCTCATATTCAAGAGGGACTAATCACCACATTTGATAGAGCAAGCATCTTACCTAAACATCAAATAGAACTATAAATGACTACCTTAGAGCATTAAAGAACAATTTTACACACATTAGGGTTTTGCATTATATATCCTCGGAACTGTCGTGAAAATTATTTCATATATGTACATACATAGAGAGAAGTAACATCTAACTGGACAAAATACCACTCATTAGAGATTTACTTGAAAACATTATCCTCCTCCCAGCAGCTGTTTTTCACAGGAGATCCTATATGGTGCATAGTTGGGTCTGTATTGTTTTGGGGTTTGAAGTGTTCTCTGCACATATTCTACCAACTGCATACACTAATTTACATTTAGAAGCATTTATATAAAAGGGTTGTGATAATTTAAAGCCCATTACCTATAAATAGAAAGATTCAATTGAAAAGTATACGTTTATTTAACATCTTTTTTATACTGCTATTTTAAAGCGTTTGCATTTCTTGGCTAACTTACTATATAAGCTTAGTCCTTTCAGGGTAGGAAATTCTCAAGACTTCAAGACAGGAACTAAAACTTATACAAGCCAACATTCTTAGTCTGCCTGGATCAACTCTGTTGACTTCAACAAAACAAAGCCATTTCTATTAGCTGCAAATATTCAGTGAGCAGAATCAAAGTTACATAGACTAATATTGGAATTTGGCTCTAAAGAGCAATTTGAAACAGAAGCCTTGAAAGTGTAGTCTCTCAAAGCAAACTACTCTCAAATTATGTGTAAACTTTTTTTTTTTTTTTTTTTTTTAATGCAGTAGTTTTACACTGCATAATGTAAAGTTCCATTTTTCAGTCTGTAGGCCAAGTAAAGTATTTTCATATAGTACCATGCTGGTAAAGAGAGTTACTCCAGTGACCCAAAATAATGAAAAAACTGCTGTGGAATAAAAGCAGAAAAACACGTGGGCCATATCTTCACCAATTTATTCTTCTTCTTAATTTCTATTACATATTCCAGAATTATTATGGTATCAAACACAGTCAGACTTTCCTTAAACAACTTTGATACTCAGGACCACGGATTAATATTTTATGATCAATTTCTACCTAAAAAAATAGCCTATCTCTAACTCTGGGACAGGTTGTTGGTAGCTGAAAACAATTCCACTGAATCAAGTGCAGCTATTCTGATTTGAACCAGAAAAATGTACAATTCTTTAATTTTCCTACTGAAAAATAAAAAAAGGACATAGAAGTGATGAGAACACAGTGTTAAGATACACTGTTATTACACAACATAGCCGATTCCTTTACTGTTGGAGTTTGCCTTGGTCCCATATGGAAAGTGACATTTCAAACGATAAATCACCTGAATTATGACATTCAGAGGGAAGCACTTCTAGGCATTCCAGTTACTACACTACAATACAATTTCCGCACCTCTCTGTGGGTTTACTATGAAAACCAGACATGAAGGGGTCACATAGTAGACTATCTTTGTCTAGGGATTGTCACAGAAAAGCTTTCAAGTACAGTTTGGTTTACAATTGCCTTCAATTCTTAACAAACTGGAAACATCTGTTTACAAAAAAAAAAAAAAAAAAAAAAAAAAAAAAAAAAAAAAAAAAGCCATTCACTTGATGAAGCATTCCCAACTAGTTTATAGTAGCTGATTTCTTCTGCATTTCATAGTTTGGATCTGAACATGTACGCTCTGAACCCTCATGTCTGCAACTGGGCAGCCAGTCTTGGGTTCAATGCATGCAGTGACACACAAACAACTTAATCTCTCTGTTCAAGATAACGACTGACATAATCTGAGCACATTAATCCTTTGTTAACCAAATGTAAACCACCACATTAGTGGAGACAACCAATTAAATACCCTTATGGAACATTTTAAAAAAATTTGAAAACCTTAAAGTATGCATTAAGCTGATAAGAGATGCAGAAACTAACCACTGCAACAGTGAGAGGATATTTCACAAAGACAATTTTTTTTTTTTTCTTAAACAGTTTGTAGTTCAAGCAGAAAGAATATTGCTACCATATTTTTCCTAATGTATGCCTTTTCTTGTCCTTTATTCTGTACTTGAACAAGTATATTTTCTTGATTGGCTAGAGGAAAAGGACTGCCAACTCTCAAAGCTTCTAATTGATTTATAGGCTAGCATTCTCCACAACTGAAGAGATGTGCACGTGTGTGCCTCTACCTATATACAGGGGCACGATACAGTTGATTTATGAAGGGAATCCTAAGTGACATGTTACCAACAAAAGGCCAAGTAATATTTTGTAGATTCCTACACCACACGTAGCCTCAATGGGATATGTTAGATTTTATTTTTGTATAACATGTACTATTACCACCATCAGTATACTACATCTTAAACTACAGATTACAGTTTTCACATACTATAAAATTACTTCTCTGAGAGTGAACTTATTTTGTACAATGCAGAAAGCCTGTATCAGAGCACTTACTGATTACTGTATGGATATAACACAGTGTTTTTGCATAGATCATGGTCTTAGGTGTCAAAAAGTTATGCCAATAATAAGCACTTTGAGGTAATTAATATGTTAAGTACTTAATGACCTTATTTATGGTATAGGAAATTCACAAAGGTAAATTCTGTAGATACACTTCTGTATTAATAAAGTTACAAGTAAAGCTGTCAAATTACTTAAACAGAATGATGTTGACAGTGATCTTTATAATCACCCTTTTTTTCACAAGAGTAGTATAATAAATCCATTTCTTTCATGGCACCTACTTTACAAATAAATCTATATTTTATTCACATTTCCTCATTCGAAGGTTCATTCATCAATACAAAGTAAAACAAACTTATTGAACAATATTTAGATCAATCGTTTCACAGTTGTACTTACCCAAAAGATTTAAAACTTATAAAAAACTTATTTTGAATTAAAACCAACATCAAGACATTCAGACCTGTCAGGTTTGATAGCTTTACAGTTTAAGTGAGTAAGATAAACTACTTACTCATTGACTAAATCATTTCTAATCATAATTTGTGTATGTGGTTGGACTTTGCAATTTAGAATGACAGCAGTACAGCCTGTCCGGAACTAATTGCTATAAATATGCCAGATGTTGTAAAAATCTGGACATAGTCATTGTAAGGGAAAATGAAGCAAATACCGGAAGAATGCAAAAATGCACTATTTAATGGTGTAATCTATATTTCTGGCATTATAGGTCAAAGAAATATAGTAAAAATACAGAGCATTTACTGATATTGCAAAAGGTTATTTCTCTTTCCAATTTTTGTTAATGTCTTTACTTTAACAGAGCTAGGCTTGATTATAAATTTGAAGTCTAGTACCCATAGAAATAAAAAACAAACTGCATGCACGTGTGCACATTTGCACACATGCATGGGTGGCACTAGTAAGGTTGTTCTACTTTATTACTTATCATAGCTAAAATCACATTATTAAATGGAAAAAAATATTAACACTCTACAGTCCTTAAGATATCCCATTGTATCAAGCATATTTCCAGTCAGAAAATAAACTTAATTTCCATCTCAATTCAAGCACCGTGACCTCGAGTAATAACTACAGACTCGCAGGAGTTGAGTGTTGAACTAAATTCTGTTTCTCCTATAAAGTTTGTCACACACACACAAAAAAAAGCGCGCAATGGAATATACCAAATATACTGTAACAACTTAATAATTCTAGCAAAGAGGCAACTTTTACAAAGGAGTACTGCCATTAATAAATTTCAGTAAAATAAAATAGGTTAAGTACAGAGAACACATTATCTTGGTATGACACTGTAAATTCTGAGATATCAAATACATGTTAACTGGCTAGTATGTTACATGCCATTACCTTCTTTCTATTCTTTGAAGATGAGAAATGGGCAATTGCACAGGTATAAGCTATACATCATTAAACGGCTATTGGAAATTCTCCTTTAGGTTAAATAATAATTAACTCTTGAGCCAATAGAATCAGGTTTGCTTCCCTTATCTTTGGTTATCATATGATTAATTACCACCAACCTCACAAACAAGTATTTATGCACAACGCTGCTCTACTGCTCTTACAGGTGTAAAGCTAAGGATCAGTGCCAAAACAATGAAGTTACTATCTATAGGATATTGTCAGCTGAAGTCAGACAATACAGCTACTACCATCTGCATGCCATGGTTTATTTTAAAGAAATGTTTCTTTCACTGTAGTTAAGAAATGCCTCCAGACCTTAGTCTGGTGCAGCTGTTAGCATATTATTTTTCAGAACATGAATATGTACATTCAAAATATTTACCAATCATTATCACAGAATCTTTGCATTAGCTGCCTTTCAGGATCCAAACTCATACAGCTGGCAAGAAAAATATTCATTTAACACTCATGGTTGTTTCTTAACCAAGTGCTTTAAACTCAACACACTTCTTTACAATGTTTGGAGAGGGTTCCCCTTTCAGATATTTTGCTGCTGATACAGACTGGCAGGTAACCCTTAGCAGCCTTATTCAGTCCCACAGTTGATTCAGAAGATAATCTTAAAACTGTGTTTTTCCCCCACAGAGAATGAATTGCTTGTGAAAACAAAAAAAGAAATATTCAAAGCTAAATAATCAACTCATCATTAATGCAGGGACATTACCTGTTCTTTTTATACAAATCTTAAATTTTTATAAAAACCATTTTTTTTTGGTAAGAATCTATAATCTACTCCATCACTTTAGTGATTTCTAGATATTTGACTAAAGGAGTAGGATTGGTTTCTCTGACCTGTTCAGACAACTTTTTTCAGTCCTGAGAGGCCCCTTTGTAGAGTCACATGATCGTGACAGAAAACTGACCAACTGCTGCTGTTTCAGCAGGAGAAACCTTGGGCAATGAATCTCAGGCAGTTACCTAAAAAGATCATAAATACTGCATGGAAATTGTTATTTTATCTAGGTCTATTACTGTGAATTCTCTTCACAATGTTACTAGATTACAATGGATAAGCTTAATGTGATAATTAATTTAGATAAGATACCAATCAGACTGTTTTAATGATAACAATGGATGACTCCCAAAATATTTTTTCTATTCATAAATGCATTTCAAATAAGTAAATCGTATTTTACCTTTAAGAAAAATATATCCAAGTATGAACCAACCACTCTGTAGAGAAGCTTGCTGAAGAAACATTGAAACTGGTACAGAGTCTACTGTTATTTGAAAGTTAGTGTTGCACTGTTTATTATCATTATTAGTGAACTTTCTCAAACCACCAGTGAATTAGGTGATTCTAGTTGAAGGAAGGGGATAAAAACTGACATCTCCATTGTTTGGAACAGAGAAATAAGATATTACAGTAATAACTAAGTCACAAATAAAACACTATACAAGTATTTGCTTTCCCTCTGCCCCCCCAATTTCTAATCTAGTACTTCAGTATTTTCCTCACTATTACTTTATGAAACAGTTCCAGTCTTTAGCTTTTCATGCTTCACAACTCTGCCTAATATTCAGAAATTATGAAATCAACAATAATTAAACAGAGCTAATCAGTTTCTTGAATTGCAAAAATATACGTAATACAACTAGTGTGTGAAGCACCATTGGATCAAGTGGGTTTTGGTGCCACGTTCCCTATTACCCATGTTTACATTCTAAACAAGGACGAAATCCTATGTGCTTTCACAAAACGCCTGGTAACTTATCCATACCCTTGTCTGACAGACAGGAATGGTATATAAACATCAAACTGAAGACATTCTTACTACACAAACCTAACAAGATCACATAATATTATCAACATATTGGCAAACACAAATGGAAAGCAGTAAGTAATCAGTTTGCGAGAACACTAGCGAAGGTGTCATTATGGAAAAAGGACATTAAGTAGTTAAATATTTTCAGGGAACTTCATCAATCGTATGTTAACTTTCCCTTAAAAATCATGACACCTACCGTACTGGGTCTCAAATTCTGTGAAATGAGGGGAAAGTATGGGAAAGGCCATACTTGAGGACAAGGAAGAATGAAGACTGAATCAGGGAAGTCTGCTTTATCTCAACAGAAAATATTCACAAGCACATGTTGTAATAAGAAGGACCTTACACAGCTAGAGATTCACAAGATGGTGCTAAGGAAATTATTGTGTAAACAGGTCATACAGTATAACAGATCAAGGTGCTATAAAGGATTCCATGTTCAATTACTTTTCAGTGTGGAAAATATAAGTTTGGGGTTTTCTTTTAATATTTTATCCCAAATTTCTCTCAGGTTTAAGTTCACTGATTCAATGATTGATTACAGGAATCAACCTCTTCACAAGACGTATACACCAAAATAAATATGGCAGAGAAATTAGGTATTTTAAAACTTACTACTAATTTTACTTTTCAGCTGAAGAATAACATTAATAAGACTGCAGTCAAAGGCTAAGAACATAAGTTATTTGATGTCTTAGATGAATCATACTATGCAATAGATGTTCTGAAGTCTCATTTTTAAGAGGATCATCAGTGTGAAAGCTCTTTAATACACTGCTTTACTCTGTCAAGATTTCTAATACCTCCAGCTAGACTGCCTGATATGCCTCAAGGTAGATCTTCCTTGTTCTCACACAATCAAACGCATACAGCATCATAATGAGTGCATGAAAGACTGACATCCATAAGGTGCCCCCTGCGAAACATTTCTCTAAAGTCTGATTATTCCAGGACCCGAGCATAACAGTCACAGTTAATGATGTCAGCTGCCACAGCATGGTGCCTCAGGCATTCCTCTCCAAGGTCATTCAGCAGCATTTTGTTTTTCACATCTGTGTTTGTTATTGCCTTTAAGCACAAATGCAATTATCTGTCCAGTGTGTCCAGACTTCTGAGATTGCATAATAGAAGGCACTAAACACAAAATCACAAAATGCAGTAATCCTCACGCCCACAAACATACAACACTTCTGTTGCCCTCTCTAAAAATTAAAGTACCACCTTTAACATTATTTTATTCTTCGGTTTTACAGCATTTACAGCAAAGATCATTCAAAAATGTACCTCCCTGAAATGAGTAATACCTAACCCTAAGAATAAGGGTCCTCAGATTAACAGTTAAACAGCGAGCACACATGAATGAGAAACTGTGGGAGTTCAAGGCCTATCAATGATCCAAGGGTAACATACATAAAGGCAACAATTTACTTTTGAAAAGGGGAGAGGAAGATGGAAGTAGAGTCACAGTCAGCAGACAATTAGGAAAGGAGAGTAGCTCCAGCAAGGAATGAGCAGTGGAACTTTACCAGGACAGCACACTTTATGTTTTAGACAATTGTTTTCTGTCTCATTAAGAGCAAATCCAGGATTCTCCACCCCCAAGTATTTAAGGAAAGAACCAGCATTCCACAAAACAAAGTCTTACAGATAGGGTGTCAGGAAAGAAGAGGACTTTCTTTTGTTTTGCTTTATTGTTATTATTTGGATTACATTCCTGTGACATTTTCAGTTAAGGTCTTCAAAGACATATAGTGAATAACAAATTTACTGGTTCCATGTCTATCTAGCAAAACCTATTTTTTTTTCCAAAGTTTTCTGCTGGATGTCTAAGAGTGGTCTCATAAAATTCAAAAATATACAAGCTAAAGTCTATTTACTTTTAAAAGAATTGCAGCTCATTTCTCTTTTAAGTCCTATTTCTGCACATCCAAAGTATTCCAGAGAAAAACACATCCCAGACAAATAACGACTTCAGCCAACTGCTAGAGTTTCAATCAGCACTAAACAAATGTTTAACAGCACATGTACTTGCTGCCCCTGGGACTTTCAGTAAATAGTACAAATGAAATATGTCACAACTAAACCAGCAGAAATTTCAAAATACTTCTCAGCCATGGGGAGAGAAAAAAAAAAAAAAAAAAAAAAAAAAAAAAAAAAAGCTATTTTGTTCAAACCACAGGAAGTCATCAAGATGAGAAGAGAAGCATGTAATACTCACTAATTGGCTTACACATGTCAGAACAGCATGGAAAAAAAACAGAATAGAAACCACTGTTTCAACTCCCACACATGTTCTTATGCTCAATGAAAGAATGAGGAAGTCTGCAGTCATGATGTTACTGTGCACATTGGAGAAACAAATTGTGACAGACGTTACTACCATCTAATGAAACTGAAAAATAGTGAAGTCAGAGGTCATGTTTGCTCTCTCACTGGTAGCGCACCAAGGTCATTATAGAAAGCAACATCAAAGCACTTGCCTTGTTATTACTTTGACACTGTTTTCCCTGATACCATCCCTTACAAGAATAGTTCCATTAAATTTGAGGCACTCACAGTGCTCAGTTTATGCTCACTTCCAATCCCTTTCGTCCCTTACCACACTTTTTGAAAAAGATTTCTTCTTTCACTTTTAAGAGCTGCAGAAGACCGTAATCTGCTGCCATGCCTAGTTAAGTACTAGATTCCAGTGACTAACAGTGTGTGGGTTCAGATCCACTGTGATAGAGGACTTAATCTTCAGGAAAGGATAACCAAAAGGCTTCTGAAGACTTGATTTAGAAGATGGTGAGATGAATTTAACTTTTTTTTTTTTTTTTAACTTCTCTTATATGACCTGTACCCCTTCTCCTGTTAGAGGATTAAGATCTTTGTTATTTAAGACCAGTTTTTCATACCTCATGTAACATGGGCCCCAGTTTCTGAGAAAACTGAACAGCTGAGACTACTGTGAGAAAATACATATGTCATGCAAAATGAAAATGGTATGCAAAGGTAAGATTGTTAACATAGGGAGAGATAGCAACTTAAGGATTCAAAGGGGAAATGACAACATCCAACTACCAAAAAGCAGAAAACACTAAAGGGGAATACAGGGAGTGTGAAGAAAACAACATCCTTTATGTGTATTAATCATTATTTAAACCTTTATGTTGCATATTTCCAGTTTAAAGAGACTCTCCAACCATGACAGAAGATGCCTGAACAAAGTGACCGAAAGAAAGGAAGCCTGTTTGACTTCTGTTCCTTCTTACTACTCAGTCCCAATAATAAAGGTAGAAATCTGATTGTAAGTAAATGACACTAAGGTACTATACATGCACAGAAACACATATTCGGTTGAATCCCTCCACCAAGGTGAAAATGTTGGAAGGAGTGGCACAGCCAAATGTTATCAAAGGCTTGTATTCTATTGCATTAGTGTTTAGTATTAGATAATCATGTATTAACAGCAAGGCAAAGGATTTTTTTGTGTGTGTTTGTTAAAACACCAATCCAAATTAAAAAAAAAAATTGTAATACTTCTCCTGACAGAGATACATTAAAAGACTAAAGTTAGAATGAATTTCCTGACAAATCATCAAGCTTCTTGTGGTTTAAGAACCACATCCCCCAAAAGAAAGTGGCACATGGGAAAAATCATTATTAGAGAACATTTCAGTAGATCCTAAAATATTTGACATCTTAGTACATACAAAATATGGTAAAATCTGAGCACACACTAATTTATATTGTCCTATGGTCAACTATATATAAGCTTTTTATGTTTGCCAGAGGCAGATCTTACCTTCAATTACTGAAGGGCCATATCCACCAGACATTCATTCCTTTTCTAAAATTTGAGATTTTTTTCTCTCCCATACAAAGCCCCATGCCCAACAACACAACACACTGGAAAAGTGAGACGTAAACCAGGACAGAAAGCAAGGCGTACCTGCAGAGTATAGAGGAGACCAGCTAAAAACAGAGCGACTACCACTGCCCACATTGTAGGCTGACTAAAACTACAGGTCTGAATTAAAATGGAATGAAGGTAGGGAAGTTCAAGAGTGAGGAAATATAGTCATTTAGTCTCTACTTACAAATTTGTTTGTAGCTTCTTTTTAATGTATATGTTTAAATAGGCTACTTCAACCTGTAACTGCCTACCACCTGCAGGCTGCAATGTCTGTGTTTATGCACTGTCAAAATAGATTTCCTGTATCACAAATATTCCAGCAAAAGATACAAATATGTAGTAATGAAAAACAAAAGTCATGCTAGACAAGACTTCATGCAAAACATGGAGAAGAGGATTTAGAGGACCTGCTTCTAGGCATAAAACAGAGTTGACAAGTTTTTTCTATACAAACGAGGTGGTTTAATTTGGGTATTCCTACCTCAGGATTTCTAAGGACAGATGGCAACAGAGAAGAGTATTTTGTCTATTAGTCCACCAAAATAATTGAAGCCTAATGTGCATAGAGAGTAAGAGAATGTATAAATTCACCAGGTGATAGTTACAGACTAACAATTTAGAAAGCCTAATATACCTAATCAATTAGTGCAGGTATAGAGGAATAAGTAAATAGCGAGGGACAAAAAGAAATTAAATAGAGCTCTCACTCCCCTAGCACTGAGGGGAAACTGTCATTGTTAATATAAAAATACACATTCATATAAAAACTATTTAAAAAGAAAAATAATCGAGGTAAATGCTGTGAAGTTTCTAAGTGTTGAACAGCAAATTCTATAATTCTTAGTTATTAAAACATATAATGTTCTTCCCTCTGAAGCTGTATTTTACATTGCACACCAAGTTTGTTTGCCAGAAAAAAAAAAAAAAAGACTATATTTTATGAAATACAAAACATTACAACTAAGGGAGACACCATTATTTTAGATATATATCAATACATATTTATTTTAAAAATATGTATTCAGTTGTGCATTGAGTTGTAGGAATACATACAAAACACATAGATTGCCTTTCTTCACAATCCAGAATTATTGGTCCACATCTCGGGGTTGGGTTTACTTGCAAATTAAGAAATTAAGGCTAGAAAGCCAAAATGAAGCTTACTTTTAATGAGTTACTAACACCAAGGACTAACTGAACTAGGTTACATTAATGAATAGTAACTGTGGTTATGTACAAGTAGCTAATCTATAATCCTAGGATCGTTGTTATCTTCGTCCCTTACTACATATTAATGAAAGTGAGAATTAGAGAATGAAGAATGTATATCACTCTCTACTTAAAAGATACATTTCACTCCTGTTAATGGAACATAAAAAGCAATTAACCTTGCAGTGCATTAACAATGTATTGCATCTGAAACACCTAAACGAAGTAATAAAGATGTTTTCAACATCAGTGAAGTCAGACTACATACCTGTAAAACTAATTTTAGATAACGACTAATATGGTATTAAAATTTAGGAAAGGTGCAATAAAAATAAAAAAAATATATCCAGTAGGTATAGCTTACATGTGTCCATGTACAGTAGTGCAGGGAATAAAAGGTGCATTTACCTAATAATTAGGGCCTTTACCTAATAATTAGTGCATTTAAAGATCTAGTTAATGGAGGTTATATAACCTTGTGAGAAAAAACCCACTTGTATCAGTTATCCATCTGCTTTTCATTGTATGAGAACTAAGCAGCCTGTAAACATTTTACTGTAAATACATTTATATGAATTTATGAAATATTAAATGTTTACCTTGGCTTTTTTTTTTTTTATTCTGCAGTCTGTGTTTTCCCTTAATCATTTTATTTGAAATGAACATCAATCTTCTCTGAGTGTTTAAAAAAATTAACAATACATATTTTACTAACCTATACCCTGAACATTTGCTAGGATTGGTTTTTAATCAATAACCAACTGGTAGGTTAAGTTACAGTAACACATTTACAACAAGGAGGGGGGGGAGATGTGGCTATGTTGTGAATTGTTTGGTTAGGACAGCTATCACAACATCCCCATAAAGAAAACAGATCATTAAAAAGTCTGGACGACATACAGATGAATGGTTGGAATTGCTTTAACTGAAGCAGCCCTCATCATGATCCATTTTAGCACAACAAACCAAAATGGTTAATATTACTAGAAGTTATGCACAGAAATAGTCCAGTGCAACTCTTCTTATTTATTCTCTGACTTCTGCTTTGATGAAAACAAGTCTTTTGATTTTTCACTTTTAAAAATGTTAGGAGTAACATTTTGTTTCTGGTGTAAATCCGTTGTTACAGTGTTACTTCAAAATGTCTGGTTAGAGGGATACATCTGGCAAAGCACAAATGTTTTACCTTATTCACCTGACTAGCTAAATGCACCCAATAAAACATTCAGTCCTATGGGTTCTTTAAATGCAAAGCAAAGATCGTATGCTAGGATTTAATCTTTGAGATCACCTGAACATGAACTGAACAGAACTTACTATACCTACCCCAGACAGGACAAAGAATAAAACACATTTTTTTTTGTGTGTGTTTCCAATATCACTTTTTGTCATGACTGATGCTTTCACCATTTGTCTAGTTCAGTAAGGATAATAGTTACTGCTCTGTTGCATCAGCTGTACTGTGGTGCACCTTTATAGTATGTTGGTACTATTTAGTGTAGTAGAAGTTACAAATTCCCCAGTAATTTTTGTCATCCTCAGCATACCAAAACACATAACCACGAGGCTGCAGAGGATCCCTCTTCTTTTGAGGCTTATATTCAAACCTTACACTGAGTGGCCAAAATAACATATTAAAAGTAATTCCCTTATTTCATCACGGTCATGGAATTTTGCATGACCATGCTACACTGGCATTAAAACAGCCCCTCCATTGACATCCTAACCACTCAGACACTTGCGCTGACATTGTAATGACTCCTCTGGGGCTGTTACCACATCGATGGAAGTATGAGAGACACTTCATTGACACTGTAACAGCTCCAGTGCCGGGAATGTGATGGTAATGGCTCCTCTGAGGCTGTTACCATGTCAGTGGAAATATATGTGAGACACTTCCATTGATGTTATAAAAGTGCTTACACCAGTATCATAAGTAAAACCCCAGAAATTTGGCAATAAAAACGAAATTATCAAGCTAAACAAAAAAAGGGTAAAGTGCTCAAGAAAAACACAAATTTTCAGTAGACTTGTGTGTTTTTTTCAGCTTCACTGAAACATGCTCATACATACAAATACTACCAAAACCCAACAACAAATAAACACCTACCTCCTCCCAGATAACACAGCAGCAGGCACGGATGAAAAGAGTGTCTAAAACTGCTCCCCATCCTTAAAACAGTAAGGAAGATACTGGCCCTCTATTAATTGTACTTTAAGTTACTTCTCTAGCAAAGAATGTTTTAATTCATGCTTTATAACTTCTCAAGTAGTGAATAGTTAGGAGTTAAAAAAAGTATTTTTCATTCTGTGGGTTCTTCATGATTTACTTGAACTGTTTGGCAAGCGCTTGTTAAAATAATGTACATTCTGTAGTTCTAATCCTTCAAAAAATAATGTTCATGGGAAAATTGCTAATGTAATGAATTTATTATCTGAGGTCACAAACTAATTATAAATCCATGTGCAATTTGTTACGCTAAAATAACAAATCCAGTTATCTTCCACCAGTTATATATAGCTAACAACAACTGAGAATTATAATACTATTAGAAACTGTGAATGAGGGGGATTTTATTATTTTTTATTTTTTTTTAAAAAAAACCAACTTCACAATTTTCTCTTTGCATCCACTTCACGGGCTCATTTTTGCCTGTTAAGAAAATCCCCTTCAATAGATTCCTCAAGGATTGCTTTTGTAGATTATATAAAATTGATAGGATCAGAGACCTAGACCTGATGGTTCCTGTTCTATAACCTAGAAGACTGCCAGGAAGAGTTTAGGAAAGCTCACAACAGGCAATAAACACAAGCCAATGCTGAGCTAAAACAGTAAGGACAATACTCTAGCAATTAAAAGCAATCGGAATGTTATAGAATGCATACATTGGTATGATGCTATATTTACAATCCTACCTCCCTACGTGTACAAAGCTTGGGGAGAGTGGGGTAGGGACAACAGAAATCCCAGAAATACATCCAGCAAGCCAGGTTTTTTTCCTGCAACATAAACTCAGGAAAGTAAAGAAGGAAAAACACAAAAAAAACCCCAAAAAAACACACAGACAAAAAAAAACCCCACAACCCACCAGCATTAAAGGAATTAGCAGCAAAGATTAGATTAGGATCCTATCAAGTCCTTGCTCTTATCAACAAGCTTCACTTCTGATACAGGTTGGGTCACAATGACTCACAAAAAAAAAAAAAAAAGAGAGAAGGAAAATCAATTTCTAGTTTGTGAAAACAGGGACTGTCTGAGATACTGAACATGTTTATTGCTCTGAAACTCATTAGGTACAAGAATTCACATATTGAGTAAACATCACGATAGCTAAAAGGAAGTAAGAATCCAAAGTTTCTAAACAGGTGTATTAAAAACAACAACATGAGGAAAAAAACATTTCCCAACAACTGCAGTCAATGGGGGAAGAGGAGGGCTGCAGCTGACCAATTAATATCATGTGTTCTTAATGCAGTTATAGGCTAAAAAAGCACATGTGATTTGTATATTTTCAGTAACTTTGTGACAGTTATTTTACTGCAGGTTCTACTGATAAAAGGCAGGTATTAAATCTTTACACTGATGACATCTGGACTAAGTGAAAAGCTGCTGAAAACCACATCACCAATCCGGTAAAGCCATTAACAAACGCTTGGGTGCAGCAAAGAATTGAAACATGTGCTTAACTTGAACAACCCTCAAAGTTGACAGAAACCAACAGGACTTCAGTAGATAACAAAAGCTAAAAACAAGTTCCCTGACAGGAACGGACTAGTAGCTTTATCTGCAACAAATACCCACTTCAGGACAGACAAGGCTGAATTTTAACCCTTGCCCAAAGCACGCGGACACACAGCTCATTTCAGTGCGGGGACAGCTAATAGAGTCAGCTTTAAAACATACAACCAACTAGAAAACACAGCAGGAAACATCTCTAGAAAGAGTATCCTTAGACGCATCTAAACATCAGTGTAAGATAGTTCCAAGTAGAGCCTTTCCAACACAAGGCCCTCCCAGCCGCGCTCCCCCGGGCAGCCAGGCCCGCAGGCCTCTGTGGGCGCACCGCGCCAAGGGACCAAGAGTCCAGAGGTGCAAAGCGGTCTGAGAACATGGTGGTACAAGGGCAGGGGCGGGCCAGGGGCCAGGCCGGTGCTGCCACAATCAAGATTCCCCGTGGAATTAATTATAAGTAACACTCCCCCTCTCTGCCCACAAAACCCAAACCCCATGACCAAAGGAAATCCACAACTACTCACTGCACTGTTAGCGATGAAGAAGCAAGACAAGATGGTGCTTTCCTTCAGGCTGTAGTTTCCTGTGGCTTCCCAGACAGAAGCGTCCCTGCCAGCGCCCCAAGCCCAGCAGCACAGTGCTGAGGTGGCGCCCCACCGGCCCCACACCAGTTCACGCCCTCTAAAAGGCTCCAGGTGGAGCTCGCTGAGGTAACTGGTGTGACATGCCCCCGCTGCAGGGTAAGGCACTCAGGTGGTTTCCCTCCCATTTCCTAAACTGGTTTGAATAGTAACCAAAAGGGAGGTCGTTTTACCTGATACCTTCCCACAAACCGGGCAGGTGCTCGCACAGAGCAGCTGTACGTGCTGTGGCTTTAACGTCTCCTGTGGTGTGTTGCTGGAGTTGAGGCAGCATGGTGCTGGAGGTGTTTTACTGAAGGGAGTGCCTGACTTTTTGGGGAGAAACTGCTTCAGGTTGCAGCTCTGCTGAGGAAAAGCCATTGCCAGGTGTCCTGGGTAAGTCCACAGTGCTATTTGGTAGGGATGTGGTGCACTTTTCACACATGTGAGTCTTGTGTTGCTGTTTCATATGAGTTAGTACTTCTCCTCCTAAGTTAGGGCTCTGACTTGCTATGTAACTTGTACATGGAAGTGATTGGAAGTCTCATTCAGTCAAGTCTTCTGTGTTTAATAAAACTCTGGATGTAGGCTTATAGACAGAGCTGGCTTTCTAGAAAAAAAAATAAAAATCTCAAACCCAAAATTTTTAGCTAGAAAAGTTGGACATGTACAGGAAATTCTAAACCTGTTGCAGACTTGCTCTCCTTGAGTTTGAAATTATATGCTTTTGAATGCTCTGAAGCTGTCTTAATGAGTAAGTTGTTCTCTACTAGATCTGTGAAAAAAGCTAGTGTAATTTAATGGTTTGGTTGCATGTTCATAAGCTACTTAAAAGTTAACAATTTGGGAACATTATAGACGTTTTAGTTATAGATGTCATTAATGCTGATGGAATACAAGAGGTTATATTTATATTAATCATGGATACTTGAATATGCATCTGCTGCTGCCTGTATAATACAATTTTTTTTAGTGTCATAAACTAGTCACTTAAAATTATTCCATAGTAGGGCAGTAGTGGTTAACCTGACATTCCTCTCATAAAGGTAGTGCAAACTGCCAGACATATGTTATGTCTGCTAGTATATACCTTGTGTAGTATTCATGTTATCTTTAGATGGGTTTTGAAGGAGGTATTTTTATTATTATTTTTATTTTAAAGATGGGTATAGCTCAGTGGACTGCATGTGATAACAAACACTATCTTAAAGAAAATACTATGATGATAATAATAAAATTGTGTGATGATAGTGAACTTAATGTATTATACTACTAACAATGAATGTGATATCTTCTATTCAAATCTTTTAGGGATATAGGTAGTATTTCATTTCTGCAGAAGGTGAAATAGAGTCACAATTGCACACTAGTAAAAATTTCTAGCTTAACATGTATCAGTTTCATGTACGCACCGCTATCTGTTTTTCTCACATATATGCTAAAATATGGAATATTAAACACTATGAAATTTTAAATAAAAACACATTAAATAAAAAAAAAAATAAATAAAAATCACATTAATCTGCTTAAGTAGTTAGAACGAGAATTTGCTGAAAATCATATTTGTTTCTTCATAACATCCTTGTCTTTGATACTTTGATTTTTATCCTGCACTAGTTTCTTCTAGAGTTTGGTGCTTAGTTTTAGATGCCAACACAAGCGTCCTGTTAATTCAGGGCAGCTCCTTTCTGCTCTTGCTGCAATCCTTTCATGACTGTATCTATTAATGTGTATATATATTATTTTCAGGCCCAAAACAAGCTGTACACAGTAGGTTAAGCAAGAAAATGATGCAAACATTACCACGTTTATAAGTGTCATTCCTTTATTTATCGTGCAGCGATGAAGATGTGTAATCTCTACAGCAAAAGTCTGTGATTCTCTGCCAGCTGGCTGTCTGCCTTAACTTAAGGGAATAGTAATAAATGAAGCCCAAGCAAATGGCCACCATCTGGGTGAAGCTCAAGTGAGCTTGTTTGGACAAGGCTCCAGGGTCATGTAAATGAAATGGACTTTAATGTTAAGATGCATCTGTGAACATACAATTCCTCCTTATATAAAATCTGGCTTGATTCAGTGCAGGTGCAGAGAGTTGGCAGTATTTATAAACTAGATATAGTTTAGAGTTTTTTAAAGATACACACTGTTTACATGTATAAACAGCCATCTGATGCCCATCTTTCAAAGGAGCCTTGAAAACAGAAAGACACTATTAAAAATAAGTAAAAAGGAAAAGAGCATGGAGCAGTCCTATAAGAAATGCCTTCTGCTTATTCATACAGGTTGATTCTCTATTATTTTTATCAGTACAAAGTAATTCCAGTGCTTTGCTGTAATTGAGTACTCGTACATTTGTTAAGACTTTAAGATTTTTGACTGCATAACAAAATTGTTCCTCTTACAGTAAGAGGTGAAAGCATGTGCATTTTTAGCAGCTACATTGTAATGTTATGTGTCTCATATTTTGAACTCCTTGTTTTAGTTGAATCTAGATTGAGTTTTTCTACTTCCGATTGCTGAAATTTATTGTTGTTATTTAGTATTTCAACCTTTCTTGAGCCATTCATATTTTGCCAAGATACAGGGCACTTTGTATTTTGGGATCTCATTCAGTAAAATACTCAGCTTGGAGAAGATGGTTAATATAATGCCCGACTCTTGGCATGTTCGGTTATTTTGTCTGGTTTACTTCAATCTATGCTTGATGGTAAATGTTCCTTTGAAAGAACTACTTGTACAAGTCTGTTGCTTGTCACATTAGGAATCCTACCTGACTTTTTAGCTGTAGTTGTGAGTCATTAGATGATATTTTGTGGCTTGGCTGACCACATTTTTTACATACAAAGACATCAGTCCTGATCTAGTCTTTCACTAGCATGAATATGCTTAATTTGTAATTTTGTCTGTATGTGCATATATATTCCATAAGCAAGTACTGTATGTTTCAGAAAAAAAAAAAACAACAAAACAACCAAACCCAAAACCTGCATCTGTGTTATGTTGTTGTTGAAAATACGTAAACATGCAAACAGTGAAGACCACTGTAAGTCAGTGTCAGTAATGGATGGTTCAAGTATTATCAGACTTCTTAAAAATATGAAAGAAGTGGCAACCATGATCAGCACTGCTCTTTCCAGGCCCTGCCACACGTACACGTGCCAGATGGATTTCTATTTATGCTTTTTCCTTATTTGTACAGGATCTTGTACCTTCACTGGAACTTACTCTTGTATGTATGTCCAGGAAGAAAAAAGGATACTCTGTTTCTGCCAAGTACAATTAAATTTTCTAGCACCATACAGTCATTGAGTACTGCCCCAGCTGGACTTGCAATGTATTCACCCTTTATGTTAACAGAACTGAGACATAAGCGAGGACTCTTGTGGCTCATAAACAGCAACTCTTCCAGCTGAAATAAAGGGATCGTCCTTTTCATTGAGCCAGTGGGAGCTGTGCTAAGCTTCTCAGCTGGAAGTCACTCTTTGCATCTTGCAAGAGACTGATTTAAAATCATTCCTTTGCAGGCAGCTGGGGTGAAGAATTTGTTTGGGAATTAAGCAGATGCCCCTCAAAACTGTGCACCTCCTTTTAAAATCCAGTTACCATAACAACTGTACAGTACTTTTGCGCTCAAACAAAGCACTTTTTTTTTTGTGAATTAGGAAGCTTGCACTCCAGGAGAGAAACTGATTTACTTTCCCTGAGGAAACACACCATATGACATGCAAAATGTCAGGGAGTGAAGAATACAAACTGGAGCTATAAAACCACATTAGAAATTAAATAGCTTATACACTCTTAGAGTTCTTAACTTTATTCCCCCCCCCCCCATAAATGGGAAGATTAAGTCAAAATGTACCATTAACTGTATAGAGGCAGTAATCAGTAGGACAGATTATTATGGCAATGGCTCTGATAGATTATAAATTATGGAAGCGTTGAATGCCAGACCTTGGTACCCTCAGACATATGTAAATAGTCATCACTAAGAAGCCTACAGATGCCACGTTCACGTCCGCTACTCAGATACCGTTGTATGGTGTTGATTGGTAAATACAATATAATAACGATCAGCGTAGCTTGTACTGAGCTAGTGAATTCTATATGCAATAACTTAAGGATCAGATTCTTATTGCCCCATGGCAAATGAATAGTTGTAATTTTACAGCCTCCTCTGCATTATTATTTTTATCTCATTTTTGCAGATTACAATTTTTATTTTTTTTTTTTTTCCCCCTCTCCTGTGTTTGTAGTATGGCAGATCTGCTAGTATATGTGTGATCAGTTACTGATTTAATCTAATAGAGAACTTTCCAGGAGTAATGATGGCAATGCTATAATGCTGCCATGCTATTGTGCAGTGAATGCCCTTTGCACATAATAGAATTCCAAGTTGTCACAAGCATGCTTTGACAGTTTTAATGTCAGAGAGGTCAAAAATTTCAGACTGAGAAGCTGTTGTATTAGAGTAGAAAAAGAACCTGTTGGTGGATATTATCTTAAAAATATTATCAACAATCAAATAATTTCTTTGGTTTATTTATCCTTTAATGTATTGTAGTTCACTGAAATTGAATCCTTGAACTGAGGGTATGAGATGGTACTATTAAAGACGACAAACCTAATCAAAGTTATTTTTTTACTCGCCTGGCTGGTGAAGTGAACTGAGTTTAGTGCTATAAAATCATGCATTGCTATCATATGCCTAATTACTGCTTAAAAGAATCAAGTTTGAATCGAACAGGAGGCAGCAGACCTTCCACTTACCCAAGGCAGCCATAAAGTTGCAGGAGAAATAGGGAAGTATTTTCACGTTTTTATGTAGCAATTGTAATTTACAGATAGAACTGTTACATATTTATGCCAATGTTACTATTTTAGTTATTTTAAATATTTTTGTATTTTAGTGACAGAGTTAAATGCTTGAGTGTCCTCTAATACTTGAAAAATACTGACTTGTCACTGTCAATCACTCTTAAGACATTCAGTTAGAAACGGAACATGCCATCTACTTCAAATTCATGAGCTGTACACAGGGAGGATGTAGTTCCCAGTTCAGCAACTAACTGTAGCTTCAGGTGGTGCAACTTCTAGGAAACTATGTTAAGTAACTTGAAAATTCATCTTGTTGAGTAGAGAACTACTCTTGATGGTTTGTGTTTGCTTTTTCCTCCTAACAGAGAAGATAAACCTTAAGTGATCCACCATAACTTATTTTTAAAATATACCTATAAAATATCATTCTTGCATGGCAATGTATGTTCTTAAATATTCACATGAATGCAACTTCCACACTATTTATAAATTACCATGTTAATATACCTTAATATACTTCTGGCAGTTATACTAAGCAGCAGTAGTTGCATCACCATGGTATGATTACTTTATTAGTAAAAGTTCATAGAAGGAATTCATAGGAACTTGATCTTACTGCTAACAGCCATTTTATTAGTATTTTAAAAGTTCTGGACCATTCTGCTTGGGGAAAAAAAAAAATCCAATGCCGTCTAGGGACATCAGAGAATCATTTTATGCTGCTATGCAAGTAGAATATTAAATCTTTGATTGAAAATCACAGAAAGCTTTCTGAGAATGAAAATAAATTTTAATTTAAAAACATCATATAAGAATTTCATATGTTATTTTAAAAAAAAATAATTGGTTAAAGTCATGTTGGGCTGAATTATTCTAGGGAGCCCAGTATGCCCCTTAATCTTGATATGTGGGGCTTAGTGCAGTTTTAGGTGCCTGGAAGCTAAATCATGGAAATGTCCAAATTTCATGGTACTTGGTTGCAGAGTAAAATGCAAACCGCTGTGGTGTCTGTACTTCTGGGTTCCTTTGTACATGTGTAGAGTACAAATCTCAGTTGGGATCCAGAGGCCCTGATGTTTATTGTGTAGTCTTAGCAGTTAGAATACTCACTTAAAAGAGGGAGGGAGACCAGGATTTAATTACCTGCTCAGTGCCTCCCCTCTTTTTAGATCTTGAGTTTCACAGTATGGAGTTCTGATTTTGAAGTGCAGATCTAGCTGGATATGAGCACAGGCATAGCTCCAAGTTCAGCAACTTGAATATTAAAGTACACAGCAGCTTTAAGCACTTCTTTCATGACACTAATATCTTCTTTCATGTCACTAATTGTGACAGTAAACCGAGCTTTTCAATTAACACTTGGGAGCCTAAATTCTGCATAACTCAATTTTTAGGCAGGTCTTAGAGCCTCGTTGGATCATGCCTGTTAGCTTGGATAAAAGCTTTGTAGCAGTCATTTTTAAAAGTTTCATCTGTTGAGATTCAGTATTACTTAGTTTAATCTTGAGTAGAGACTTACTGGGTTTTACAATACTAGAAGTATTTGTGTTTTGTATATTGTATAAAAAGATGAAGGAAAACAGTTAACAACATACTGTCCTGCAGACAGAGTTGTAGCTGAAATGCAGATACTATTGCTTTTTTACACTCTACGTCCTACTTGTTGAAAATTACTTGATACTTCAGATTTGTTTCTTTAACACTAATAAGGTTAACATTTAGTTAACTATTTTCTTTATTAGGGGAATTTCAGGTCTTTAATGGAAGATTAGGAATACTATAATATGCCCACTAATAGTGAATAAATTAAAAGAAGTTTTTGGCTCTGTTTATAACTATTTGCCAATTTACTTTAAGGTATCTGTTCTTATCAAGGGTTCAAAGCAGATCAAAATTATTATGAACCTTAGCAAGGACGTGACATAATTGGCTGTGAGCAATTTTAATCACTGTTAGTCCAACTAAGAATTAAAAAGAGAAACCCTTAATTCTGTACTTGAGTTAACTTTTCTGGCACGTAATGATTCATTTAGTTCAGTGAAATATTGGAAATGGATACATATTTTTTAATAGAAAATACAGTTTTCAGTGAATCAATATTTTAGTGTGGTTTTGTAAGGAAAATACTCATCGTCTTTGCTACAAAGCCCCTGATACGAGGCACTATAGGCCCTGTTACCAGCAGGTGAGGTCTGTGCTGTTAGGAACATGACACCTTATTTCAAGCGCAACACTGAAGGACAACTTATGATCCTTGTTATGCACTAATTCTTTCTATTATGACCAGCATAGAGTAGGTGTTATATGCCAGGCACCACTAAGCAAAGAGTAATATGTGATTCCTGGAGTGATGAAAACAGTGTAGAAGCGACAAACAGTGTGCTTTTGCCAAGATGTACGTTATTTTACTTTCACTGGGTGAACTTTGCTGCTAAATGGAGATACATGTGTAAGTATAAGGGACATTAAAAGAAAAGCATTTTTAGAGCATAGTCACAGGAAACACTGTTAGGCAAAAAGAAGTGGAAGAAGCAGAGAAACTGAAGCAAATGGCCAGATAGCTTAGAGCAGGGAAAGTCAGGTTAAAATTTTGCATGTGGAAGATGGGAAGTACCAGGATGTCCAAATTTCCAATGAGCAGAGAGTAGAAAAAACATTCAGAAACTTTAACAAAATTAATAAAAGCATGGTCATTTACTTGTTTGGATTTAATCACATAGAAAGTGTTTGTGGCTCAACACCTGCAGAAAACAACTGCTTTCAAAAAAGGTTAACCAAACCACTCTAAAATTTTGTAAGAAGTATTTGGCAGTGGTATACGCCTTCCATGTGTCTACATCCTTTCATGTATTTGGCATTGTATTTCTGCATTTTAATGCATACGTGAATGCATAACGGAAAAAGAACCTTTTCTGCTTCACGCAAACAATTCCATTTTAATAAAGTATGTTAAACGCATATTCTAATTGGTAGAGGGTGCTTAAATCTACAAGAAATGAAGTTAATTACCATTTAAGTAACTAAACCAGATTAATCAAGAAATGTATGATTAGGTAATTATTACCTCTTTACAAGTCCTGTTGCCAGTAATAGAAATCAGAATGATGAACACAAGAGTTAAGAGCCGATGTGCCATTTGGGAAATGTGTGCAACCATATAACTGACATGTCAAAGTGTACCGGCTACCACTGTAAAAAGGTGCTTAGGTAACGTACAACTCCGTGCCATGTTAAGGTATTATGTGCTTTATTTTAGCAACTTGCGTAGTCACAAAGGTCTCTCATGCTGAAGAAAAGCAATCAAGTTGCAAATTACTGGGACTGCTTATGGAATAAGAAAACATGTATCAAAACACTGTTTCTGCTGCTCACCAACTGACATTTCTATTCTAATGACTTAAGTTCCTTTCTCCACTGTTTACGTCAAAGACTAATCACTCAATGATATTCATAGAGACGGGTGCTGGAACATCTGACCATATGTAGTTTGAATACCATGCAACTACTCATTTTACTGTATTACTTATTTTCATGAAAATTATTTTTTCCTCAAGTACTTAATTTTGAGTCTGGTGTGTATATATTGGTTTACTGAGGAAGCTCTTATGGAATGGTATCTGTACCTCTTTTACAGATAAAAAAAAAAGTGGTTTATTTAAGTATCTCATCAGAAAATAGTGATTCTCAAGAAAATAATAGTTTAAAAACTTGAGAGTAGCAAAACTAAGAACTTCCTGAGTGAGATTTTTTTTTCCCCCTAATTTTCAATTTCTGTTCTTTAATGAAAAGGAAGTATTCTGCAAAAGCAAACACAATTTGTGAAAGACTAGCCTATCAAAAGGGCTGTTTTCATTCAGCCATAGTTTAAGTTTAGAAAGTTCCAATTTATCAAGATTGTTGCTGTCCTCCCAAATTAATTTCAAAACTGTTTTAAAACACACCAATTCTTAGAATTATCAGGGGGTTGTATTTAATTAGTTGTATGGATATGTTTTGTCTGAGGCTATTTTCCCAAATTTTAAATAAAAGTGATTAAATACTAGAAGTGTTTGCCCAGACAAATTGTGGGATCTCCAGTCCTGGAGATCTTCAAAACTTGATCATACAAGGCTCTGAGCAACCTAATCTAACTTAACAGTTTACCCTGTTTTCAGGAGGAAGTTAGATTAGATGATCTCCAGAGATCTTCTCCAATCTATATTTTTCACTGTTTCTGTGATTACTAAATCAGTGCTAAAATGTGAAGAATATACTTTAGTTTTTCATGCTTTAAATATGTGCAGGGTTAAAACTGTATATCCAGAGTGATCACACAGTTATCAGTAACGTAGCTCATGCTGAATCTGAGAGTATGACAGTCGTGTTGACTGCAACCTTCAGAGTACTCTGATTAATGAAGGCTTGCTCTTTCTTTAAAAGTGTATACTATGAGTTTATTTCATGATAAAATTTAATAAAGACTAAAAATGAGTACTAAAAATAGGTGTATAACTTAGCAGTAAAAAAAGATAAAATTATTTCAAACCTTATATCAAACAGCTGCTTCAAATCAGGATTTGAATTAGTTCTAGAAACTTTGTAAAATACTGTAATGTTCAAACGTAGTTGTTCGAATAGATATATGTTGCTATTTTTCTCATGAAAAAGATTAGTGATTATTTTTATATCGTGTAATTGTTGTACCTGAGACAATATATTGAAATTTTTTTTTGTTTTGGTTCTTACGAGCAATACCTCTGACCTTCTTTTGGCAGTCAGCATTGTGCCACCAGTCTCTTTCACTGCTCTTGCTTTAATGGTAGGAAGTAGTTAGGGTACTTCTGCCTATTGAACTATGATCTAAATAACTTACGCTATAACTAATAGAATGTTTTCCAATCTGCCACACTGAATGTGAATTATAACGTTTAATGAATTTTGCATAGTAGAAAGAAACAAGATGGGAAGGTCATTTGAGTTCTTGGAATATTACAGCACATCAGAAGAGGGAGTGTGTAGGGGCAAAAAAAAACCCCTCTTACAAGGAAAGTCTTCTTTTGTAGAGTAAATCAAATACCTGCCTATACAATTTGTTAAAACTGTAAGACTTGACTTTCACTTCTAGTTCTGAGAATCTGGTAGCTCCTTGGTTGAACAGACGACGAGTGTGACAGTAAATATCAAAATGATTAGATCTGAACCTTAGCATGTGATAGGAGAGGCTGGTGATTAGTTTTTTATGTCACCAGTGATATGTGTCAGCTCTTTTGCATGTGTATTGTAAGCTCGCTTTGCAGTTCTTCCTTGTTTTTCTTCAGCCATAGTGTCTACGTTATTTCCACTTTTCTTTTGTATTTGGAGTGTTTTCCTTCACTTGGTATCCACTACAGTCTTTCCTTGACCAGGAAAAATAGATTTCCCGCAGAGTTTTGTTTTATTGCCAAAAAGCAGTCATCGCTTTTCTAGAAAACAAGCAGTGTCAGATAGCTTTGTCTGAAATAGTCTGAACAGAATTAGACTTGCATGTACTATTTAGAAAATAATAAGCAGCAAGAAGAATTTCTGAGAGTAGCATTGACCCAGCCATCTGAAGACACGAGGATGCCTGACTTTTACTGATTGGAAGGTCTTTACTGGGTTACAGTAGGCTTGAGAAGGCTTCAAGTCCACTTTTCTAATAATTGTAATTACCTTGAGATCAGAAGCTAAGTGCTTCTTGTATTTGCCTCGAAAGTCATTTGCGACTTTCACAGCATTTTTGCTAACCCATGCACCCTATTTAAAATCGCCAGTCTAGTATAAAAGAAATAAGTATCAGTATGTGCACGTTACGTGGTCCATCACCAAAAGAGCGAATACCTGTTTATACTTTTGACTCCATTTGTTTAATTGATAGTCATTAAATATAGTGGCTCTGTTACTTAGTAGGGCTATTATACTCCTCACACATGGTAATTTAATAATTGCGACGGCCTATATTTTCATACTATTTTTTAGTTATGACTTTAGTAAGTCAACCCTGTTCTTCCTGAATATTATTTTTGAGAGCACAAACTGGGCTGTTGCTCTTGTCTGTGAAAACAAATGATAGCCTGCAGTCTCTATTGTGCAGTAATCCACCAAAACACCCAGATCAAGCCCTCTCCAAATTGCCACAGAAAAGTAGAATGAAATGGTGACACTGGTACAGTTTGAATGAAGAAGAGATGTAGGCTATAAAAATGTGAAATGAAAATTATACATCAGATTTTTACAAGTTATTTAGGGGTTTGGGATTGTTACCTACTTTTAAAAGTAAACCTATGCCTCTTCATCATTAATATCTCTGAAAAGAAAGAATACAATAGTTCCTTAAGAAGCCTCAATGTTGTGACCCATCATCTGCAGTGAGATATTGAAAACATGTTAAAACATTCCTAGTGTTTAAATGGGTTTATGAATGTATCCCTGCTCTACGGTCTAGTTCTGTGATCAGTTCAGCAGTTTACATGTTATGAAGAAACTCATTATTCTGTATTGAAAGAAGTGTTTGAACAATATGCTGGAAGTAGAGTACGGTATGCACACTGATCAGAGGATAGGTCTTTCCTTTTTGACAATTACAGTATTTTTTAAAACTTTTAATTCACATTTGAAAATATCTGATGCTGCATTATCTCCTATCTACTCAATGCCAAATTACTAGCATTAATTTCAGTATAACTAGTGTCTAAAAGATCATTAAGCTTTTCGAGAATAATGTTTAGAGGGGTGGGAGGGAGGAAGTGAACATTTTTGGGGAAAGAATAAATATTTTTTTTATTCTCTAACAACATATTGTGAGAAGTGCAGGACCTCAACCATCATTCAACCATTATCACAAAAAATAAACTTTCTTTATAAAGATTTCCAGATGCTATGGGGTAATTCCATGTCACAGAGTTTCAATTTAGTGAAAGATTTCACTAAAATCTCACAGAATATATTGATCCCTTAATGTATTTTGTGAGTTGACAAAATAAATAGCTAATGGACTATGCAAGAAAGCAAGTCAAGATAAAGAGATAAAATGCCTGGGAAACCCAACGAAAATATGTAAATATTTTACCTGGCTTTCAAAGTACTAGCAAATTACATTATGACATATATTTAAAACAATTAAGTTCTTAACAGATTCCACTGTTTTGTTGTTGGGTTTTTGGTTTTGTTTTTTTGTTTCACTGGGTAGGAGCAGGAGACATAGGAAAAAACCCCAGAAAATTATTTAAGCTATAACATAGTGTTATTGTTCTTAAGATACATGTAAACAGATTCATTTTAGAGAGAGGGAAAAACAAAACCAACAAAAAATTCTGCTTCTAAATATATTATTGGCCATCCAGCAAAATAATGCTGGAACTAGTACATTGTTTGACCAAATTTTAGGATGGTATTTGCCATATTCACCCAGTGCATTGAGTTTCCTTTAATTATTGAGTAAATTCCTCCACAGGAAGAAAGGGAAAAGCATTAAACATTAGGTGAGGGAGTAACTAAAAAGTACTGTTTGCGGTCTTCCATCAACAGATATAGTAATTTAAAAAAACAGTGGATTGAAGAATTATAACGAAGACCAGTAGTTTTCAATTTAGGCTGAGGAGATCTAGTAGAAAACGTTTCTACCTGTGTACTTAAGGCAGAGCTACTCAGTCTTGGATCGCTTACCAGGGTAAATGACAAATGTAACCAACGTCTCCTTCTGTTAAAATCTGTTTCTATTCACACTTATCCTTTCAGTATACAACTCCTCTTAAGAGGATTTTTTTTTAAATTATTTTTTTCCCTCGAAGAAGAATGGATCTTTACAGAAGAGTCAATAGATGCTTTACTTTATTTTTGTAGTAGAATTAAATAAAAATAAATAGAAATAAATTTTCATCATGTAGATGTCTATATAATTGTATTTCTTTCAGCAGAGCTACGACATCTCTATTTCTGATATAATTTCATATCCATGAGAAGTGGAGTGAGAGGGACTAAATGGTACATGAAAAAGAAATGGATGTGAATCCTTCTTTTTCAGTGAATAAATATCTTTTTGAATATTACATATGAGCTGTGATCAAAAACTGGGAATCTGATGGTCTCATGCAGAGACATCATGCAAACCCATGATACTGAAGCGTTTAAAATTGTAATTTTGTAATTAAAATATTTAGAAAAATTTACGTCATGTAAAATTTTGTGTTTGAGAATAAAAACCCCAGGTATTTAGCAGAGTAATATATTAAGCTGAATGAGATTTAGTGGACGCAAGTAAAGTTTTCTTTCTTTTAAGCATGATTGTTAAATATTGTGGGTTTTACTTATTACATTTTTGTGAGTGTCATATTATGAAGCATTAAGGTGTGTCAGCTTTCTGAATTGAAAAGATATATTACATTCAGTCAGCTGATGAAAAAGCCTCTCAGCAATAAACACCTAACATTACTTGCAGATTGTTTACTATTTCAGATAATAATGTATGGTATTACAAAAGCAATTAAGACTCAAAAGTCAAACTGTTCTATGGAAATGAAAGGAAAATTCAACAGTCTTTTTAATGATTCTTCAGAAACTAAAATGGTTACAGGTCATTCTTTTCTCAAGGTCATAGATATAAATAGAATTCAGGCTTCTGTAAATTAAATATTCTTCTCCAGAAATGTCAGTCACTAGTAGTTTATACAATAAAGTAAGATAGTCATTAGTGTGAAACAATATCAGAGTCACGTTTTCTTGACTTCCCGATGCTTTTCAACATGACCCATGATTCCAAGTAATTTTAGCTTTTATGTTAATGGGGTATGAAAAAAAAATATAAAATATCTTTACATTTAATAGTTATCTTTAAAGGAGAATGCAAAAAAAAAAAAAAAAAAGAAACACAAGGCATGATTATGAATACAGATTCCTGAGATGTGTTAGTACTGTCCATTTTGTATGCAGAGAAGTGAGAAAATAGATTTTACAATTTCAATACATGTGGGGTTTTTCTTTCTTTCACATCTTAAATGAAAATGACATAATTACTTTTTTTTTTTTACTTTCTAAAAGAAATTATTTATAGGTCTTTGTACTCGGGGAAAAAAATATATATTTGATATCAAATAGTGTCTTGAGAGATAGAGCTATCTCTATTAAAAAACCAGGACAGGTAGCATAAAAAAAAGTGTCTGATTGCTTTCTTAGCAATTGCATTGTTTTCTGCCTGTTTTCAGAAAATTGTCTTGAGATTGGATTTCCCCTTACTCTTCTATACAGTAGCATGCAATATAAAGTAATTCTTGTGTTTCAAATACATTTTCTTTTTGGTGCTATGAAGGCTTATTACATAACACAGAAGCATTCACCTTCAAAGCACAAAGAGTGCCTACCTTCTGGGCTTCAACAAAACTTTTAGTAGTGTATCACCCACATAAGTAACACAATATTTATCTTTTACTCAGATGACGGGGCCATCTGATTTCTTAACAACAACAACAACAACAACAACAAAATCCCAAGGCAAAGTCTATGGTTCCTATAATGACTCATGGTATATTAGCACTGAGTATTTTCAGGTTGCTGAGAAAACAAGAAACATTGCAGAATCACAGAATCATCTAGGTTGGAAAAGACCTTGAAGATCATCCAGTCCAACCATTAACCTGACACTGACAGTTCCCAACTACACCAGATCCCTCAGCGCTGTGTCGACCCGACTCCTAAACACGTGCAGGGATGGGGACTCCACCACCTCCCTGGGCAGCCCAACACCATGGAACACTTCACAAATTTGTGTTTCATTACTCTTTTATTGCATTTATTGCTTTCAGGATGAGTAGCAAGAACATCTGTTTCAGCTGTGGCTCTTCAGGATTTTGAGAACTATGCTTACATTGTCCGCTGTGCCTCTTGAAAGTGTGGAGCCTCTATGAACTTTGGACTTCATTCAGCATCGTTAATTAAGTTTAAAGAACCAAGACCCACCTCTGCAATTAGTTAAAAGAAAATTGTTGTGGAAATCCCTTTATTCATCTCCTCAATTTTAAATGCAAAGGGCAATGATTTAAATTTTGCATTAAAAGTCTAATTAAGAACTTATACTGCAAGCAACTTCTTGATCTGATAGCTAAAATTTCATAGTGTATAACATTATTTGAGCAACATCCAGTATACCTCCTTATAACTAAGCCAAACTATGTTGAGAAACATTGCTTTTGATGAAGATGAAATTTTATATTTTATTCACTGATAACTAAAAAGGAAGAGTATGATCCTGGTCATGACTTGGGATGTCAAAAATGTTGATGGTCTTAAATTGTAAAATTTCTGGTGTGATCTTTGGCATCGCAGATGATAGATAGAATTATAGGCTGTAACAACTGTAAGTACCATTTATTATTTCAGCAATATCACAAACTATGAAATACAATTAACAAAGAATTTTGTCTAATTACAATAGTTCATTAATTATTCTTTATAAGAAAGTCTTGTTCTTAATAATGAAGTACCATGGCACCTCTCACCCAAATATGGCAACTTAATACAAGGAGTCATGTATATAATGTGATAAGCAACTTTCTCTGAGCTACTGTTAACAGCTGGGGATTTTTATATTTAAGAACTGGACTAAGCAACTTCTACATTAGTACTAAAACCCACATAATTGCAGCATAAAAAAACCCTAATGCAAGTTACTTAACAGAAGCTGTTTACTGAGATTTCCAGTAGTCCTGCCTCCCTTCTTCCAGCTTATAGTTAATACATATCTTGACCTTTTTTCAGTAATTTTGTACAGTATCCACCTTGGAGAATAGACAGTCTTCAATCAGGAAGTGTAAAGTTAAATTAATTTTACATTTATAAGTTAAATGAAAGGGGTATTTTCTAGCTGTGTTTTTAGCTTTTAGTGCTAATTTGCATTTGGCTTTGTTGCATAATGTTGAAAGATGTTTAGAGCTGTGCATGCTGCTTTTTAGCCCTGTTATAAAGAGTAACAATCTCAAATGTTATGTAAATCTTTCCAATTTTAAATGAAAAAGGAAAATAGTTACAAAGTTGATTCAGTGACAGGTAATTATAGTATGCTTTGTACATTCCTCAAGGGAACTTGGTCCTTTAGTGCTTTTGCAGATCATGTAATCAATGTTATAGAATGGTTTGGGTTGGAAGGGACCTTAAAGACCATCCAGCTCCAACCCCCTGCCCTGGGCAGTGACACCTTCCACCAGCCCAGGTTGCCCAAAGCCCCGTCCAGCCTGGCCTTGAACCCTGCCGGGGAGGGGGCAGCCACAGCTGCTCTGGGAAACCTCTGCCAGGGTCTCACCGCCCTCACAGGGAGGAATTTCTTCCTAGTACCTAACCTAAATCTACCCTCTTTCAGTTTAAAACTGTTACTCTTGACCTATCCCTACACCCCCTGACCAAGAGTCCCTCCCCCCTTTCCTGCAGCCCCTTTCAGTACTGGGAGGCCACTCTAAGGTCTCCCCGGAGCTTCTCTTCTCCAGGCTGAACACCCCCAACTCTCTCAGCCTGTCCTCACAGGGGGTGCTCCAGCCCCTGAGCATCTTCATGGCCTCCTCTGGACCCACTCAGGAGGTCCATGCCCTTCTGTTGGGGGCCCCAGAGCTGGGCACAGCACTGCAGGGGGGGTCTCACGAGAGCAGGGTAGAGTATTGTTATATCACAAGACCTTTGCAAACTGTTACACACTTTAGGCCATCCCAGTGATCACTTAAAACGTTCCTGTTATGTACAAGGAAATGTTTTTCCTTCCTTTTTTTTTTTTTTTTTTTTTTTTTTTTTTTTTTTTTTTCTTCTGCTTGTTACCACAAAACAAAAGTACTTACTAAGCTTTTTGAAATCATTCCGTTCAGACTGCCTCCAGTTGATGAGTGGAAATTTAGTTTGAATTACTTCAACTGTGCTTTGGAATAATAGTGTCGGTTGCCAAAATTACCGAGATTAACAGAGATTGCGTTTATACCTGTGTGCTCTTGCAAGTAGCAGTTTGTTTTAGCAGACAGTTAAACTAGCATAACCAGGTCTCAAGCACAACTTTTGTGTGTGCCCGTCTATGATATTCCATCTGCAGTCAGTTAGTGTGTGAAAAGATCAAATGGTGATAATTAATGAATCGCGTGTCAGTGGATTAGTTCTATAAAGTGAATATTCTAGTTCTTTCTTGTTACATATTAAGCTATTTATTGCCTTGGGTATTCGTTATGGATCGGTATGACAACTTTGCTTTCTAACTGCTTACACTCCAGAATGCTTATACTTCAAGGTTTTGGCTGCTTCCTGTTTCCTATTGGACCTTTTAATTTTTCTTTTTTGTATACAATGGAAATGAATTATTAAAAAAAACCTGTAGTAAAACCTACTTGGTTTTGAGTGGGGTTATTGAGGAACATCAGCAGTATGTGTGTGGGTCAGCTACGCTGGCTTGCGGCGCTAAGACAGTATGTTTTGGTTTGGTTTTTTTGTGTCTATCTGTTAAGTAGCTCTGTGCTCATCAGAGTTTAGATTAGGACACAGTGTTTGTTGTTCCAAATATATAACTATACTTAGATCTGCCTCTCCTGCAGTCAGGAGGGATCTTGTGTGCTTTTCTTCGTGCAGTGAGGGCATACTTGTAAAAGACAAACTGAATATTTTGATGTCCTAATAGACTATACAATAATATGATATTTCTATCTGGATGATTTATATAATTTCTCAGATGTCAAACTCTTTCTAATTGTAACCTAGACAAAGACTGAACCCTCTACGAGTTTGTCAAATTCATTTTTAAAATATTCTAGAGACTAGGAGATCTTGTATGATGGCTATAGTTTGTTTTGATAAAGACAAAAATATTAACTCAGGTGAGGGTGGCTTACTATTTGAAAAGCACTTAGAATACCACTTAAAATGTCACTGAATGGCATAATTGGAACCCTCCTAAAGCCTTTAATATTATATGTGCAAACTTGACCTTTACATGACATACAAAGATGGAGTAAAAGAAAAAAAGAAGTAAAACAAACAAAAACTGTATAAAGCTATAAAAGGAATTCACACTAAAATAATTCCTTCTCTATTTTGATTTTTTTATCAGTGTTTCCTAAAACATGTCAATACTCTCCAAACAATGGGCAAATTAAAATATAATAAAACTACTAGTGAGAGAAGTTTTCCAGTTAAATAATGTAAATTTGGAAGATTAGAATATTTTATGAGCACTTTAAAAGAAGCTTAAATTAATCTTTTAAAATTAGACCAGTACTACATTAAGACAGTTTCATGCAGGACTATAAACACTAGGAGGTACTGACATACATACACAGTATGTCATCAAGGATTTGTCTGTCCCATCATAAGAATGAAAAAACGTTTTGAATATGTTCTGGCACACTGATGGTTCTAGACTGGAGGTTCAGAGGTTACAAAAAAGGAAAATCTTTAAGTAATTGAATATGTCCATCCATCATATGCCACAGGAATTGTATAAATATTGGTAAGATTTTTCCTTCCTGAAGGCTTTTGGAATAAAAGCAGCCTTATGATTGTCCTGTGGTTAAAGGACTAAGAGGTGGAGATTGTTTAAAAATATGGGGAAAGCAGCTGGGGGAATTCAGTACATCATTATGTAGCCGATATGAAAGGTTTAAGAGTCTCTGGCCTTATGTAGCAAAGGTGACTTCTGCTGATGTTAATCTGGTCTTCCAGGAAAGATAAACCTTGTCAGTATTTTAGAGTTGTTCATCTTAGTACAAGTAAATGTGCATACACTGCGGGGAAGATATCATAGTAGCCTGGCTAGCATTATGGTCTTTGGTAAACCAAACCAAAAATCTAAAAAGAAGAGCATGAAGGTATAATTCACTACTAAATGACTTGAAAATGAAAGTCTTTCACTCAGCTCCTGAAAAGCTTTTCCTTTTATGCTTATTAAATGACAGAAGGTAATTTACAACAGAGGAACAAATGTAAAATTATTAATTATGTTAATATTTACAGATTTAATAGTACTAGCATTTTATTTGGTTATTTTACACCGTGAGGGGAAATCTTTTCTTTGACAGATTTTTATAACCACGATATGCAATCTAATGTATTACTACAGTAAAACCCTGTATGATTGAAACCAGATGGAATTAGATGTAAACTGGAAGATTATTATAGTCATCTTTATTAAAAACATACTGCTCGTTCTCATCTTTTATGACTCTGTGCTTTTGTTTTTGCTCATTTATGTTAAATCCTCCAAATTATCAGTCCTAAAATGTTGATGTTTTTGTTAAACACTTTTTTTCTGCTTTATTCTGTTAGTCTGATAGCAGATTAACAGCTATTGATGTTTGTTCAGTAGCATAATCTTATGAAAACAAAACCTGAGGAAATATCAGTCACATTTTAAAACTTTTTTTACTGAATATTATAGAGAATTTCATCAAGTGCACCTTTCCAATTGTCTTACATTTAATGAAGATGGAAGGCAAAAACAAAGCAAGAACAGTAAATTAATTTAGTGAGCTAAGAAGGGTTTACATGCTACAGAATGGGGAAAAATAGTAGGGAAGGAGTATATAAATTGTAGATAGTTCCTAAGTACTCCTGCTGACTCCTTCATCCAAAGGGATTAATAATAAAATAGAATATGTATAAGATTAATGTATCTGATTTGAAATGGACAAATACTGTCTTACCTAAATTGTTGAGTGCATAAACTAATGTATAGAGTAACTGATTTTCAAGGTGAAGCCTTAAAGATAATTTTTTTTATTGATAAAGTATTTTTGAGAAAGAGATGAAAGACTGCTTATGTAAATATTAGAGCTCAGTATCCAGAGAACATGATTCATTATTTCACCATTCTCTGAAGGATACTTTAAAAGGATCCGCTTCGTTTTCCTACTTTCAGAAACAAAGAATTACATAGCACTGTGTGTCCTTAGAAATTTTGCATAGTACTGTTCTACTTTGGGAGAAATTTATCACTGATTATCTTTCTTGACCTATATTAAGATGCTACTAGAGTTGTTACACTCTCTTGGACTTTTTCTGTAGGGTTTTCTTTTACCCTCGTTTTAACACTAATGTTAAAAATAGTATGACATATTGTGAATTCAAACTGTGATTATATTCCCATCACCTGTTTTCGGTCTATAGGTCTCCTCCTGTCACGCTACTTGATTTCTGTTTGAAGAGAAATTTTAGAATTTAAAAGCTGAAACTTTATTTACAGGCATTCAAAGAAGAAAGTCTTGGTGCAAGAATGAAAAAAAGTTTCATATAAAAGGCATTGGAAAAGGAGATTATTTTTTTTAAAGCATCATAAAGTGGTGAAGTTCTTGCACAATTACCTAATTTGAGTTCTAATTTATGTAATCAAGCTGGATGCATCTGCTGATCTGACTGAGACTTTTTTTCTTTTTGCTATTCCTTAATTTTTATTTTTTTTTTTTCCTTTGGTATACTTTATATTTCACATTAGGGATATTGGTCTAAGGCAAGATTTATCTGTTACAGAACTAGTGCTCATGCTTTTATTTCATGGCCTGACTCCTTGCTTTACTATACACTATCACAGTTGTTTTCCTTCTGGCAATCTGTTTTTTCACTGAATTGCCTTCAAACATGTCCCTGAGTGTTCTACCTGATTACCACTTTGCAGTATCAGTGTTTTCTCCCTCTGTGATCTCCCTAACTCTGCTATGCTTCTCTGTTGTTTGCCAGTTCTCAGGTATAACAAATTTTCCTCCTCCTGTGTGATTAAAACTAATAACATAGCCACCTGCCACCCTTTTCCTATATCCTACATATCACCATAAGTCCTTTTGGGGTTTTTGCTATGGTCCACAGCTTTTCTGTCATCTTGGAAATACCAACCCTGTGTCTTCCTTGCACCTTCATCATATTCTTCACAGTGTAAACCTCTTTCACAGCTGCAGGTGTTCTTTCAGATGATAGCTTTGTCTTTGTGTGGTGATGCACTTCTCATCCCTCCTTGCCCCTTCCACCCACCTGGCCCAAACTATACAGCAATCTGTGGAGATAAGGTGGTAAGCAACTGTTTACTTAGTCTTTACATTGGGCATAAATTGTAGAAAGCATATTATGTATCTTCTCTAGTACCAAATTCTTATACTATGAGAAGTTGTGACATGTTTGGTTTGTTTTTTTGGGGGGTTGTGGGGAGGGGGTAGTGGATTGTTTGTGGTTTTTTTCACATCAATTCAATATATTTTTATATTATTTGAGAATCAGTTCTTTTCTGCTGATCATAATAGTTACTTAATATTTACTTCCATATACTCTCAATCAGACCCATGCTGGAATCATTCCAGAAATGTTGGTTAATATATTTTAGCAAGATACTGGAAATTTTATTCTGTTACAACTAACACCAGGGGGGAAAAAAAAAAGTTTCTTTACAATTATTCAGTAATGATTAATCTAGTGTTGAATAATAATTTTTAATTTCAATTTCTTGAATATATTTATTAATTTACCTCCTACTAATATGCTGCTTTAGATGCCACTATTTTGAATTTATTTCTGTACTTAAGTATCATTTGCATAATGGCATTAAGAGGTCCACTCATGAGTTTTTTGTAGTGGTATGTTGGACAGAGTGGATAGGTTGTAATTAGTGGCATCTGACCTTCAACTTCATTAATATGCAAATAGAAATACTACAGGGTACAAAAGCATGGTGCTATTAAAACATTCACTGCTGTGTGTATCGGATATTTCAGTCATGGTGGCTTGTTATTTATATATTTAATTCATATAATGTACTTCATAGAAGTGTGTGTGTGTGTGTATA
>NW_020799113.1:5977540-5998236 GCF_003259725.1 Athene cunicularia
CTTCCTCTCAATAAACCTAGCTAACTCTTAAGTCCTATACATATAAAGCAAACATCTTTCAGGAAGCTGGAATTCAGAATATATAATTACAGACAGATTTTCATTCTTGTATGCCTAATTAGTGTGTGTGAGAGACAAATGACAATGTGTAAATTTGTACGGCATTAAGGGATATAAGGATCCTCTTAACATGTAATTTAATTAAATCTAGTGTTATATGTACTCAAATAAAAGGAAAGTTCTAAATCTCTTTCGTAACTCATTTGGTTAATACTATGTCAGAGATTACTTCCCCTCTGCTACTCAGACTGCTAATAAATCACTAGCCTTTGTTTTGGGTGGTTGGGTTTGGGTTTTTTTTAGTTTAGCATTATCGTTTCAATAATTAGATACATACCATTGGTGATAAATGTGGCAGTGCTTTTACCTGTTATCCTTTCTATCTGTCCAGTTAGAGAAACAGCCTAACTTCCTCATGAGCAGGCCAACTTTAAATGCTGTTTGGTGAAGGGGTTGGGAAGGGGTAGGTGTTTTTCTACTTTTCTGTCTCATGTTTCATTGGGACTGCAAATCTGAACCAAATGCTGTTCACTTTCTAGGTATTTGAGTGTCCTTCAGTTCTAGGGGAACTTGAAAAAAATTATTGTAACCCGGCTCTTTTTAATCAAGAGTGGCTGAATTTGTCAGTAATTTTGAATATTATTCTGTCTTTAACATGTATACATATATATTTATATCTTTCACTAATAGGGATTTTGTTTACATTTTAGAGTAATCAAGTTAATATGACAGGTTTTTAAATACACTAGGAAGACCTACAAAAGTGTAAGAGGACAGAGATCATGGAAAGGAAACAGAATATTTGAGAGAGGAGAAAAGCTAGTGTTGTCCGAACTTGATTGTCCAACGTATTCTATGTACTATGCAAAATGGTGGAAATATTTGATAGTTTCTGGGTTTTTCTCATAAAGGCAAAGGCTGCATTAACGTCTTTTGTAACAGTTTGAGTTATAGCACATGCACAATGTTTGGGAAAGTTAGTCATGTTCATAATCAGTAAAAATGTTTGTGGAAGAAAAGTAATATGAATCGGGAACATGATGTGGGTACAATCTCCTCGGCAGTAGTAAAAAACATAGCATGGATAAGGCTCCCTGATACTACTATACAGTCTTAAGCAGTTAAGGGTTCGTACAAATTGTTTATTCTGGAGATCAAAAGCTAGTATTGTAGTTCTCAACTCACGCAGAATGTAAGAAATTAAAAATCGAGTTTGCTTGTGTCTTTTTGTTTGGGTTTTTTCCTCCTCCTGTTTCAGAAAATGTTTGTCTCCCAAAACTCTTGTCTGAAATTAAGAGCTACAAGACATTCTGTGATAGTGGTCCCTCAGCTCTGTGGCGGAACTTGCTGTTTCTGAAAGAGATGATATGACATGGTTGCCTCTCACAGCCGTATGACACTAAGTTCTTTCCAGTTGTATGCTCTGTTTTGCGCAGTTATAGTCACTAGCCCAAATAGCCATGTGCTATGTTCTCCACTATGTCTTTATTGCTTTTGGCTAGAAAATCTAAGATCTAGTCTTGCCTTCCTCCTATGAAAGAAACCCCTAACTCCAAGTAGAACATCTGTTTAAAACAAACTAAACCAAGCAAAAAAATCTCTCTAGCACCTCAGAGGGTAGATGTCACTTGAAAGGTAGTATTCAGGATTGTAATTCTTCATTTGGGGACCCTGCCTCCCCCAAAAATATTGATCTGAAATTACAGTCAGGTCACCATACTTTATTTAGAGTTAGATACCAGGCTTGTTGCACGTGATCCACAGTACAGCAGTCAGGTGGCATACAGGCAGCCTTGCCTGTACCACTCTTTTTTTCACAAAGTAACCAACATTTATGTTGTCCACATATACTGTTTCTACCATCCATTACAGCTAATAAGACAGGTTGGAGTAGGATTTTAGGATGTATGTCTACATATGGAGATGCAGACTCTTCTATAGAAAGATGCATCTTTTTTACTTAAGTTTTAAGGATGAAAGATCAGGACTCCTGAAAGCATTTGGGAATCTGAAAATGAAAACACTCATCCAATTTGATTATTTTAACTGGATGAGTGGTTAGATGAACCTTGAAGTTCACAAGTCTTTCAGAATCTCTGCTTTAGATCCCCTTAACTCTTACAGTTTAATTTTTTTTTGGTGTACTTTAAGAAAAAAATCTGTATAAAAAGTTTTATTCAAATAAATTAATTTTAAAAAAATTTTGTTTCTAAAAGCCTGTACAGGCATCTTTATGCTTATTCTCACTTCAGACATGGTCCAATTTTGTATATGACTTAAGAAGAGGAAAACCGCTTTCATCTAAATAAAGTGACAGTGCACAGACGCCCCAGTCACTCTTAGTTCTCTCTTGTACCTTAAAACTTACCAAACCTATCAAGAATTTTAGAACTGAGTTATCTGGAAGTTACTCATCATCAATTGCAGCTGAAATCCATCAATCTTAGCAATAAATTGCTTTGAATTAATGTAATCAGATTTACAGTAAAATAATCACTGGGATCAAATGAAAAAGGAAGAACGTATGACACAATATAACTGTGTGGGACTTCAATTCCTGGGAAGGGGGCTGGTGGCAGCTCATAAACTTTAGCTAATAATTATGAAGGTTTTTGAAATCATAGTCAGTGTTTTGGACAGCAAGAGTAGAAGTTACAGAGAAATAAAAGTGTTCTGTAACTTTACAAAGGCTTACATTGCATTACATATGGAAACCAACAATAAGTCATAATGAAATTTTTCATTTGACAAGAAAGGAGTTTCCCTTGCATGCATAGAAAAAAACCCACCTGTAAACACTGTAAAAGAGTGATTAGATTCTTGTTAGTGTAACATACCATCATGATCAGTGTGATAGAAAATTGCAGTGAAGATTATATTGATTTGCCAGTATATATGAAGAATTGATTACCAAAAAAAAAGGATTACAAAAAAAAAAACAAACCCAAATCCGACTAGTTATTAGCAGTGCATACATAACCAGCACATGCAGCCTGACATGAAGAACCAGGGTTTTTCATGCCCACAGAACTTGAATCAATAGGAAAGTTAGAACACGGTGCCTGCAGTCATTCTCTTGTAGAATTTGGATATCCACACCGTGTTGTGTAAGGTAGTGCTAGACAGGTTTCTCGTATGTGAGGGTAACTGTTGTGAAGTAATTTGTGATCCTGTTCTCTGCACTAGAAGAGCTCTATGGTGTGTTTATGGAGAGAGATGATTATTGGAAAAATTCTGAGTTCCAAAAATAGCTCCAAAAAAATAGCTCCAAAAAAAGAGCGGTTTTTGTCTGTGAACGTCATCTGTCTTACTCTGAACACAGCTGTTTCAGAATCTACTGAAGACAACATGAAAAGAAAGTGTAGTTCAGCAATTTCAAGTGCTTAGTCCTACTGTGAAGACTGGATATTAAGCCTGGTCTTAAGGTCAAGAGAAAGGAGAAGGGGAAATAGGAGTCCTCCCTCATCACCTCCCTTAGCTGTCTTACACAAGTAGTAGCCAAAGTAGTCACTGTGTTCCAAGGGCTGTGGTCACTGTACCTTTATCTCATGCATGGGACCTGCTGTATTATTCTATTATCTTTCTTATTACTGGACAGCATACGAAGAAAGCAAAAGGTATAAGCCAATGCAATACCATCTTAGTTTATTTTACAGATGGTTTTTAGTAATTTCTGTCTCTTCAAGCATTCAGGTGATATGTTCTAGGACTTTTTGGTGGTTTCAGCATTAAGATGATATTTTTGAAACATTTAAAAAATTTTTAAAAGGCAAGATACTAATTATAAAATTCATCTAGCTGAGTTCAAAATAAAACATATAGTCTTCAGTGGCCTTTAAGACTAATGGCTTGAATCAGTACTGGTAGAAAAAGTTTCTTTACAATATATGAGTGATAGTTAAAAGGATGGGCCACTTTTTTACCCTACATCATCCTGTAGTGTACAGAAACTGCACTGTCAGAGATACTTTCTGAAAGTATACCTTACAAACAAAATAAATTAAATAATATATATATATTTCTAGTTCTCATATGACATCTTTCATATAGCCTATTGCAGAGTGCTTAAAGATGCTTTGAGGATGTACAAGTGAAAATCTCTGAAGCAGAACTTAGTGAAGGGTTAGGTGGAGTGGAAATGTTGTCTTAGAATACATGCCGTGTATTAAGTACTCCTAATGCAATACCTTGAATATTCTAAGGTCTTGCAATAATGAGGATTGAACATTGCCTCGAAAAATGTACTGTCTGTATTGTGTACCACATTAGGAAAGAATCTTTCAGAATGTTTGATTTATTCACTAAATAATAATCACACCTGTATTTTGCTTCAGTATTAAAAGCAAGTGCATTAAACAAGAAGATACTTACTATAATACATGTGCCATCCTTCAAAGTTTCATGTCTCTTGAGTACTTTATCTCTTATGAACGTCTTTAAATGCTGGAGAAGTGTCAAAAATGTTTTGGTTTTCATTTTGAATTACTCTGGGTTTGGAGGGTTAAATGACACGTTCACATCCATTCCAGGCTTATATATCAATCATCTATATAAATCACATTGCTAAAGCTCTCCCTTATCTGCGTGCACAACAGTCATAGTAAGTTCTCTTTGATCAATAAGCAACTTCTCACTTGAAACACTCATCTCCCAAGTGGGTACAGCCAGATTGCTAAGTGACTGCTAGATTGCTATTACCGCGGTGTGGTTTGTACTCACTACAGCCTGACAGAAAGCAAAGCTTAGAAGATAAGTAAGAAACTGCACAGCTAGAGGATGTGTATGCTCTTTAGAAAGAATATTAGCAGCATTTTGGGCTCCCTATCTCAGCCCTTGCTGTTGCCCTTGGCATGATCAGAAAAGGTGTATTTAATTGTTATTCAATGAAGTAGAATAGCTGTGACTGCTGTTCCAGGCGGTGTTAGCACCATGCAATAAGCATCTCTCCTATGTGAAGACACAGGTAGAATGTTAGTGGTCTATATCTGCGTTTTTCCTTGTGCTGGCTTGCTTGTTTTGTTTTAATTTTTAAAAAGGGTACCTTAGATCAGGAGCTGTAGTTGAAATTAGTTTTAAGTTAAACAGGTGCAATGGTGTGAAGAGAAAGATCAGGATTTAAAAAAATAAGTCCCATATTCCTGCTAAAAACTGAAATTCTTTGTTTGCAATTCTGAAGGCTATGTGACATTCAACGGCCTGTAGTGTTACATGGCATGTCCAGTGTTACAAGATCTATAATTAAAACTAAAATACAAATGAAAGGCTCTGATGGACCAGTTAAAATGGTAGATCCCAGGAATCAGGTAGTTGAATGCAAAATTTCTTTACACTTGCCAGATGCAATATCTTTTTGGATTAAAAGATTTTGATATCCCATCGTCACGGATACATCTAGACACAATTTATACCTGAAGCGTTTTTATACAGATTATAAAGTTATTATTTTTGATCAATGCAAATTTTTTACTTTCACCTACGAACCAGAAATGAAGCTGGGTAAACTGTGATGAATAGTTCTCATGAAATCCAGTTCCCTAACTGGCTGGGTGAACTTTCATTTCCAAGCTCCTCTGGTTTTCACTTATATGAAAGCCAATTATTTGGAAGTTATGCCAGGGAAATGGAATGTCTGCAAGATCAGAGACTGTATTTTCAAGGCAATTACTTCATGCTTCATTGCTTAAAGGATATACAGATTTCCTTAAGACTTTTTCTGTCATTTGATACCAACTATCTGTTTCTACAGTTACAGAGAATATGAAAATATAGAGCAAAGCTGAAACTGTCATCTGCATGACACCTCGTTTCTAGAAACCTTTGTATTTTACATGTGCTTTTAAAAAATATTTTTTTAATTTAACCTTGTACGTGTCAAACTCAAAGAATTACAGAATTAGTATAAGAAACTGCTAAGAAACACAAAACTTAGAGTGTCTAATTATTCTGAATATTTAATTCTTTTGAACAATATGCTTCAGAAGAATCATTATCACAATGAATTCCCTGACATTATCTATTATTTACAGAAGTGGCTATTCATGCCAATGTAACCTCTGGCATGATAAATGGGTTAGTAAATCCAAAGCATATGTGCCCTTTTGGTAGCAGATGGCAGGCTAGTGTCAGTTGAGACACTCTGAATTCTCTAGTGGCCTTTACAAAGTTCATAGTTATTTAAGAGACTATTGTAGCATTTCTATTTCAGAAAAGGTCAATAAATATAATAAAAATAAACATACAAGTAGAAACACAAATAATTATTTTTATGTTGTTTTTACACATAGAACAGATTCCTGTTTTTTTTCAACTCAATATGAAATTCCACTTGCCTTCAGTTTTGCCAAGATTTCATTCAAGGGCTGTGTACTAATGAAAACATTTCAAAAATCCATGAATAATATTTCTCACGTACTCTTTAACACTTTGTGTCTTGTGGAATTAGGAAGTGGCCATGCTTTTCTTGGTTTATTGTATTATAAATGTTCCTCGTTTGTATGTAGCTACAAATATCTGTTCTTATTTTGTTACTATGGTATAAATGCAGGTTATCTGTGTTCAAATATAATTTTACTGTATTCCACTAGGAATCACTACTATCATCAAATCTTACAATGCCTTTGTGTATTTCAGAAATGGTATTGTTGGACTAATGTGATCTATTCTAGAGTATGGTTTTATGCTTAGAAAAAGCACTATGTTTTTAATTCTAAGAATTTCAAATAAAGAATCTGTTGAAAAGTAGCATTTTAAAGATTCTGCATATAATTAGAATTTGAATTTTTGAATATATTAAGAGAAACAAAAGATTGTTTTAGAACAGTTTAGGGTTATTTCCTGCGTCTAGTTTTATCTTATGGCACTGGTAGATTTCATATTGAAAATGTAGGGCTAGCTAAGCAGTAAAATGCTGTTTCATGATCCTTTTGATCACTAGATATAGTATCAATTATTTTTAAATTAATTATGTGCAAGGCATTGTGCAGAGAAAGATGAAGTAATAACAAAAAATTAATGGTTTTATTATCTTTTCCTGGGAATTTGGAAACTTCCTTTGGCTACCTCTGCCTTTGATTCATGTAACGTAGTTGCAGAAATTGAACAGAATTTTCTAAAGCTTTGAATAAACTTTCTATTAGAGTCTAAGTTTCCTCTAAGTATTGTGACAGGTCAGAAGTAGTGGGCGCTTAAATATGAAAATACTGCTTAGAGTTTCTTTTCTTCGATGAACAGATCGCCTAGAGAGTCGTCCTTGTTAGCAATAATGCTCTTCCATGAGTGATTGTCATTCCAAACATGTTTTCTTCCTCAGATCAATCAGAAATGCTAAGCATGAACAAGACTGAGGAAATCATCTAGTGCCTAGGGAGTCTAACAGTGTGTTTGGGAAAGGAGGGCAAACTAGCAAAGCTACATTTCATGTTCTGGGAGGAGAGCTGTAGAGAAAAGCAGAGCCTGGGTTTGTGGCAAATATTTAATAGTCACAATCTTATACTGGATGGCACTCAACAGCATTGGTAACTCTCTGGGAGTGTAGTCTAATTTGCTAATGGGAGTTGTGATAGACTTTAGGTCTGTTCATTAGAAGACAGTTTCCTGTCTTTGATTATTTTTTTTTTTTTTCCTGTTGAAGTCTCCATTGATTTCAGTAGGAACTTCAGCACATGCAGATCAATGACAGGATATGTACTGGTGATGTAGTTGCTAAAAGGAACAGTAAGTAATATATAGTGGACTGTGTACTCTGGCACTTTTCTGGATGCATTTTCAAATTGCAGAGGCTTTAGAAAACGAAATAAATAAATGGCTTTGAAAAAAGCCGTAACTGTTTGCTTAGGGAGCCGTGAGAAGGGAGCAATAAAGAAAAAAATATTTTGGGGGAAAGAATCTATAGAGCAATATAATAATTTTCCTGAAAAGAAGAAAGGTACTAGTTGTTTCCTGAAGTGCATTATTTTTAAAGGGCATGCCGAATTTGTTTTCTAACAGCTGACAGTGAAAATTTGTGGTAATTTTGCAGTAATTTTACGTTAAACATCTGCCATAAATGCCTCTACTGGACATAAATCTTTCAGTTATGAAGGGATTGCTGTATGCATTAGACCAACTTAGGAAAATGGATTCTTACATAAGTTTCCCAAACTGAGAGAATAAAATGATTGATGTTATCTAGAGTTGAACCAATATAGTAATTACATGTCTCTATCCTCTGTAACAGTGTTCTTTGTACCTTCATTTGATAAATTCCCTAGATGTTTTTGGAAACAATATTTTATCTGTCCTCATAAAAACTTCCGTATCTCTATGTGTTTTAAATCAGTTAAAAAGAATATTTTACAGTTAAACCCAAATACCACTTTTAGAATTGTATTAACTATGGTTACATTACACAGAGCTATATAAGATGGAGGCTTGAAATTCTAAACATGTACTCTTATATCTATATAATCTCTAAAGGAAATATTAAACCATATTACCATGGATCTCTTGAGACACAAGTTCATTCTCTTTTCAACTTTGTACCATTCAATGCTTTTGTGGTAATATGAATTTCTGCTGCTTTTATGTTCACCTTACATGCACAGAATTACGTATTTAACCAAAATTATCATTGAAATCATGATTGCCATTCACAAAAATCAAGTAGCTCTTCCTCACAAAAAGGTACGTGTGCATACAGGACACGCTCATATTGACAGCAGCTTCTCTTAAAGGGGTTATCTGTGGATTGCATAATTAACTAGCCTCAATTAAAAGATTGAGATGCAAGTTTATTAAGATAATTCAGAAGCAGATTTAAGAAATACCTATGTAGTGCACATACAGAGACTATTTGTGTCACAGCAACCCGAGGTTCAAATTTCCTACCTATCTGGCTGCACTAGAGCAACTGTACAGGGGTGGTGATGTTGGGGAAATAATTAGTTTTTCCTTGCTCTGCAAATTTTGGATTCCATCTTGTGGATGTGTCTATGTGGATGCATCCTTGAAGCAGCAGAATAAATCAGGCACAGGTAATTCTGGTAACCCAAGAAGACTTTTCATCTCCACTTCCTGTGGCTGTTAATAGAATATCTCATTTTTCCAGAAGAGGTTATAATAGAAGTCTCATGTGACCGATTGCTAAGTGACGCTATTATTGACATAAAGTATTTCAACGTGACTGGCAGCAGGGGACTGGTGATGCCAGAAGTTTTTCAAATACACTTTCTATCATTATTAAGCTCTCTAACAGATAATTTTCTGGCCAAGCATAAGGTGGGACTTTTGTCTGTAAGTGAAGATGGCTGAAAGAGAACTAATTCTATATTCAATTCAAACTGTATTCAATAGGTGAATACTGGGAAAGTAAATCCATTTGGTATTGCTTTTCGGGTCAAAACAGTTTGATGTAATTGGATTCTTTGTTTCAAACATATTCCTTTTTCACTTCTGTGTTAAACATGTGCAAGTGTGTGAGTTCTCATAGTTGAGGAATGAAAAATTTCTGATATTAGTAGTTTGCTTACATTTCAAACTGCAATCACTTTTCATAACTATGAGTTATATCATGTTGTAAAGCATGAGGTATTAACCAGATCGCTTTACTCAAGCATCACTTGACTGATAACTATGCTCGTACACCTCAGTTTGGTTCTACAGCTGTAACAAAACATTAGTGTTAATTGCAGTTTTGTGGCATCTTTACAGTTTGTCATTATTATTGTCCTAAAACACATATGGTACTGCCAGGCTGCACAGAGCCAGAATCTGGGGAACATTTTAGTTGTAAAAGGGCCAGTGAGAGTAATGTGAGTATAGAGCAGATGAGGCTGTGTTGCATGATTTGGTCACGGTGTTGCGCCATTGTGCCTGGCTCAAGTGTGCCTTTTACCAGCTCTAAGAGCTGAAAACATTTGGAGAAAGGAGAAGGAATAGTCCAAGAATTAAAACTGAACACTTGATGTCACCAATAATCAGGACCAAGTAAACTGCTTTTTCCTGATCCCTGATATAGCAAAATTGACCTGCATGGCTGAAACGACCTGAGCTAGGTTGGGAATGGAATAACCACAAAGGTACATGTATTATTAATTGTTCTCTTACCTAAACTTCATTTATAGATTTAATTGATGGTCATCAATTTCTCATTTCTCTTTGGGACAAGTATGTGGGACTATTTCTTTCATGGTATTAAACTTGTATTCACTAGATGACAAAATCTATACCCCAAACTGCTCTTCTGTGGTGCTAGCCATTTATATTCCTGTGTATGGCTTGACAAGATACAGAAAAAAGTGCTTTTGTGCATTTTTTAACGTTTTCTGTTGAGTAAATATTATTTATACAGTGTGTACAACTAGGGAAAGAGATTATGTTAATAAGACAATAAATATAACTTATTTTAAATATCTAGTTTCAAAACCCAAGAAGCTTCTAAACTGACATTATAATAATTTTGAGGATATACCAGATGTCAAGGCTAAGAACTTATCTTACCAAAAATAATTGTATTTGTGATGGTGAGGAATAGGATGAGGAGAAATTAGATTTATTTTTTTGTTCAGAGGAGAAATATGGCATGCTCACACTCAGAAAAAGTAGCCTTGAGGGTAGAAAGGAAGTTGAAGAATGTTAAAAAACCAAACCAAAACAAAAACAAAACCCCACAAAACAAAACTGTGACAACTTGAACTATAATTAATAAAGTTTCCCTGCATATTTTCTGATTAAAAAATCAGAATACCTAAAAGTTCCACTATCCTCTAAAATATTTGATTATGAGAATATTCATTCATTAAGGACCAGCACATCCAATCTAATATTAATCATCTAAGGTCATTGGAGTGAGCATCAGAGGGCTAAAGTCAATCAGATACCAAGTTCCAATTAAAATACAAGTCAAAAATCACATGAGGCACAGTGTTTCTCCTACTGAAGTTAATGAAACAGCTTGCAGTCTCCTCACTGGTGTAACAGAGCTTGTCCTACAAAGATGCTGTTAGGTTTTGCTGGGGAACCGTACATATTGTAAATCATGGCCTCATCATTGATTAAGAAGATGAAGATATCAGAAAACTGAAGCTGTTAAAAATGCGAGACCGCTAAATAATTTATAACTTGCTATTTCTATCGCCTTTATGAGGCAATTAAATTCATAACAATAATACTTTCATCTGAGGTACCACATTTGGCTTTAGAAGGTCTGGCACTGGCATCACATGATGGAATCCTTAACCACTTCTGTCTGTTCTCTGTTACTATTTAGGTACTTCTAATTCGTTGTCTCACTCCCATGATCTGACAGTGTAAGTTACATCTCTGTTGCTCAGCTGTTAAGTGTATTCCCCATACTAGAAATTATTTATTATACTGGCACATGGCATATCATCTGTCATGTCTAAGTGGAGGAAAGATCTTCCTGCAATGTCTTTCCTGCTCTTTAATCTTTCTGTGGAAAGCTACATCTTTCCCTTCAGACTACTAAGGAGAGTGCTTGAAACATTTATTTTAAGCTGATGACTTCTTTCCCCCACCACTACATTGGGTTCACAGGAGTAAATTTGCGTGCTTTGGGGGTGTAGCACTAGAAGTTGATCACATAATAGTTTTTCAAGTGTTTTGAGGTTAAATATAGTTACTAAAATCTGAGCTGAGTGTTTGCACATGAAAGATATTTGAGTTCAAATTTTTCTAGAGTTCTACTGGAGTTAAAAATCAAATTATTTTCAACATATGATGTAACAAGGTAACACAGGCTTTTTACTGATAGTATAAACCTTAATGGTGTCTTGCTTGGGTTTAAATAGATGTTTTATTGCCTTTATCATCACTTAATGAATGGAAGATTATTTTGTGCAAAGGCAAAGTGACTCTCAGAGATCTGCTTAATTTGTTGACTGAAATTTAACCTATAATCTCTTTTCCGTACTAGGATTTTCTCCACAAAACGTGTTAAAATCTCCTTTAACAGCCAGACTATGTACTGTAATATTACTGTTTGTGACCGTTGTGTCTTACTAACAATACAAATATATTCAGCATATGCCTAATACTATCATTCAAATTGTACCAACTTTCTGGACAAGTTATGAAGGATTTTGGTTTTGGTTGGCTTTTCCTATCTCCTGTGTGTCCCATTATTCCCTGCATTTCTACTTCTAAGTTGCTAATAACTTGGGAATTGTTGTTTCCATTTAATGAAATACAATCAGGGTTACCCATTTGTAATATTTTATAATTTAAGAGTGCTAAATATAGATCAGAGGCTTTGTATGGTCTTTGTTGTTGCTGGCATTTTGTTTTTATAACTCTTATTCCCTAACACACAATTAGATGGAAAACTTTATCTTTTGTATTTTCATTTTGATTGTATAATTTTACATCATAATGCTTAAATATCACCAGGAGCTAAAAGGTAGCTTTCTTTGCCTGAATTGATTGCAAAGTATTGTAAACCTTAAACTTTTCCAAGTAGCTGAAATAATGAACAATGAAACTGTAAGAGAGATGTTTGAGCAGTTCATTTAATTAAAAGTGAATGAGACCTATTTTAAAATTAGATTACAAGAACGGTACAAACTTTAGGTCTTAGAAATTGGGCCAGGGTTTTATATTTGAGTTACTCATAATGGATTAGATCTTCCAGTCACTGTTTTCCTTCCTAACATGATTGTGAAATCTTCAACAAATTGGCAAATGTTAAAACAACTGGGAGGAAAAAAAAAAAAAAAAGGAGAAAAGAAAATAATTCAAGTTCATTGATATTTCATAAATTCTATCCTTGTCCTGTTTTGGTCAAGTGTGTTGAAATGAATAATTGCTCTGTTTTATGTAATTTTTCATTTCTTATTGTACATGACTTAAGTTTGAAACTTAAGCATGTTGTTCGTCTCTTGCAGAAATTGTTTGTCATGTAGGTGGTATTTCACAGAGTGTTCAGTCATTCCCAGAGTGGAAATCTGTGACTGCCATCTTCATGGCAAAATCTCTGCATTATTTAAACATATATTCTGCCTTCTGTTGACATCCCTAGGTACAAAGTACAGTACACTAATTAGGTCCCGCATGCTCCTACTATCCAGATTACATTTATATAAAAAAAAAAAAAAAAAAAAAAAAAAAAAATCCTATAACAAATTATGACCAACAGTGCTTATCCAGATCAAAACCTGAATTTGATCAAGTATTATACTTGCTAATTTTGCACAAACAACAAAGAATTAAAACAGTCCAGAAACTAAAGAAGATTTTGTATCCCAGTCATTACTTCATCTTACATTTCTGTAGTGTTTTTAAACACCACCAGACGTTCCCCTTCATGAAAATGTAAAATTTCATGAGATGATATGATAGAAGTTTTGCGGAATATGTAACTGCCACACAAAACTGGATTTAAGGTTAGGTTATTTTTTACATCTTGTTCCAAAGGGACTACTGGATTTTTAGGGAGAGAATAGATCATACCTAGGGTCATATTTTCCAAACCTCTAGAAAGTGCGGGTATCCTGAATAGGAACTTGCATGCAGATATTTGGTTTTGATAGCGAATACTAAACCTCTGTTACCTGATTTTTTTTTCTAACCTCTCCTTAAAAGAATATAATTTTTATCTTCATACCTTTATGTGGCAAATGTGTTAGTTGCATGAGAGAGTGCTCTTTAGTATAAACCTGCTGCCTAATGGTTTCACTGACTGGACTCAGGTTCCTGTGTTTCGAGAAAGAACACACACACACACACACATATTTGCTATTTGCATCCCTGGCAACATTCAGATCTGCATCATATTCCCTTCCCAGTCTTTTCTTTATGAAGGGCAAGTTTTGTAGCCTATTTAATTTCCCTTCATATTGAACCTCTTCTGTGCTTGAGATCATACTAGTTGCATTTGTTCATACTTACTCTAGATCTCTATTAAACCCATTTGACAGCCAATGGAAATAAAGGGAAACTCACACAGCAATTTGGTGGCAGAGCCAAGCAGAGTGTAGATCTCAAGACCACTCTTTTTAAATGGATTATAAATTTGGAAGAACTACAAAGTAAGCATCAGTTAGGGTTTTGCCTGTGACTTCAATCTTTAATTACACCCTGCTGGTATAGATTAGTTATGTAATTTGTAGTCTGATGACTGAAGTAGACATACATTTCACCAGAATTTGGTATTTCTGTGTATTCAGTGAGAAAATAAAGCAATGAAAGTTAGAATACCCCTAAGAGGATCAGCAACATCTGCTGAAGTGAGATAGATATGGAGCCCAGGTGAAGATTCACAACTCACCCCATTATAAATAACAAGACACATTTCTAAAATTATTATTTACACTAGCCTAATTTTTTCTTGGTGATATTTTTATGTTCTGTAAAATAATAGCATAGTACACAACAAAACTAAATAAAAGAAATAGTAGGGTCCTTAAGGAAAGGCAGATTAGAGTAAATTGCAAGCACCAAAGGAATATATTTTGAGAAGACTGTATTGAGATTAACTTTTTAAACTGTACTTGTTATGTATTTTCATAGAAGGCATAAACAGACAATAAAACACCCTTCTGGAAGCCATAAACTGAGTTAATAGCGTTAACTCATGTAGCGTTTCTTCATCTGAGTAAATGGTTAGAATGAATAACACCAAGTAGTATTACATATCTCTGGAATATCAAGACTTGTGGTCTTTGAGATTAAAATACTGCCAAATGAAAAAATACTTTAAACAAACTATAGATTGTTGAGTTCTTCACCAGCCAGCATGAAGGGAGGTGAAAATATCTTGCTGATATGGCTGTGCTTGCAGCACCTTGCAGTACTATGCAGATGCTTTATTACATATGTGTGATAATGGATCTCTCAAGGCAAGATACTCCCAGGTGAGCTGACCAAGCACTGGTGAATTCTCAGTCTCAGTCCTGGGCCATTCCCTACATTTTACTTTTCTGTTCATCTTTCTGTGCTATCTTATGTCCACAGGGTCTGTCATAGTCTAGTTTTGTAATACCTAACGGGTTTTTCAATACTGAACATCACTTGACAAAGAGTTGGATTTACATTCCCCAAAGGGTTCATGCACCTCGTACACACCTGCGAGGCCAGACTGCACAGTATGTATTTTGCAGACTGCCAGTTTGCCCATATGTATTGGTTTCATCCACATCCAGGAAGCGTGTTTGGATATTACACAAATGGGGATCCTGGTTTTTGGGAATGTCTCTGTTTGAATGGTAACTTCCTCAGTGAAGGACAATGTGGTAAGTATTTGATGTACTAGCCTTTGTTAGTTTCTCTTTTTTGTGTTTTGTGGTGGTGTTTTTTTTGGTGTTTGTTTTTTTTTCACGTGGCTATGACTGCACCAGGTAACGGTCTGCCAACCACCTCTGAATGGCAAAGGTCAAGTAAAGCTTTACTGGAGCATTAAGTACTCTATGCCATACTGGAGGAAAACTAGTCAAACTGAGAATTTAGAGCAAATGTAAATTTACTTTCTAAAGGAAATTAAAGCTATAGATGTCTCCATAATTTCCTTTCAAACCACTCTGGAAAGGTTTAGCACACACTGTGGTGATTACCATGTTCATCTTGCAGATAGGGGATTTTGGCAATTTTATTGTTTTTATGTGAATGAGATGATTAACAACATAATATTGTAGACCATTCTTACTATCAGAAAACTAGATCTGTATGTTACAGGTGTCTGAAAGAGCAAGTAATTTGCTCAGTATAAGCAAACATAATAATTAGAGCAGGTATGTAATATTACTGCTCCGCTGTAAGAGGAACCAAAAAACAAAACAACCCCAAAAAACTAAAGTGAAAGGAAAAAAAAAACCCCATAAAATGATACATGCTGCTCACTCTGCTGTGGTCTCCAGAATATAAACTCCTTCTCTTTTCCTGTAATTATCTATTACGTTTACTATAGTTAGCAAAATTCCACCTGCAATTTACATGTCCTGTTTTACATCATTCAAACTTACATCTGTGACGTGCATGTGTGGCAGAAATCAAATAGCGCCATGAAAACTCATTGTATGTAATGAAAAGGGCCAAATCTTTGGAAAAGAAAGAGTTTCATGTCGTTTTTTCACAGTTATGACAGATTCTGGTCAAATAAATCATGTACTGCACTATATTCTCCAGTAGTCTGGGCCTAAATTAACATGGACTAACACTTGGACTTGTCTTACTGATACACATACCTAGAACTGAATTTTGCTGTCCTACTATTACAAATACAGTTCTCAAAATGTTTATCTGATGATAACAGATTCTGGGGGGATAGAGGGAGGGAAAACAAGTAATTGTATTCTGTACATGGCAGGTCTAAGTGTCAGCAGCTTAATTTTGATTTCATTTTATAGTTTATGTCTGGTTTATCATTGTCTTTTTGAGGATCAAAATTTAGACTAAGACTGAATGTTTTTCAAAATCTCTAACTTCTGATTACTTTTGTGTGGTAGACGTCTACAGCAAAATTCTTCTATTGGATTAATTCAGAGTTACTTCAGTGATGTTACTGAAGTATCATGTAATTTGAATCCAGTTAATATTCCAACTAAAATTCCATTTTGTCTAGTGACACTAATTTTTATTTCTATAATTCTAACATGTAATTCATTCAAATAAACCCCTCATTTTTAATTAAGTATTAAAATCACATTAATGAAGACAAGTATTTTCAAAGAAAAATATTTTTGCTTCAGGGAAAATAGATTATTTTTCCTTTAAAGGAGGGGCAAAGATAAATATTTAATAATCAGATAAATATGTTGCTCAGTTCTTAATCTTTAACACGTGCTGAAACCTAAGGGATTAGTATCAGTATTCAGTTTACTAGTGTAAATATTTTGTACTGTGGAAGTACAGTTTATGTTTATTGTGCAGCTAGATGCCATTATGCTCAGTTATATATGATGCAAAATATATGTGGATTTTAGCTAGTGCTTACTATGTTGTTACCAGTTCCATGGGGTTTAAATGTTTAGAGATTTCTTTCTGATATGACTTGACCAGTCATCTAAAGAAAACGTTATGCAGATAAAATATCTACATGCACTCAACCCATTGTATGCCTTTAATTGCAAATTAGGTTCTTGCTGTTTATAGAATAGTCTCTTCCTCTCTTCACTTTCATCATAGTTTTACATAGAACGTGGTAAAGCAGCATCCACTTATCAGTGTTGGTTGTTGAAAAATCCATCTTTGTTTTAAAAAGTGATGAGGTCTTTTTCATTTCTGCACACCATCATGTTAGCTATCCCACTTCAAGTGTATGCTCAGAATAAGGTGTCCGCATACCTTTGCCAGGGAACTGGCACAACTGCATGCCTTTCCAAAGTACCTTCATGCAGGATAGGAAACAAACAGCATCAACAGTTGCAGGGCTGCAAACTTACTGGGGTCACGGAGATGTGGTGGGATAGTTCACGTGACCGGGATGTGGCAGTGGTTGGATACAGGCTCAGTAGGAAGGCCAGGCTGGGACTGCAGCATGACCTTTACATGAGAGAGCACTGGAACATAGAGATCTCTGCCTTTGGATCAGTGATGGGCCGGCTGAGAGGTTATGGATGAGGATTAAAGTGTAGACCAATGAGGATGATGTGGTGGTGGCTATCTGCTATAGTTGCCTAATCAGGAAGAAGCAGATGAGGCCTTCATCTGATGGGGAAGAAGCATCCCTTCCACAGGCTGTTGTCCTTATGGAGGACACCAATGTCTGCTGGAGGCACAACACAAAGAGCACAAACAGTCCAAGAGGTTTCTGGAGTATATCAGTGACAACTTCCTATGAAAGGTGATTGAGGATCCAATGATCCCGCTGCACCTCGTGTTTACAAACAAGGAAGGATGGGTTGAGGACATGAATATTTGGGACAGCACTGGCTGCACTGACCATGAGATTGTGGAGTTCAGGATGCTGAGAGGAGGGAGCAAGGCAAAAAGCAGGGTCATGGCTCTAGACTTCAAGAGCGCACTTTGACCTGTTCAGAGATCTGCTTGGGAGAATGACCAAATTACATTCAAATGCTAAATGCAGCATGGATATTCTTCTAATTTTCATTCTAAGTCTTTATTCAGATACTGTTTTCTTCATTATGCTGGTCACTTATTGCAGAATCATCCTTTCCATATAAGAGAAATTTTACATCTCGTTTCAGTGAGAACAAGAGAGCATTTGTGACAGAACAGAAAACTTTGCCTGTTTTTTCACTGATTGGGAATACATTCCTCCTTCTATGCATGATTCAGTTTTGAGGTCCCACATGAAACCCCCTGTATTGGTATCACTTTTTAATACAATATTGTCCAAAAAGCATAGTTAAGAACATAGCATTGCAATTGCTAATGATTAGGCAACGTCAAATTAAGATTTTTCTTTAGACCACAGGGGCAGTGTCATCTCTCTGCATTTCTGAAAGGATTTCATCACAAAAATCACCGTAAACTGGCCAAATATGTCTGCAGAAACTCCTCAGTCATACTTTTGGCATGCTGAGCACATAAAAAGTGATAGGCTAGAAATAATAAATCATCATTACTGCTATTATCTGAAAGTAGAGACTTAGCTAGTCCTGTCTTCTCTAAGATTTGTTGAATTAATTTCAGTCACAAACATTTTCCTAAAGGAAATAGTTTTGACCCATGAACTCCTGTGCTTCATGGAAGCTTAATGTTTAATTTCTAAAGCACCTGAATGCAATAAATACTTATCACAAAAAAAAAAAAAAAACCCCAAACAAAACAACAACCACAAAAAAACCCCCACCCCAAACCCAACCAAAAAACAACAAACCAACTTGTTTGTGACACTAGTCGGATTGAAGAAATCTTTGAGACAGAAGTGGGTGTCCTAATATGAGAAGAAGCAATTTAGAGACAATCCCAATTTAACTCTGCAAAACCCTTTACAAGGCAGATGAGGTAATCTTTGAAAGTCTGTAGCAAATTCAAGCTAAGAATAAAAACTGCCAGGTAGAAATTCCTATAAAGGTCAGTCAACAAAGGGATAATATTATAATGTGGTTTCATTGTTCACTAAAAGAGAAGGTAGATTTAATTCCTTCAGGGTCAGTAAAGAGATTTAATTGTTAGTATTACGAAAGATTCACCCTGATAAACTTAAAACCTCTAATTGTATTTTCAGTTTTGAACTGTTAAGATTTTAAGTCTTTTTTTGTTGGCTGTTTTTAAATATTTCTTAACTATGTTTTTCCTCCCTTGTCCCCCATACCTAACAGATGACTGTGTTGGTAGGGATATATATATATTTTTTAATTAATAAATAGAAATCTTGAAGCAGAAGTAAAACAATTTATTTTTTTTCACAAGCCTTATCTGATTGATTTAATAATTATTTCCATAGGTTTCAGTGTTTAAGAGGTGATATGTCATGGAACAAAACATTACAGTGTATATACCTGAGCTTTGCCTTCCTGAAGGAGTACATCTTTAGTTTTGCATCTGTATCAGCAGGAATAGATATGGCTGCTGTGTCATCAGCAATCCTGGAAATAATGGAAAAAGGGACTGAACTGATAGTAGCCGCTACAAGCATTTCAGGGGGGCTCTGCATATGGTATTGCAGCTTCTTGGTATATAACTTTCCAAACCCAAATGTAGGAAATATGGTATAATTTTCAGATCTGCTCAGCAAGTCTTCTGCAATGGCTCAGTTGATTCTGGTTCTGGAGAGAAACTGATGCTGTTATACAGTAGATTAGGTGAGATGTGTTCCCCTTCATTCAAAGGATATTACTAAAGATCTCCTTAGAAGCAATGTTTTTTGTTTACCAGATACTGAAAATAATGGAAAAACCTTGAATAGTCCCACATGGTAAATTCTGCTTCTCCCAAACCATTGTAGTATTCCCTACCTTTCCTGCTTTTCCAAGACAATTCCTCATTCTTCTCTCGCCCAGTTTTTCTGGTGAGAACCCTGTGTGCTCTCTCCCTATCTTTTCTGCAGATGCCTCTCATACCTTTGCTCTGCCGTGTGGTAGGAGGCTGATCAGCAGAGCACAAGGAGCAATGAAGCATCGGTGTAACAATGCTGAGGGGTCTCCTATCTTACTACCAATATCCTCAATATATACTAACATTAAGGACCAGAAAAGGCACAACTGAGCCACTTGCCTTAATTCTAGTGAGGCAAGAGGTTTTTAACTAATGGATTTACAGCTGTTCTTATAAAATTTCTGCATTTCAGAAAGCAACTAATGTAAACCTGCTACTTTTAACAATCTAGATGGAATCGCTGACACTGTTTCTGTACTGGGGGCAGAATCTCTACGTGAGATATTCACCACTGCATCTCCCTCAGCTATGCAATCTGAGCACAAACAGTGCAACTGCCTTGGATTCTAGACACAGTTAGAAATGTTTTGTCTGCTTTACACCCTCCGCTAGTATGTATCAGCAAGTAAAACAATATGAAACAACACAATAAAAAGAGAAAATATTTTCAATTGTTGTAGGAAGGTCTTTAATTTAATAGTAAGCTAGTGCTTTTAGACGTGTGTCATCCTGACAGCCCTCTTATTTTCTGTCTTGCAGTGAGACAGATAATATCACAGCCTGCCATAAAGATAAGGGATTCAGGGGCAACAAAGGACCAAAAAATGTGACTTAGATTATTGATGCATTTAGAAATCACTTCTGAA
>NW_020799113.1:5998286-6034565 GCF_003259725.1 Athene cunicularia
AGAGACAGGGAAAGAGGGATCCTGGACCTACTAGCTTCCTTCTCCCCATACTTCTGTGCCTTGTTTCTCCCTGACTGCTGTAACAGCCAGTGTTTTGATTGTTGTTATTGTAAAAAAAAAAAAAAAACAAAAAACAAACAGAAATAAAAGTATTGAAATACTTATTACATTAATTTTAACATGGAACAGGGATGTTCTTTCAAGGAAACAACATTGCATTATTTGCCCTTACTTTTCTGTTATTATGCTGTGTTTCAGGTATTAACACATTCCTTTTTACAATTCAAAGTTCTCATTATGCATAACTACAAAAAGGAGCATTTTGTGCAGGACTTGCCAAGTGAGACTGTTCAAGCTCTTTTCATTATATCCAGTAGCTTGCAAACCCAAGCCAAGCTGAACTTTCACTACTATTCCCAAATGCTTAGGGTATTTGCATTATTTAAAATTCTTAGGCACTTTAGGAAGCATGGATTCTATCAGCTAATGTGAGCCTTGAGATCTAAACTTCACACAAAAAAAGTGTTTTTTCTTTGGTGCAGCACATCCAAGCCAAACTGCGCAGGAGCATATAAGTGTGTATGGACTTATTGCCGATTAATTCAGTGGAGCATAGAATAAGGACTGAGAGGAATCAGGCCTTTCTATACCACATTAACACTGCCAACGGTCCTTGGTTTTGGGGAAGGAAAAAAAAAAGGGGGGGAAAAAAACCCCACTATTTTTTCTATTTTTCTTGTCCAGCTTCAGAATATAAATTTCTCAGGTTTCAAGTAGCTATAGAATTCATTTTGTGTCGCATGGCTTCTCTGGTCTGTCAAATCCCCTCGGATACAAATCCAGTAGGAAAACTGATTTTACTTAAATCACCACCTTGATAGAGGTGTTCACCTTCTGCCGTGATACTGTTCTTCATGTTCAGTCCCAGCAACTATGTCAGTGAAGGTCACCAAGCGAGTAGAAAGATAAAACCAGGAATTTCTTAGTTTTAATGCAGAACGTCTACAGTATTTAGGAGGACTAGCTAGGAGGAAATGTCTCTTTCTTTGTCGTTGGATATGGGTGTTACTCTTTATTATAAGTTAAGTCAAATTTTGTGATTAGTTCTAGGTTTGGGCATAGATTAAAGAGAAGACAAATTTCACATATTGAATTAACAAACATCTTTCCTGGAAAGCACTGTCTGATTTTAGTATATGCGTTGCCTTTAGCTATGCATAAAATAACTATTCTTCATATGTGTCTCATGAGAGAGAAAGAGCATATGTGAGCAGTCAGACATGCATAGTCTCATGAAACCAGGGCTTTGCCTAAGCCAGCAATTCTGACTAAGTGCTTACATGTGTAAATGAATTTGAAATGGCTCGCTTTCCTACTGACTCTCTGGTTAGTGGGTGGAGCCAGTATGCAGTTGACTGTATCAGACCTTAAAAATATGCCAGAAGTCCCTGAACCATTTTGTTCTTTCATTTGTGCTGATGGAAAGTTGGAATGACTCTGTCAAAACCAGTGGAACTGTTCAGATAAAGAATCATTAAGGGCAAACCAGGTATTCCTATCTTTAAAGGCCAGAGTTAGTAAAATCATAAGAACGTGCATTTCTATGTATCTGGAAATTCAGGTGAGTACCAGCTGGTAACAGATATTTCAACTGGACAGCAGTCTACTCTTTGGACACCTCTTTTTACAAAGTAAATTAATTTGAAACCTATTGCATGAAAATTTGGAAAGCAAACCCCCATTTATCTGTAATGTTTATGGGTTATTTAAAAGTGTATTCTGTGAATATATTCTCATAAAGTTCACCTAAGCATAAGGTGTTACATTTTTTTCAGTTTAGCTTTTTGGTGACCTCATCATTTCTACAAAATCACTTCTGAAGAGGTAAACTCCATGAAGTGGTATTTACAGCAACTGGCATGATTAAAAACACAAAGAAAGGAAGCTAGCATAGTCATTACTTCAAAAGTGATATTTAATATTTGCCTCTTCAGTGTCTCATTGTGTTTTGTTGCTGAACAGAACTCAGGAAGTTAAGCAAATCCATAACCCTCGGCCAGCAAAACTGAAGAGAGGGATAACCAGCTGCCTTACTTTACAGTGAGAAATCTGAAATTTGGTGGCATTATCCATCTCTGTTTTTTCTGGAAAACGTGATGATGTGAAGAAAAAAAACTGCCATGGCAACATACAGTAGTTGAGAGATGTAAAAGAAGCATATGGCGTGTGCAGTTTCTATGCACTTGTAAATCCCTAATTACTCATAAATACTGAATTGTATGTAATGGCAACCAAGGGGGCTTTTCTCAGAGGTTATGAAAAACTTAGTAATTATGTTTTGGTTCCTAATAGCTTAAAACAATATGTTATGTACACCAACATTTATTTAAGAGAGGTATGCGGTATGTTATTGTTTTTCCTTGAAAAACATGTTAATGCTGTTCTCAGTAATGAAGTACAAATAATGAATGTGAAAATCACACAAGTTATTCAAAAGACAAATAGAAGTTTATACAACCAGGCAAAGGGATTAAGCTTTCCTGAATTTCTCTTCATGGTCATAACTATTACGATCATAACTGGTCTTCTCAGATATAGCTTAAACTTTCAATTATGCCAACATATTCATTGCCTCTTTCTTGCTGTCTTCTGTCACAGAAGATACCTTCAAATTTTAGGGCAAGGGAAGTAGTTTTGTCCAGAGAACACTGAGCTAATAAACTGATATTTTCTGCTAGCTTTGGAGACATGATGAAGTAGTAATTCAAAATACGGAAAGTGATATAACAACTTGTTAATTTATGTAGAGGAGCGCTGATTTCTTTCCTTATCTCCACCCCACGTCAATTTTTACTGACAGCTTCACCAAAGTTGAAACACTATTGATGAAGGCAAGTACATGATAAACGAGGATCATTTCAAAAAAAGAGATAAATTTATAACAGTGAAGGAGTGGTCACTTAGATTTGTTTGTTTGTTTAAAATCCTTTATACTTACACAGTGTTTTCACAGCTTTAGTCAAGGATAACAGACAAAAGAACAACTGCATGTGTCCCATATCAACCAAGGCCAGACAATTCTGTACTTCTCATGAACCAGTTGACTTGAGGTCAAAAGGTGAAATAATGGTGCTTTTAGTTCAGTAAACGTATAAATGAAATAAAAATCCCCAGGAAAATTACTTCTAATCAACCAGAAACATGGACTTAGGCTTGACTTAGTTTCTGGTTTAATTGTCTCTAAAACAGGACATTTCACTTCAAAAGGGATTATAGACAGAAATAACTAAATCTGTGAGTCCTCAGTTCTGATGCCTTCTTTCCTATGGATTTTAATCTTTGTGGTCAGGTTCAAGAAAGCCTTAATTTTATCTGAAAGTTTTCTTACATGTTTGAGTCTTTCTTTCTGACAGAAGCCTTTTCATCAACGTTACAAGACATCTTTCCATCATCAATCCACACATTCAGTTCTTAACTGTGGGCACTGAATTGTCTTTGTGAATTCCTTTGTCAAATTTGGTTCAAATTGACCAATAAAAATTAAAGTGGTGTCCAGAAAAATTGGCGTTACACAAACCTAATTTTCCTCACAAACCTAATTTTCCTAAGAACAAAACTAAACATATATGTGTTAATTTAAAATGAAGAAGAAATTGTTGGTCTTATTTGAAGTTCAATTTTTCAACCCATTTTGACAAAAAAAAAATATGCTCGGTCTAATGATAACATTTAGTTTACACTGGTTTCACCAAGAGCATTTTCATCTTTTTTTTTGTGAGAGGCTGTCTTTCTTCCTAAAGACCACTGCATAGAGTCAATTCTAAGGAAGCGGTCCAAGAAAAGAGGTGTTGTTACCTCCTTGGTTATTTACACTTGCCATGGAATGTAAAGATCAGATGAGTGAAAACCCATATAGACTGAAGAAAGTTGAGAAGATTCCTGCAGCAGGAGCTTCTGAAACTGAACTTATTCTATGAATTATTGAAAAATGAAATATTGAAAAATGATCCAAATTTCCTGTTCTTCTGTGTGCTTTTGGAAGGCTGCTCTTATTTATCAGTGTCCAGCACTGGTTCCATTTTCTGTGAAATCTCTGCATCTGAAGCAGAGTGCGAAATGCTGAAACTTTCAAAGAATACTTAGTACGTTTAAATCTCTTCATGTCCTTGTCTAATACATCTTAAAACTTTGAAGAACACATAGCTAATACCAGCTTTATTATAAACACAGGAAATAAAATTTCTCATCATTAGTATTAGACTCTAAAAAAAGATCAAAAGAAAGTAGATGCACTGAAACTCATTCACAAAATCAAAAAAAACATTGTATTAATCTGCTTTACTGGGTAAGACACAGATCCTTACCACTGAAGCTTAGAAATTGTTTTTTATGCAAGTACTCAGCTTGACTTTAGCAGGATTGTTTTCAGAAATAAGTTTGCAGGTCACAGAGGAAGCTTTTATTTGCCAGCTGAGTACATTATTATTACCATTATTAATTGGCGTTATTATGTGTAATGCTTATGTAAGTTATGTAAAGACACGTCTATTCTGAGTATCCCCAGACTATTGTTTCCATGATTCATGCTGTGCTTTGTGGGATTTCTCACCCAGTGTTTCTGTCTAAAATATGATAGCTTTAGTCAGATGCTTAATAAGTTTTAACATTTGTTTATGAATGATTAATTATTGTCTCTCTTCAGGCATGCTAGGCCAAGTATTTTGATATGCTAATATATTCTTCACAGATATTTCTAGTGTATGCCATACCTATGATAAAATAATATTACAGTACTTATTTTGAATATTATGAGTTTCTCAAAGATTAAATAAACTGAGTCTACAGATTTTTCTCAATGATCTGTCATCTTTTCGGGTGAAAGACTATCCTCAACTCGTCAGAAACCCAATATACATCGGTGTGTGCCGTACCTAAGACTGAATGGATAATTGTTTCGACTTGCCTGAGAAACGGATAATGTTATTTGCAGAGTTACAAGTCGTTCCAGTTCTGAATGAATGTTAAGAGATTAGAGGTATGATTTTTGTCTAAAAGGTAGTCTGGTTACATGTGTGAAACCTCCTTCAAACCTATTTTGCAGAAGGTTTGCCAGTTTTTGAAATGTCAGGTTCAAGGACTTTCTCAGCCATTGGACAAACAGTCTGTGGAGTCTCTGAAACTCATAGAACATGTGATGCTGCACATGGCATCTTTGAATTCAGTTTCCATAATATTATTTTATTTTTAAGACATTTTGACTTCTGTTGAAACATCCTTTGTTTAAACTACTCTATAAACATAATCAACAACTCCCATTTGCTCACATCTCTGTACATTCATATTCTTTATTCTTTGTGTATGCTTAGGTAGTTTTCCCCCCACTTATCTAGATTCACATCACCAGTTGTGACTGTAAGCATATTCATTACTTTACTGCAGACCAATGCTCTTTTTGGCTTGTAGCTAAATGACTGGGATTTGAAATCAATCAGGCTCCTTCTCAGAAGTTGTTCAGCACTAGTTAGGTCACGTTCCTTGTGTGTATTGAGCTACTGAACAAGTTAAGTTTAAATGGGGTTTTTTCATCAATTTTTTCATCACAAAACAAGAATGAACCTGATATAACATTTTTTCCTTATACCCATTTCTTCTTAAAACAAATACCTGCGAGAAGCATTTCAATAACAATCTTTTATTGCTCGCACTATTGCTATGATACTAAAAGCCATTTAATTTTACAGTTGTTTTATTCCACCATTTGTATTAGGCTACAAGTTTGTTAGGATAAAGTCCTAAGCATATATATAGCTGATATATATGCTAAAACCACTGTCACCACTCAAATAATGAAATGTTAAAATGCGTCAAAGATTCTACAGTTTTAGCAAGCAGAGTTTTCCAGTTCTATTATTGTAGATTTACAATCACTGTACGGACAAAAAGAACAAGATCTAGATGTAGCTCTTTTGAAAGAAGTGTCTTGTATTCTGGCTTTGAGATTTTTCTTTTCACGTTATTACACAGTATACAAGGCTTTTAACAATGAAATCTATCTTATCTGACTTGGAAGTTGGCCTTGCTTTGAGCACGAGGTTGGACTGGATGACCGCCAGAGATCTCTTCCAACAAAAATGATTCTGCGCTTCTATCAAATTAAATAATCGGCTCCCCTCACATACTGCAAACAATAGAGTAGTTTCCAGAATGCAGTACTTTGAAGTATTTCTTTAAACTCATTCTCATCACAAAAAATGAGGAAGTGAAAACCAATGTTCATTGCAGATTTTTGAGTATTAATGGAAAACACATGCTGCTTTTCCAAATGTACAAGAATAATCTGAGAGAAACTCAAATGGAATGGCTGTTGAGCTCCCTGGATATGCAATCACCCAAATTATTTCCTAGCCATTTGAGAGAGAGATATAAAAATACATATGCAAACATGTAGATATACACACATGTATCTCCTTCATTGAAGTTAACTATTTTTTTTAATTTAAGTTTTCTTTGGAAACAATCACTAATTTAATCACAACATTAGACACTGAGAATTTGGTGACCAGTAAATAGTAAAAGGAAAAGCAATGTGGGCTGAGGCATTGAAAGTAGAGAAGTAAAATGATTCAATTTTTTTTTTTTTATTTTATTTTTTTTTTATATATACTTAGTGTAGATAGTTCCAACTCTGTTGATTTGTTGCCAACAGTTTTTTGCCATTTCAGCATCTGGAAGCCTGGCTGTTAAATAACCGGTATTTATTATTAAATATGGGGAAGCATTTACTAAACTTTCCTTGGAGATTTTCCTGACATACCTTAGAAATCTCTCTGTTAATGAAAACTCCTTGTACTGCTTTTCAAAATTGTTCAGTATATTCACAGAGAAGGGGCGAGAAGAGACATTTCTAGTTCTAAACATCTTAAAATGAGCCAGACAAAATAGTACCACTCAAAAAGTAAAACCCTTGAAATTAGCAATTATGATAGACATCTCTTCATGTTCTTCAACTTTTTTCTTATCAAAAAAGCAGTCATTCTGAGGATTGATCCAATGCCAAGTGAAGTCCATGGGAAAAATCCCATTTCCTTTTCGACGAGTACAAGCTCATAAGTATTTAGGTTCTGTTCCAAGATATACTGAGTGGTTCTGATTTTTTTTCCTCTATTATTTGCTGTAGATTAATAAACTGTTTAAATCTTTCTAGATGCAATTTAATGTTTCATAGGTTCATATTAAATACTTGCTATTCTTTCAAATTTCACAACTCAGATGAAACATTTTACCTTTTAGTCTTTTGGTCTTGCACAAACAGATTTTGTTTATTAAAAAAAAAAAAAAGAAAGTAAAAAAAAGAGAATCACATGCTAGACATCTATCAAGGTCAGGTTGGCAAGGTTTTAATGTTACATAAATACTTTAATGTTACATAAATACTAATCTTAGCTTTTGTAACACCTTATTTCAAAACATGTTGATGATACGTGCAATGTCCATTTCTTTTATAAAAGTGGAAAAATAAGGATTTTCTGCATAGTCATAAGAGACACACGGAGTATCCCATGAGTGTGTGCCACCTGTGAGATTATTTTTGTCTATACAATTAAATATTTCATTTGATTTTCATAAAATCTGGACTTCATTTTTATTATAGGCTTTTTCATAGACATTGCTTTAGCCTATGGAAAATGTCCTTGGTGTCAATCCAAGGTTCTCTCCTTGTCTGTTGTCTATAGTTATGTAAACAAAAATAATTTCTCATATATAGATACAGATTTATTTAAGGTTATAAATTTGTAATGTATATGAGTTAACACTTAGACTTGTTCTGTAATTTGTGTGATGTAGTCCTGAGGCTCCTTAAGAATCCCATTTTTATCTCTAAACAAAGGTAATTTAGATAATTAAAGTACAGAGAGACATAGAGTAGATTGCATGTGCAGAATACTTGAATGTTCTTTATTTAATGGGCACCTTTCAGCTCATTATTGTGAAGTTTTCCCTTTATTTTTCCTACCTCTCTCAGATAAAGCTATTCTGTGCTGTTATCTGACAGTATATGAGCAATAGTGCTCTAAGGAATTAAGTGAAGATAGAGCTCACTGAAGTGTGAGGAATACTGCTGTATTAATGCTGAATGTTGGAGAAACCCACCAACCTATAATTTAATGCTTTTTGGAGGAGAGGAAGCAGCAAACTGATTCCTTGACCTTTCTCCAGAATTAGTGTCATGAGAAGATCTAGTAGGAAAAGGTTTTTCTCATTCGGCACACTAAATCTAACCCATTAGTGCATATCCACTTGGGAATCAGGTAGCCTGTTTGGTCTCCAAGCAAGCACCTTTGTAGAACCGTATTACAGGCAAGCCATGCAGAGATAACACAGCAAAAAACCCCAACAATCTTGCTAAATGCCTGAGTGACAGACAAGGCTGACATCACCTCCTGACACATGCTTTGACTTCTCTTTGCAACAAGGGAATTTTTAAGGTGAGGAATGTGGCATTCACTGTAAATCACAGAGAGAGAAGGTCAGAAGTGTGTGATCGTGTATTTACTAAAAATCCAAAAGCTTTAGTAACTTTACTGAGATATGAAACTTTAGGAGTTTTACTGACTCTGCAGTAATCAAGATACCCTGTAAGTCAGTCTTGCAGACCTATCGTCAAAGTTAGCAACTGAGGCATAAAGTTTGCCCAACTATACTGTACTGTGGTAGTTGATGGATTTTGAAGAAGAAGAAAATCCCAGATGATATTTTATTTAGCTCTTATAAGGAAATACATTATTCAGGTCAGTTGTGGGGTCAGAGTATTCTTCAGTGCCCTTCTATGCATCTATGACAATACTTTTTAATTTTTTTTGGAAAGGGAAGATGAATAATTCACACTGGTTTAGTCGGGTATTTGGATTGTCTTTACAGGTGACCAGTGGAGGTAATTTTTCACAGAATCAAGGTTTCGATTAGAGAAGTCTAGCTGGCAAAGCAGGTCAGCTGGGACAGTGTAAAAACCCCAACTGTAGAGTTTTAGCAAATACTCTTCATGAATGGAGAGCATGATTAATAGAGAGTCACTTTGCAGTTTCACTATAGAATCATTCGCTGCCTTCTTTCCTAGTTGAGAGTGTAGAACACTGGGATTACTCATTCTTAACCTAAATCTTCTAGTCACAGTCTTCACTTTTAAATCTGTGCCACATGATAATCCCAGTTGAATTTGCCATGAGTAGGAAAATTGCCTTTGGGAACTCTTGATAATTCAAATGACTCAGAACAGCTCATTCAAAACAATTGTACTGTTTATTCACCCAGAAGAACATATGAAGGCCCATTCCTCTGAGACTTATGTTGACTTTTTCTGTTTTCTGAAAGTTTAGGCAGCTTTTGCTTGACCCAGATACCTTGAGTTCAGAGCTAAGAAGCACAGCATTTCTCTCTGTCCATAAAATTTGATGGAAAATGGCTATGTATCCCGTTCTTCCCTTCCCTGGGATTTTTCTGTCCAAGAGACTGATATCCCTGTGAGATGCATCACAAACAATTTCTGCTGCCGTTGTCAAAAATAGGCTAATTTAATTTAGGAAAGTAAATAATGTCTGAAAAATAAGCAGTTATTTTAAATTTCTTATCAGGATATCTGCTAGTATACTAAAACTAGAATTACAAGTCATGAGTGTAGGCTGAAAAATCAAACATCTTTGACACAGGATTTAATCTACTGTAATTACTGAAATGTTTGTTTTACTGAACAGAATGCAGACCCAATCTGTCGCGATATTTTTCAGGTATTTTAATTAGAAACTGCTGAAATATTTTTTTGTCATTTTTATTACACCTTTGTGTAATATAAGGGCTTAGATAGAATCAAATAGAGTAGACTGCTCTTTTCCCAGTGTTAGCTGAGTTTAAAACTGATTTGCCATAAAGTTCACTGGGGAAAACTAGGAAGTGTTTTCTCATATAGAATTGATTTAACCTTCTAAGTGGGAGTCTAGATTTGCTGTTTGTTTTATTGCCTTCTACTCCCATCCTTTTTTTTTTTTTTTTTTTTTTTTTTTTTTGTTTGGGTTTTTTTGTTTGCCTTTAGAAAGCCAAGCAAACATTGGAAGTGAGATCAAGCTGCTGATAGGATTTTTACTACTGATTTCTAAGAAACTAAGATAAAGTTCATTTAAAATTGGAGCAAAACTAATATTCTACTCTTGAAGATATCACTAGAGCTGCAACTCTAATTTAAAGTCAGAAAAGAGTCATGAGTACCCGCTTGTAGTAACCATGTCTTGAGTACTACCACTACAGACAGAGGACCAGGACTCGGAGGTATTCCAGGTGTGGTTTTATCCTTGGCCCTGCCTGTGGCACAAGGGACTGACATGGGGAAATTAGCTCTTCTGATTGTGAGCTGTCTAAAAAAGTTTAATGCTTGGAGCCTTTTTCCATTTCCTGAATTCACTGTTCCACAGATTTCCACAGTGGAAGTGGAAGTAAACACACCTCGGAAATGTCAGGACATGTGAATATGTGTTCATTCGAGCCTGTGCTGCTTAGTTGACGCTTTCTTAGGAAGTCAGGACACCTCTTCTCTGACAATGTAAGTTTTTCTGTTTGAATCCTATTGACAGCATGACATGTCATGCCATCAATCCACCTACTGCTACCACATGATCTTTTTGTGCCATCCTTAATATGCGTCCTCTGACTCCACTATTACATTTAATTTTTTTATTTGATTTTATTTGGGGGCTCTAAAGTATTAAAGATGCCAAATTTCAAAGTATGACTGACTATACCGAGTTTAAACTCTTCAGAAATATTGTTTCTTGTAGTGAGCTCTTGTTTTCTGTTAAGTCTTGCACCACCAGCTGCTTTTCTTTCTCCTTTTGACTAAAATCAACATTATTTAAAGGCAGTGCTTTAAAAATTTTATGGTAGAAAATAATTTCATTTTAACTTTTTTTTTTTTTTTTTTTTTTTTTTTTTTTAAATAAACAAAAAGGGATCTCCCCTTGTTCTGTCTCTCACACCCAAGTCTGCGGCTAGATATAGACAAGGAAATAGAATTTCAGAGATGTTGTATCTAGACTTATTTTACCAAAACCAATATTTTCTATTTTAAGTGGTGAATTTGTTTAACTTAACTTGATAAAAGCCAGAATTGGTGACAAGATGATTTAATACAACTCTTGCTAACAAGTTGCAGACATTACTAGTGTGTCAAAACAACATTGCTAAAGGCATTCTGGTGTCAGGATGGACTGATAACTACAATACAGCAGAACAGCTTTTTGACAGCTATTTTATTCTTGAATGCTACTGATTAAAGGGAGCTTGAGTTAGTGTGGTTTTTTTTTTTTCCCTCCAGATACTTTCATTCACGTGCACTTTTATTTTTGCTCACAAAGAGAAACTTAAATATTTTAAAATTAATAAAAATTTAAAAACCCAGAAGCCTACACCACGACTAGATATGAAATGGAATTTTAGACTTTTTCTGCTGTAGCTGTTGCCTCTCTTGTGATCTGCAGCTCAGATATACTTTGCACTTGTTACAGGAATTTTTAGATATTTACCCTGAGTCTTTGACCACCTCCTGCAGGACATGTGTATATGATCAAAAAGCCTAGAATTGATATGGGAATAATTATTCTTATCATTTCAATAGATATAAGGTGGTATTTCCTGAATTTAATTTTTTATTTTATTTTATTTTATAGATTGTGTGGGACTTGACTCTTATTCCCCTGATTTTAGAAACCTGTTTCACCTAACCACACAAATGTTATGTGTGCTTAAATTCTGATCCGAAATAGAACTGTCCACTGAACTGTCCACTGTACTTTATCCTTTCTCAGTTCCATTCAGTGTGTTGATAACATCCCAGGATTCATCCGGTAAACAAAGGATTTAAAACTGATTAAAACTTTTACCTTTACTTTTCATCAAGGGTTCACAGACAATACTTTCCAAAAAAGTTTCTGTTTAGTTTGTATGCTTTATATTAGGTTTTTAATTACAGCAGCATTACACATCAAATATGTGATGTTGAATTTTATGCATAAAAAGTGCTAAGTTGAATTTTTTTTATTGCTTTACCTTATTGCTTTGCTTTGCCTTGTGTACAGGCAAATGTGAAGAAGAGATTTGTGTAAAATGAAATGGAATGAAATGGAAGTTTGTTATTTGCCAGAGCTGAAGCCTTGAAGCTCTGTGATGGGTTTGTGTGTGGTGGCGTTTTGTTAGCAGGGGAGGGGCTACAGAGGTGGCTTCTTGAAGCTCCCTCAATTCCAAGTCAGACTCACCTCTGGCCAAGGCCGAGCCAACTAGTGATGGTGACTGCATCTCTGTGATAATGTACATTAGAAGGGAACCTGAGAGGAGGAGGGTAGTGAGGGAAATACCTCTGCCAACACTGAGGTCAGGTGAAGAGAGGAGCGGGGAGAGGGGAGGTGTGCAAGAGCAGAGACCCCCTGCAGCCCGCGGTGAGAGGGCAGGCTGTGCCCTGCAGCCCACGGAGGTCCACGGTGGAGCAGATGCCACCTGCAGCCCAGGGAGGACCCCAAGCCAGAGCAGGGGCTGTGCCTGAAGGAGTATGGACTATGAGGGAAGCCCGTGCTGCAGCAGTCTGTCACTGGGAGGAATTCAGCCCACAGCAGGGACCCACGCTGGAGTGGTTCGTGAAATGCTGCAGCCTCTGGGAAAAGCTCATGTCAGGGTTCATGGAGGACTGTCTTCCATGGGAGGGACCCCACACTGGGGCAAGGAAATACTGAGGAGGAAGGAGCAGCAGAAACAACAAGTGACAAACTGGCTGCAACCCCCATTCCCCTGAGCAGTGCTGTGCTACTGGCAGGGCAGGAGGTGGAGAAATCAGGAGTAAAGTTGAACCCAGGAATAAGGGAGGGGTAGAGGGAAGGTGCTTTTAAGATGTGGTGGTATTTCTCACTGTCCTACTCTGTCTGTTAAATTAGTGGTGCTGTTAAAATTAAATTGATGTCCTTTTTCTTTCCCTATCAAGTCTATCTTTTCTTCTTGACTTTAATGGGCGAGTCATCCCTCTCCATCCTTATCTTGATTCCCGAGCCTTTTGTTTTATTTCCTCCTCTCCGTCCCTGAGGAGGAAGGAGTGAGCAAGTGGCTGTGTGGTGCTCAGCCTCCCTCTGGGCTTAAACCATGACAGGGTCGAAGGTTGAAGGCCTGAGATTCCCGAGAGGGGGATTTGTTCATGTTCTCTCAATTCCGGAATGACGTAGGTAGGTAGTGTCAGGAGCCTACCCCTGTGCTTGTGTAGGCATCTGTTATTCATGGTGGTACAGCCCTTGCTCCTGCTGAGCTGAAACAGTAGGCAATGCAGATACAATGTTGTTCTACATATTTTAGGCTGTTTGAAGTGTTGCTTTAACATGCTAGATCTGCTTCTTGAAACTGAGCACAATTGCTTTTGACCAGTGCTGTGTATGCGTGCTTTGTGATTCAGGTGCCTAAGTGTAGAAATTGTTGCTGTTTTGGACACACTAAGCTAACAACGACATCCATAGCAGCCATGGCAGAAACCATGTGGTGAATCATACCGTTCTAGAGCAACAACTGGAGAGCAGATAAGATAATTACGCATCTAAGGTGTCACTTAAATGCCTACCTTAGTCATCTGGATTATTCCCCAAAACTCATTCAGAACTAACTCGGGAATCTGCGTTAGATGGGTCTGTCAAATATAACTGTACGACTTGTCTCAGTGGAGTGAAATGCAAAAATTACTTACAGTTGATGTAGAGCAACTGTAAAAAATGTATTAAGAAAGTCTGTGAGGAAGTTAATTTAGAAAGGTTGGGTTTTGTGGTGTGGGTTTTTTTTGTTTGTTTGTTTGTTTTTAATTTTAAAATTATTTCCTCTGGAAACATTGTAGCTAACACATGCTGACTCTTATGTTGATGTGCCTTATTTTCAAGTGAGCAAGGCTTTAGTTTGGAAATTGTAGAGACATTAGTAACAGCAGATTATGTCATTCCAGATGTTGCCTCAGGAGGTATAGGATTTAAAGGTAACTTTTGATGTTGTCAAAGGGCTTAATCATCTTCATTTTCCATTCTCATTACTATTTATATATATTTAAACATAGCACTACACATTTATATTCTATGTTTAGTATGTCTAATTACAGAGCCAAATGCAAAAGATATGTCAATTTTGTGGCCTAAAAAAATACCTGAAATTAAATGGGCCCTTTACTTGTACTCTTGACTTATCCATTCAAGCATTTTAACTGGCAGACTCCTTCTAATCCCCTGACAGCACCTAGAGGGGTGCCGGTAGAACACCAAAGGTATTGTGGGAAGATATGACATATGACACTAGGGCAAGATCTGAACTCAAGACAAATGAAATCTGTCAGCCAGCTCCTCAAAGGCTGCCACAGTTCTTATCACTGCTTGGTTGAGCTGGCTTGATACACAGACTTATTGTATTATTCAGCTGGTTTGATTTTCCTTTTTATGACAACCTTACCCTGGAGACCATCCATCTCTTTGCAGTGTTGGAGAACGACTAAAACTGAATGATATTTCAATATAATTTATAACCCTGTACTGTAAACAGAAGTGATGGTTGTTTCTAACCACTGTGAAGAATTTTAATATGTGCATTTGAACTCTTGTTTTCTTGAAGGGTTGGAAATACTCTGGAACTGGGAGATTTTTCATAGCTTAGCTTAATAAGTCTTATAGCAGAAAAGCTATGAAAAACCCTGAAAAAGACAGGAAATTTTTCCAAATGTGCCCAGGCAGTTAATGATGCATGTGAAAAACTACAGCTGCAACAAATTATTTGCCAAAAATTTAAATAGTAGTTATTATTACCAGCTTTCTGGATAATGTACTGGAATGAAGGGTTTAGCAGTAAAAAGTTGGGCTCAAGTGAAATATCTGAATCTGAAAGAAATCCAAGTAAATTTAGATCCTAAAATCCACACTTTAAATAAAAACTCCAACAAAACTGTAAGGTAAAATAATTATATTACTTTCTTGTGTGGCAACCTTAAGCTTGTATTTTACCTTCTTTGCATCAGGAGGGTAAGTTTTACTAAACTCCTTAGAGAACACTCCCAATAGTACACTTATTCAGTCTAGTGGATTTGAACAAACAGGATTTGTCATAGATAGGGAAATGGCAGACCGTGTCTTTAGCATATGCGTTTTGACTTTGAAAGGACAGCCTCCTGGAAATACTATTCTCCCCACAAAAGCTACAAAAAAAGAGATACTATTGAAAAGATACACTTTTATGTGTGTATTGGATTTGTGTGGCAAGATTTTGGTAGTGGGGAGGCGGGAGGGGGGGCGGGCTACAGGGTGGTTTCTGTGAGAAGCTGCTAGAAGCTTCTCTTACATCCAGTGGAGCCAATGCCAGCTGGCTCCAAGACGGACCCACTGCTGGCAAAGGCTGAGCCCATCAGCAACAGTGGCAGCGCCTCTGGGATAATGTACTTAAAAAGGGGAAAAAGAACCTGCGCAACTTCAGCAGGAGAGAGGAGTGAGGACATGTGAGGGAAACAACTCTGCAAACACCAAGGCCCCTGAAGGAGGGGGAGGAGATGCTCCAGGTGCCAGAGCAGAGATTCCCCTGCAGGCCGTGGTGCAGCCCATGGGGAGGCAGCTGTGCCCTGCACCCACGGAGGTCCATGGGGGAGCAGATCCGCACCTGCAGCCCAGGGGGGGACCCCACGCCAGAGCAGGGGGATGTGCCTGACGGAGGCTGTGACCCCGTGGGAAGCCCAGGCTGGAGCAGGCTCCTGGCAGGACCTGTGGCCCCTGGAGAGAGGAGCCCAGTGGAGCAGGACTGCTGGCAGCACTTGTGACCCCGTGGGGGACCCGCGCTGGAGCAGCTCGTGAAGAACTGAAGCCCATGGGCAGGACTCGTGTTGGAGAAGTTTGTGGAGGGCTGTCTCCTGTGGGAGGGACCCCACGCTGGAGCTGGGGAAGAGTGTGAGGAGTCCTCCTGCTGAGGAGGAAGGAGCAGCAGAAACAGCGGGTGATGGACTGACTGCGACCCCCAACCCCTGTCCCCCTGTGCTGCTGGGATGGAGGAGGTAGAGAAATGGGGAATAAAGTTGAGCCCAGGAAGAAGGGAGGGGTGGGGGGTAGGTGTTTTAGGATTTAGTTTTTATTTCTCATGATCCTACTCTGATTTCATTGGTAATAAATGAAATTAATTTTCTTCAAGTAGAGTCTGTTTTGCCTGTGATGGTAATTGTTGAGTTATCTCTCTCTGTCCTTACCTCAACCCACAAGCCTTTCATTATATTTTCTCTCCCCTGTTCAGCTGAAGGGGGGACAGATAGAGTGGCTTTGGTGGGCACCTGATTTTTTTCTCATTATTTTGTGGAGCATGGGATATTTCTGAATGATAAACAAAAAGGTGATTGCTGTTCATGGTTAGTAAGTCCATAAATAACCTAAAAAACTCCATTTACACTTGGTATTCATGAAGTTACAAATTAGGGTTTTTTATGTTTTATGTCTCTTGTATATTAAATATATTTACTCAATTACAAGACTCTAAAGACTAAAGATTGGAACGAACCAGATTGGTTTAGATGGAGGTGAGGAAGCAGGGGCCTTGTTTTATGTTTAATATGGCAACATGTATGAAAGTAAAAATAGAGACAAAAACTGTCTAGACTCTAATAATTCTAATCAAATTCTGGATGAATCTATGTACAATGCATATGATCTTGATAGTAGAATCACTGAACGTTATTTTTTTAAAGGAGCTCGTTATGTTTAATTTGAGAAACACTGCGCTAAAGTAAATGAAAATAAATCAGGGGTGAGATTGCTTTTCTAAATATTCACTCAATACCAACCAGTGGATTTAATTCAGTCTACAGAATGTATCAGAAGGATTTTAGTCACCTTTTTCTACTACCTATGTCAGGTTCCACTCACCTTAGCACTGTTAGGCAGTACAAAACAAAGACATACAAACCCATCTTTGTTTTTGTAACTAGCAAAAACTGGCAGAGATTTTGTGCATTGTAAAGGTGCTGCAACACTGGAGAACTGGGATTCTCACAATTGTTTTCACTCTGATTCTTCCTATGTACTCTCTCCAGCACCCTCATTGTCCAAAGGATACTCTCCAAAATAGCCCCTGCAAAGACTACCGCTTCATGCTGAGACATGTTTGTTCTTGTAGTTTTCCAAAACTGCTTAGAGACTAACTCTTTAGTGAAATACATAGCTGTTCCATTTCTAAGGAGAAAACAGATGAAGAGCAATCCTGTTAATGAAAAATAAAAACCAAACCCCTTACATGTTCACTTTGCTTTCTACAAGCTCTCATTATTAATTATTTGTTTCATTTTGCTCTCACAAATTTCATCCTTGTTACTGATTCCACAAGTGAAAAGTACACTTAAGTGCAAATTAAGTGCAAAAGTATACTGCCACTGGAGCAGTCACTTTCCTTCATCCCATTCCAGTAGGCATTAATTTAAAACTTTATGACACTTAGTGACATTTTGACAGAAAACTATCCTATTTGACAGTATGGAAAACAAAGATTTGAACTTTGTGCCACCTTAATCTTTGCATTATTTATGAGTTGTGAGCCTCTCCAACCCATCTCTTGTTGGGACAAATATAATTTTGAGAAACCTATTTAGGGCTACCCTAAATATTCAAAGAACACATCTCCCCCAAATTCAAGTGATGAAATATGTTTAGATTACATACAATCTTGTTTGCAATCACACAAGATTACACAAATTGAGAACAGAATCAGAGAGTCCTGGGACTTCTTTGCATAGTCTAACAAACGGCAAGTAAATAACTGCTGCTGAATCCATCAAACAATGATATTGTCAAATTGTTTGTTGTCTTGAAGTCCAGCAAAGGCAAGGAAGAGATGTTTTTAAGAGTCAAGAGGTACATGCTCTTGTGCCTAGTAATCAGCTTCATGCTTCTGGTTAGCATTACAAAAAGAACTGAATGACATGTTTGTAACAAACCATTAACAAAATATTAATCTAGTAGGAGTGATGATTAAGTTTCTAATAGTTCCTCATTCAGCAGTGTGGAATGCCTTCCTAAGTTGAAGCTACAGTAACCCAAAGGGAATTCAGAGTTTTATTGCCTTCTATAAGAGAAACAGATACAAGTTTTAACAAGAAACTGTCCTCCACAGAGTTAAATTAGATATTTAAGCACAGACGTGAGATCATTACAGATGAAGAAAATATCTGAATATTGTTAAATCAGTTTTGTGCTGGTATTCCCTCCAGTAGTTGGTCAGCAGTTACATGAAAAAAAAGCTACATACATACTTACTAGGATCAGTTCTTCTCACATGTCCTTATTCACAGAATGGTTTCAGTTTCGAAGGGACCTTTAGAGATCACCTAGTCCAACCCCCCTGCCATGGGAAGGGGGTGCATCTTTCATGAGAACGAGTTGCTCAAGGTCCTGTCCAACTTGGCCTTGAACACTTCCAGGGAGGTGCCACCCATAACTTCTCTGGGCAACCTGTTCCAGTGTCTCATCATCCTCATCATAAAAAAAATATTCCTTATGTCCAATGTGTAATAAATCTACCCTCTTTCAAGTTTAAAACGGATGCCCATTGTTATATCACTACGGGCCTAGGAAGAGGTCTCTCTCTCTATTTCTTACAAGCCAGCTTTATATATTGAATGGCCACAATAAAGTCTCCATTCCTGTTACTTAAAATGAGTTTTAAAATTTTCATAAGGAAGTCTTCATAAAATTAAATTTTATATAATTGAAATATTTGTGATTTCTTCTGGAAAGTGGTTGGAAACTGATATGATGAAATTGAAGACTAATATTCCTACAGGTACATAGATATCATTTGTTGACGAGGGGTTATTTATTCATGGGTAATATTTTCTTCCTAAATTAACTGCATTTATCTTTCAGATTATATTTAAAGCCAATAGTAGTTACAAACTTTCTGTCCAAGGATTATGTATCTGATGAGGAGAAATAAGGACAATTTCACTTACAATAAGAATTCTGGAGACAGTTATGTCAAAACAATCACAGTTCCAGAATCCTACAAATGTAAGCCTATTTTATAGCCTAGAGACGAAGTCTTGTGCTTAGAAATTTCTTTGACATCTCTTAGGTGCTAAAGAGATGTAAAGGTAAGGGTTCTGCATAATTCTACTGCTGCAAAGCCTTAAGCCAGATCCCTGCTTTGCTGTGTTTTGAGGGACTTGTCAGAGCGCCACTGTTATATTTTTGCTTTATTAGGTTACTGATTTTGTTAAGAAATTCTAGTTTTGTCTTAGGATGGCCACTTATGAAGTGGCAAGCCTCTTACTAATAGATATTGTTAAAGTAATGTCTGTCTTTATGGAAATAAATGGTTTTGCCATTCAAAATCCAAAATTTTCATTAAATTCCCTTGCTAGTCTCATGCACAGACTACCACACTCTCTCTCCCCTTCTCTCTCTCTCATCAGCTTCTGCATCCTTAGACTCCTGGTTCCTCTGTTGATACTGACAGTTTGATGGCTAAAATACATTCTAGTAGTCACCTAATGTATTTCTTTATGGTTGGGTTGCACTGAAACCAGTTGAGATAAAGTATTTGTGTTTGGCATGCTGCAGGTATCCTAAAGGTTTCATCACTGTGTCTTCAAGTGGGATAGGAATCTGGAACTAAGTAAGAGAAAATCATTAAATTTTAAGGAAAGAGGTCTTTTCCGTTACTCCTCTGTTTTTCTGGGGAGTTATGCTCAAATGGTAAGTAACCTGAAGCAGAGAATGATAAGGTATTACTCAAATTAGTATTTATCTACAAAACAGTGGTTTAGCATCTGCATAAAGGTAGTTCTTTATACCAGCCCCTAACCCTCTCAGCCCCTCTCCCTTTTCAACTATTTTTGTACACTTGAGTTTCATAAAAGCATTAAGGAAAAAAATTGGTGAGCACACCTGAGCCAGGTAGTGAATAAACAGTTTTGTCAGCAATGGCTTCCCTTGTTAAGTGTTTCAAACATCTTTACGTTTTCTCCAATATTGTTGGATAGTGTATGTAATCAGACATTAATGGTATGAAATGAGGTCATCCATGTGTCAGTTAATATGACATTATTCCATACTTGTTTGAATGCATTATTTTTATTTTTTTTTACAAAAAGATCTGTGAATCACTGTATTATCTATGCAATAATTTGATAAGTATTTAATTTCACATTACAAGTGACACCCAATTCAGTTTACATATTTTGTGTTGTAACTCCTCGGTATATTGTCACTTCACAGAAAACCATCAAGGAGCAGGCTTCAGAACTGACTTTTATTTAAAGAAATAGGCTGTGCTGTATTTTTTTGTCATCTAAAACACATGACCTGTTTATGTGATTGAGAATTAAATGTTAAAAACCTTTAGATACATAAACCCAGTTATTTGCCACACATGCACTTAACTGGGATCAAATGTGTTCTTTGTGAGATGTTTTTCAGAGTTTCACTTTGAAACAGAACAAGTCCAAATATGCCTCAATTTTCCATTACTTAGAGCTTTAGCATGTTGTAGCAAAAGTAAATATGGCCAGATTCATCATGGACTCAGTCAAGTTTTTCTGAAGTTTATTTTGTATCATAAATACTATGCACTTTTCAGTGGCTAATATCCTAAAAATGTATTGTATTACTCTCTAAAACGTTTATTTTTCCATTTTCTATTTCTGAAATGCTCTAAACAAATATTTTCATTTCTTACTGCCTTCTGGAAAAATTAAGTTTCTCTGGAGTGTCCCTGGTTAATACGCACGTAATAAATTCTGTGAGTTTATAAACTCAGGGAGCCCCAGGTCACTGAGCCCATAGCGGGACAGATCAGTTTAACTGAGCCCAGAATTTGGTCCACTTGACCTGAAGTGACTGATCTCAAGAAAATACAGATGTGTGTATAACTGCCATACAATAAATATGTCATGTCATGGGGATCAGAACAGATGATAACACAACCCACTTCTTCTAATTGGAAGAATCAAACAATTTTATATTATTGATTTATTTATATTACACATTTCTAGAAAAGGAAAATAAGAAAAATAGAGGCCTCTTTTACCTCGTTTCAGTTCAATTTAAAAGTTTACCATGGAAAGGCAACATTGGTAAGGATTAGAGTAGAAGTGTTGTGTGAGAAAAAAGGATGCTGTGAAGATTAACTCATAATAACGCAACAGAATGAATGAGTTGGTTGTGCAGTATTGAGCAGTGGAAGTCAGTATCATTCATCTGTTGTGAAGTATTTTACTGCTTAAGAGGCTTCTCTAGAAATGATAGTGTCAAGTCCTATTGAATTGATCCATTTCCCTCCTTTCTTCACCTGTACAACGGAAGGGTATCCCTAGCAAAGGATAATAGCGGAGTGCCTATCCCAAGAATACCTTGCAAAAAATCAGACTATGGCTTGAAAAAAAAAAATATCAGAGACCCGAGGAGAAAATTAGAGCTAAATGAGAAACACAGATGAAATATATTTTCAGAGCAGGGTGGTGTTCATCTTAAGGAAATGCAGCATGAAGGAACCGTAATGTTGATAAAGACACACAGTTTGTGCTTTAAAAAAAGGGGTTGCCTTCTGTAAAATAAGCATGATAGCACACTCTAGATTGTGAGAGCTTGTCCAGAAGGACTTCCTTAAGAATGGTAGGGTGCTAGCGTAACACTTGTTTCTATTAATTGTCAGAACTATCTTTCATTTCTTTCATGTCCAGAACAATTAATCTAAGAGCAGGATGTGCATCAGCTTAAAAAAAGACAACTATGATCAAATGTTATAGAAGTAGCCTCCCACAGTTCATGCCCGTTTACTGTTGAGCAATTCTGATTTTCACTCCTGTCGGTGAGCAACATCGTATTTTGCTCTGTTGACTTCTGGGTCAGACCAATCAAAACAATGATCTTTCCCATCAATTCAATTGATCCATCCCTTTTAACAAGATAACATAAATAACAGGAGCCAGATTTAGTGTTTGTATTATGTTAACCATCACATAATTAAAAATAACTTTTAGCATGTGATTCAATGGAGTTTTGTTCTACCATCATTGGTTAAGTTTAACAATATTTTTGAAATATACCATGTAAGTGTCATTAACAAAGCAGTCTGCTTTTCAGTGTTTTATTTTTCTTTTTAATAACAGTTGCATGTGTAAAGCACAAAGAGAAGCAATGTACAAAGGCTGTAACTGAAATAGAAGTGTACAATATAGCTCAATAGTAATCCTATTAAGTAATTCTATTTGCTGATGCAATACAAGGCAAGTCAAGAATACATAGTCTTTTTTGTACACATGTCAAATGGCTCTGTAATAATTCAAATGCTGACAGTTGGCATTGTTCTCTGACTGGCAAACAAAGCAACTATTTCATTGTTTGATCCATTTTTTATTGTGACTGTGTAATATGACATACTGCATCAAACGTTTACAAAAAAATAGCAGGGGAAAAGTTTTTTCTATTCTATGTTCAAGGGAACTAACAACTTCTGGTGCATTCATAGTTAACAACAGTTAATCAACAAACAACATTAAAAAGAACTAGAATACCCCCTCTTGCCAGGATTTGGTATTTTTCTCTGACCAAAAGTGAGAGATGTATGTGTTTTCTAAGTCTATTGCTTGATCTTGGCTTTATTAACACAAGCAGCCCACAAAGCAATATATTTCTTCAAAGACCCCTTTTCAAGCTCTTTGTAATTGGGTGTTGTCATATGTTACAGCACTCCTATGTCACTTAACTCATGCTGTAATTAGAGGAGAAGAATTAGTGAAGTTCCTAAATGTCTTGTTTCTCTGATTTTGAGAGTAAAATTCTCCTAAGAGATTCTTAGGGAAAGGAAGATTATTGAATGTTACAAGGTGATATTTCAGCATCACTCGCAGTAGGTTATGCTCTGATGCTAGTCAGGTTCCAAAAAGTTAACTCACTGAGGCAAACAAACTAGACAGATCTCTTGACTGTTTGACATTTATACGTATTTGGATGGCAAAGCTCAGTTGTTAGTAACAGTTACATGTACATGCATTTGTCTGAAGTTAATGTAAATCTTCTTTACAGTCTTCCTACAAGACCTTTCTTAGTTTTATAATGATTTTTTTTTTTTAATTCACTCAGTCCCAGCAACATGAAAAATTTAGCAAAATAGTTTTCAGAATTAAAATAACTAATTGGTAAATCAGAGACAAAATCAGCAGGACTGCGTAGAAGGTGGTTTGGATTCAATTTTTTCTCTTACTCTGCCTGAGGCTAATTTTTGAGCCAACAATAAAATGCAAACAGTATTTTTTCCACTAGCGATTTGAGAATTTAGCCTGTCTTTTTTTTTACTTTGCTTTTCAAAGAGGTCCCTGAAATAAAAACATCTCACTTCAGGTTGCAAATCAAAATAAATTAAACTTATTAAGTTCTAGAATTGATGAGGGAAAGGTGGTAAATTTTAGTTTTGATTTGATCTGCATAATTTTTCTTAGTTTTTATTGCCTGATTCAGTAGCAGAATCAAAAAATAAATTATTCAGGCTCCAATAATGCTCTCCTTCAGAAAAAAGATTAAGCCATACTGGTCCCTGAAGAGGTTCTAATAACTGCGCTGACCTGGAATGGTATTAAGACTATCAGCACATAAGGAAATGTAGGTATATAGTATATATTATCAGAGAAATTAATATATTAAAGGGACCAACCCCCCTGGCTAATTTGTCTGAAGAAGAAGGAAATCTGTTTAAAAAGAAAAGTATTTATATTGCTTAGGTACCAAAACTTCCAAAGAGAAAGCCTATGTCTTTTCCATAAAAATCCACATATCATAAAACACCTCTTTTGAGGAAAACTGTTTACATCTTTTGTAGGAGGGCTGGTTCTTTCTTGCATGAGCATTCTATACCTGTGAATAAGCAGAAGTTACTATAGCCTGGAGTCACTTTGTAGTAGTGTGAGTGTGGAATACAGCAGATCATTCCAACTTTATGTCAGGTTTTAGGAGCCTTTTTCTACACCTTTTTATTAATATGTTATCAGCTTTATCTCTGAAACATATCTGAAACTGTTAAATAATTTTTTATGACTATGATGTGAAGGACTGTTCTTATATAGGTTGTAGGGAGAGCATGGAGCCTGTCAGGAATATTTGAGAGAACGGCAGGGCTGGAGGCAAGAGATAGCCTATATCAGGAAAGAGAGAGAAGCAGATACTCTGAGAGATATGGGAGGTAACTGGGCCTCTGTCCTAACAGTAGCCTAAGGTATAGCAGGGAACTAGCGATATGTAGATGTGTGAGTGTGGTCAAATATACCAGTTCCTAACACCTTTCCCTGGGGAAACCATGAAAGCTATTGTGTGTTCATACTTCGTCTCAACACACTTCAGTGTTAAAGTGTAAGGAAACATTGCAGATAAACTGATATTCCAAACTGAGGAAAAGCAGTGACCATTACCCTGGACAGCAGCGAGACACTCTTGATCACCACACACGGAAGCTTCCATCTCTTGCTATCACAAAGAACATTGCTTTAGAATCAGACGAGTAGGATCTTGTGGTTCCAGTAGGTACTCAGTTGTTACTGGGACCTACAGTCTGAGAATGCAAGAGTAGGCTAAGGAAAAGCAGTCTAATGGGAAGAGGAGTGCTATAAGGGGAGGTTGTAGTAGTAGAGGAGCAAGGGATTGGCTTGTTAATTTGAGAGAGGAGAGGTATCATACAATAGCATGAATGTCGACTCCTAATTCAAGGATCAATCTGCCTAAAAATAGACCTATACACCCACTTCCTATTTTACATACTAGGGTTTAGAGTTTATCTGTATTAAATAAATGTGGTAAGTACAAAAAGCTATTGTTCTTGAGGCTATACAGATTAAAAAAAAAAAAAAATAGGCAGGAAAGTATGCTTACCTAACACTGTGGTTCCACCTTTGATTGCTGTGTAGACATACTCACTTTTGGATTTCAGTTTCCATCACCACTGATGAACATTTACTTTCTCAGCATGCAAGCATACAGTCTTAACATTTTAATTTTGTTCTGCAGACCTTTATGCAATACAGCACTGAGCAAATTTTCACAGTTGAAAAAGCCTTAGAAAATTCATACCGTTACATTCAGAACAGGGAACTACCACAGGCAGTAACTGAGGATCCAAGAAAGGGAGCAATTTTACAGTGTACCCCAACCAAAACACCATGTATTCTGTAAACCTACATTTGCAGAGCTTTACTGTTTCTAGTTCTGAAGACTGACATAAGTTGTCTTGAACATCATAGCTCCAACTAAAGTTGGACTGATAAACAACCAACAGGCTTTCCTTCCTCCCTACACCATCATAAAATTCTCTCTGTCCCCTGAGACCACCAGTTAGTTCTGTCCTCTTTTTCTCTCTTCAGATTTTAAATTCTTGAGGCAGGGATCATCTGTCTCTAGTGCTCTTCTCTTCCTTTCCCTTTCCTCCCCAAAACTGAGAACACTGTCAGAACATTAAAAAAAAAAAAAAAAAAAAAAAAAAAAAAAAAAAAAAAAAAAAAAAAAGTAAGAAGAAAGAATGCAGTAGCAAATACTCCCTTTTCAAATAGGATCATTACCATAGCACAGTTATCCTTCAGCTACTAGGAGCTGCAAATGGAACAGGGAGATGTTAGCGTTCACTTCTACTGATCTCATTATACAAACCACTAAGAGAAGCAAGGGAATACATTTGGAGAGCTTTCATGTGGTTAAAGCGACAGGGGAAATTCATTCTTTGATATCCCCTTGTTCAGTGTATCTGCCTCACTTTGTGCCTGCCTCTCAAAAGGCAAGGCTGTAAAAATATTAGAGGATTGTTGAAAGGGATTGGAAAAATGAAAAAAAGGCTCTAATTAAAAGGACAAAAATATACTTGGAAAGTGTTTCTCAGTGTTTTTAAGTTCAAAACCAGACCACCTATCCAAATCTTTTCATTAAAAGTCAGATTCAATTTTCATGCAGAGAGCTTGATACCAGGTTTCTGTCTATCTAGACAAATACTTACTACTTTGATTTCTGTATTACCAAGGTGCCTAACAACCACTGATTGGTACATGTGTGTGTGTCATCTGATGATTTTAGTAGGGAAAAGTCAGCAACCCCAATGATTAAATTGGTAGTGAAAGCTCAGATGTCAAGAGATTTGTCCACAGTTGCCTGGAATGCAAGGCAAAGTCACTGTCGCTGGAATTCCACGTCTCCCATTAAACATAAACCCAACATTCTTTCCTTCAGCTTTTTTTTTTTTTTTTTTTTTTTAAATTCATTTGAACACTGTAATCTCTGTGCCTTACTGACTCATTCTTCTGTTGGCAGGACCAGAATGTTACATAAGAAGTGTAGAAAATTTAGGATAGAAAGCAAAGTTGATACTAGCCGAACTTTTTTCCAGTAGATGTTGCAGATAAAGCTGTGGTAAAGCTTGAGAAAAAAAAAGTACCAAATCCTGACAGAACCTACAGGGACGCCAGTTAAAGAGGTGTCAAAAATCCCCAATGACTATGTATAATTCATCGCCTTCAGAGTATGACACTGTATATAGCACAGTATATAAAGATGAAATGTAGCCCTTTACATTTCAGACTGCTGGAGAAATGTGTCTTCTTTTTGTTGTTGTTGTTTTCTTTCTCCATTAGAAACTGTAGCTTGTTAATTCCCTGCACAGTTGATTCTTGCTCTCCAGAGAATTCATCTGCATATTCTGTCCTTCTACAGTATTTCCAACCTAGGGGGATATACTTAAATGTGACAGTAGAAAGAGATGCATGCATGGCCACTTTGATGGGAACTCCAAGTTATCATCATAAATAGCTATGTGGTCCCTTAAGAATTTAATTAGTCATTTCATTTGAATTATTCACTTGGAAAAAGATAGTGCACTGGGTAGCTTTTAATCTAATTAGACTATTTGCTAGTAGCAGAAGATTAACATCTCCAAATAGAAGGTAACATTATCTTTCAGTCAATAGGGGTACTAGTCTTTGAAGTAATGCATATGGTTTTGTAGTGCTCCCCACACCCATTAAAACAGAGTAAAACCAACCAAACAACCAAACAAAAAAACCCCCCAAACAAACCCTGAGGTTAAGCTACCCTTTGTAGAATTTAGTCATATGTTGTAAAAATGAATGAAAAACTACAGAGGCCTATAAAGATAAGAATTAAATAGATATAGAGGGGAAAATATATATATTAAATATATCTAAAAATATATTTATTTATGCATGGTCTGAAAAATGCCCTCTAAATAAAATATAGTTGCCAGCTATCCCATGATAAAAATAAATATACCTGCTTGAAAATATTGTAATGAATAGAATAATGAGGCTATATTTTAATTTTACTAAATTATGGAGAATAGATGTAAAGATTTATTTCACAGAACAAAAGCATTTAAACAGGACTTTATACTACTGTTATGCGTCAGTGATAGTAACACTGGGACTTCAGTCTGCATTACTACAATGATTAATTAAAGGCCTTGTTCAGGATGAGTGAACATCATTATTGTTTTTAAATAGGAAAGGCAGATAACCATTACTGATTACTCCTCAATTCCCAGTCTCACTTGTTAAAGACTAAAGAATACCAAAGTAGGTTGTATAGTTTTCATGAAGCTATAAATGGAGCCAAGAATAATATGATTAATATGCAAAACATACAAAGGTAGAGTGAGAGCTGGATTAATTTAGAAATTAAAGTTACAAAAATTCTGTGCTGCTGTTAAGTGCAAATAATACTGCCATTTTATTAATAAGGTAAAAGAAGTTTAGGCTCTAACATTAATTTAAACAAATTTTTGTAATTAGACAAAATTTTTAGAATGCTTTCCCAGATGCAGCAGCATTATTTAAAGCATGTATCTAAACAGAAGCTAGTTACCTTGCCTCAAGAAAACATACAGAAAAATTCTGTAGTCTTGGGTTATTTTATATCATTTTTATCAATATATAAAATATAGCAGTAAGAATACTGAAATACAAACCTGTTTGCTAACTAACTGCCCATTAGAAGTTACTCACATTGTTTAAAATAAAAATTCCTGAGAAATGCTGTTGTTGACTTGGCTGAAATCAGGAATTACAGCCATAAGAAGTGTACGCTAAGGCTTCCAGTGGGCAAAATAATTTTTGAGGGATTTACGCAAACAGAACCCCAATAAAATGTTTTGTATTCTTGCTGAGGACACTTTATTTTGCACATCTGAGTGGTTGTTTTGGTTTTCTGGTAAGAGAACAGAGAGTAGATTTCTTAGTTCAGTCAACTGTATAAGCAGGTGCAAATTGTACTAGCCTTACAGTACAGCAAAAAATATATGTGCTACACACAAAATATTTAATCCCATGATGCCCAGAATGGACCTAGAAACTAGGACGTATTGCATAGCACTTATGCAATTACAGTGATTAGAAATTAATGCTATGGAATAGGATTCAAATCAGTCAAGACAAAACTGATAGATTTAACCGTTAGAGAAACTGGAAGGCTAGGAAAATTTACATTTTTTGTTGAGAGGCGTGATAGAAGGCTGTAGGGTCTTGCTCAGAATCTATAGTCTCAACTGCCTTACTGGAGAACGTATTTGTCCCCTTCTTTTAGGGAAGAAATGTAGAGCACGTGATAGTCTGAGCTTAATCAGAGCATCAGTCACCTTAAAGATGATCAGTAAGGAAGAATATTTGCAATGTTTTGTTTTTCTCTGCTGGTTCATTGGTGGCAGGCCTTAGAACAACAGTCTCATTGTTCAGGCTCTCAGCCTCCATAAGAGCTCTGATAACAGTAGTATAATTAAGCATATGACAAATTTCCTGCTTTATCCATCCACCTGAGTCTCTCATCATGTTCTTTCCCTACAGTCATGATTCCTTTCTGGCAGAGATGTCACAAATAGGACAGGGAGGGTTGGTATGGTCATTTCTAACAGCTACAGTGGGAGCAGCTCCCAATGGACCCTGCACCAAAAGGAGTCCCAGTAAAAGAAGTGCCTTGCTTGGCTCCAGCAATTTTTGCATTATGAAAAGGACTGGAAACAACGTGTGTCCTCGTAATGTAACAAGAGTATAGCTCTCCTCTTCAAGTTGTCCTCTCCGGACAGCCTTCCAGACAAATAACAAAAGCATGGGAGGTCAGAGTTATTGCTACTTATTATAGCATTAATTTAGAGACATCTGTAAGTCAGAAAAATGCTTTCTGAATGAATACATTTAAAGCACACGTGATCTGAAAAGATATCTCTATTATGGGAAATGCATGCAGCAATAACAAAAACTCTCAAATCTTTTAAACAAAGAAGTTTTTTAAGAAGACTTTTTGGACGTGTTACAATGAACAGAAAAGAACCCTTGTGGTTCTCACTGGGCCATTATTTTCTGTTATCTGTCCTTCAGAAAAAAAAGTGCAGCTGAGCTGAAGCTTCTTGCATAACAGTCTCAGTGACTAAGAATTCAAAAGGAGATGCAAGCAAACAAAAACTTCACCAAAAGGCCTAAGGTCACAAATAAATATAAAATAGGCAAGTAATAGAGATAATGTGTTCTCTGCTAAACAGCAGATGTCAGGCAACATGCAGTGAAGGAAAGATGGAAGAGTCTGGTGGTAAAATGATTCTTCTAATAGCACATAACAAATCCTTAAAAAGTGTGTAAATCAGAGCAACCAACAATTGATCCAAGATAAGATTTTTTCAGAAAACCCTCAGCATTCAGGATCCTTGTGTACTCAGAACGTCTACAAATGTAACTACAAGTGAAACTGTGAGGTTGCCATTTTGGTGTTCTCTCTCCGTCTTTCACGTGGAAAAGACTTGCTTCCTTCAGCAACACTGAAGGACAACTCCCTGAAAACCCGGACATCTATGATCTATGGAGAATATTGAACATGGAAAAAAATACCCGAAATGTATCACCATGGAAGCATGAAATCTTTTTGATATTTGGTGTGATACATGTAAGTTCTTTTGTGTTCATGAAGGACATTAAGTTTCATACAATAGCTAAGGGATAATCGTAGAGAATAAGGCACACTTGTGTTGGTTACACATTTGGTAGACAGATGCAGTTACCATCTGGTTCTTTTGTTTAATAGATATGAAAACAGAGCTGAAATGGAAATTGATGCAGAGAGTTGTTTTGGGTGAAAGATCAGGATCTATCTTCTGGCTGTTTTTTGTAATGATGTGCCTCACTACAGACCTGTGAGACAAAAATGAATTTTGACCCTTCCTCCATGTTTCCTGGGAAGCTCAATTAATTTTACAGGTTTTGTGTCTAGTCTGTGGGCTGTGTCTGAGAAGGACTGGTATTGTATATGTCTGTGTGTGATGTGACTCCAAAGATAACCCTGGTATTTAAATGCCTAAAAGTAATGTGTTTTTCTGACTTGTCTCCTGATTTAGAAGATGCATATTTAGCTCCCACAGCTGGCCTCTCAAGACTTCTTTGCAATGAAGAGGTTACTAATTCTTTATTATATGTGTCTATGAATCTTTATGAAAATTTATAGTGTATTTTTGGATTTTGATTAGAAAAAATTGGCAGTTATATCTAAGTGGGTTGTTCAGTGTCCAGTGAAGTCACTGATAAACCATGCTGTTTATTTTTCCAAGCATAGAATCACGTTTAGGTTTTTTTTTGTTTGTTTGTTTGTTTGTTTGTTTTTTCTTTCCTAGGTATTCTGTTTCAATTACTTAAGTCTCTATTATGATACAGTTGTTCTTTCCAAGGCGAATTTTCATCACCAGTATAGTAGAAATCTATAAAATATGGAAAAATTATGCATGATCCATCCCCTGGTATGCTGTTTTTGCACACTCCAACTATATTGCTTTCAACTGATAAAGGAGTTGTGGACTTAAGACTGAAGGAGTATGTCCATTCCTTATGTATGCAAAATGGTTGTTGTCAGTGGCTTACTTACATTTGCCAGAATGTTAGGTCTGTGTTACTGTAATAGGTAGAACTGTCATACAGGCTAGTTGTATTTTGTGAACACTGAAGTATAATGTTCTGCAACACACATAGGTTTGTGTTAAACAAAAGAACTAGCAATGAGAATTCTGTGCTTTGGACGAAATAGTGAGAATAACAACGTGATTCTTGCCAACTCTAGATCTCTTATAGAAGCTTTCCTCTGAATGGCTTGGCATGCCGAAAAGTTTCTCTTTTTTGTCTTTGTTTTGATTTGGCATCATGTGTTTATGAATCAGATCATCTTTGATACAAAAAAAAAAAAAAAAAAAAAGCAGCACAGAAGAGTCGATATAAACAAGCCCAGCAAGTCTGTCCACTTATGAGTAAACATTAGAACATTCCCTCATACTACCAGTTTTCAACATAAGGTGAATATAGGCTGCCATTCAAGGCATTGTATCATTTACGTCCAGCAGCATTAAAAAGAGATTTCCCGTTAGATTCCAGGATGCTGCCTGGCTTGTAAAAAACTTTGAGTTTTTTTTTTTTTAGCTTATATTCAAATCTTTTACATTTTCTTACTGGAAGATTAGGACATTCAATAATTTTTTGGTGGATTTCTTCTGCCATGAAACAAGCTTGTATTCTGTTGGCACATCTATCAATTATATAAAGAAAGAAAAAGTCAGATAAAATAGGTCAAAGAGCTGAAAAATGTAAATTCAAAGCCATTTAGCTCAGTGACATTGGCTGTCTGTAAATGATATCTTTTATATATAATCTTTTTATATAAGCTGTATATAACATTTATATAATCTCCAGTGATAGTCTTCACTCCTCCCAATTTTTTCTGCTCCTAAATAAGAAGGGTCTGTCTGACCCCACTGGAAAGACAACTGAATGTTGAGTGCCATTATATCAAAATTAGTAAATCTCTCCAGAAAAAAAAGTAGTGGTTAGTTATTGTCAATTATTGTTAATTTCAAAGTGAAATATTATATGAAAACTAAACCTTTACATTTGAATATTTCTTCACTACTACACCAAAGTAGGATTTTTCAGTGTTTGTGTTAAATACTCAGTTTTGGGGTAAGTGGTGCATTTCTGGCTGCCCCAGGTGGTGGGGTTTTTTTCCTCACCATTTTATCTCTCTGTCTTCCATCCTCAAGTTCTGTTAAAAGTCAATCAAGCCACTCTCTGTTTTTAAGGATAAGAGTGCAGAACTGAAACACCCATTATTTTTCCATCTGTAGCAGTATTCACTCTGGAAAGCTAAGTTAGGGCTATAGAAAAGTAAGTTATTGCCACAATAATGTACCATGAACAACTTAGCACTCTATATTTACATTATTGTAAATTAGAGAACAAGCAGGAATAAAATATTTCAGAACAACTGCCTGAAATAGTTTCAGTTCTGTATTGAGGATGATAAAATGAGATGTTTGACTTCAGACTGCAATCGCATTTTTTAACTAGGAGAAAGGTTTATGTGATACCACTACCATCTTGAGGCAAGTCAGAGTATAACAGCTGAATTTCTGTTTAAACAAAATGCCAGATCGTAAACGATCCTGAATATCATCCATTTCACCTTCTTCAGTCGTCATACTCTGTTACAGTTAAAAATTTTTTATTCTGCCCACTACTGAACCTACAAATGCTTGCACAATAATAGTAGCTTTTAAAGTATATGCGCAATTATATATAATATTAAGAAAAAAAGTGGAAAAAAAATTTTCCTTTTCAAGTACAGACTGAATGCGGACAGACTGAGGGGACAGCACTGGAAATCAGTACTTAGTATCCATGTTTTAGCTTAAAATATCATACTGGTTTTAGTATTTACCTTGTTAAGTCCTGAAACTCCTTTCTACATTATGTACAGAAGCTAATAATTTATTTGGATTTTGATGTGACTCAGAATTGTGGGGAAGAAATCCATTAAGAACTGTGAAGTCGAAGACCACATCGGGCTGAGGAAACCCCTCAATTTAAATTGCTGAGAGAGAGTATTCTGCAAATATTTGTGCCTTTTTTTTTTTTTTCTCTCTTTTTTTTTTTTTTCCCCCCCCTATTCTTTCCTAAACAATTTGGAGCTATGATAGTTGAACAATTAAAGTAAATAGACCTTTTACCTGAGCCGGAGCAGGTGTTCTAATTTACACTGGAGTGTTGTGATAACCAGATTTTTGGAAAGCACTTGGATAATATGGTGATTTATACATTATTAGAAGAATAATTGGACAAAATATTAGTAGTCTTGTTCCTACACATGAGATTGGAAAACTATCCTCCATAATTTTCCTGAGCACACACTAGGTTTAATTCTGTCAATTCAAATATTTCAGGTCAAATGCAGAATCAACACTGCAGCACTAACAGAAAAGAATCACAGAGAGGTAATTCGTATTAGAGTAATTACGTTCAAATATTGTATTTTTCTCCCTAGAATAAAATGAAAATTCAGTCCAAGATAATGCAATCCATAGCTAAATATCACAGCCACACGCTTTCCATGATGATTGTGGGTACAGTCTGCCATGCCTCAAGGCGTGCTATTGTCTGTTGTCTGCTTCCTCTACTTGAGTTCAGGTGAACTTCAGCTGCTGGATCTCAGTGTCTCTTTAGCCTCGCTCTGCCCTCCTGGCACCTGCGCACGTCTGCAGCAGAGCCATTTGACACATGGTACATCAGAGTGGTTGGCTCTGCCATGTATTGTAGGAGTTTGGCACTCTTACAGTACACTAAATAGGTTCTGATTTTATTTCCAGTAACTACACATCTAGGACTTGTTTGTCCTGTTTTTCGTTTCAGTGGGGTTTTTTCTTATATCGGATTTTATTGGTTATACTTCGTTACTTACCTAAGCTGATTTCTATTTTTATGTTCATACTCCCTGTGAGGAAAGTCTTTTTTCACTTAAGTTTCTTTTTATTTCTTAATACTATGTTGTCTCTTGGCTTTGCAATTTTTTCGAGTTTCACTAAAACCAGTGTTCAAATGTTGCTTCTAGAAACAGACTGACCTTGCCAATCACCTTTTTTTGCTGTTGGACAACACAACGTACCTTCCAAATTCTACTTACAATGTGTCTTTGAAATGGTCCGTGGGTAGGGTTACTTCAAAGCATTGTCCTCCACCCCTCAAATTCAACACTCAGTATCACAGTGTTGTATGCTTTAGGATGTTTATTACTTTGCCTCTGTATATTAGAATGGAATGCAGTAATTTTAAAATATAATTTATTTGAAGATCACAGTAAAGGTAAGCAAGGTCGTACATAAAAAGTGCATTTTATACAGCTAAGGCGGTATTTTGGTGAAGAATTATGCATATGATGGGTGTCAGAGCTGTATAAAACTGCACTGTGATTCTCAGGAGGTTTAGGGAAGCTTTCCAATGGTTGGATCTTGGAGTTTTATTTTACATTTCAGAAAGGGAAAACTCATTTGAGGATTTCAGGGTTTAGTGATTTGGAGATTAAGCCACTTTGCAGAACTATCACAGCACTTCTTATCCATGTGGAAGGCCTGGCAAGATGATCCAAGATAGAACTGTATGTCTATAGGTCTCATTTCTCAAGTTACTCGTATGTGAATTATTACATCAGAGAGAAACTGTAGCATCAATATGGAACCACCTTTGTAAAAATATCTGCCAGCCCCTCAAACTGCCCACTGCAAAGCAGTTTGTTTCCTAAAATACTGATTTATTTTTCCTGTGCACCTGACAATGCTCATGTTCTGAAGCAACTTCATGCAGGCACATTGGGAGTGCTTCTTAAAAGTTTTAAGGTGCCAGCCCTCTGTGCTGAGGATTGCTGAGGGCAGATTCTGCTTCAAGTTGCTTACCAAGCTTCATATTTGAGCTTCGTTGAGGAAGAGGAGAAAGCTTGTTGACTGTGCAATCCTTTTGCGTTTACTGGGGTTTGGCAGCCTGCTAATCTGTTCTTCCTTGCTAGCGCTACTTCTCCTTCAATGGGAATTTGACACAAATAGGCTCGATCTGAGCAGGCTATTGTGGGCACATTCTTCACAGTCAATTCAGCCCTGAGTGTAGGCCTGTGCCTAAATGATCATACAAATTATATATAACAGCTGGCAAGGAAGCTGTCAGCTACTGCCAAGGTCTTTGACTGGTCTGAATGCCATAGATACATAGTTTAAACAAGAACTAGATGGTGAAAACAAGGACTGTAGTTTCATTTGATCTTCCAGAGACTAATTCATACACACTGACTCTAATTAGAAATTCACTTCAAACTCAGAACGACTTTGTCTAACCTGTGTCAATCATGTCCAGATTACCAGCTTTTGATATGAATGTACATGAGCAGCTTGAATATGCTGTAATCTTCATGTTTCTGACATGTGCTAATAAGTTATCTTGTACTACTTTCTGTACAAAGGAAGACATGTCTAATGAAGTTTGGGTTCTAGGCTCCCATGGTATTTGTTTGGGCAGCAATATCTATGGGCTGTGGCATTTCCTGTGCTGCTGGAATAGCGGAAAAAGCAGTGACAGCTGTCAGATGGAGTAAGTGGCACTAGAACAGACATTTAAGGATCAGCCAACACTGACCACAGCTAGTGGGTAGATGATGACTTTTTGCCAAAATGTGGATGTCTCATGGTTTTGTAAGAGGTGACATATCCCACCATTAGCAGAAAGTTCCCCATCTGTATTTTAGGACCATTAATTTCAAGCTCTTTAGAAATTTATCATAAATGAAAAGTGACTGAATGTAATAGAAAAATATGTCACAATTTGCAACTATGTAGGAAAGTGATCAATGAGTTGTAGATCTACAATTAATATAATGAAAAAAATAAAGTGCACAGTAATTTCTAACACTATTCATTTCTAGGAAAAGCCCCTATATTCTTCAAGTATTAGGAACTACAAAAAAAACAAACACAAATGGCCAACTATACTTGAGATTTTTTTTTTTTCAGGAAGAAAAATGTTTTGCTAATATTTTGTTCAGAGTATGTAACTGAAAAGTGGTTTTACCTAAAGGAGACATCTACTTTTGTAATAGAAATACATGTACACAGCAGGGAGTGCAGACAAACCATTGGGTGTCACACACAGAAATACCATGGGGTAAGTACTTTCTGAGACAGAAGGCTGTGAATCCTTGCGATGTATGCACTCAGTTTCCCACAGAAACACCTCTATATCTTCCTCCAAGCATGGCTTTGCATGGAACTCACTGCCAGCACTGCCTTCTCCATACAAATTCCTATCCACTTCCCTTTGGCTTTCTTAGTCAACTTTAAGCAAAACTATTGCTTAGCCTTTTTTTTTTTTTTTTTTTTTTTTTTTTTTTTTTTTTTTTT
>NW_020799113.1:6034615-6056657 GCF_003259725.1 Athene cunicularia
AAAAAAAAAAAAAAAAAAAAAAAAAAAAAAAAAAAAAAAAGGCTAAGCAATAGTTTTGCTTAAAGTTGACTAAGAAAGCCAAAGGGAAGTGGATAGGAATTTGTATGGAGAAGGCAGTGCTGGCAGTGAGTTCCATGCAAAGCCATGCTTGGAGGAAGATATAGAGGTGTTTCTGTGGGAAACTGAGTGCATACATCGCAAGGATTCACAGCCTTCTGTCTCAGAAAGTACTTACCCCATGGTATTTCTGTGTGTGACACCCAATGGTTTGTCTGCACTCCCTGCTGTGTACATGTATTTCTATTACAAAAGTAGATGTCTCCTTTAGGTAAAACCACTTTTCAGTTACATACTCTGAACAAAATATTAGCAAAACATTTTTCTTCCTGAAAAAAAAAAAATCTCAAGTATAGTTGGCCATTTGTGTTTGTTTTTTTTGTATAGCCTGATAAGTACATGTAAACCCTTTTCCTATACAGACTTTTGACTCACTGTAGACAAAGCCAACGTCAGATTAAAGAATAAGAACAGAGAAGAACATGGATCAAGACCAGAAACACAGAATAAACTTTAGAGATGAGCAGGCAGATTGAGCTGACTACTCCAGAAACAGGGCGTCATTGAAGGATTCAAAGACAGGAAAAACAATGAAAGAAGATCATCTAAGATGGTCCTTATTGGCTGGCAAGATAAAGTGTAGAAACCAGCCTTGCAGATTTTAGCTGCAGTTTTAGATCAGTCATTAGTTTGCTTGGATTTTTTTTTTTTTTTTATCCTTCTCTGGTGTTTATGCTAAGCATGAGAATTGAAGGAGAAACTGATTAAAATATAGGACAGTAGCGTTAAGGAAAAGAGAATAATTTGGTGATATGGGAAACAGGTGTGTTGTTACACAAAGATGGCTAAAACGAATTACTTCCTTTCATAAGTTACTTACTCTTCACCCAGAACGGTATGAATTGAGGACTATGGAGTTATCATCTGTCGTTTCAATACTGTAGAGATGATGCCATGCAAGAAGTTTAGAATCAAAACTGTAACTGACCTATAGCAATGTGCGAAATCTTTTGCCTCCATGAGGTGTACCATGAAGTTGAAGAGTTCAATAATTAAGGTTCAGAAAATGCTGTTGTGCATATAGTGACCACAGAAAGAGTGTTAAGTCATTTGTATATTAAATGATGAATAACAAAAGCAAATAAAAAATACAGTGATCTTTAAATTAGAGAAAATTCTCAGAGATGGGTGAATATTTCCAGCTTGCCAATGGTAAATGTTTTCACATTCAGATCAGTTTACCTAAGACCCTCAAAGGTGAATTGCAATGGCTGAAAATAAGCACTTCAGAGGAAAAATATCAAGCAAGATTCAGACCCAAATATATGGTGTTACTTAACACTTAATGTAAATAACACTGTAATTTGTTTTAGGATTTTGATGGCAGTCTTCTGATTTTAGATGATGTCATAGTTAAAATAAAACAAAGATGCCTGGAAGCCAATACTAGTTTTTGCTTTTCTGTTTTGATTGCATTTCCCTTCTGTAGAGAGTAAAAGTAGTGGATTAAATTGCAAGTTTATTTTAATATAGATTTTTTACTGGTAAAATATTAAAGATTACTATGCTCTACTCATAGTCCAAATTCAGTTCTTCAGTCACACTGCAGCAGTGCAATTAAATGGAGAAGAGTGCAGGACAATTTTCTCTAAATATATGTTCCCAAACACGCATATGAGTACACCAGCACTGTACACTTCTAGGACTGTACTGTGATCTGAACCTGTATAAATATTAGGAAGAGCAAAAAAAAGCCTGTCCTTTGCTTTAGGTCAGTAGAAGTGAGAGCCCAGTGCTGAGTGTGCTTCAAAGCTTGTGGGAAATATGTGGATGACAGTCGGAATAGCTGTACAGCAACAGCTGTCATAATTTATTTGCCAGCAACATTTCATATTGCCCTGGATCAGTAAGACAGGAGAGGACAAATTACAACTCTAAGTGGTATTCTGGTTTAAAGAGGGCTATAAACATGTCCCTTTACCATAGATTTACAAAAGGACTGTCTCTGGTCTAATAAAAAGGCTTAATTTGGACATTAAGTCTTCTTAGATGTAAACTAGTGCAAAGAATTAAGGTCTGGACTGATACAAACCAGGAATTTCTCTTTGCCAATGTGCACTTAAAACAAAAGTACCCGAATTCTGGAGAATGTTTACTCATTCAACAAAGTGTGTTTCTTCCCCGTGGGAATAGGCGGTAACTTGATTTGTGGCCTCCCTAACTGCGTTCAGTGTTTCACAGTTGTCTCTGGGACTTCCAGACTTAAGCCTTGGCTTAATGTTCTGAATAGGCAGAGATCGTTAGCACTCCTATAAAGAGTCAGTTGTAGAATTCAGTTTAATTTTCAGATCTGCTTTCATCATAAATGCTGGTTTGAAGGATAATAGTTGGAGTTTAAATTAGCAGATTCAATGCTGAATATAGTTTTTTTAATGGTAGGTTTGTCTTACAGATGATATAAAGTCTGGTGCAAAGCTCTTTGAAGTCACTTGATTTTATTATTATTTTTTTTGGATGCCAAGAGTCCTTGGTCCAAGCCTTTAGCATCAAACTCACTTGCACGCATTTGTGTAAAGACACAATAAATCTGTGTTAATGAACAAGTAGAAGAACAGATTGTGTGATAACTGCATGCCTTTTATATTAATATATTTTCCCATGACTTTACACGTCTTTGCATTAATCTAAATCTTCCTTAACACTACTTCTAATCTAGTCAGCAGGAGTTGCAATAACGTCTGAGCACAGAGAAAAATCAGTCAAGTATTACGGTCATTTTAGTTAAATGTCTATTACAGTACTTGAACATTAAGGTATCTTAGTTAAAACCAGCCATAATTCAAACAAATATTCTGTGGAAATATTATGAAATCTCTGATTAATCTAGCAATTTAATGTTTGTTTAATCAAGATATGGCAGAGATACTTTTGTAAAGCCTGATAAATTACACTGAAATCCAGTGTGGCAGCAGATATAAATAATAGCTACCTAAACATTCAAATCCTTTTATAAGAGATGTGTATACAGAAAATAGGTAGAGTTGTTTACTTTTTAAAGTCACTAAAACTGTCATTTAATGCAAATGAAATATACAAAGTTCCCAAATGTGAAACTAAATTATTTTATGAATATACATTTTTAATCATGAGAAGAAACTGTCTAGACTAAAATTCGTTGTGATGAATATTATGATGATCCAGAGAACAGAAGTGATGACGCTTGCTATAAATGCTCCCTAAATATGCACGGAATTATTTCCTGTTATATGTGTGAATGCCTTTGAAGAAATGCTGAAATTCAAAGTTTCAGTGTCATGTGCCAGAGCAGTGATTTTTTTCAGTCTTTTAAAATGCATACTTGTATTTGTATTTGAACTTTAGTTCATTATGTGAAATTTTCAGGGTTTCAGATACAAACATTCTACTTTCTTTGCAGACTGCATAATATAGCTGTATGGTTATTGCTCTTGCCCTGCTTCTTCTAATAACCCTATGCTGTTGCACTTCTGCAAAGCAAACTTATGATGAGTAGAGACTTATAAGAAGATTTAATGAAAATAATTTTGTTAAATAAGGGTTCTGGGGTTCTGTCAATCACACAGTTTTTCCAGGTTGCCTTTGTAATATGAAATGTATATTCCTTTCATTATCCACCAAGATCCTACTTGTTCTTGCATAAGAGGAAGAAGGGGTTTAAGAAGGGAGGTTGAAAATGGAAAAGGAAGCTAAAACCTGTGATTCGCTTTTTGGTAACAAACTGGAAAAAAATCATTAAGACAGGAGTTGGAAAAATCCCTTCTCCAAAAAATTAAGGTACTAGTCCCCCTCCTGAAAAGAGGAGGAAAGTAGAAGGCTAATGCACTTTTTAATTTTTAAATCCCAAAGGATAAATATTTTAAACCTACTGGTACCATTAACTGTTCCAACATTTAAAACCCCAATATCTCTCAGCTGTTATCATACTACTTCTACTGTTAGAGAAGCATGCTGGCTAGAATGTGGGTTTTTTACACTTGAAATGCCTTGAGTGCTTTACAAGAGATGAGTCAGATGCTTCAAGTCCAGTCAGCCATGATGTGTTCTGTAGTAATTCACGCCAGCTCTAAGACTCTAGAAACTAGTATTTTACATTCTTCATAACTGTAGAGGAGCAAGGACCAGCAAAGAGAAACAGCTACCCGACCCCAACCCACTGTGTCATATGTTTCCTCACTGAAGGGACTGAGAGGAACCTGGGCAGTAATGAGGGGGGAGGAGAGGTGTTTGGAGTGAAGCTGAGCCTGGGGAAAGGGGAGGTGTTTTAAAGGTTTGTATTTTTTGTTCCCAAATACCATAATCAATAATTGTTTATTCTAATTGGCAAGAGGGTAAGTTAAATTCCCCAAGTTGAGTTTGGTTCGCTCACAGCAGTACTTGGTAAGTGATTTTCTTGTCTTTATTTTGACCCATGAGTTTTCTCACTCTTCTTGTTCTTATTTTTTCCCTCATCCCACTGTGGGGGTGGAGGACAGCGAGCAAGCAGCTAAAGTATCTCACTAACTGAATTTCCCTCTCCATTCCTTCTTTACTGGCACCAAATTTGACTTAGCCTTTTGATATTTTAACTCTTTTCAATCTAAATTAAATATATTATCCTAATTGAGAATGTTAAACATTATGGAAAAAGGCATTATTTTGTTCTTAAAAGCTTCCTTGTGTAGAGCAGAAATTGAGGTGTCTGCCTCCTCCTATTTGTGTATACTGTCAGCCTGGTGAGAAGTAGCATAGGAATTCATTGTTCCCATTTATGAGTGCATAGGCGTAAAGGGAGGAACTCTGCCTCTCTTCTCCGTGGTTCATTTAATCTGTGCTACGATTCAGATTATTCCGCCCAGAAGAAGAGGAGGAATTGTTATTCACCTCTAGCCCAGATGAGCTTCCAGTCTCTTTCAGGTCTGCAGACAGTATTTCTGTAAAATTGTTGAATAAGAAGTAGAAAAAAAATCAATGGAGCATAAGAGGCTAAGGCAACTGAAGTGCCAGTTCCTTTTTTCCTCCCAGTTTATACATTGCTGATGGCAATTGTTAACATTACCAGAGTATGCAAATACCTGATGCGGGGTAGTAAAGAAGATGGAGCCAAACTCTTCTCAGTGATATGTAGTGAAAGGAGAAGAGGTAGCCTCAACAAACTGAAATGTAGGAAATTCCATTTAAACATAAGAAAAAACATTTCACTGCAAGGGCAGTCAAACCCTAGAGCAGGTTGACCAAAAAGATTGCGGGTTCTCCGTCCTTGGAGATACTGAAAACCTGATTTGGATGCAGATGTAAGCAACATGCTATAGCTGACCCTGCTTTGGGCAGGTGGATTAGATTATCTCCAGAGGTCCCTTCCAGCCTTATCCAGTCTTTGATTCTGTGTTGATGCTTCCAGTAGGTATTTTCCTACCCATGAATAGCAGCACAGAAATAAAAGAAGTAAATTTAATACCTACGATTAATGCAGGGCAATGCCACTAATGTCCATAAAAAGCCATCTGAAACTGCCTGAAATGATGGCCTTTGAAAATAAATTGCACTCAAATCACCCAGCTGCAGACAATTTTAGTAAAAACATTGCTGAGCTGATATGTGGGCTGATGATGTTTCCATTGGCTATGGTTTGCAAACCTCCTATTAATTTCTCAACTGAGGCTGCATAGTCATTCATCTTTAGAAAAGCTATTCCAAAGATTTATGAAAGCATAATATGAAAATAAGACTAATGTATTATCCGAAAAGGGCATTAATGTTCATGGTACTCACAGCATATATCAGAGGTCAAATGGTCACTCATATCAGAATGGATAAGGCCCCCTATAATACTACCTTAAATTCATGCCCACTAGCTTGAATGTGTTAAGAAATGAGCCAAAGTACATATGTTTTTGTGGCCTGAAGCTAAGAATATTATCAAAAACAATACCACATGGAAAGACTGGAACAGAGGAAGGCAAATATACTAAAGAGAATACCTACTGTCTTCCTGCGGGTTTGATTATTTGGAGTTAAATGCTTTCCTAGTACACATCAGAGTTTTGTTGAGAACTAAGAGATGCTTTTTGCTCTGAGACAGTAAAGCAGCAAGAGTTTTTATATAGTGGCTACCAAGAATGCTTTACATTCCTTCAAAGTAACTAAAATAGAGAACATAGCTAATAGGAGTACTATAGTTGTAGTAATGGGATTAAGCACTCCAAATCCCAATTAGGTGAATCACAAGAAATTCCTGAAGCAGAGTTTATTTTAGGTCTGCTGTACATTAAACAGTTGTAATTATGCTGGTTTTGTCCTTCATAGAGTGACAGGAATGAAAATAGTATGTATTTTACAGAGACAAAAACTGCCTTCCAATTTTATGTCTGTTTTCCTTTGAAGGTTTTGAGTTTTTTGTGTTTTTTTGGTTGTTTTGGTTTTTTTTTAATATTTTGTGAGTGCACCAAGGGAAGACTGTTTCCAGCATTGCAGAAATCCAGCCACCTCTAAGCTAAAATGCAGACATTAGAACCGAGATCAGCAAAGCTACAAAATGGTTGTTGATAAGGATGTTAAGAGTATCATTAAAAAATTGTAGGTGTGAAATGGCACTTAATAGTAGAGATCTCAACTGGACTGAGAGCCAAGAGATCACAAAAGGAAAGACACTGAACATGTTTCAGTTTTGAACAGTGGAAAAAAAAAATGCCTTTATAAAGAATCTTTTAGACTTGAGACATCCAGGGGAAGAAGTGTCAAGTTAACATAGAGTCTGTGTGGTGCGATTTTACCAGAGTACCAGGGTCAATACCTTTACATGAAAAATGCTGTGTGTACTTTAATGACTGCAAATAGCAGTCCATCCCATATCTAGTTCAGAAATTATCTCTCTTGACAACAGCTTGACAAGCAACTCTTCATGGCCCTTTTAATTAAACTGAGATATTAGTTTGCTCCTTGGAAAATCTGTAGCTTAGTGAATAAACAGTGGTTATTTTCCTTGGAGATCTCATCTAAATGTTCTGGAAGCTTCCAATTGATTTTATTCATGAAAAAAAACACATTCAGAGCTGTCCTAGCTTTAGGAGTTTTTTGTTCTAATAACAGGACCAGTACTTGGCCAAATTTAATATAGTTGGTTACTCTTTGAATGGCACATCCAGATTTCCGAATGCCCTTGTCATTTCTATAACCGTGGGCTACCCAAGAGGTCCTCTTTTGAACTGCCTTGAAAAGATTAAAACTGTAAGTCTACAAAGGGCTGTGATACTCATGCAGGTTGTCATGGATTTGTAATTTTACATGATGAAAATTTTCATTTTATATTCTCCAAGTGCGATTCTAAAATTGACCTGAAATTATAATAATTTAAAAAGAAAAAAAAAATTAAATGCCTTTATCTTGCATTATGTGGAAAGAAACTTTTAAAATATTGATTAGGCACTAACTCAATAAGGAAATAAAGTCTTTCTGTATCAAGTTCTCAATACGTTTCTCCATGTCTTCAAAGGCAGAGGAAATACAAAGAGGTTTGGTTTTTTTTTTAGGAAGCCTTTTCTCTAACATGACTTTAAATGAGGAAAATTCCTGGTATTTTAGGACTAACAGAGATCATTCAGTAAGCACTACTCACAGACGTGGCAAATTTGAACTAGATTTGTGGTCTGTCTAAAGCGGGTTTTAATGATAGCCAGTGCTCTTAAAATGGTGCAAAAAGTCCTCAGCAGCATGCCTTGTGCTCATGGAATATTCCTTCTAATAGCAAAGGCTGATACAGGCGTCTCTCACTGATAACATGATATATGATTTGGCATATTTCATAATGTTTTCTATAATATTGCATACTGGACAAATACTAAATTTATGTTTGTGTGTGTACACCCTGCTGTGTATACCGCATTACCTTGAGACCATCAGGATAATTTCTGGTCTTTTCCTTGAGATGTTCAATTTTTAGCTTAGCTAGCCTGTGGCACACCAACAGGTTCCAATACAGGCAGCCCTGTTTTGAGCATTGCCTGGGGATATTAAGTCAAGCACTGGCAAGAAGATGGATGTTTGGCAGAAGTGACAAATTCAGTTTCCTGGAGAAAGTTGCTGACTGCACTGTTCCAAACAGAACTGCTTATCTGCCATTCCAGATGTTGTAATGATGACAGCTGTTTAGGGGGACCTTGAAGAGGTGAGGGACTGAATGAATTTACTGGAGAATCCAACTTGCTTGTAAATCTAAGGACAAATCATCGCTCACTAAGATTCATGCCTATATTCTGCGATTCATGTCTATATTCATTGCACAGATTTCCAAGTAGAAAAACCACGCACATTAATAGTAATTCTTAATTAGTATGCGTTTTCAAACCTAGAGAATTATAACTACATGTAGGCAGAATAAAGCAATGATGTTCTAAAAATCTTCTTTTTGTGTGGAATATTCTCATGTCTATACAAGGTTTCTGAGGCTGAAACAGGTGTTCATCTCCAAAACATAACGTGCAGCTCTTGTGTGGAGTGGTTAAACCCTCCTGTAAAATGTGTTGCACTATTAGTCTTGCACAACTCGTAGCAACACATCTGTCTCTTATATTGATGTCATCTCGTCCCAGTCAATCTCTGTGATGTGGTGTTTTTCTTAGATACTGGGTGCCATGCTTGATACTTAACTAAAACCAAAATAATTTCATCTTCGGTTACTTTTTTTATGACCATCGAAAGCAGCAGCAATGAATGCAAGGACAGAAAAATGTATTTGCTCCTCCTTCTACCCATTCAAAAGATAGGAAAGAAAAATATTTTACTTCTGACCAGAATATTGTTGGATTCATGCTCTGCTTACGGGAGATAAGAGGGTTGAGAGGAGAAGGGAAGAAATAAAGAGATATAAAAGCAGGTTAAGCAATGAAATACTAGATCAAAAAGGCGAAAGCGTAGCTGCAGCCCCAGGATGCACTACAGTAAACCAGAAGTTTCAGATTGTATGCTTTTAATTTCTTGAGTGATCACTGAAATTTACAGTTTCTAGAAGCTTTTTATGTGATTGAAGGCATAATATACATGCTTTGTTTTGTACAAGGACTGATGAAAATTATCTTTTTTGTTACTCTTGTTCTATATTGTTCTTAACTAGTTTTATTTTCATTTCTACAACTATATACTTCTGCACATGAAAGCTTTGTGACAGTAAAAAATTGTTAATTTTTTTTTGTGACAGTAAAAAAATTCTTAGTGAGTGAAATGTAGTCACAAAAATAGGAAAACTGATCAAGGCCATAAAACCAAACTACACAGCTAATATCAACAACTCTTCTGAAATATTTCCTGTTAAATTTTGAAGTGTATCAAAAAATGTAAGACACATTTGTTGGGAATGTGAAATGCATGTTTGTCTTTCATTAAGTCTGTTTTGATAATTTGCAGTTATTTACTGAGGCTGCTAATAGTTATTTGATTATAGGGGTATTTTGCTGATACATGTTCTAAAAGGTTTATCCACCTCTTCTCCATTAAGCCAAATGACAACAGTTGTCAAATTTCTGCTCTTTGGGTTGTAGCTAAAAGAAGCTGACTCCAAAGTAAAAGAGTCATCAAGATGTTTTTGATAATATTAAAGTGAGGAGTACTAATCAGAGAGACTTTTCCTCCTTAAAATTCTTAGATGTAGCAATTTATGTAATTCGGTGTTCTTCCATGTCTTGCAAGGTAAAATTTTTCATCAGCAAACTTAGACATTTTAAATTTTTTTAGATTTGGAACAAACTCTCTATTGTACTGATGTTTCTAGCGAGATTATAATTATTCTGATGCAATCATGTTCGTTCTGGGAATATCACTTAGTGATGAATCCTATGCCATTTTAATAATCATGAACCTTTTGAGAAAATAATTACAATATAATGATTTCTACAGAGGACAATTTAAATTTCGATCAGAGGTTATGGAGGTCAAACATGACATATTGCCTATCAGCATTTTTCTGACATGCCCAATCAGTAGGGATTTTTTGCTCCATTTTCTAATTTTCTTTATTTTTTGAAACATTTCCATTTAAGATTAAGACAATTTCTAAAGTAACAGTTGCTTTTCGTTGTAAAAATGTGACTGATATAGGGGAGTTTGTTTGCGTTTAAAGAAAGGACTATAATATTTTTTTTCCCAATATTGATGCGTTTTTTATCAGTGGCCTCTATAAACATCCAGTTTTTATTGCCAGTGTGTTTTTTTTCTTTCTTAAATGCCTTTCTGAAATTCAGGCACTAGTAAAATTCCTATAAGTGAAATAATTAATCTAATTGGTCAACAAATGCATAAGAGACACTCCAGGAAGTGTGAATGCAATGAGTATTGTTGATTTTGTATTCATCTCCGTATCTGCATATTTTCATCACTGTGAATCAGATTTAAGGCATACGTTGCCCTGAAGTCAGTAGAACTTAAGGGTGTATGTTTAAAGCTAAGCGGTCTGTTATCTGCTATTTGAATGAAGGACAAATATGCATATTTAACTGTTTTCAGATGTTAGTTTTTTCATACCCTGTTTTTAGGAAAAGTATATACACCTTAAACTTTCTTCTGTTTGCTAAGTCATAGCAAACTTTAAGCACCTAAAGGCTGACTTTTTGTGACTATGCAGGTCAAGGTACTCTGAGAAATTCCCTTTATCTTTCTGAAACTACCCTGAGTTGTGAAACCTTTGTGTCCAAGTTGTACTATGGTCAGGAGAGGTCAGCAAAGGAGCCTAACAGTGCTCTTACAATCTGATTTGCCAAGTACCAGTGCACTTACTGATTCAGTGAACGAATGTGAAACGGGAGTACTGGTTCAGAAAAATCCCATTGGTAGAAAAAGAAAATAAGTGGGTTTTTATTTACTGAGGCATTCAGTACGCTTCAGACTTGTGTGTAAAGCCTTACAATGCTTGCTTATGCAATTAACTTGTGCATTCGCATGCTTTATGTCTTAATTAGCAAGCGTAACATAGTCTCAACAGGCAATCTGTGTATGACCTAATAGAATTCTGGTTTTAAAGATGGCATGTGCCGTTATACAATAATAGGTCAAAATACTTAGGTTGTCCTAATAATTCTCGATATATATCAATCACTGTAATAGATATTTTCTCCTCATTCATTTTTCAGTCCTGAAGGTCTCACAAGAACAACAAAACAAGCATTTGAATAGGAAATATTTAAGTGAATATTTGCTTTTTGACTGAAATCCCAAACCAGCACATGTAGTCTGCCTTTTGCACAGATGATGTAGGTAAGGGTAAATGTGAACATAGTAACCAGATTTTTGAAAGCTGGTGTTTATTGTTAAAAGAAAAGCACAAGAAAACACACAAAAAAAGAAGGATTTCCCCCCAAAATAATAAAATCATGTTCATGATAATTTAGTGGAAATTTTTCAGTTATTTTAATGGAAAGATGCTATTTTGGTTCTGGACATCAAAATAATTTCTACGCTTTGGCTGTTCACAAGTCTTAATTATCTGGTAACTACTGGATTTATATTTTGTGTTCATTAAAGCCAGCTACTCACATTCAGACATGGGCAGACTGTTCAGATGTATATTTTATGGATTAGCAGACCTTTCTTGCCTGAAATTACCTTTTTTTAATTTATCTTATACTTATCCCAATGACTGTCTTGATCATATAAATATCTGTATGGCTGATTTTCTATATGGCATGCAATCCTTATTCTTGAGGAAATGAAAAATTATCTGGTCCCGTCAACATTTTGCTCCAGCTATTCTGTCACAGTCACTGTTAAAAACAATTGTTTTTAACCATTTTTATTTGCCTACCTTCACTTTCATGTTATGCTGTTCTTTGCTCAGTCATAGAGCCCCTTTGTAACTGATATTTTCTCCTTATGAATGTGCTTATACAGTAATAATTATTAATTGCTTTCATTCTTCTTTTTGATAAGCTAAATAGACTGAATTCTTTAAATCTTCCGTGACAAGTATTTTTCTGCAGCTGTTGTATTGTATTATGTGTTTCTCTGAGCCTACTCCACACTCTAGCATGACTTTTATCATACAAACACTCAATCTGTGTGAAGTATTCCTAGGAAGAAGAGTAAAATTATTTACTGCCATTCATTTCCTTTGGGTTTTCACTGTAAATTGCCGATCAGTGCTTGTTTTTTTTCTTTTTGCTGAGCATTAACATCCTATTCAGAGCATGTCTTTTTCCAGTCTGTTTCCTGTTCTGTTTGTATGGCTTGTATTTACATCCCATGGATGCTTAGCTGTATTAAAATACATCTTGTATTAACTGGCCCTTTTCGTCAGACGTCAGGATTAACCTGTAAAAAATACTGTCATAGTTATTTACCCCTCTGCTGCTCTTTGTGTAACCTACTAATTCTGTCAGTGGGGGGTTATACGTGTGTTTCCAGACAGTAGTAACAATTATAAAGCTAACCCACCTCTTAACCTCTTCTTATAGCAAGGAGATTGAATGAAATAATGCCTGCACATGATATTTTATGTTTTATATATTAAATATCATAATATATTTAATATATTATGATATTTTATGGAAGAAGCCGTATTCCTCCTACTTCTAGATCTGCAAAGCACAGTGGAGGATAAGAAGTAGTAGTAGTTAAGATTAGCTTCAAAAAGCTGGTAAGAAGTCTAGTCAGGGGATACCTTCCCATTCAGGTTCTCAAAAAACATTCAGAAAACACTAAGAAGTTAAAATGATTTCAAGGTCTTCTGCCAAACAGAGGTGGAGAATTTTATCTTGAGTTACTGGTTTAGTTCTACTGAAGAGAAGTTTCTTCCTGTAACTTCTTCATAAGAACAGTTTTCTCAAGGCATTCCTGTTAGTCTTTCTAAGTGAAACACACATATGTATTTCCCATTGTATTCTTATCTGTAATGTTGCATTTTTCTTCTACTGAAAAATCTCCATACAGGGTCTCTCATTTTTGCCTTGAGCAATTCATTCTCTGGTATTCAAATATTGTAAATAATGCCAAACCTGGGAGTTGTGGGGAGCTTCTTCTTAATCCATTCAGATTTAATACTCATCATTTTTTATTTTGAAAATCCTTTGCTGAATAAGCCTCTATAGGGCAAATTCTGTCCCTAGGGTACAACCTTTACAGCTACGCTATGAATCAAGAAGTGCAACAAGGACTGAAATCTGAGGAAATCTTTGGTCAGGTGGAGTTTCTCCATCAGTGCTCTGTAGCTGTTTCAGCCTCCTCCACTCTCTTTCCCTAAGGATACACTTAGTTATTGGTCTGCTGACTACACAAGGCTAGTGATAAGCTTTCCATCCTCTGCTGCAGAAGGTGTATCTGCTGGCCAAGTAAGAATTTTGTGGCTATAAAAAGGTGATACAGCAAAGCTGCTAACTCTGTAGGAAGAGCCCTTTTTAGATACAGGTGAGAAGGAAAAATCACTTACAAAGCTATGGAGAATGAACTCTCCTGAACAGTCAAGTCTTCAGAAGTGGGAATAAGTTTCAACTTTCTATATAGTGAATCAAAATAATATTCTTTATTTAGGAGAAGCAGACAAGGTCAGTCATTTTAGTACACAATGCAATTGCTTTAGTTTGGCTTGCAAAATAAATTATAAAAAGTGATTTAAGAACTTAACATGAAAGAATCTTACTAATCCCTAAACTAATATTCTGGGTTTATGGTTATTTCTGACCAGTACTGCTTCAGAACTTTTTCCAGACCAGAGAATGTCATCCATTGTAGATCTGGGGAGCAAGGATCACATGAACCCGATTATTCACAATATTTAAATAGGAAGATTAACTGAAAATTTAATCTCGGTCTGTTCTCCTCTGGTTGATCCCTCTCATGTTGTGACACATCTGTGTGTGGCATACTCAACAAAAACAACCCAAAGCAACATCTCAGTCTTTAATTCTCCTTCTGCCTCTCTATTTTAGTTTTGGTTCTTGCCAATTAGTTGTGGCTGTCTTCAGTGTGGCATTCTAGAAGCACCATGTTTTCCTTACTCACACGAAAGTGTTCTTCAGTACTGCTTCAGTTTATAAGGTCGGTTTAAAATCCTGTGACGTTCAAATACAGGCTTTGGTCTGACTATAAATGAGGGGCACACTGATAGTTTGGTCTGATGATTTACCCATAAGAAGCTGTATTTCAGCCTCCAAATTAGCTGAGATTGTTAGTGTTATTGGGTGGATTATAGGCACATGACATGTAGCATAAATAATCTAAAGGAGAATCCATTGAAAGCCATTTGTTCTTCCTTCAGGCTTTCAGCAGGAGTTTTAACCTTGCAGTCAACCTTCAATGATACAGTCTCTGTAATGAGTCAATTTCTTTATTAAAATGCAAATCAATTTCCTTAGCATAAAAATGTATGGTATGCCCTAAACCACAATTCTAGTGAGATAGATATAGACATACAGGATCATATACTAAAATCTAAATTAATGTATATAGAAACCGTCACTTTAGCATGGAGAGACCTGCTGCCTAAATAACATTTTATTTTTAGAAGTAAATGATAATTAAGAGGATTTAGTTGGACTGGTTCACTGATGAAAAGAAAATTAATGTGAAGCCAAGTTTCACTTTGAGATGAGTAACTTGAATTGACTAATGTTATTATTTTTTTATCAGTGTAAGTTCCATCTTTTGGATGAGACTGAAATTCCTTACAGCTGGTGGTTGTGAAGCATTTGGCACTTTCTGATAACCTTACTATGAGTGAACTTTATTCCTTGGAATATCTCAGAGAGAAAGATGTCAACAAATTTAACTTGTCTCTGATCTAATTCCTGTATTATATCACATAAAATATTAATGTGTAGTAGGATTTTAGACACAGCTTCTAAACACAGAGTTCCAAGAAGTGGATACAAAGCTCTCTAGAAAGAGTATGCTGTAACGGCTTCAGTATCTTCTTTTCTTTGCAGTCAGTGGAGCTTAATTGCCAACACAGAAGTTGATGGTCCTTTGCCAAGATCCTTTTAAGCACATAAATGAGATAAATGAAAATTAGGAGACACCATAAGATTCTGGGACATCATGTTTACCATGGTGTAGAGGGCTACAGATTTCATGTGTGGAACATCTGTAATGCCTGCCCGGAGAGTCCTTTCTGCATCTACATCAGCTGTGAGGTGGCTGGGCTTCCTGCATGAGGCCATGCGGGTATCGGAGTCACCTTCTCAATAAGGCCCATGCTTCAAACGGACAAAACAGAGATAGGCATCTAAATTATGTTGGAGTCTCACTGTTGGCTCCTTTCCTTCCTAGCATGGTGTCTGTCCAGGAGGTTTGAAAGTAGAGTGGTCTAACTCCAGAAGAACATGGAATTTCCAGGGTCTTTTCAGTTTGCACGGTCACTGCAGACTTCTGTATTAAAAAAAACCCCAAACAAAACAACCAACCAACTTTTTCCTTTAAAGACATTCTGAACCTCTGTTTTGTTATTACTACTCCTGTTTTTTATGCTTGAAAGATTGCCTTACCAAGATTTGGTTTGAATACTTTCAAATTAAAAGAAAGAGTCAAAGCTGCTTAATTCTTTCTTCCTGCATCTTCCATCCCCTTTTTAATTTTCATCCTCTGTATGATACTCTTCTTCTATATCACACACAACGCCGATTTCTTAGTAGTCTCAGGTTTTTTTTTGTTCTGTAACTAGTATCCAGCAAGAAGCAGAACAGAATAAATGGAGCTGTATGTTTGGAGATGTGTAGCTCCCAGTTTTCATAACATTCCTAGTAATTTCTTTTCTGTGAGACAGTTTCCCATTTCTCAAATTCAACTGAATTGCGGGATGGACAAATAGATGATGCAATTACATAGAAAACAGAATGTGATCTCTCCCTTTCCTGGTGACAGTGTAGCAAACTGTTGACTTTTTTTTTTCTTTCCAGTTCTTTCACTATAAAATCATAAAAATATAAAATCATAAAAGTGTAGACCCCTTGGCAGGTTTCTGGAATACCACTTTCCCCAACTCCTTGCTATTTTAATTATCTTTTTAGCTAATAAAAGTTTCATTTGATTATTGAGTTTGATGTGCTTTTAAAACTGTGCGCATCTTTGTCAAGATAGTTACCTGAGCTTTGTAGTAGGATTATTTATCAGAGCATTTTGTTGCATATTTCCTTTATATTACTGAAGGCTGTTTGATATCACCTCTTTCTGTGGCATTGCTCTTTTGAATGTTATGTTTTTAATTTAGCCCAAGAAATGGTCTATTGAAGTGCACAGTGAACTAAGTGTCAGAAGTTCACAAATAAATAGAAACACACACAGAGCCCAGAATTCAATAGTCAGGAATCTGTGTTCTCACAATTACTGCAACATAGCCTTTCACTACACTGCTGACTTTAATAAAGGATTATGTTTATGAGATTTTATTTTTTTTCGGTTAAATGTTTAACCTTGATTTTCCTCCTATTACTTTGCTGATCTTTTAAGCCAAGACAGCCCAAGTTCTGTTTCCTACTTTTGCGTTCTGTCCTGATGCTTGAGATAGAAGTTTGAAATTGCAAAGCTTTAACAGGTTTTTTTATGCTTCCTACTCTGTGCTAAAATACAAACACTAAACTTGTTGCTACGCTTGCAGGATCTCTATGTGTGAATCTGTTTTCTGTTATGCTCAGCTCTGTGTTAATTTTTGGTCAAGTTGGCACGATGCCTCACAGGCATGGTGTAAAGGAAAGATGTCCTATCTTTCTTTGCTCTATCAGAGGTCCTGTATTTGATAAATCCTTTAGTGCTTCACTGCAGTATGAATTACTTCAAAAAGGAATGACAGGGTTTACAAAAACTGACCAATATTTACAAGCCATCTATGCTTCATGAAGTGTGCTGAACCATGCTGATTTCTGGTATGTGTAATGGTAGATTTTGTAAACAGTTGCTGACAGTAGGGATGAAGCTTGTGATTTCCACTATTCTGCTACATCAGATGCTAATCAATCTTCTTGTTCTCTTATGATGGGTGTTGTAAGGTCATCAGCTACTGTAGATATCACCGGTGGAAAAAGACCATGGCACAATGAATGCTGTACATGTGTATCTGATAACAGTCTGCTTGTGTCAAAAATTGCTTTTAGGATTTTCTCATAAGGGGGCTTTTGAGCCACTGCTACAGACCTTTGAAAACTCATTCTAATCACTGATACTAGGACTGAAACAGTGCAAAAGCTCAGTGATTGCATAGGACAGCAAGATTCATGGCCACGGGAGGATATGAACCGACTTGTAGATCCTTTGAACCATCAGTCAGAAAGCACTCTAAAGCTTCAGTGGCTAGAAATGAGCATAGAATCACTGGTATTGGCATCTATGCAAAAGGTAAAATAGCTGGTGGAAAGCAAGAGTTATCATCTGACCTTAAGGTCTTAAGGCATAAGAGAACAACCGAAGAGCAGCTTCCAAGCTTTTGTTATATAGGTAGAGAACTATTACAATATTTACCTGTAAGGTTGAAAAGAAGTGACTTTTCCTCCCAAATCTTAGGATGATTTTTATTTTAATGTGCATGATTCTGATTTTTCTCACCTAGTGCAGATATGCAAAAGAGGTGTCTACTGGAAATATTCTGCCTCCTTAGCAATATAAAACCATCTTATATAACTACATAGGAATGAACATTCTGAATATTTTCCTGTATTATTACTGTTTTGAGAGTTCTCTTCCAGAAACTAATACCTCTTACTGTAATGAAAATATAAGCAGAAATGCCTACTTCCCCCTCCTTGATAGTTTTTAATCTATTAGTAATGTTAGGGGCATCACCTTTTGCATCAATATGCAGTAAACAGAAGTAAAGTTAATCACTTCTTAGAAACTTAGAAATCACCTAGGTTAAGACTTTTAAATGTTACAGTGCTATCAGCATTCTTTAAAGAACTGGTTTGAAAGGCAGCCCAGAGCTTCCAAAAAGACAGCGTGGACTGTAGCATTCATGAATTAGTCTAGCAATTGGCAGTTTTAATGCGCTGTTGTACATGCTTGCGAAAACAGAATGATCGAGTCAGACCTTTAGACTGTAAGCTAGACCGTAGCCCATGTCCAACATGGGAAGAGGAAGAGTGATTCCCAGGAAGAAACAGTTACATTTCCAAACAAAAAATTCAATATTTGATGAGCTTTCTGACAAAGATTAAGTGTATTTTTAATACTATGCTAATGATTATAGCAGAGTAGGCTCTAATATATCAAAATGTAGCAGAATGGAAGTCCTGCAGGTTGGTATAATGAGAACTATTATTGTCACTTAGAAGATTGAACTGTTTCATTTAAGCAGTTCTGAATGCCAAAATGCTGAAAGTAAAATATCAGTAGTTGTTAACTGTAACGATTTTTAAATCAGGATCATTAAACAGAAGGATTACTGCAGGAGCTGGTGATGAAAGCTGTAGCAATAATGCATCCATTTAGAAGGCATTCAAGATGTAGCAAGGAACGTGACCGTTAACAGTTCATGATTTAGAAAATTTTACTTCAGTCTTAAGCATTTTCCCATAAAACAAACAGATTTCAAGTAATGTTGTGTGTGTGTTGCTGTTGAGACTGCAAGCAGTCTTTATTGGTGATGTGTGCTTAATATATCATGAAGGGGGAGGGGAGGAAATTTTATATTCTCACAGGTCCACCTTTTTGCTGCAGTGAACTAAAAATGAAAAAAAAAACCAAAACAAAACAAACAACAAACCAACCCCCCGAACAAATAAAAAACCCAAACCCTCCATTGTTGTATTGCTTTTTTTATGAGTTTATGGAGTTGTCAAAACAAGACAATTTCACGCCATTTGGCCCTGTTGTATTGAGTTTTGCCTCTACTTGCTAAGACTTGAGGTATTAGACTCTAATGCTTTGAGAGCTGCTTTTCTAATTAAAGGAAACCTCTTGATAAGGAAGATCTACTTGTGGGTGTCGTGCTTCCCGGACAGCTGGATGCCACAGACCATATAGTTCCAAATCACTCTGTGGGAGGGAAGGAGTAAAAGGAAGGTGCAGCCTGCATAAGCAATGACATAAAAGGCTGGTTTTAAAAGGATTGCATTCCAGAAAGCTCTTGAAGTGGTGTTGAGTTTCCTTAACAAAATAATTCTTCCATCCTTTCTCCATTCTCTCCCCTCTGCCTCTCATTTTTGAAATATTTATCTTTGGAAGAATATACAGGAAATAATCTAACGTACAGTGAAAGCATTACACTCTTCAGGACATTCAGCCTTCTAGTATACTAGGGCTTATGATATTTGAAGTAGGCATGAATGTGCAACAGAACTATCATGTATTTTAGAAGATTCTGTATAGGAAACAAGATGTGACTAACTCTTAAGAGTCAGAATGAGGAGAAAAAAAAAGGCAAAAAAGCTGATAGTGATGCAGTAAGATAGTAAAAGATCTGTAAGAGGTTATTAGGAATACCAAGGGAAATAAAAGTAGAAAGAAGGAAAGGAGATGGAATGATTTATTCAGGAAGGATAGCATATATTCTCAGGAGACTTAACAACCTGTCTCTAATTAACAATTATTTTCAGTGTATTATAGAAGCATTGAGGTGTTCCAGGACTCTATTGTACTACAGGCTGTAAGCGAAGAATAAAAATCTGACTCCAGAAAAGCTTGCCATCTAGTTACATGACTAGAAAACTTCCCCTGAACTGGTTCAAAAAAATCAAGGGAAACACTGAAGTTTGCTGTTAGCACTGTTACAACCTGTAAAAAGGAAAATTTCCTATGAAGTAATGGATTTCAAGCAACGCATGCAGTGCACAGTTAGGAATCTTGCAAGGGTTAGATAGAGTGGGTGGTTGGAGATAGAAATTACTCTGCTGTCTTTAGTATTTACTTTTACTCCGAATATTTTTATTTAGAATAATTGTACATAACATATGTAAATCAAATGTTGCTGAATGTACGTAGACAACACACAAGCAAACTAGTGCATTTTTAAGTGAGGTTTCAACTACCCTTCTTCCTATTCTTAGTGAGAATATTTAGAGAGTTTTGACCATATAAACCATACAAAAGTCTGGAAAGTGAAGTACAGACATGGTCTGTACCATATAATATGTTTATTTTTTTTCATTAAAAGAATGAAGTCTTGTCAGTGTCATTTATAACTTTATTTAAGAATGTGCATCTGGTGCTTTTGAGAAAATGCTAATTTCACAGGTTCAGTATTAAGTATATTCAGACTGCTACAGCATCATTCTATTTGATGCTCCTGAATAATCTATAAATATCTTCAGTCCTTTTCCCTCTGAGAAGCAAGTTACTGTCTGTGAAATTAATTTCCATATTGTGTGTGCTAAACAGAGTGACAACTCTCCATTAAAATACGTCATATATGGTGAACTATATGTATTATAAATCTTGTCATTATCTAGCTAACAATTTTTGTATTATTGTAATTTAACATGGGTATAAATATATAAATAGTGAGGTGAGTGGCCTTCTGATAAATCGGTTGTTGATCATGACAATGAAGTATTCTACTTATCCTAATGGGCAACCTGGGATGAAGGGAGGTGTAAACCTAAAAAGTAGCACATCTGTATGGTTTACATTGTTTTCATTCCTGTAAATTTCTGGATGTATATTCTTCTTTTGCAGAATGATATTCCTGGAATATCCATGAGTACAAGTCCAAAGAACTAAGATGGTTTAAAATATAACCGTCTTTATCTCAACAGGCAAACAAGGCAACTTCCATTAACGTTTAGTTTCCTATAGATGTGTTTGTTACAGAACAATGGATCTTACCAAGAGGTAGGACAGAACAGATCCATTTTTAGCTACTGTGCTTTCTATCCTGGATTCCTACGTATTCTGAAAGTTTCAGTTTGGTGATGAATCTGAGAAGGTACATGAGTCTTCTAAGGCTTTGTTGACCGAACATTTTAGTGCTTAACTACATTTTCTGTCATATACTTGTATTGACTTTACAAATTCACTTTTACATCCCCGTTCTTTCATGGGAAAGTATCCTATTATAGAACAAAATCTTATGAATGAATAGAAAGATTGGACTTCAGAAATATAAAGTTGACAATCAATCTATGGATATAATTCTCTAAATGTTTAATATTCTTATGCAGCATTTTATTGTTTATGTTTTTGACAGGTAGTTCGGTCTTTCCAACGATTTTCACTAGATATCTTCTGCAAATTTCACATCTTACTTTTAAAAGGCATTTTATTGTCATTCAGGTTTAAGTTATGTGCCTGCTCAACTAAAACATGGCTGTAGTTTAATTCTAGCAGTGATGAATTGCTGGAGTGAATTCATGCAAACAGGGAAATTGAAATTAAATTCATCACACTAAGAAAACCATTCCTCCCCATGTAAATTAGTAGCTTTTCTGCTAAAATCAATTTGTTTTGGTAAATTATGCAAAAATTCTCAAAGGACTTAGGTAGATGATTTATTATACTCTTGGCTGTTTCATAATATTAGAAAATGAAATTTATTCACACAATATTACATGGCATAAGCTGAGAGCTTTACTGACAATTTCTGTTTATTACAATTAATCTATGTTGTCTATGGTGACAGAATTCCCACAATATGTAGGACATAATCTTTATGAGATGCTTTTTATTAAACTGTACACAAGTGTTCTTCATTTGAATAGAACGCATCAATTACTTCTGTATTGCAAGACCTTTCAATTGTTCCAATAATCACTAATGAAATTCAGTATTTCCATGAAAACTCTTTATATTCTGATTTCTTGAAACATCAGAATTTACAAATCCCCTCAGAAAATAAACAGCTCCTCAGATCTTTTAAACAATGTAAAGTGGGAGTAATTTAAAATTACTTTAAGCATCTTGTTCACAGTTCTAAAAGCCAGGTTTGTAGTTCATTCATGTCAAAAGAGTCCTGAAGTTGAAATCCTCAGTGTTCATGTTAAATGCATCTTGCTATAATTTGATGGGATTTAAACTCTAAAGAAATACAAAAATATTGTGGTAGAGATACTGCTGGGGGGGGGGGGGGGGG
>NW_020799113.1:6056707-6311658 GCF_003259725.1 Athene cunicularia
GGGGGGGGGGGGGAGGTACAGGGTGGAGAACAGGATTCAATCAATTAATGTCTAGGCAATAAAGCATATAGGCAAGAATATATATTAAAGATAATAAATATGCATTTATATTTGTTGCTTCTTAATTATGGAGTGTTTAGTTTGGCAATATAAATTGTACATATATTTTCCTAAGGATTTTTTCTGTTGACCCCCAAGGGCATTAACCAGTAAGTGCAACGGGTTTGTCCTCCCTCTGTTGCCTCTGCCCATTTTGCTACACAGGTGTAACTGTATTATGGGACATGAAACAGAAAAGATGTTGCCCCAAAAAGAGAAAGAAACAAATAGCATAGTACTCAGTTTAACCCGAGTGTAGTTACAGAAGGCTACAGAAAGGCACCTTTCTAAAAGAAAATACTCTTGCTTTCGGTATTTCTAAGATCTATTGTGAAGAGAAATCTTTGTTACTTTCCCCTAGAAAGTTGCAATACTAATTACTTGTGATAACTTTTTATAGAGGTGAGTGTAAAAGAACTTTAAAAGTTGCTACCAGCTCTCTCTTTAATAATTTATTTTCAGAAAATAAAATAATTTTTGACATGAAATAAAATACATTATGCAAAATATTGTGAACTTGGACTTCCACGTCACTTTTAAGCATCAGACAGCTTGCCTGTATTACCTCGGAAGTCTCTAGATATCTTTATGCAAAGTCCAATTAAATTCATATTTTCAGGCAAAATTTCAATATGTTTTAACCAACAGTATTGCTTTAAAAAAAAAATAAATCTTCTATTATACAGCTATTTTACATTCCCTAGCTTGTGTCTGGGCATGTTGCTTACACCCAGAGTCACTGAAATGTAGCAGCAGGTCTGAAGGGCAAATGAAGCTTTGTGAATATTAATTACAATGTCAATGGGCTAGCAGGAGCTCCAAACCCCCAAGGATAATGTTATATAGTGCCAGGTGACAAAATGTGATGACCCTGTAGGTGGCCACATTAATTGACCATTGAATCTGGTAGTGAATAGTGTGGTTTACAAGTGTATTCCTAAACCTTGAGCTTCAGGAATTTTATTATGTGAGGTTTAGGAGATCAGAAGCTTGTGACCATGCAGGTCAATTTGCATTTTCTTTGTAATTTTTTTTTTTTTTTTTAGTCAAACAGTCTCCAGCCTCATATCTGGTTGTACATTTTCAGCAACTCTATCGGGAATCTTTCAAATCCATGAGTGCAACGTATAAAACTAGGCTAGGACAGAAATACGAACTATTCTATCTAACAGGAATAATTACTGGAGACCTTTATGTGACAATTGCTATGGATGTGATCCAGTCAGTTACCACATGACTTGCAAACCTTCTTTATATCTCCCTGTCTAAATGCAGAAGCACATTTGAGAGGCTCCTAACAGTTAGCAAAATTTTAAATACTCTTAATTCTGACAGCAATGTTGTTTCTAAATCGAGGCTTTTTGCTGACATAAAAGGATTTTATATCAGCCCTCCTTTCCATGAATAGTGTTTTGCAAGTTGTCAGAGTTTGTGTAGATAGGCACCGACTAACCATGTGCACAGTTTGAAATTTAGAAATGACTGTGTAGGGAAAACCATAGGGAAAAAAGATTTGCTATTTGTTTTTAATGATGGAATCTTTTCCATATAATCAGAAAATGGCTGACAAAATGTATAATCTGACGTTTTTTTTTTTTTTTTTGTCCATTGACTCTTTTCATTGATTTATTTCTGCCAGGCTGTGGCTCAAGCATATATAAAAGCTGCTCTACTGTAATGTCATTTTTCATTTGTACCAGTTGGGTCCACCTTGACAAAGGGTGTGTTTTTCTCTCAAGTCAAAATTCTTCTGGCAGTGTGAAAGCCAAAGGCTTTTATCATAGCTATCATTTTGTGCAATTATATTTTTTTATAAGAAGCCCAAAACATAGGGAAAACTAACTGAAGGAATATTTTTTCAATGGAATGTGATTTGTTTTTTCCAGTTATAAAATATGGGACTTGCTCTCTAAACAAGAAGGCAAACTATACTGAATCTAGCTAGAAACTCTTCAAAAACCATTAAATATTTCTTACATTGAAGTGATGCTAAAAATACATTTTAAGGAGGAGAAAAGAGTTCAGGAAATATGGAGGTACTATTATGGTGACACTATAAAAAAAAATGTCCAAGGGGCATGGCAGTGGTGTAATATTCTAAGTGAGCATGTGTCAAACATAACTGGAACTGGCCAAGAAGGCTTGATTCATCATCAGGCATCAAGACTTGCAGATTTTAGATGGCGTTAGTAGCCTAATTATTTCCATAAAGAAGGTAAGTATTTTTAATATACTTTATGTAGATGCCGTGTGTGTATGAGAGGGGCCATTGGGATGTTGACATGAGCTTTTCACTGGTAGACACAGAATCATCCTTATCTGAAAAAAAGTGTAGCTGCACCAGTGTGCCAGCATGTTTAATCATACTTAACTGAACACAGTGCCAGGGTAATCACAGCTTCCGCTGTGGGTTGGAAACAAGTTGCAAAACGGTTGGAATAAAACAGGCAGAACGCATTGGTGTCTATCTGCTCGTAAAAGACTGCGCAAGGGTATCTGTGATATTCCTATTGCAGTTCTTGTCACAGCGGGAGAGTGAAATGTTGTGTTCTGAAGACTGATTTGCCATTAGTTAAATTCTGTTTTTCAGTTCTAGACTTGTGAAATGAAACCTGAAAGCAAAGTCTTTGACATCTTAACCATAAAATAGTTTTGAATTTAGGAATTCCATAATCATCTCCCATATTCCCTTGTCTTTTTTTTTTTTTTTTTTGGGGGGGGGTGGTGGTGGTGTGTCAGAGAGATAAAATTCTACCTGTATTTCATTTTTGTAAGATTATTATGTGAGAGAACAAAAATAATAAGCACACGATGCTGCCGGAAAGCTTCTTTCTGTATTATATGGCTCCTACCATCAGATATCATATTATCTGAGTTTTATACAATCTATTATAAATTTATATTTAAAACTATTATCATCAAGGCTTTGTGACACTGAATAGTTCCGTGATTTACATAAGCCTTATGCCTTAAACAATAGATCATTCTTCTTTGGAAAAGTTCAATCGTCGAATAGAAAGGGAACTATACAAATGTAATTAAAGCTGCTTTTATGGCACAGTTCCTTTTTTTTTTTTTTTACAATTCAGTTCACATACTAATAGTGTTCAATATCTTAGTTAGAAAAAGTAACTCATCATTTATTGAAACAAGTTTATTTTTCTTTAGTTGGTTCATTTAAATTATTAAAGTCAATTCTTTTGACTTAAAAGAACTTCTATAACTTTCAGGCAATGGATTGCCATGGCAATCTGGAGTGTCAGAAAACATTTCTCCTCAAGGCAGGAGGAAAGAGATGCAGAATAAGCAGCATTATGATGCGGGTCATCCACAAGATGGCAATAGTGGGATAATTTCATAAAAATTCAAGCATTTATGAAACTGATCTCTTTGCTTCTGATACTTATTTGGAAATTTAATTTGGATCATAGAGGAGCTGAGACAGAAATTGGTTGCTTCGTTGTCTTCTTGTTCCCAGAAATATAATACAATTATAAAATATAGAACATAAATTTGCATTGAAACCTTTTTTTTTTTTTTTTTTTTTTTTTTAAACTGGTCATGGATACAGCAGAATTTGTTACACACAGTGCTGTGAATAACATTTAAATTGTTTCTCTCCATTCCAATTTTAGTGTCCATGAAGAGACAAAACTCAAATATTTTTAGCATTTGTATTTTTCTGCAAGAATATATGTTTGGAGTTAAGCACTTGAGTGATGCTAAATATCTCCCAGTACCTGTACACTTCAATGAGATCTGACTGCAAATAAGAGTTTCTCCAAAGATTTAATTTCTTAATTTGTTAAGGAGTTTAATATCTCTCACCTGTAAAAAGATTTTTCTGAGAGCTTATTCCTGTATGCCACTATGTTTTGAGGTATTTCAATTGCCTCAAAAGCGAAACAAAACAAAATAAAAAGAGCGAAAAAGAAAGGGGGAACTGACTATTCCTTTAGTATTGCTTTTGTTAGAAATGCTCTCCATTTAAAATTCTTTGTTATATTTTTGCCATTAGCTTGCAGAGTTGTGCAATTTGTGGCTAACAATTACTGAGTTCGTATGATGATTTTTCATTTTCTAAATTCATGTTAGCTTGACACTACCTTCTATACTCATACTACCTTTCCCCATAAACTGTTGCCATGAATGACTTTTGGGTTTTAGGTTTTCATTTAACTGCATGTCGGTTCCGAAAGCTAGTCTAAACTAGTTATTTAAACTCCTATTCCCATCCAAGTAGTTGTTTAGCTTTAGCAGTCTAGAATCTAGGTGAGACAAATCCTAGGTGTGATCCTGCTATCACATTTACTAAAGAACCAATAATGTACATTATGGTTTAGAAGGACTGAGTTTTTAAAATAGGATGCAACTTTCAGGATTGCTAGTAAAATGAATATATTTTTTATTTATATGTATGTATATATTCTTAGATCTTCTGTCTTTAACTGATGAAAACCTTCAGAAATTATATATATCATTCCAATACAGTGTACAATATTTTTTCCTCTTGTATTTTTATCTTGGCAGAGACTATAGAAACAACAGACTCCCAGGTGAGTAAAGACAATTAACTATTAATCAAATCTCCAGTATATTCTAATTTGACACTAATTACTTTGTTATAATTCTTTAATAAATATTTAATTTGGCCTTGAGCATGTACTGCTTGTTTGTTCCTGTAAAGACCTAGCATGAAATCATTGTTTCTTGTAACGTTAGATCTGCAACTGATTCAGCAGCAGGATTAAGAATCTAAGGAGCACAGGTTAACGGAAAAGTTTCGCTATGGCCTAATACTAACACAGACAACCAGTTTAAGGAGCCTGTGATGCCGCTAACTTTCATTTGGCTTAGAATTTCAAAGCGCCTCCACTACATATGTTATTGTCTAAGAGCAAGGAACATTGTATTTCTGTGTACCCATCTCTTGTTTTGACCTCAGTTTGCCTGAGTGAAATATGAACCTCTCCAATAACTTCTTTTACAAATTAAGCATAATTATTTTCATGTTTACATATAGATAACCCATAGCGTGTGTCACTTCTATTCACACTTCTGTTCAGGCCTTTTGGTACTGCTAGAAATTATAAGTACTTCTGAAACTGAGTGCATTTTTTGTCACAGTTGATGTTCGCAATTTAAGGGACTCACGACCACTATTCACTTCAGAAAATTCCTTGTTGGGACTCACTGAACGTTACAGGATATGTGATGTACATATAAACTATCACAGGTCCATTGCTCCACCACTGTGTTAAGACTGATTTTCCTCCTGCGAAGGTGCCAAATGCTTTTGCTTGTCAGTTAAAAAAATCCTGAAGAGACAGAAGGGAACCAAATCTCTGCTATCTTTGGAGTGTGAAAAGGGAAATTAGTGAGGGATTGTTCTTGCCCACTAACACCTTGATTTTGTATGCTTTAAAGGAATTCCATAAAATGTTTTTGGCTGCACTGTTTTTAGAAATAGTGCTGTGATAGTAAATCACAGTAGTAACCTAGAAATTCAGGAAGCTCTGCATATGGTTTCATCTCATAGACCTGTTTCAGTTGCTGGCATTTCTGATCAATGTTCCTGACCCTCAAAATCAAGGTCTGTACAAGTTCTTTAGCTGGTGCACATTTCTCCTGGATATTCATTATCATCCTAAATGGCCATCCACATATATTTGAATTTTCAGATGGCTATTTTTGTCCTGTATTTATGGTTACAGACTACCTTTTAACTTTTATTGCCCCTGATATTAATAGCATATGTATGCATAGATTAAAGACAGGTATTCCTTTCTTCCCTCTCGCTAAGATCTGAAAGCCTGATTCACCTTCTATCTAATGATTAGATATTAAAATCAGATAAGCTCACTAAGCTTTCATACTGACTTGAAAGGAATAAAAGAAGTGAATTCAATAATATGTGGCTTTAAACTTAGCTCCTTTGAGAATTAATTTTTTCACCTACTCTTTAATATGGAGGTGGGGTGGAGTTCCTGTAATTACTGGAGCTGTAACTGGAATAGTTTTCTAATCTAACACATTGCATATAATCCCTGCTGGTTTTCACTAGTGGCAAATACAAGAAAAATCAAGAAATAATCACTTAACCAAACAACTTCGGTTATGTATCTGTTCCTGAACATTCCTGTTACTTTAATGGTAGAGTGGTCATAAATAAAAGTGTTTGCTTTTTTCCCAGAGTGCAAGTACGTCCATTTGCACCCCACCTCCTGTGCCCTGTTATGTGTGTGCTTAAAAAAAAAAAAAAAAAAAAAAGGCCAAAGTGAAAAATATAAATAGATGAACAAACAAAAAGCATTCTCATAATCTGTGTTCTATGCTGTTATATCAAGGAAGGAGGAATTACTCTTGGACAAAGATGCATTAAATTGAAGATTATTGGTTCTATGTGAGGCAGCTTGACATTTGTGGATAATTGACATCCTATATCCAATGATCCAATTCTGTGTTATTTTTCCTATTTCCTTTTGTCCTAGCTGTAGGATCAATAGCAATAGTCAAATTTAAATAGCACAGGGTCCACCTATATTACTATAGTTGATCAAAGCTTTGTATAAACAGGGAAGAAGGAGCTTCAGTCCATTGTGCTGCCCTACTAGGTGGAAATAAATCAGCTGGTAATACAATTATAGTTCAGGTTGAAAGGGATCTCTGAAGGTCATTTGATCTGACACCCTGCTCAGAACAGGTTGGGTACTAATACTTCATAGAGGGTTTATACAGAAGGGAAAACTTTAAAAACCTCTTACTGGGAGGGTTTGTGTAAAAGGTCAGGGGAGACTTGAGCATTTATTTAACTCATTATTTCACAACAAATGAATGAAAGAGTTGCTTTATAAATAAAGCTTCAGTTCGGTGACATCGAGAAAACCAGTGAAAGGTGCTGCATACATATGCTAATTGCATATCAGGAGATGATCTCTGCTGCCTCTGTTTTTTTGTGGAGAGGCAAATTTTGCATTTTGATATTGCTGCATAGTTTCACTGGGAGGATTTTGGTGGGTTATTTTTTGGGCAGCAGTTAGACTAGATATACAGGATATACACAGTGATTTGGGGGGGATTTAAAACATGCTGGACTACTCTGTTTATTTTGAGAGTTGGTATATATTCCCAGGATATATTCATAACAGATATCAAAATTAATTCATTTTCAGACACTGCCAGTGCAAAAGTTTTCCACAGAAGTCAGTGCAGAATTCTGTCCCAATTGCTTGATAATATTTGTTTGTCTGAAATATGAATTCTTAGCTTTGTATAGCAATACTTTGCACTGAATTACTGTAACGTCCTTCTGGCTTCTCAGAATAGGTCATGTTTTCCTTTCCTTTGCCGTAAAAAGAGCAAATCAGAGCTGCACAAAATCTGGTGAAGACATGGCCCAGGCTCTCTCTGTAGTTTTGTATAATAGTTTTCTGAAACTTTTCAGGGTTTGGTTTGGGGTTTTTTAGTATCTCTGGGGAAGGGGAGAGCACTAGCAGACATTGTCTGTATTTAAACAACTCTGAGTGAAGACTTTTCTTTCAGATACCCCTGGTTAGGGAAGGGCACCAGTCCCAGTTCCAGACAGGAAGAGAGTGAGAGTTCTGCATTCAAATGCAGTGAATAAATGTCACATGGGGCTTGTACTGTAAGAAGCTGAAGCCACTGCTACAAAATACTGCAAGTAGATAGATAACTCAGCGGGTAAGCAGTGCCTTACTGCAACTTATTGAAAACAATTCACTTGGGAAAAGGTAGAGTGTAATATCACCTTCAAATAATTGTTTTTGTAGCTCATTTATAGAATTAAAAATACAAATGTAATAATCTCACATTTCCTTACCAAAGCGTCTGTCTTGTATGGGTAAACAGGCAGTGAAAATCATCTTCGAAAGACTCAAGAAAATGTCACATAGAATACAAGACTCCATAATAGCAGGATTACATGCAACATATTTTAGGCTAAAGTTTAAAAAAAGTATTAAAAGGTATCTAAAGCTGGAATTCTAGCTTTGTATTCAAGCTTTTAATTGTTTTGAGTTTTTCCATCAACATCCTGACTGAATTCAATGGGGGCTAGTTATCTCTGAAAGCCAGTTAAATGAGTTTGGGATTTAACTCTTGACTGTAGAGGCCTTTATTTATTTTTTTTTAAGTGTTTACCTTAGGGTCTATATATAAGTATTGTAGATTTGTATCAAAGGACTCAAAAATTTATAGGTTGGGTTTTTGTGTTTGTTGTTTTGTTGTTTGTTTTTTTTTTTTTCCCCTTCAATTCTGTAGAAAAATACATACATATATTGCACAGTTCTGGGTTTCACTCTGGCATGTAGCCTATTGTAAACAGTGCTTTATTGAAATGTTGGGCCTCCAGGACAAAAAGAGGGGCTGTATTTCATCCGTTACTGTATTTTTATGTTAACTGTGAAAGTGATTTAAATGACCAACTGATGTGGTGAAAAATGATCCCAGAGACATTCAGACATGAAAGTGAGATGTTCCCAGAAGCAGTCTCCAGGTGGCTGGACAGTCAGAGGGACAGTCAGTCAGATGGTGAGAGAGAGATATTAGATGGTCTTCCGGGCACGGAGAAAGTACCACTCCACTGCAGAGGTGAGTTCAGTCTTCTCAAATGCTCGAATAGGAAAAAACACTTGATTGTGCTTTTTTATGATATAGACGTAAGCTCATCGCTGGAAATTCTAACTGGAGGCATTAACTTACCTACCTTTAAACATTGTTTCTTCATTTATCTACCAGTTTAATTTAGAGATCATTCTCATCTTGCCAGTATATCCCGAGCGTATCTACTATAGCTGACATAGTATGTAGCTGGAGCCAGGCCATCTGCTCTGCTAATGGCTGTAGGTATCTCTTCAAACGGTTTGCTTTTGGGCCATGTTCTGTGTTTGATCCATGACTTCTGGGTCAGCATGGACCTCACTGGCAAGCAGAATAAATTGGTGAGGATTACTATTGAAACTTCACAGAGGGGTTACGCTCCTAAACAAGGGAATCTGTCATCTTGATGGTCTTGTGCATCCAGCAGAGCAGTACTTCTTGCAGAACTGACACCGATTTGCTACCAAATTATAACCAAGCCTCCAGACCAGCATATACTGAGCCAAACAGAAGCAATAAACTGTTAACCCAACACGTGTCATAGAACTAGCAACAAAATGGAAGACCTAACACAAGTGATAGAAGTGTATTTCCCTTCAGTGACAGCAAAATGTTGCATATGTGCTGAATACAAGTCATCAGTTCTGTTTCCCCTCTTCTGAAGTGTGGTGCCAACACAGGTAGTGCTTTTGTGGCAGATTTATATACACAGCCAAAATGCAACTATTGTCTATGCTATTGGTTATGAGCATTTTTCATAGATACGTTCACAGTTACATGTGGAGTGATATTTTGCTAAGGAGTGGTCAACGCTGAGGCTCTGACCACAGCTTCTTCAACTTGACTTGTCTGTATCTGCTTAAGGTCTAGTACATGTATCCCTGCTGTAGCCCAGTTTGTTCCCTTTTTTCTACTCTGTCATTATTCTCCTGTGCCCACACATTCCATCGACTCCTCTATCTGCATGCAAGCATTGCACCATTCACTTGCTCTGCACTCCATACATCACAATTAAATTGTTACCTGCTGCCCATTCACCCCTCTGCCATTCTGATATTTTTAGTCTTTCTTCCTCAGTTTGTTACTCACCACTCTTACAGGTGTAAGAGCACTGTGTTTTGGACCATTCAGACAGATTTTAAGCAATGTTTAGGTGTCTTTCTAGGGAAACATTGATTACTCTGGAGTTTAGAAGGAGAATAGGTGCATCTGCAGTTAGATAGTTAAGAAGCTTAGGTAAATCTAAACGTTATTATGGAAGTACTAGTGAATTTAGGCCCCTACCAAGGTTTAGTGGTGCTATAAACAAGGCTAACTGGATCAGAGACTGTGACTTTGGTCAATTCTGCATGCCCCAAACCCCATTTAGGGAGTTTGCATCTTAACCTGATTTTCTGCCTTTTGTGGTTGCTTTGGGCATCACATATACATAATCTGCCATATTTTAGAAATACATCAACTGCAGTCATTGTTTTTAACACCTGTAGGTATGTGTGCCTGATTTGGCAGGGGAGGGCAGAGGAAGGGAAGACAGATTGCTGCATCCATTCCTAGCAAATAAAAGTATAGATTACTGAATATGGAACCAATTTCCCCTGCTGATGCCCAGGTGACAAATTGTAACTCAAATGCCAGAGCTGAATAGAAGGGGATCTCTGTGTTTCATTTATTCCTCTTAATCAATTATGCAGCTCTCAGCTAGAAGAGAGATATTCTTATCCCACCACAGATTTTGCTCCAAATATTACTTTATTACCTGATTGTCAGACAGACATGCCAAGTAATAAATTGATTTTCACAGAAAACACAGTGGGTGAGACCAGTGTGTCAGCAGACAGGCTTTTGAAAGCCATATGACAAACAAAAGCACAGATTGAGTTAGAAGGTAGAATACAGTTCCTCTGATTTGCTATGAGACTAGGTAAAGGGGCAGGAAATGCCAGTCATTTTGATAAAGTGTCTGTTTTGTTTAAAACATAAAGTGGTTGCTTTAAAATAACTGAACATTAACAATAAGAATGGTTGGTTGGATCAACCCTCCTTGTAAAAAGTAAATATATATGTATTCATCAAAGCTTGTGTTTGTGCTTTTTCTTGACTTTGATAATGTGAACAAGTGGAAATAGTTTTGGTTAATGAGTCAATTATATTCAGACCAGATCACAGTCATGTAGCATGTTGTGATTAGTTAAATTGCTAAGTAAATAGCTGGTAGTTTTCTATGCGTCTTCATACTTCTGACAATACAGTGAAGAATCAACATCACTTGTCAGCCGGAATTAATGATTTTTCTCTTGTAAGTTCTCCAACATTTTTTCACCCTTAATGTAAAGGACTAATACTGAAAGGCAGCTAAATCTTCCACATCTGAATTTGGGATAATTTGTAAAAAGGAGAACAAACAAAATACAGGTCTGTTAAAAACAATTAATTTTTCTGAAGGCTGTAGTGAAAGCTTTCAGCAGAGTTTATCTGAGGAACATGGAAAACATGGGCTCCCCTGAAACAACTTTGAGCCAGAATGTTTGATCCAGATGCTCAAGGGTACATGGTGTGTTCCTGGGTTTGCTTTCTGGGGTGATGCCATATGAAGGTAAACATGTCCCCTTGGATAACTTTATGCTACCTACTCCACTGAATTTGAAATTATTGGCAGAAAATTCGCGTGTACTAAAGGACATTTTCTTTTACATTTGCCTTTGTGTTTGGAAGAAAGCAAAGTGAACATATCTGATAAAGTATTTGAATTCTATTAAGGAATAGAAGCAATACAAGCATTTGAAATAATCAAATTCAAGCATATTATTGATGAAATGAAGGTCTGAATATTTATTCCTTCAAATATTTTGTTCTCATTCCTTGTCAAATAGCTTAAAGCATTAGTTTATCAGAAACCCATTCTTAAATGGAATAAAAATAGCTTACAAAAATAATTTACATTACTCTTTATTAAATTTATTGTGAGATTTATGGAATAAAACATACCCTAGGGATAAAGAATTCCCAATAAAAGAAAAAAAATGACATAATCTGAAGAAAAATGTAGAGATCTGAAAGTGTGGTTGTTTCTGCTTTCTCCGAAGAAAATCATAGAATCATTGAATCATACAACGGTTTGGGTTGGAAAGGACCTTAAAGACCATCCAGCTCCACCCCCCTGCCCTGGGCAGGGACACCTTCCACCAGCCCAGGTTGCCCAAAGCCCCGTCCAGCCTGGCCTTGAACCCTGCCAGGGAGGGGGCAGCCACAGCTGCTCTGGGAAACCTCTGCCAGGGCCTCACCACCCTCATTGTAAAAAAGTATTCTAACAGACTAGAAGCAGCAGAAACAGTAACAGAAAATCTCCTATTTTGGCAATATGATCATTGTGAGCTTTTTGGTTATTATACTAGAATCAAATGAAAAAACAAAATAATTTAATTTACAGTAGAAGAAATATAGTATTGGTGAAATGTTTTTTTCACCCACTAAACAAAACATTTCCAAATCCACTAAATATTATTATTTTAGAGGATATGCTCTTCCTTCCCTTGTCCCTTTACCCCTTGTTAGCCAAAACTTTGTAAGCTGTTGGTTGTTTAGGAGGGAGACATGATTGTTGAGACAAGAAGTGTATAGTTTAGTGGTTTCCTGTTTATTGATAAGTAAAATGCAAAGCCTACTGTATTTAACATAAGCTAAGTTTTGGCTTAGAAATCTAACTAAGCTTTTTCCAAGGTCAGTGCTCCATTGCTTATTCAAGTTGTGTCCTTGGTTTTCTGTGCTTTCTAGAACTTCCTTTTTATTCCTGTCTCATAGAGATGCTCCTTGGTTTTCCACTTCTCTCACAGACATGTATCACTTCACAAATTAATAACTAATGAAGCCCTTATGCCTTCATATGTTTTGCATATGCTTTTATTCTGTCTGGTGACATATTACTATTTTCTTTGAAATTTCATTATTTTTAACAATTGCCTTTGTAAAGCAGGATAATTATTTATAGCTGTTATCCTGAATAAATAGCAGCTGTTTAAATTATCAAAAAAGATAGGTATAAAACCATTCATACCAAAGTATTTTGAAATATCTGTGTCTTATTTACAATGATAATTCTGTTTAGATGGTATAAATTCCTTTTTGACAATAGAATATACACATAATTAAAAAAAACCAAACAAACAACTGTGTAACAGCAATGTCCAATACCTTGTTTGGTTTTCTTAGCTTTACCTTAAAGCAATTCTATATAAAGAAGGAAATTAAGTTTAAATCAATAATTAAAAGCTAAACCTAAACCTTACTTTGTTTTCATCTTTCTCAAAATAATTTTCTGAAATATGCCCCAAACCTTGTTTCTGTTTCTTTTTATTTCACCTTCCATGCAATGACCCCCTGCTGCAAAGTATATTTTAAAAACATAATTATTTTCAGCATTACTGATCCAAAGTTCTTAAGGCCGAATATGTAAATGTAAAGTGCTGCAAGCAATGTGGGTTTTTTTTTAAATACTTACAGAGCTTGGTGAGACAGATCCTTGGTTTTAAAATATTACAGTTTCAGTGGTGGTATCCAGTGATTTAAACTACCTGAAGACCTTGTCCTGTTCCTTCAGGGCACACTCAGTACTTCAAGACATTTTCATATGTCTTGAATATGTCATACCTGGAATAGGAGAATGAGCTGTTACTGTAACTGAAACTGTTATAAAGGGTCTCACACTGTAGGCGGATTCTTATTCCAGCAAACTTTTTTTGTATATGTCCTGTTCTTGAAGGATTTGGAGGAATTTTTATATAAAGGTTCTTCATAACACTACAGAAACATGTTCATGACCTAGCATTGTTGTTTCACCATCATAACCAATTTCTAAGACACAGTTCTTGATACAGCTTCCAAATAACCCTAATGCTAATTGAATCTGTAATTTATTTTATCTTCTTCCCCTGTAGTAGAGATATAACTACTATATTACACCACAGTTGCCTTATAATTAACACGGTTTAGGCATATTCAATCAGGTGCAAAGTCTAGTCAGGAAAATGCGTTTCAAATTACTTTGTCCAGAAATGGTAAGCGTTGATACTAAAAGAAGTTCTCTGTTGTTCCCCAGGCGAACTGTCATTCAAGTGCTTGGTATCACAGTGTCTCTTAGCCCACGTTTACTGGCTGGAGCATCTCAGGATGGTGCACAGATGGGAACAGTGTGGTGACTGTGATGTATTGTGGAGAGGAAGCATGACTGAAAAGCTCTTAACTGTGGTCATGTGAAAGCCAGGAGGTAGGAGATACTGTGGCAGAACTGTCTACTTGTTCCCTTTAGGCAAAACCCTATATTCAGACAACTTTGCTCATTTTCCTAATAAAAATATATAATTAAGGTGATGGTTTTTGTTGAGCACAAGAATGTGTATTTCTGCACTAAAGGCAATTTTCTTGGAAAACTCTTTATTTATTGGGCACTGGAAATACTAAGGCTTTACATGATAACAACAGTAACTATTCTAGTGGATACTTAATTATCATGTTTGTCAATGAACTTGAAAATTATATATAGCTTTTGATAGTGCCTGAGACCATTAATTTAAAGTATTATGCCATTTGAAAGAAGAGCCAAAAAGGAAATCAGTCTCTTTTCTTTTTTTCTTTTTTTAAAAATCAAATGAATGATTTAAGCTCAAATATAAAGTCCATTCTACATGTAACATAGCCACACCCCTATTATGTAGGCTAAATATCTATTGAAGATACATTCAGGATCTGTGAATTGCACTGACAAGCTGAAGGGATGAGGTATAGAGCCTGTTTTCCCACTGTTTGTGTAACAAATTCCTGTGGACATGTGGATATAGAGATGCATAATTATTTATAGTTCAAGTTAATTTTTGAATCAAAGCTCATTAATTTTTCTGATGCTAGAAACTCAATGTGTTGCAATGAAGAAATTGAATTTAAAAATCAGATTTTGGTAATTATATATGATTCTCATGAGACAGCTGGAGTGTAACTAAATATTGTTATTTACTTTCCAAAATCATAATTACACCTATTACAGTTTTGATCCTGAAACACAATTAGAGCAAATCTTTAACCACTGTAGGTCTAAACCCAGGGCATTTTTAGGAAGCTAGGAAATAATTAAAAATAGAAAACAGAATTAACTTCAAATTGCTCTTTTTAGGAAGCATTAAGCATGTCACATGAACTTCTGGAAAGGGACTACCACTGTGAAAATGGAGTATGCTCTAACTAACATTCAGTTAAAAGATACTCTTATAAATCTCTGTATGGTAACAGTGCTGCCCATAAAGGGTATCTCATTAATCATATGGAAGTCTCACGCTCTTGTTCCATGTATGAAGCAGGCAAACCTTAAAGTTTCTCTTTCCAAAATATCTTCTGTTTCAGAATATGGCACCTATTTGTGGTATTTTGGTATTACACAAAAGTCATAATTCTTGTTCTACAGGAAATTCTGAAATTGGGTAAAGGGGATATACATATGTGACAAGTAAAATTGGCATAGTTCTGAAAAATATTGTATTGCAAGTTTAAGAAGCTTTTTGAGAAAGAGGTTATAAATTTCTTATTTAGATGAGTACATAACAGCAATATGCAAAAGGATCTCAAAGAGTAAGCAGTCTACTGTTAACTCCTGTGGATAAACAAGAAAAAAATGCGTATCTGTTCCTTCCTAAGAAAAGGTGGAGTTAGAGGGAATGTTTTGGTTTTGTCATGGTTTAAACTCAGCGGGCAACTAAACACCACGCAGCTACTTCCTCACTCCTCCCCACCTCCTGGGGGACTGAGAAGGAGAATTGGAAAAAAAAAGTAAAACTCATGGGTTGAGGTAAAAACAGTTTAGCCATTGAAATAAAATAAAAACTTATAATAGTAATGAAAAGGAAGATAACAAAAAGACAGACAAATAAAACCCAAGAAAAGAGAAGTGATGCACAAGGGAACTGCTGACCACCTGCTGACTGATGCCCAAGCGGCGATCCAACCCCAGCCAACTCCCCCCAGTTTATATAGTGAGCGTGACGTTCGATGGTATAGAATAGCCCTTGGCTAGCTGGGGCTGCTGTCCTGGCCATGCTCCTTCCAGCCTCTTGTGCACCTCCTCACTGACAGAGCATGGGAAACTGAAAAATCCTTGACTTAGGACATAAGCAATACTTAGCAACTACATCATGAGTATGTTATCAACATGATTCTCACACGAAATCCAAAACACAGCATTGAACCATCTACTAGGAAGAAAATTAACTCTATGCCAACTGAAATCAGGACAGTTATTAACCTGTGGAGAATAAGAGAAGCTTACTGGCCTCATTTACATGTCAGATATGGGACAGATGGGAAATGTTTGTTTAGAAATGCAATATTATAATTTAATTAAATTTAATCCTCTCTGTAAGTCTTCGAATGAGAAACTTCAGACTGAACAATGACCAAAGCCAAAACTGCAACTTTCAGTTATAGCAAAGTGTGAAAGTCATAGGTGGAAGCAGAATAAAGTCTCATACAATAGGATTTTCTTTTTTGTTGTAGTGACTCGAGTGATTTGTTCCTGAAAAGGATCAGCTGTGAGGGGTAATTTGACAACACGTACAGGATACAGTGGCAAAGAGCAGCAGAGACATTGAGCTGTAGTGGTGAGGAGGGATGGTGACCGGTGTGTTGCTTGGCTGTGGCAATCCACACCGCAAACGTGTGGGGCTTCCCAGGGTAGCCCCGGAGTTGCAGCCATTCAGGCTGGCCTTGGCTTGGGAGAGCTCAGCACACCTGAGGGGATGAGCCGCCCCTCACTGGGGCTTCTCTGTGCTTTTATGGTGAATTAGAAATAAGTTGTAACTGGGGAAGGGCTGGAATATTATCTTACTGATAGGGTACAGTGCATCCACAGTTTTAAGTGGAGGGTCATGTGGGGAGAGAGTACTTCTGCCTACTGCTAACTGTTCAAACTGCTTTAAGTAGATGTCTTACTATCTTTCCATGTTCCACCCAGTTGTATCCTGGTTAAGCCCCTTTAACTTACTGCTCGGAAGTGAAGCGGCATTCCTCATTCTTGCATAACTTTCGCTAGTGTGAGGAACTGAGAGAAGAAATGCCTCAAACATCAACACAGAAAACCTCAAGGATAAGCTGTGGCCTCTGGATTAGCCTAAGGAATGTCCCCCAAGGAAGCCGGAGGGTAGGGAAGGATGCACCCCCCACTCCCTTGCAGTTGCACTGACAAACATCTTGGATAAACCTCAGAGAGGGAGACAGGGGCTAAACCAGGTTCTTTCCCCTCCAGCACAAGTACGGCTGAGCCCGAAGCTTTGTGGCTCTATTGAGCAAGGCGGACACCAGGCCTGCCTCGCTAATGACTTGCTCATGACTAAGGGGCCTTCACCACTGAAGCGGTAACAAGAACTGGTAAGAGGTGACCATCTCTGGGATGACCGATAAGATCTCTGGGAGCAGAGGAAAACCCAAAGCTGGGCAACGACCACCGACTCAACCGGAACCCTTGCTCCACCTTTTGCCTCCTCTCTCATGGAAGTGAGGTTGTGGCATGCCTGCCCCTCCTCATCTAGTATGCTCATCAGCTCAGAAGAGGAACTTCAAAAAGCAACAGAAACTTCACTGCATGCACACCCACCACCCAGGATTACCAGATTCGAGACAACGCTGGATCCAAGGTTGGTGATCCAGATTTCTTTAACTCTCTCTCCTTTCTTTTTCTTTCCTTTCTTTTCTCTCTTATAGAGTTATAAAAGACCACATTGCTTATTATCCTTTTCTAAGTTTAAATTGTTCTCTACTGCAAGTAAACCATTTTAACCAGTTGTTTGGTGTCATTTCACCCTAATTTAACCCGAGGGGATCACAGAACCCTTGCAATTCTCTGGTTTTCCAGTCCGCGTCGTGACAGCCAGGTCTTCTGGGTGGGTGCTTGAGATGTTACTGTTAAATTTCATCAGTTATCTCTGGGGAGAATTGTAGTTAGTGTTGAGCGTGGGCTGGGAGAAGGATTACATATTATATTATGCCCTTCTATGATCTCTTTCACTGAAAGGAACCAAGACATGTTACATTTACTAAAATGTCAAAATATGCCATGTGGTTACTCCATTATAATATTAACTGGATGGGGAAGCTGCGTTTCTGTGTATTATTTAGACTTGCATAAATGTGTTTCAGGGCTTGGTGTGATATCACTCTTCCGTGTTTTCAGCTTTTTCTTGAGAATTGTGTGAAGAACTGGCACACAAATAACTGACAAAGACCAGCCCGTCAGGTTGAACGGGCTAGCATAATTCTAGTGCTGTTCAGTTCTTAATGCCTGAAAATGTGATACATGTAGGTATATCCCGTATTGAAGCTGTATGTTGAGGTGTCATATGTGCGTCACTGATAAAAAGAGTTAGTTCTCTGTGTGTGGAGCCATCAGTGCCTCCTGTAGCTTGGCCGGTACTGGTGTGGCAGGTGTACCCGCCCAATGAAAATGGGGCTTCTTGGCTGCTCAACTGTGGCAGCTCCTGACTGACTGTTCTCAGGGCTTCAGGGTAGTTGGACCTTTGGCCAATAGAAGCCGCTATTGACCACAGATCAGATTCGGCCTGGGTATCAATGGAGGCCCCTGGGGGAGCCATTTGGAGGTCATCCCCTGGAGCAGCACACTGGGAGAGGACTCTCCCCTTGGGGCGCCACCCAAGGAAACTCCTTGAGATGACTTGGGTCGGGACGCTGCCCTGAGCAGGTCCTCGAGGAGTCCTCATTGTTAGGTGAGTGATAGAGTGTTTTGGGTTGTTGTTAGACCCTGGGAAGCGATAGAGCGTTTTGGGTTGTTGTTAGACTCTGGGAGAGCGTTTTGGGTTGTTGTTAGACCCTAAAAATGGGGGCTTTGGTCTGTGTTTGGAGTTGTCATTAAACCCTAGGAAGTTGCTTTGTTCTCCTCTTGTGGACATTCAAACCTCTAATTGAATGGTTGCGGAAGGCTAGTTAATTGTGTTGATAGTAGATTTTTAATTCTTGGTTGTTGTTTGTTTATTTGGGAGCCTTTGTAACAACTGGCACTTGCAGAAAAAGGCTTTACAAGCGTGACTGTGTCATAGCACTTGCATTTTAGAGAAACAGGGTACAAGTAAGCTCTCCCTGCTGTGGGTTATAATTAATTTCTCTTTGACTTTCATGAGAGGAAAAAAACACTTCCTTGCCATCTTAAAATTCTATGCAAAGCTTGTTGGAGTCAAAGGGAGTTGCCAACAGGTTTAGTGTTATCAGTGCTCAGATCTCCAAGCAAAGGTGAATCTTCTGCGAAAGAGTTCAAATTCAGACACACTGAATGTCAAAGTAATATGGAAAATCATGTAATTTTTTTAGCTGGTAATCATTTATTAAATTTCTTTCAGTCTAATGGAGATTGTCTGTATATTCCCTTGGTGGTCTATTATTACATTATCAGTTAAGTGTCTCTTACATATTAGTGTGTGAGTGGCACTTGTGGTAGTAATTACTTGTCGTTTCAAGGGCAATGTCATATGTGTTTAGTGTCTCTGTCTTTGTGGCATTTTCATCCAGTGAAATTAAATGGCTTTTTTAACTCAAGGGAATAACTAAAATCTTCATCTCTGTTGCTGAATTCCCTGAAGTCCTTAAATGAGAACAATAACATGTACCAGAAGACAACAACCTTAGGTGTGGTAAGTGGAGTGACAAGAGAATTAAAACATATCAGCGAGGTAAAGAAACCTGTATTAAAAACCTCTGCCAGGCACTCTCTGTGAAGAATTTAATCAATTTTATGTTGAAAAGTCAAAAGTATATTTCAGAGCTTTCTTTAATTTTGAAGCCAACTAGTCCTGTGTAGAATCTATTGACAGTTGATATCTTTTTTATTATTATTATTTTAGTTTAGCACACTGCAGTATTATTTTTATTAAGAAAGAAAGGCTTCATGATAATGTAGTCACTGAAGCAACCTGTTGTTTTGACGTATACTGGTCAGAACTTTTAAGTAACAGATAGAAATCCCTGGGGGCACTGGATTTATACACTGCACCTTACTCTACATGAATGGTATTGAATGTGATTAATTCTTCACACTCTACATCTATCCTTGCATAGTAACAGCAGCCATTGTGAATCTGAGTCTCTCTGCCTTCTCTAGGCAAAAAAAGAGTTGTACTACTTGTCTAGTATCTGCACCCAGCAGGCAGCTAGCAATGCCAGTAATGCAAACAAATCCCTTGCCAGTTTTTTTAGCTTAATTTACATCTTTTAATTTGGACCTTTCAGGGCCTCTTTCTCTGACTTGACCCATTAGTCAATGTGAAGCATTAATTGATTTTATAATATTTTTTTTTTTTTTTGGCTTGCAAGTACAAATAATACATAAGATCATGTGTAACTTTTTAAACAAGTGATGTAGCTAGTCTTAGTGAGTCATTGATATGAGGTGGGAGAAAATTTTCAGCTTAGATCTTTTAACTGAACAATGTATATTAAAGTAAGAGAAAATATTTTAACTAACTCAGATAACCATTAAAAGGTTTTACAAAAACTTGCAATTTTATAAATGAAACAGTATTTCTTGAAATAGGACTACCTTTAGAAACTCAAAAGACAAAAATCTAGCCTCAATTCTTACAGTTAATTTTGAATTAATTGAAATCACTGGTTTCTTGATAATCAAGTAATACTTAATGATCTAAACCCTTGTTAATTAAGCCCTACCCTTGTGACTGGACTTTTCAAAGAAATAATTATGTAATTGGTGCAAAGAACCTGTGGACATGCTTGAAGTTAGGTACACTCACAAAAGTGTTTCTTTAACATTCACTGCATGGAAAAATGAGTACGAACTCTGTAATACTGGAACCCTTGATATGAATACTCCATCTGTGGATGATTTTACTGAACACTGGTTACAATGTAAGCTTATGTTTGTTAAGCTGAAGTTTCACTTGAAGCAATGCCTATACCTTTAGGTAAAAAACCCCAAACCATTAAAGGTATTCAAGATTGTCATAGCATACAATTTGCCAAATAACTGCAATATGCAGGTTAACAGGAGTGGTATATGCTGGACACAGTCCCTGAATGAACTCACAAAATTGAATGTCAGCTTTTAAGTTTTACTTTTTTTTGCAGGAAGAACCTTAGAAAATCTAAATTCTCTGAAGTAGCATCTATGCTATAGTATGAACCTCTCCCACCCACTGGTCCGTGATGAAATCTCATGGACGTAAAAAGTGCAAGAACACGAAAATATGCAATTTCTAACAACCAGAGTTTGACCTGTGCTCTATAAATGTAACTGATTGATTCTTCTGCTAGACTTCAGCAAACATGTCAGGAGAACAGTTTGTTATGCTAAACACTACCAAAATGCTGCTCTATATCTTTAGATGAGATATTACAGTACCTCAGTTTTTGGAAAAACTTCAAATAGTTTGGTTAAAGTAACTATTAGCAAAGTTATACACTGTCTGATACTCTTCATACTAGAGGAATGTTATTATTATTATTGTTGCTATTAGTGTGAATAGTTTCCTCCTTTAAATGATCAGTATTCATCAATATGTGGACTGCAAAATTGTTACGATTATTTGAAGCACTTCAATTGACTTACAACAGAAAGCAAGCATCCAGCTTCCCTGAGCTGCTCAACAAACTCTACCAAGCAAATGTCTTCACTCTAGAAAGAAATAAGTTTAAAATAAATCATAACAAATGCATCTTTCTGTAAAATGTGCCCTGTCCAGCTGTAGGGCTTGCTATATATCATTAGTTATGATATTGAAATGACATCTTAAGACAGGAGAAGATGTGGGATAACTTTGCTCAGTGCTAGTAAAATAATCTCACATGTTAAACCAAAAAAAAACCCAAGCAAATCTGTCTTATTTTAAACATTTTAAGGTGGCTATGAAAAATGCTTGGCCTCTTCATGAACTCCAGAAGTTATGGTGACGAACTTCTAGTAGTCAGGATAAGATTTTCCCATATGACTCTCCTTTTAGGCGTCTTCATGACTGTCAAGGAATTAAAAGCATCTTTTGGTGCCTTGTTCTCTCTGAGATGCATCACTGATGTCACAGGGAAAAGGAAAGGATAAATGTGCATTCTGTAGTTCATCTGTCTCAGAGCCTGGTGATGTGCAGGAGTAAATTACTGTTTATCTGCTGGGTGCAGCTTGCATGCTCTAATGCCTTTTGGGTGAAGGCAGAACCACGTGTGCTTTTCTTTAAGGCTGAACGGTTGCAGTGCTCATGTCACTGTCACTGTTCATCTGTGATCACTTCCTCAGGTACTGACACTTGGTATTTTCTGCAGCTTTGCTCTTCTCAGTGGAATTTATTAGTTTAGGCCATCGTACAGACGTGGACACTGTGTTCATGACCATACATTGATTCAAGAGGACAGTGTGAAGGAAACTTCATATTTGTCAGTGGGTTTTTTTGCATTCTGTCTCTTGACATACCTTGTACTTCTTTCTCACCTTCATCGGGCTGCAGTTTTATGGGACAGGATCCCATTCCTTCTGTGCACACTTCACAGGTAACCCCAAGGGTGCAAGTCTGATCATTTTAATATTGTGGTGTATCCGTGGTGTAGGGACTATTTCTTACAGTTTTCAGCATTATTTCATATCATAATAGTAGGGAAAGAATTCTCCCACTTGTTCCCCAAACTACATTTACAGCATAAAGATTTCTGTCTGTGCCTTACAAAACCAGCATTTTGTACTTTTGTTAGGAAGTTTGAATTTTTGTATTACTGCTCAGCATGTTTCTTAAGTTCATACCTTAAATATTGCCTTGTTTACCCACAGGTACTTGCGTTTATTGGGTAACCCTTATTAGCAACAGCTTTATATACAGACCAGTTCCAGTGAATTTATCTAGAATCATGATGAAATTCACAGTAAATGATAAAAGTTTAGTTGTACTTCATTTCAAGTGTTGAATTATCTGGTTATGATCTATAAACACAAAGTGGAGGTTTGGGTTTTTTTTTTCATCTTTTTAACAGCATTTCTGCAGAATGTAAAGCATGACTTTTGTAGCGGTGTTTTTTCAGACCCAAGTGAGTATGGTATTTCTTTTACAACTTTCTTGGGATTGAAACAGACAAGGTTCATAGGTTCTTGCCCAGAAAATACCGGGGAGACTTCAAAAGGCAGATTTTCTTGCTATGCAAGTAGAAAATTACGTCCTTAGATCAGTTTTTTTGAGCACATAAGCTTTTCACAATTGCTTTTCTATGACTGTCAAACAAAGTAATGCCAATTTAATTGCATAATGTGAGTAATCAGCATTTCTAGAAAACCTTCCCCTAGCCCCATGTACCTTTTATTTGCTGTTAAAATGAGTTTATTGCTGGTTTATTTTTCACTGCCTATCAAACAGATGTTGCTCGCTCTCTGAGGGATTTTTCAGCTTTTCCCAGTCACTCTGGCTTGGTGACTTGCCAGATGTTTAGTTTCTCTGCTGCATTTCAATAAAAGTACTGGAGATATAGAAAAGCTTGCAGAAGTAACAGGAACACAGACAAGTGTTCTTGCTGAGAAGATACTTCAAAGAGGAAAACATGAAGAAACCTTGAGAACAGTATAATGCATTCATAAATGTCTACTGCATACAGATGCACATTTCCATTGTTATCTTTCGCTAGGCCTGCACGATATGATCTGTTTTTTCATACTCTAATCTCACTTCTCTCACAGTTAGGAACACAGGTCAGATGTTTTTCAAACTGAATTAATAACTCAAAACAAACAATCATATGTTGGACCAATCATACATTCATTAGTATTCAGCAATCAAAGTCATTCCCACTGGATGAAGAACAGAGACAGGCTGAGAAAAAGGCAATCCATATGGAGGATATTAAAAAGAAAGTATTTGTAAATATTAAAAGACCAGGTACCAGTATCTCAATTTTAATAGATTTTCCCAAACTTCTCACCAGTTAGTCACAAAATCGTAATTGCTGTTTTGTTAAGGAATCTTACTGACAAGAATCAAAAGGATAAAATAATAATTGAGAAAACCTCTTAGGAAACACTTTAGCTATTAGCTACTATAGGTGAATAGCTTAAAATTAACTGTACCAAGACTTTCTGAAATGCTGCTGCTGTTATAGTCATACTGTGGTCTTAAATTGAATTACAGAGGCATCCACAACCTCCCAGCCCAGCAAAAATAAACTCATCAAAAATACTAAGACTAAATGGTTGCAATTTTTTTTTTTTTTTTTCTTAAGGTAGCTTTTTAAGCTAAATTTTATAGCTTTAAAAAATAAGAAATTTTTTAGGATAAAATTTTTGAAATATATTAAATAATTTTTAAATAAAATTGTTAGGAAAAAGGAAGTCTGAAACAGAAATGTTAATGGACAACACTGGTCTGTCCACATGTGCCGAGTGACTAGACACTAAGAAAGACTGCTGCTTAGTCTTGGGTCCTGCAAGCCTTAGTTAAGTGGCAAGGAAAGGTTTGGAAGAAAAATTAATTGTGCTTTTGATTTAATTCATTTTTGCACTTCCCAGAGGTGAATATGAAGTGGGGACAAATTAAATCACTTTTGCTGGAAACAATTCATTTGGAAAATTAGGTGTTATAACCTGGTGACAAAATTGCAGGGTTCTGTTTTAATAAAGAGATGTAGCACAGTCACTAGATAGAAGGACCTACAGACAAACTGACTGCTCGGCTACTTGTGGACTGTGACTTTTAGCCAGCTTAATAAAAAATGCATGATGGAACTAACTGGAAAGTACTAGCAATTATGCATCTCCAATAAGAAAATAGTTAAAAATGATAGAGCATGTTATACTGGAAATGCTCATACCTGTGTTGAGCACGTTATCTTGGATTACTGTCAAATAGAGAAAAAAAAAGTCTTAAGAAATTTCATTTGACAGATTAATGAAAGATAATGTAAGGTATGGATTTGTTTGGGTTTTGGAAAAGGCATATTATTGTTTGTATTGATGCTTTTTTTTAAACTGAAGGAAAAAACCTCACTGAGTCTGTTGCTTTTACAAACAATTATTTTGGTTTTCACTTCTGTCTGATAGAAATTGCTCTATAAAATTTTTTGTAGGATATTTCAGCAGTACGTGGAACATCTTTGTACATGTCTGCTTTTAAAAAATGCGTGAAAGCTTGTAAATGTGAAAGATGCTACTGAAGTCCTGCATTACATATTAGTCAAACCCTTTCCTAGCAAGGTTCCAGGAGTTACATGTGGGAAGGATGAAAACAGGTACTGTAGCCCCTTTTTAATACACTTAATCAGATGTCTAGGTGCTTTGTTTTTATCAATTTCATCACCTTGCTTTATTACAAAACATTATTTCCACCAGTGTAATAAAGCTATTTTCCCCACTCTTTGATGCGTCTAAAGATCATACAGAGAAAAGAAATTTGGATCTGAAAAGCAAATGGCGCTATTCCATTTATAACCTTGCCAAACATACTTTTGTAGAGATTAGGCTGAATAAAACAAGTCTGTGACTCCTTCAAAATTCAAACGTAATCTCTTTAAGGCTTTGAATTATATTCCCTATACATGACGGGATAATTCCGAAAGCTCTACTCTGACCAACCTACCTGCCATCAATTTAAATCTAATCTCATAGTTAAGTTTAGATAAAAAATTATTACAGTGATTTTTCACACTTTTTTTTGTAAAGATTTTGTGGCAAATTGAAATATTAAAGACCAAAGAAATATCTTCATAGAGGCTAAGAGAACTGAAAATGGGATGGCATAAAAAAAGAGCATGGTAGAAGTGTTTTGGACTGTTCTATGTACTTTTATAACATACTTCAGTCCACAATGAAACATCTATTTATGAATGTCCTGTGAAAGCATCAACATCTATTACGATGTAAATATCGTATATATCTTGACAGAGATGTCCAATATATGTGATAAAGGGCTGGGAGAATAAAATTGGAATGGAAATCATGGTGAGAGCTCTCTGTGGGTGCTTGAATATTTTATCTGTGTAAAGAGGGCAGGAGAAAGTGCTTCAATTTCATTTATCTCCCATATCCTTCATAACAGGGGTGACTCCTATATCCTGACATATGCTTTAGCGATGGATTTCTGTCCTAAGTTTGCTCTTCTTTCATCCATAGAAGTTCTCAGATATCCTGGCAATTTGCAATTGAAATGACTTTCAAGAGAAGTTTTACAGACTTATCCATGTTTTAGGCCATACTAGGGAGGGAGATAGACTTTCCTATTTGTTGTGTGTTATTCAGATCTCCTGAGCATGCACACTCAGTGTTATATTAGCCCTCTGTTCTTCATACTCACTGTCAAGAAAGCTCCTGCTAGAATTTAGCATTGAAATAATAAGCCCTCTAAGAGTACAGCTCCTACTTACCATGTTCAGGTTTTAGCATCTAGTGGAGATGTGTTGCAGACAGTACTGCTGTCTTACAGGCATTCAAACTACCTGAAAAACTCAACACTGTTTTCGACTATTACATATTATTGTGTTTGGTTTAGGTGCAGAAATGCAGATGAGAAGTGTGAAAGGTTGTTTAAAACCATTTAAAAAATTCTTTTACATTAAACACATGATATAGAAACAGTAAGTAAGCTTAAATATATTTCAGGATTTATTAAGTTCAGTCCTTTGCCAAGGAAATATCTCTATTGTATTTTTAATTTGTCTTGGTATTTATTCAAATACTCATATTCCCACTCTTTTTCTCCATCATATATATTCCTGAGCATATGAAATGCTGTTTGCCAAAATGCTGTTTTTAAATAAAGCCATGCACATATATAAAATTTGTCTCAAATATATGAATATCTCTATAGAATTTATGTCTCAAATGGTAGTCAGAAGATACTTGTATTAATTTTCAAGATCATGTAGCCCTGTCCCATCACCTGCCTAAATAGGGATGTCAAACCTCTTGTCCCAGATCACCTACGCAAAGTTTGAAAAAGAGAAAAAGCTATCAGTATTTGTAGTACTTTAAATTGATTTGCAACTAATTTAAATAGAAGGTAAAAAAATCTGTACAGAAACATTTGAGAGACCAAATGTGATGTCATGAGGGTGCATAAATTTAACAAGTTTTGCTCAACATGTTCTACAAAAGGATAGATTCTCTCCAGATTTTGGTATCCCTCAGTAATACACATTTCTTCATATCTAAGCCATCTGACTATTTCTAAGTTAAGCCAAATAATAAAATTAGACTTCTGCTATGGAGAATCAGATTCCCTAATTGCAAATGTAAATGTTGCCAGATGTACTGCTCCCCTGTTCCAATTAATAAATCATTAGAAAACACAATTAATAAGGGCCTGGATATCTAGTGGTTCAGACTGCTTCTCGAAGGACGGAGATGAAGAGGAGATGGCTACAATGCCAGCACAGTGTGAATTTGGGGTGTTCTTTTGTAGGGAATTGAAAAAGAAGGATTTGAGTCTGTTGTGTTATCACATGCAGAAGTGGAAAAGTGAAATAAAGGGAATTGGATTAAAGGCAGAGCAGGAAAACAGGGCAAGTGATTTCTGTTTCTGTGATGAAAGTGACATGTCATAACTGAGGTTGGCCAGAAACTTCTTTTGATCGCTGTTCTCTGCACACAAGCTATGGGTCAGTCCTAAAGTCCGTTTGAAATTGTCAGCTAGTTTCAATGACTTTACCAACGTCCCAATTGTGGCACCATAGAGGCCTCGCTGTGTAGCCTAAATGAGACTCTGAAATTCTGTAACATAACCAGTCAGCATTATATGCAGGAGTAACATACAAGTGACAGTTGTTTTCATAACACCTTTAAAGACCTTACATTGCTTTGAGTTTTTTATCTGGTAGTGTTAAAGCTTACTCCCTAATCTCAAATATCAAGAAATTGTGTGGAAGACCCATCAAAATCTGTAAGATATCAAAAGACATAATTTTTTATTCATCAAGACATAGCTGGAATTTACATGTATGGTGAGTGTCCGCTATTCTCCTGTCCGTGTTCACATCAGTCCCCTTCACCTCGAGTCCTAAGAACTAACAATATTTTGCTCCCATTATCTTCTTTTGGCACAAGAGGCACATTTTTAATAGATTTGGGGACAGCCAAACTGTTGCTTTTGAAGCAATACATTCCAAGATTTGTACCTTCCCCATAGAAATGGTACAGGTACTTCTTCAATCTTTTTCTCTGTGGCACTGTTCTTAACTCTGTTACATCAGGTGATACTACCCAGCAGTATGAGGAGAATGGGTTATTTCAGGCAAACAGCAGTCAGCCTGCTGCCTGAGAGTGAAAATGAGCAAATGAAAGTTTAAGACTTTTATCCACAACTGAAAGAACAAAACCTGAAGAGAACTTCTCTTGTCATGCTGTGGTAATTAATAGTAAGTGTAAGATTTTTCCCTTAGTGTGATTCAGAAAATATTTCTGAATGTCTTTCAAACTGTGCAGACTGATGACCTCTAAATATCAATTCCGTGACTGGAAGATTTTAATTTTCTTAAATCCTTAACAAATGACAGGGGCATGCCATTATGCCTAACTGTCCTATTGCAAAAGCCAAGCCATTAAATATGTCTGAAGTCATTGGTGCTAAACTGGTATCTTTGTTTTAATACATTTTCAAGCTAACATCAAAAAAATAAGTGTAAGGAGTGGAAATAGCTGATACTGTGCAATTGCATATCACAGATGGAGGGGAAGGGAAAGAAGCAATATGAAAACGGCAGGAGAACGAAGAAAAAAATTCAAAGATTTTCATTTCAACATTTCAAAGATGGGGGTAGCAGCTGAACACAGTCCTGTTCACGAGGAATGTGGTCATTTATGGTTCAGCTCCATCTAAGCCAATGAACTCTTCCAAGGGTGTGTATGAGGCTCATTCTCAGCCCAAGGAGGGGTATTTGAATCTCCACATTGTTAACTCAGGACAGAGAAATTTTTTAAAGTCTAGTAGTATAAAGCAGCTACATCTAAGTATGGAAGAACTAGGCTCAGAATTATCTTAAGTACAGTTTAAGAGTAATTTGAGATACTATTATAACAAAATGTTCGGTCTAATTTATAGGCTCTGAGACACTAAAAATCATTAGTTTAAAAAAGAAAAGTATCCAGTGTCAACCTAAGGCCTAGGTCCTCAAACTTAACAATGTAGCAAAAAATGATCAAGGAAACAAGTCAAAACAATGTAAAAGTAATTGCTGCTTCCCCTTAGCAGCAGTGCTGCACAGCCTGATTATGCTGTTGCCAGTGCTAGCTGGATGGGCTGAGGTCACCCCAGCCATGTCTTGAGTTTCAACAAGTCCTAGCAAGCTTCAGTGACGGGGAAGGCAAAGACTTCAGAGACCGTTGGAGACCGAAATATAGAAAATAATCTGTAATTATACATAGCGAACCGCTTTATAACAGTTGTAGCATCGAAGCTATGCAAGCTGCGCTGCCTGCATCTCACGGCTCCTTTCAAGGTGAATGACGTCACACCTCGTTCCCGCGCTCCCACGTTGAATTCTTTCTCTCTCATAAAAGAGGAAATTTTATGGCCCTGTCATGCAAAGATCCTCTGTACCGGAAAATCCCCCTTTTAACCTGAATGCCTATAACATCCGTACTAGGCTTGACATGTGATAGCTTTAGGATTAATAATCTGTAAAGACATAAGCCACTTCAGTGTGTATTGTAGAACACAAGAAAATACGAACAGAGTTATAAAAAGTCTGACCCATTTTTTAAAGTTTGAGACCTCACTTTTCCATTGTTTAAATAAGCCCTGTATGAAATTTGGCATCAGCAGAAATTGTTCAGATGGATTATTTTCATTTGTCCAAAACCATATTACATTTGTCCAAATGTTAAAGGCTGCCAGTGACTACAGACTCCCACAAAGATTATTAAACACCTCCCACTGCTGAACTTTGATGCTGGCAATCAGAATATAAATGATGAAAAAAGTTGCTGCATAAATGCTGAGGGGTAAAATCACTTGTTTTTTTCTCATCTTCCAGGAGCCACTTTACCATTTTCATCCAGCATTAACTATCCCAAGTACCAATTCACTTGTGAAAAGAGAGAGGCCAGTAGTACTCTGCTTAACTGAACCTCTGTAACAGCAATGAATAAACTTTCATCTCCTTCAGGAGGGCCACACATTTACATAATTGTACTTACTTTCCTTTCTGTATCTGATCCGCTCTCTTTTCCTAAAGGTTAAGATACAGGGCAGATGTCTATACGCTTGCTGCTGTTATTAGCGTGCTTTGGCCATCTCATTTCTCAGTGGCTTTTATTGTGCTCATCTGTTCAGGAAGACTAGGTTTTCCAAGGCTCATTTGCTGGTTAATTGCATTCTCAGATCCTCTAAGATGTCTGTAGCACCTGCTCTCCACTTCACAGACTCTTTTGATCTCTCTAGAAATATCCAACTTTGATTAAGTGAAAATCTTTCCTAACTGTACTACGTGCCTAGAAAGCAAGTTAAAAACTGCCATTGTGACTATTGTGACCTATGTTAGGATTGAAAATATAATTCTATAATATAAAAGCCTGAAATGAAAAGTGATCCTATTTGCTATTCTGTTTGTGTGCTTCACTGCAGGCTCTAGTTTTCCTTGCCTTGCTAAACACTTAGGCAAAACACAGGATGTAGTGAAATGGTAGATTGCAGCACTGCAGCATGCAATTCAATAGCTCTAAAAATGTACAGTATAGACCAAATTATCACCTGCTGGCATGAATTTTCCCCTTGTAAATATGCTGAAACATTGTTTACCTGTAGTATCTCAGTTTGTTTCTATCAGTATGTATTTGCAAATCCAAAATCAGTGGTTTCAGACCTAACTGTCTATTCTGTTTGTACAGATAACCTTTTGGAGGCACAAGAATTTGGTTTGTCTACCTTAAATAGATTGTAACTATTATTTGGTTTTGATTTGACATTTGTTTCGTAGTTGGCATGCTAGAGGAGAAAAGTGGAATACACCTTTCCTCTGTTACTGACTGATTACATGATTAAGTTATTTAACTGATGTCAGTATGACTTTTCACATCTGTCTACCTAATTCGTGGGGCTATTTTGGGGGCTGCTTGCTAAAACGTTTTGAATTTGTACAGTACTGCTTTTTTTTTTTTTTTTTTTTTTTTTTTTTTTTTTTTTTTTTTTTTTTTTTTTTTTTTTTTTAATAATGCATTGTGAATGGATTAACCCACACCCCTTTCTATTCATGTAGAGCACTACACATTTTTAAGATGGATTTTTTTCGTGAGTTTCTCTCCACATGTCTTTGCAAAGTTTTAGCCAAAACAGCACAGCTGTTTCTGAGGCTTGGAAAACAGTGTTGTACATCTTCAAATGTTGAAGATAATCTGATAATCTATGCAGTTAACATAGAATCAGTGTAGTCTAATTCCTCCAATAATGAACTCAAAATTTGGGAGGAGTTGGTCTTAGGAAAAAATTATACATAAAGGCATTAAATTCTAACATCTTTACAGAAAGTATCATAATATATGTTCTCAGAAGAAATTAAGGCTACACAGCTAATGTTAGTTCTAGCATTTCCTGGCTTTTAGTTCTTGACTTTGTAAAATTACTAGTTGCTTGCCTGCATGTGAGTATGCGTAACTGTTGCCTTTTTGTGTTTACCACTAATGTTCTTGAAGTGAATATTCAGGAAATTGCATTTTTTGGTCTCTGTCTCATACTGAGTATACTGCTGTACTGTATACTACTGTAATATAATTAGAATTAGTGATGATGTATTGATGGAAATAGTAACAAGTAATGAGTGAATTCACAAACAGGGAATACTGAAGGAGATTTAAGAAGCTGAAGGTGATCGCTTTCCTTTGATAAATGAAGGTCAAACTGCCTGTGCCACTATTAATGTAATGGCTGTTCTGTGTGATGACAAATCTTTACTCATGCTGAGGTGCACACTTGTGAAGGTGTATTTGCAATTGTGCTGCAATTGCTCCAGTGAAGAAAAAGCTTGGGCATAACGCTGCTCCACCTCTGAATTCAGATGGAAACGCTAATGATACTGTCCAGAAGGCTTGCAGAGTGACCCCAAAAGCACTAAGCATGAGAGATTTATATCGAATGCTGTTGGATTTTCTAGCTTTCTCAAAGTTGACAACGAATTTTGGGTACTTACTGACAATTCAAGGTCTGATGAACAAGCCCTTCAAGCTTACTTGCAAAAACCTTTCAAATTTACTGAGGCTCGTGATGCAGAGCAAATCTAAAAAAAAAAATAAAAAATCCCACCAGATGCCACTGAGGCACCAAGTGCCAGAAAATGTAAACTGGTCAGAGCCTGAAATTCATTAAGACTGCAGTGCCCCTGAGTCAGTGTGCAGAGGGTGATTACTTTCCATGGCCCTTATGCTACAGTTTTGGACAAGCCTCGCTTTATGCCCATGTGGATAGTCTCCCATTTAGATGTTGGTATTTATGTGCTTGAAATTGAGCACATTCCTACTGCACACTGATTCAGCCTGAGAAGACCAGATAATCCAGTGACTGAAGAGGAATAATTGAGAAATTATTTAGAACCTACTGATTTTTATATTTTCTTCCTTTCTTTTAAAAATATCTAGACAGAAAGATGGTATGATATGTAGAAAAAAGCCCCAAAACCATCAACCTAAGATTCTGTTCTGACTGCAGCACTTCACGAACATTGTACAAATTTATCTTCCAGGCCAGGATTTAGACAAATCTAACAAAATCTGTTTCACAGGTAATGGGTAAACTAAGTGCTTCTGCCTCTAGCAGCTGAGAGGCTATGAACCTTAGCACGTTCTGTCAAAGGAATGTGTTGAAGGTTACATTCTCCGAGGAGCTGAAGAAATAATTCATTGCAAGTAATCAGTTGGATGTAGTGTTTCTTAATCATGACCAGACCCTGACTCACTCACATGTAACAATCCAAGAAATTATTTCACTATCAAAGAATAAATTTTCATTGGAAACTGTGCTGTTTTGTATTAGACACATATTTGAGAGGGACGTGAACAGAAGTTTAATGTTTTGTGGCACATCATTTTTGTGTGTGATATCATAGCTAGAAAATTATAGCTTGTCATAACATTTATTTGGCATGCATAGAAAGAGATCAACAAAGATGAGAGGTAAAGAGAAGTTAAGTAAAATTTAACAGTGGATGGGTGAGTCTGCTGAAGCCAATGGGAGTTTTGTGGTAACTTAGATTTGAATTAAATTCTGAACATCTTGTTTTAAGACTCTTAGGACACATCCAGAATTGAAGTGAGGGAGAGATTTCATTAATAGGTTCAACTCATATGGGAAGGAAAGGGTTGACAGCACTAAGAGTCTGCTGTATCTCTCCCTGTATAATGGAGCAGGCTTTTAGAAAAAATAGTCTTTTGGAATGGATGTGTTAACCCTACTTCTCCTTTTCCTGCCTCTCCATCCATAAAAAAACTTTCTTATTTGGTTTCCAGTGTAACCCAGAAAATAGAGCAAGGACGCACTTGCCAGGGGTGCAGCCATCCCGCCCACCCCTTTCACCTTTGCCAGATCATCTCTCCTTATATTTGGGATTACATTTGGGGTCAATAGTAACCGAAAAGCACCCCTTTAAAATAATCTAAAACCAACTTTCACATACTGTTAAGTGTTGAAATTAAAAAAAAACAAAAACAAAAACAAAAAAACAAAACCCAAAAAAACAAAAAAGCAAGATTTTTTTTTTTCTTCTCTAGTTTTGCTTGCTTCATTTTCTGATTATGGTACCAGTAAAGTTTTTTTCTCAACTTTAAATCCATTAATCTGTAACAAAGACAATTTGCACTCAGAACAGAACAGAAAATCTGTTTCTTTTTACTACTCAGTTTGTGTTAGGTTTATTGAAAATATTTGTTTTGATTGGCAGATTAGATTAGAAAGGGGAGTGGTCTTTACTGACTCTAAAAGTTTGCATCTAGGAGTTTAACTATAAACTTTCAGCTTCACTGAAAGGATTTGTCACTAAATATGGGTGTTCTTATGGAAAGTATTATTTTTAATTTATAACTTGAGCTCTTAATAAATTTAGTAATCTCAGCTCTTTAAAAATATATTTCCCTGTTTAAAATCATTGGAGTGCATGCCATACTGGGACAAAGAAGATATTAATGTATTCAGTAGTGCTGTGAAAGTGTGGATTTGGTGAGTAGTCTAGAATCAAGACCAAACTTGTTCTCTAATGAAGCAGCTGTTGCTCATACATATTAGATGTCCAGATTAGACACTTCTAATAATAACTAAAGCAAGCCTGGATACTCTTACTACTGTTTTTGCATTGGGATACTTTCTCTGTGAAGCAACATTTCTTTCCTCAGTACTTTATTCTGCCCCTTTCCACCCTGATACATTTATGTACCCTACTTATGCCTCCTTGCAGGAAGCAGTTTGTCAGATATGCAAATGCTAAAATTGTTTTAAAGATGCAGAATAACAATATAGCTGTAACGAGTAGGGCAATACAATGTTCACAGAGAGGATGTGCCTGATGCAGCACTGGCATCTGCTGCAACATGTGCAGCCCTGAGAAAAGAGAACGAAGCAGTTGCCCTACACTGCTATTGGATTTCTGCTTTGTGCTGGGGTTACAGAACAAAACTTGTCATACTGAGCGGAGAATCTTTTTCATACCTGTATTTTTATCCTTGCTAAGCTATATATATATATATATATATATTTAAAAGATTTGAGGTTGTGTTCAGGTGGGTGTCTTCAGTCACACTGATCATGAGGTTTTCTGCGGCACCGAGAACAGTTGGCAGGGATCCCTTGGTTCAAGGGTTTTATGCATTTGGAATAAGTCCAGTCTGAGTGAATCATAGCTGTGACCTATGCAGGTTTTTTCCTGGCTCGGTCAATCTCTCTGGAGGTTACAGTTGCAAGAGAAGGCAGTGTACCAGCACTTCTGCTCTTCTATGTTTACTCTTCTGTCCTACATCTCTTTATAAAACTGCATTTTATATCAAAAATATACCCTCTGCCTAGAAAGGTGACAGTACTGGTATAAATTCAGATGAAAAACAATAGTGTTGGCCTTCTGCAGCTCAGTTTTGTAATAAAGCATATTTTGTTACATATGTTTTATTTTTAACAGAATTCCATTTATTTTAAAAAATGTTGAAAATATCTTGTATTGATTTATATGACTTCAGAATGCGTACGCAATTCTGTGTCTATTCATTAGTTACTTTACAGATTAGAGGTTCTAGCTTTTGTAAGACTGAAAATTATCCTGTATGACAGATGAAGCCATTCCTGTAAGATAAATGAATTCTGCAATCAAAGCAATGGACAAAGAAGCAAGGTGTATATTATTTCCTGCATAGCCATAACTAGAGACCCTGTTGTGATGGATTCCATATATGCACATAAAAAGAATCAGTTCTTAGCCCAGGGATTTGAGAGTTCAAAAACCAGACAAAATTGACAGGTTTTAGAAAGCATGAAAAAGAAATATTACACAATTTTGGAGATGCTACTGATGTAAAGAGGGATGAAGTGATTTAACCATGATTTACACAAAGGTTTTCTGGGGAGAATGTCTGAATATGCATCTCTTGAGATGAGTAGCTTGTCCATGAGAACTTTAATTGGTTCTAAGAGTAAAATATTCTTGAGAAGCCATTCTACTACCTAATATATTCTTCTGAATCTTAAATATATCATTAAAACTGTGACATTAATTATATCTGCCTATTTTTTCTCATTTGGCATACCTGAGTTTCTCAGTTATTTTATGAGAACAACAGCCTTGTTAACTAGAGGATAAGAAATTTATGCTGGTTTGTTCCTTATTGTCAATGCAACTCCTACTTAAGGCTGTATTTTCCTAGCCCCAAAATTGTGTGGCTGACGTTGAGCGAAAATAATACTGAATTTCCTCAAAAGCTACATCCTGATTCTCAAAAACCATCACTTACACTGTTGCTATAACACTTCAGCCTGGTGGTAGGGAAACTACAGGTTTGTTACTTATGCCTGGATGCCTGAAGCACTGAGTGCTACTTTTAAGTCTTAAATAGTCACAATGATTCTAACCTTCATTTGCCAGTTTTGTTGTATGGAAGCAAGCATATAACTGAAAACTTTTTCTTAAAAGAACCCGAGAATGCCAATGCACTTGGAAGCTCAGGACACAGTGAAAAGTACTTCCTCTAATTCAGGAATGAATTTTAAATTCTTCAAATTCATGGGGACTACATTCATTTAAAAGAAAAAAAAAAAAAGTTTTGAGATAGATTGCTATTTCGTTTGTTTTCCATTTAAACTTTCCATTAATCTGCTACACTGTGCTCACTTCAGACTTTTGCTGATATTTCAAGTGAGGAGGAAGGTGATCGAGACATGCTTGAAAAAATATAGCAACTGCTTCTTACTGACTACCTAATACTAAGACAGCAGTAAAGTACAGCTATGGTGTAATGCTTACATGATCTATTAAAAAGCTGTCAATATCATTATCTTCAAGCAAAACTGAAACACAGATACATGAAAAAAACCTTACTAAGATCACTCTATGCCGTACAGAGGAGGAAACAGAAGAAGTCTTTCAAATCTATTTTTTCTTCCTGTCCATCAGGATACACAATGTAAATGCATCTGGTTTTGTTTCCCCTGAAGTTAACTATTTCTTGACAATAATTTATCCAATCTGGTCTTTATGGTTTATTTTTCTAGGTGAGAAAAGGTGCAAACTAGTGCAATACTTGAGAACAATCTTTCCAAACGTATTGATGATGATAGGGATAGACATACATGAAATGAATGTTTTACCTGTGAATTCATTTGCCCACTAGGGGACACTGGGACATTATATTTTTGTTCAAATGAAAGACATTTCAAAAACAATGAAGGTGGAAAATTCTCTTGTTCTTGCTCTAAAATAAAATAAAAATCATGCATATCTGATTTCTAACCCATGTAGAATGATGTATACTATGTTTTAAAAAGTTTAATGGGTGGCAAGCTTCTGGGCATGAATGTTGGATCTAAGACGTTTTAGCAAGTAGTTTGAACGGGTCCATGATATTACAGGTTTTGAATTGCAAAGATAATAGATCATATTTTTGGCATTTCCCGCTCATTAAAAACTGTGTCAGAATGATGGATTAATCTGTGGGCATTTTCTGTCTGTGCTATAATCTTTGTCAAAGGAATGACGTATTGGAATTATAATGCCTTTTGTATTATATGAATTATGAGGGCAGGCTTTAGAACTCAGACTTCCTTAAGAGTAAGGTGTTGTGTTGTTTTTTTTGTGTTGTTTGTTTTTGTTTTTTTTTTTTTTTCACGGTGATTAGAAAACCTGCTATTTTACCCCTTTTGCAAGTGAGTAACACCAAATAAAAACATTTGAATTAAAGCAGAAGTTTAGAGTGATAAACTAATATGAATAAGAGTAGGTTAATGGTGTGTAAACTACCTAAAAAAAGCCCGATGTACTTTCTATTAATATATTACATTTCACAGATACATAGTTACTGCCCTTTCCTCATGTTGACTTTACTGGAAATGAGTCTGTAATTTATGGAGCTAGACTGTGAATTGAGCTGTGCTTTCAAGCAGGGAAGGAGGAGCCCTCCCGTGTCTCAAGAGAGATTCTGTTGCATTATTTTACTCCCTTCCCTTACAGGTCCTAAGTATGGGGTTGGAGATTTAAATGTTTTCCCTACTGCTTAGCCTGTACATGTGGGATGCTCTAATGTATTGCAGTTACGGGCTATAGGCAAATCGTGAAGACAGCTTATGACTTTGAAGCATCTCTCTGAACAAGTGCTTATGAAGATGAAGCACCATCTACACATCCTTAAATTGACAATTTAGATCCCAACCTGAAGAGTCTACCTGATAGTCTATTGTCCAGTGTCTTTTTTCATTTGTGAGCGGAAAGTGCATGATGAATATTATTATCTGAATCATTCTTTACTTATAGCTTATCCAGAATGACATACATACACACCTAAACACACACGTATAGATATATACACATACATATCTGTACTTCAGTTCGTTTAATAGATATGAATGGCACATATGGCAGGACTGATGATAGGGCCTAGATTATTATTTTAGCCTGGTTTCAAGTTTTCTCTCTGCAAAATTCTGTGTAAAATTCAGAGAAAAAATACTGTAAGTCTGAGCATCACTGACAGAAAGGAGGGACAAAATCAGATATGTATGTACAGCAACCCTCATCTCTATGCCTTGTGCATTTCACTTTCACCCTTTCAAAACATACTAACACACCCACTTTTTCCAACATTGGCTTTGCGTCCCTTTGTTTCCTCTATACTATTCCAGACATTGCTCTTTCAGTGAGATGTCTGGCAGTTTTTAGCAATTCTACATCTGCTGTGCTCAGTTGTTCCATCAGTGTCATTATTTATAATCAGTGCATGACCAGAAGTCAAGGCAAGTCCCAAGCATACCTGCATTGTAAAGTGACAAATTCGATGGTTTTTAATTAAAAAAGTGCTACATGGAGGAGTCACCTGTATCACATACATCTTAAAGGAAAGGCTCCCATTCATTTGTTTATATCAGGCTTTTTAAGGAAGCCACAAAAAAATGTCAAAATGCAGAGAAAAAGGTAAGGTCATTCTCTTTCTGCATGTCATGTTTCTTAGTCTTTCAAAGACTGTAACTAAGGCTCACCCACTTAAGTACCCAGATGCCTGTTACTCTGAAGGTGGCTGTGGTGAAAGAGTAGAGCAGGTAAGATTGGTGGTGAAATTAGCTGGGATAATTCCTAGAATCCTAGAACAGCCCAGGTTGGAAGGGACCTTGGAAGATCATCTGTTCCAACCTGTCATGGGAAAGTGAGCTTAGATGTGATTACTTGCCACACTGTCCTATCACATCTTGAAAACCTGCAGTGATGGGGACTTGACCACATCCCTGGGGTGGTTGTTCCACTTATTGATTGTTTTCACTATAAAAAAATTCTTTCTTATATCAAGATGGAAGCTAATACTCCTTTTTCCATATGTTAAGAAACATGCAGTTCCTATTTTTACACTATTTTTTGCACTTGTATAAAAAAATCATAGCGAAATGCATAAACTATCCTGAAACAGCATTTACCCAGTGTTTTTTGCTTTATATTAATAAGCAGAGTATTAGTTATGTACTAATTTTCTGAACAAAGGCTTTAATGAATTTTGAGAATGTTGAAAAAAAAAAAAGTTTACATGTGATACCTTCTCCGGATTATTCTATTTCTAATGATATCATTTGGAAAATGATTACTTAAAACAAATGCTCTGGTCAGCATCCAGTCTCTCAAATGATTCCGCCCGTGACAGCAGCACTGTTCAAGGATTAGAAATACTAATAGAAATAAAAGTAGAAATACTGAATTAAATATTTGTCCATTTGGAAGTCAGTGACACAGTTAAGCAAAGTCAGAATTTTGTCACTTGTGTTTTTAAAAAGAAAATTCTGATAAGGACAGACACTTGAGTGTTGCAACAGGAGAAATATTCAAGGAAAAGATTCCTTTATCTTGACATAAAATCTAAAGGGAGGTTAAATTAAAGAAAACCATAGCATGCCTATGAGTAGATCCCTAGCACGCACATCACATATTCATGAAAATCTGAAAAGCTCTTATTAAATGCTCCTTTGTTGTTGTTTTAGTCATAGGAGTTGCACAAATGAAAAAGAAGAAGAAGAAGAAAAAAAAAAGGAATTTGATAATTTTAGATAACAGTTCCTGAAGGTCTTAGAATGATCTTACTTGTTTTTGTGCATAGTTTGTTTTTTTTTTTAAAGTTCTTACCTACTTATGTGCTGGAGCCCGTGATTGGTAAATGGTGACATGTAAGCCTCATTTGTAGTCTTTTTCGACTCAGTTTGTATATAAAGATGACATTCAACTGAAAAATGTTACTTTTTATTGAATCTGCGATAGCATGCCAAAGTATATAAATAGCACTTTGTTTACTGTTTAAAAATACATTTCACTTGAGGTACAGAATGTGCTTTTGACAATGTTTAATTGGGGAAGAAGGAGGAGATTCATGGAAGTAGGAAAAAGCCCATTATACTCTATTTGAGTAGAAGTAAGTAAATAGGATACAAAAAGTACATAAAAATAATCCATTTAATTCTGAATTGAAAAAACACCTGCATGCTTCTTCATGATGCAGATCATTTATTCTAGAAGCTCAGCGCGTCCAGCAAAGAGGCAGGAGGATGGCTTGGGCACTGGGGCAGGCAGTGTATGAGAGGCAGAGGGAGCTGGGTTTTTCTGACCTGCAGAGGAGGATCCACGTGGTAAAAGGACAGGAAACAACTGCAAGTTCAGTAAAGGACATTGCGATTGGCTATAAGGAAAAAATTCTCTATCACGAGAGCGGTTCAGGACCAGAACAGATTACCCAGAGAGGCTGCTGAGCCTTGCTTTGAGCAAGAGGTTGGTCTAGAGATATCCTGAGGTCTGTTCCAACCTAAATCATTCTGTGATTCTGTGATATTTTTTTTCTGAGTTGAATGCAGCTATGCAGATTTTTCAGATATTATGATTTATTCCTTCATCTTCTCCTAATAGAAATCCTTAATTAATATATAAGGTATGTTGACATAGACATAGTTTGGTGCAGAAAAATGAAGGTGTGTCTAGAAAACAAGGGTGTATTTTGAAGTACGAGAAATAAGGAAATACAAGCAACTCGGAAAAGGCACTCTGTGTCCCTACAGAAAGCTGAAGAAAAAGAAGAGAGACCTTGATGAAGAGAATAACTATGTGTTCGGTCTTTGAGCCTCTAGTATATTAATCTCTGAGTTTCAAAAGTGTGAGGAATAGTAACATAGTGCTTTTTAGAAGAAATTCAAAATCTGTAGGTTTAAGAAAATGCAGGAAGTTTTAGCAGCCAAATATACAAATACCTACATACGATGGGTTAAGGTACATCATAAATATCTAACTTTTAGTGACTTTGAGACATAAAATATATTTAGGTTCAAGTGTGTTATTGTATTACTATAGCTGCCTGATCAGAAGGCCATTTTATCAGCAAGAAGACTTGTCGACTTCAGTGGGTTTAGATCAGGTTGTATGTCATGAACAGCAGTAGAAGTTAGATTTCTGTGACAATATTTGGGCACTGTAATAAGAATGACTTGAAGTACAGCCTCACAGACTTAAAGAGTATCAGTAGGTTTTATTTGCATAAGGATGACAAAATTTGGCTTTCCCAAATTGTAACACAGCATATTTTTTCCAGTATGGCATTTTCATTAAAAATTAAATGTACTCTAAAAATGTCTCTAATGTATTTGGTGCAAAGGACGGCATAATACAAAACAAAAAGTCCTAAAGTATTTCACATTTTGTGTGAAGAAATTAAAAAGTTTTAAAACACTATAAAAGATGAGCTAAACTCTCAGACTGTGAAAGCATTTCTATACACAGAAGATATAGAGAATATTATGAGAACTTGATTTAATGCAGTCTATTAATTACTATTAATTATTTAAAATGTTATAAAACTCCCCCATGAACCCTACTGAGATGCCAGCATGTCAAGCAAGCAATTAAAATACAATACAGTTAACCATAAAATAGAGAGCAAAAGGAAATAAAATATTAAAAAGCTAAACAAAGTGGTGGTGTTAACAAATCTTTATCACTTACTGAAATTCAAAATTCCCTGAAACTGAACCAACAGCATTAGCTGATAGGACTTTATGAATTGAAATACAATATTCTCCAAAAAAATCTTACTGCATAAACGTCAAACTTTACTTTTTTTTTTTTTTTTTTTTTTAGATAAATGTGTGATCATTACTATTCAAACTGACTAATTTATGTCAGGAAGAGAAGCAATGGTCAAAAAACCAGCAGACTCTGGAGAACACTGAATAAGATGGACTTTTCTTAATTCCAGAACATATCCTTGGAAATAGAGAGAGGTGACTGTTATTTACAAGGATTTTCTCCTTCAGTGGCACCCAAAAAAAAAAAAAAAAAGAATAAAAATGCTGAAATTTTTAAAGAGAAGAAATATTAGTATGTACTCTCTGAAATTTTCAGAAAGTATTATAAATAATAAGCAAAATAAATGCCAGACTGTAAATATACAGCTATAGTGCCATAACATGCTATGGAAAAAGACATAAGTATTTTGCTTTTTTAAAGTATTTTTTTGTAGAATCTCCCAAATCCCCTATAGTCTAAAAATTATATTTGGTACCATTTCTTCATGTTTTGTCTTTAAGCAGCATCACATCATGGCACTTCATTAACTGTACAGAACATGGAAGTGAATAAATGACAGATTTAATGAAAGGATTTAAGTGGTAGGCCACTCTCTCAAATATTCCTGAAAAATAGTGAGATCGATCGATCGATCGATCTATCTATCTATCTATCTATCTATCTATCTATCTATCTATCTATCTATCTATATCTATCTATATATCTATATATCACCTTACCTACTGTTTCATGAGAGGCATAGAATATATTAAATGCATCATATCATGTAACCATTCCAACTGGGGTAGACAGGTCTACCTGACACTCTTTTGTTGAAAACTGAACTGTAAATTAGAGAGTGAAACTCTGGGGAGCTTTCATCCTGTAAAGATTGCTGGTTTCTGGTGTCTATATCAAGTCCTTCAGCAAAATCTATTTCTGGGAATCAGTTGGTTTGCCTCACATAGATGCAAATTGCAACAAAAAAATATCTTTTTTTTTTTTTTTCTTCTTGGTATTAAAGCTTTTGAAATTCTGTACATATTGCAGATGTACCTGCACGGCACAGTGAGATGACAAAAATTCCATCCTCAAACCCAAAAGATGTTAACCCTTCATATGCTTATGCTGCATAAGTTTTCCTTCCATATGCATATTTTTTATTCATATGTAAAAGTGTCCTCACCAACCCGTATATAAGCCATCGAGGTGCCATTAGTATAGGCTTCATAGTGTCTCAAACTGTTTTCTTGAAACAATCTGCATTGTGTTGTCCATTTGTCTGTCTTATCAGAGACTGCAGAGACAGAACTCATCCCGGTGTGCCATTACCCAACAGGACATTATTTCTGGTTTATGTGTTAAGAGCAGAAAGGAGAGCAGGACCTCAAAATTCAGTTTAATATTAACAGGTGTAATGATAACTTTTAAAAATAGGTAAGAAGGGGTAAGAATGCAAAAAGACCCATGTGATACAAAAGCAGAATCAGACTGCTCCAGATACCACCCTTCCCCTTCAATTGTTGTTTCTTCTGCAAAACTTCTGGCTGATGAGTATATGGTAGGAGATGTTAATATAATGTGGTGATAAAGTATCGTTCTCAATCCTCTCCCATGTCCTCAACATGCACATTATCTACACAGCATTCTTACATGGCCACAAACTATGCACGCACCTCTGTATTGAAATCTGCGTGTCTACTAGCCTTTTCTGCCTATTATCTCAGAACACACTGCAGTCCTAATTTCATGTAAAAAAAAAAAAAAAAAAAAAAAAAAGGCAAAGAAAACAAAATAATAGTCATGTCTTTGCAGCCAGAACCAGCCTCAGTGGTGTCGGTGTCATGAAGGATACTGTCTTGGAACAAACAGTGCAAGGATATTGAATCCCCTTTATGTCATTCTACAACTCTGTGGTTCCATGCATTCCATTCACTACTGAAAAAATTTGTTGTTATCCCGACATTAAAGAAGTAATTTCCTCTTCTGAAATGTGAAGCAATTTATAGTCTATTAGTGTAAGATTCTTTTACTTAATCATTCTATATTTTTGAGTCCAAATTCAAAGTTTATATCACAATGCCACTATTCAACTAGTGTTTAAAAAATATAATCCGCCACCTATTAGAGAAATACATCGTTGTGTTCCTCCCAGCAGCAACTTTCATTAGAGAGTAATGGCATGGTAAAGATCAACATGAACCCTTTACCTGTGGAACCTATTTAGACATTAGCAAATTAGAGTGCAGTTAACTAGACCAGAGTCTGCCTGGACTAAATTAGGCATGCCACTATAAATTAGACAGTTATGATAAAAGCCTTTTATAATGTAATTTATCTATAGATTTTTTTCCTTCCCTGTGTCACTGTAGCAAGAGCTACCATTTGCATACTAAAATGCTGAGAATTGTTGATTACTTGGTTGTTTTTTTTTTTTACTGAAAATGAATCAGTAGAACTCTGCAGTACTATATACCAGGAAGTGTCTGCCTTTGTAGTGTCAAAAGCTGAGGCTGAGGCCTGAAATTTTGACTCTTCAAAAAAAATCTTAAATATATGATATTATATATTTGCCTCCTGTTTAAGTCTTACCTAAGTCTATGCTTCTTTGACCCTTCTCACCTCAAGTGACCAGTGTGGTAGGCTTTCTTAGAGCACATCTAACAGGTGAGGACTGTGAAGGGGAAATGATCCAGTGAAATATGTTCCGTTTGAATATCATACCTTCCCCTGGAATTAAAGTCAATTCTAAAATGCGGCAGTTTAATACAAGATAAATGCTGTCTGTCCACTCAGTTGTTAAGCATAAAAAACCCCCTGTAACAATCTGTCACGATTATTAGACACGTCAACGTGCTTTGTGTTGCAGTTCTTTGAAGTACTGTAGGTTATATATGTCAATTTATATTGTGTCTGCCATTACAAACTCAGTACATACCTTGTGTACACCAACACGCCAAAGGAAGACTGTCTAATGGGCATCCCAGCTGCTAAAAACAACTGTATTATCAAACCATCAGCGCTTAACTGAAGCAAGAGATAAAACTCCAGAAATTTTCTTGCAGATTTCATTCTAGTAAATTTGTTCTGGGGGAGTGGTTGGTTGTTTTTAATATTTAAGGTTCTTAATTTTGATTATCACTAGATGTGATTTAGAAGAGGAGAAACTTGTGCATTTTTACACCTCAAAATCCGCTCTCAGCAAACAGCCGCAGAATGATTGGTAGAGTGGAAAAAAATACTGACATATACTACTCACTTAGGAAATAATTTTTGCTAAGCTCTAGTCATGATATTTGTTGCCTCTCAGACTGCTCCTGCTGTGATTGTCCATTGTATCCTTCCAGATATATTGATTTAGAAAGCCTTGGATTGGGATTGTGCTTTTTCCACTTTTTTATGCTTTGCTCATGAAGCCTTTGCTCAGTGATTGATCCTAGATATGCTGCAGTACTAAAACACTTAAGTTTCCTCCTCCCAAAGCCTAGTTCCTGGAGAAATAACAAAATAAAACATTTCAGAAAATTTTTCTCGAGAAAAGGCTGAGAACCTCTAGACCTTGGTAGCTCAAAATTCAGAAAGCACACAGGCTCAAGCCTTCTGTTTTATGAGTGACTGTAATCTTTTAAGGAGCACAAGGATCCTAAGTTTCGGAGAGCTGGGATAGGCATTTATTGCCAAGTATTGCCAAGTATTATCAAGTCCTGACATAGTTTTTCAGAATATTACAGCAAGGCCATACTTTGAAACATCTTGTCAAGATATATTGCCTTCAATACTACAAAATCGTTGACTTACATACAATTTTATACTTGTGATAGTGTTACTTCTGTGAAATTAATTGAGTACAGTAGTGCTTACAGAATCCAGTCTTATTAAAGACGCAGTGTTCATAATAGATTCAGTATTTTGGTATATTACATGATAGGTATCTAGGTACTGAAAAGCCACTTTTCGATTAACTTTATTCTAAAACAACTTCTCAGGTATGCTTTATAAACATACATACATATATATATATATATATATATGTTTATTTCTGTTACATCTTTTTTTGTTCTTCTGCTCTATTATATGAGTAGTACATGAAACTCCTTGACAAAAAGAGCAATGAGCAAAGAATCCAACATTTTTTGTTATTTCATAACTGTTTTCACTGGCTGTAGAATTTGTTTTTGTCAAAATCTGCACTCTGTATTTATAAGAGTTTTGGGTCTTTTTCTGTTGAAAAATAGATTTTATGGAGTTGTTGTTTCTCAAGCACACATATGTTATATCCCAAGCATATATATGTATGTCTGCTTTTAAGCCAAAACTGTTTTTAAATTTAAAACTTAAACACAATTTCAGTAGCTAATAACTGACTGTTTCTGCATTTAATATTTTATTTCATTAGCTGAAAATGTAAGCATTTGTCCCCTTCAAGCAGTTATTACCTTTGCTTGAGGATGTTCTTTTTTATAGTTATTACTGTGAGTTAAATATCATAATTTTAAAGCAGGTACATTAAGATTATTAAGAATTAATTTGGTGACTATTAAGTCAGGTATAATTATGTTAAAATATAATTGTTACAAATTTTGATCATTCAGAAAGTCAAAAAACTATTAAAACACATCAAAATTAATGATAATAAAATTTCAGTAGAATCCTGATAGAAAAGTATTACTTGTTTTGTCATAGACATTATAGTTACCTGTTAATATAATCATGACTCATTTGTGCAACCCATAATCAAATACAAAATCTTACTCTAGAAATCCGTTGAACACCGAGACATTGGTTGTGAATAAAAGGTTACTGCTTTCTCACTCTGAATGCAAAGATCCTTTTGAATGAGAAGTATCTTCTATATATTCCTCTATCTAGTGAAATAAATTTGTACTAGCTAGTATATTTGGATGATTTTTCCATACCATTAGCCAGTAAAGAATTAACAAATCTGTGTGGACTTAAAGTTCTCCTTATAGGCCTAGGCATCCTTTTTTTTTTTTTTTTTTTTTTTTTTTTTTTTTCACCTGGAAAACTTCTCCTAATAGTCTTTGTAATGTTTATACATTATCCAGTATTTCAGTCTGCTGAATATTTGAAAATGTGCACTGAACCCATAGACACCAACTCTGCAGTGCATGCCTGGGAATGTCAGTTATCTAACAGAGTATTGTACTGACTGTTTTATTTCTATATGCCTTCTGTCCATCTGGACAGCCAGTGTAACAGATCCTTAAGGTGTCATTTACTGGACATGTTACATAGCACTCATTTGTGGCACCGAGAAGGGGTCTATAGAAGACAGTCACTAAACTGAGGTAGAACTTCTTTACACTGCAGGCAGTGAACTTCTGGCTTTTCTTGCACAGGAGATGGTAGAGGCAGAGAGTGTCAACAGGTTTAAAAATAGAGTTACACAAGTTTGTGGACAATATATTCATAAACAGATCCTACAGAAGAAAGGCAGTGGTGTACTTTCTACCACCCCTACTCCAATGACTGTTGGGGGACAAAACCCAATGGATCGCAGAAAGTAGCTTATATGATTTCCATAAACAATATCTTTTGCTGCTGCTGTTACTAGAAGTAGAATACCAAACTAGACTACTGGCCTGATCCTGTAGTCCTTCTCTTGTAACGTGTGAGAGTGAGAAAAGAAGATGCTCCTCCATATCCTGTGAAGAAAAGAACGGGAGTTTGTGAGATTTTACCCTACTGCTTTGGCTTCAGGGCAGCACAGGCCAGAAGATGTCATAAGGCGAGAACCTAGCCATTAAGGGGTAATAATTTAAATCTTATATTCAAATAAATAAAAAATTGAAGAGGACTGAAGCTGCTGTTGCAAAGTATCTGTGGAGATTTAGAGACTGCAAAGACCGCAGTGCAGAGAAGACTAATGAGCTGCTGTTACCCTGTAGCTGAGAGGTCCTCGAGCAAGTAGAGAGGTATTGTCTGAGAATGGGTATCTCTTTCTCATTGGCCTTATTTTTCAGGATTAAAGGTATTGGGTGCTGCATAGAAATGGTATGGAATTGATGTAGCCTGCCAAGGTCATCACGCTGCGAAGAGGACATAAGAGAATTTGGGCCTCAGTAGAGCATATGAAGCACTTCTTTGGATACTGCACCTGGACTGTATCTGAAATCGCAGGTGGAGCGATATGTTATTTTCCTTTTGAAAATTGCTGTAATATGGGTCTCAAAGTGCTTATGAATACATCAGCAAAGAATGTTGGGATGGGATAAGAGAATATGCATATCACACCATATGCTATCTAATCACAGGCAGGAAGGCTTTTAGGCAGACACTCCTTTTCTGCAAGAGAGGATTAGCACTATTTCTAACAGGTGCTTACCTAATCTGTCCTTACAGGTCTCTCCTAATGTGGGTTTTGTAATCTCCCAGTCCATTCCTCCGTATCACTGTCACTACTGCTTGAAACATTTATTTCCTCCTCTCTCAGTATTTGACTCAAATGTTTCTTATTCCTTTGAAGACCTTTTTCTTACCACCAGCAGGTCTAAATTTATATGCTTCCGCTGCTGGCCTGTTATAATGCAAAGGTAAGGAGCACTGTAATTTTTAAAAGAATTTTTTTTCTAGCTTCTAGAGAGGCCATATGAAGAAATCAATGTGAGTAAGAAGAAATACCCACAAGATTTTGTCTAAGCTTGCTTGTCAAGGTGTATAAGACAATAGAATGTTTCCAGAGGTGACAAGGGAATAAGGGATAGGATGGGATGGGATGGGATAGGATAGGATAGGATAGGATAGGATAGGATAGGATAGGATAGGATAGGATAGGATAGAATAGAATAGAATAGAATAGAATAGAATAGAATAGAATAGAATAGAATAGAATAGAATAGAATAGAATAGAATAGAATAGAATAGAATCTGTCTCTTATGAATAGAATAGAATAGAATAGAATAGAATAGAATAGAATAGAATAGAATAGAATAGAATAGAATAGAATAGAATAGAATAGAATAGAATAGAATAGAATAGAATAGAATAGAATAGAATAGAATAGAATAGAATAGAATAGAATAGAATAGAATAGAATAGAATAGAATAGAATAGAATAGAATAGAATAGAATAGAATAGAATAGAATAGAATAGAATAGAATAGAATAGAATAGAATAGAATAGAATAGAATAGAATAGAATAGAATAGAATAGAATAGAATAGAATAGAATAGAATAGAATAGAATAGAATAGAATAGAATAGAATAGAATAGAATAGAATAGAATAGAATAGAATAGAATAGAATAGAATAGAATAGAATAGAATAGAATAGAATAGAATAGAATAGAATAGAATAGAATAGAATAGAATAGAATAGAATAGAATAGAATAGAATAGAATAGAATAGAATAGAATAGAATAGAATAGAATAGAATAGAATAGAATAGAATAGAATAGAATAGAATAGAATAGAATAGAATAGAATAGAATAGAATAGAATAGAATAGAATAGAATAGAATAGAATAGAATAGAATAGAATAGTTCAGTTCAGTTGGAAAGGACTTACAACATTCATCTAGTTCAACTGCCTGATCACTTCAGGGCTGACCAAACATTAAAGCATGTTATTAAGGGCATTGTCCAAATGCCTTTTAAACACTGACAGGCTTGGGCCATCAATCACCTCTCTTGAAAGCATTGTTCAAGTGCTTGCCTACCCAAAGGTAAAGAAATGTTTCCTAATGTCAAGTCTGAATGTCCCCTGGCACAACTTTAGTCCATTCCCATGTGTCCTGTCACTGGATACCAGGGAGAAGAGACCAGCATCACCCTCTGCGCTTCCCCTCCTCAGGAAGCTGTAGAGAGCAACGAGGTCACCCCTCAACCTCCTTTTCTCCAATGTAGACAAATCCGGAGTCCTCAGCTGCTCCTCACAGGAGTGATGTTCTTGCGAGTTTTGTTAATATTTTAAAAACTTCTGGAATATTTCAGAATATTAAAAGTGGAAGGTTTCTGTTATGTCTAAACAGCAATGTGATGTGGAAATAAGAGAAAATTAGCTACATACATGGACTTGTTAGTTTTCCATAAGAACACAGATGAAAGGGTCCCACTGTACTAAGACTAAATTAGAAGCATGGATCTGTAGACTTTTTTAATGGTCCCTTTAAACACTCACTAATTTTTGTTAATGAATATGGAAATTTGCCTGATTGATCACTAATTACAAATGAACTATACTATTAGATTAGTGATGGTATTTCTTGGACAAAGGAAATTGAATTCTCAAGGTTAGTTTTCTTACAGTAAGCCAAATATTCCCTGGCACTCTGCAGCACCATTTGCATTTCAATTAGATTGTGGCTCTGTGCCATGAGTTACCATACCTTGTCTCAGTGTAGTCATCCATTGACTGAAAAATGAAAAAAAACACTCATTTTTTATTTTAAAAGTTGGCTTCCTATGTGTAATGTTTTGTAGTTTAAATACAAGGTAGGTCTCTCTCTAATTTTAAAGGGATAAATCCAACACATTTGAAAGCTTAGTACCACACAATTTGCAACACACATATATTATTAATACCCCTTAAGAGAGCTAGTGAGAATACTTTCAAATTCATTGCAAGTTCCACTCACCTAAAACAAGAAGAAACTAACTTAAATTTCCCGAAGAAGCAAAATTTCCAACTCTGTACTTCAGTGGTGTCTTCAACCAGAATGTTTTACTTCACGGCTTCTTTATTAGTGGGAGCAACTGCTTTTAGTGAATAGGAATTCTTCTGATTGCTTTTCCTTTTGTTTTTTTTTTTTTAGTATTTTTAAAATGAATATATAAATAAAGAAATGTGAGAGACTGAAATGTCAAATGACTGTCTCAAAGCTTCCTTGTGTCTGTGCAAACCTCAAGGACAAGCTGAGGCCTTCGGATTACAGGAATGTCACCCAAGGAAGCAGGAGTGTCTCGAAGGATGCACCCCCCACTCCCTTGCAGTTGGGTTGTCAAATTCCTTAGATAAGTTTCAAGGGGAGAGACATGGACTGAGTGAAACCAAATGTTCATCACTGGCTCTGTATTGTAGCCATTTGTGACTCTGCTGTGTCCGCCAGACACGGTGCGCGCACTGCTAATGAACTGATAAGAGGTGAACCTTTCTGCCCCACAAGAGGGATGATTGCTCAAGAAGCATGAAGTCAGCAAAAACCTGTGGGACCAGAGGAAAAGCTAAAGGTGGACAGATATGCTAATCAGAGGATACAATGAACTTAAAAAAGGCAACAGAAAACTTTGTGTGTGTGCACCCACCACAGAAGAAATGAAGACCGCGGACCAACGGGACCCCACTGCATGCATGGTGGTGACTAGTCTTGCGACTATCCCACATGCTTGATTGATTTCTCTTTTCCTTCCATTCTGTCCTATTGCTACCCCTCTTCACTTTTAAGAATAAAACCTGTTTGGAGTGTATTTCATTTGACCTAGTTTGTGTCTTAATCTCGCTCTTGGAATCATATCAAAACCTCCCCGACATTGGATTGGGACAAGAAACACGCCACATAATCTGTTCCAGAAGTACCTGGACTTTTTTCTCTTTTTTATTGGTTTGCTGCATCCATTTCTTTAAGCAATTTTTATACTAAACCCCAGTATGGAATAGTATACTTAGTACTGATGAGAAATAGACACAGTTAATAGAGGTTCCCTGTATTTTATTTTTTTAATGTGATATCCTGACTTGACCATGCCATGTAAAGTCAAGTTTTCTTTTGGCAATTTCTGGATCTTTAAAAGTACATTTTTTGACAACTTCTTCAAAGACATATAAATAAAAATTGGTAAAGTGGACTCCCCATTTGTATGCAGTCTCTGTCCTTGTTGTCTTTCATCTTGCAGAACTAAGATGTCTAAAGATTAAATGCTTTAATGTCCTCTTCAGTTCTGAACTGAATAATATGGCAGTGTGCTAAATCAAGATCATTGAGCTAGTACAGAAATATGAAGACCTTTGACAAAAACAATAGAAGCTAACAGAATTATCACTCTCCAAATTTTCTCTTTTTGTTAAGCTGAATGAATATGGAATTTTATATTATGTACCTTTGGAATGACATTGTAGACCGGGAGTAGGAGTTGGCACCTGTCACCTAAAACAATAGGTAGGAAATAAATGCATTCAAATTACCATTGTACAGATTAGGCAGTGTCAAAGACAATGCCATCATTCTATTGTTAGTATTAAGAGCACATGAAAGACAAATCCAATGAGACACTGTGTATAGAGTTCTCAAAAGTGACTGTAAGGAGCAGGAGAGAATTTAGTGTCAGCATGTTTTAGTGCTGATATCAAATACTTTCTATGTCAGGCTCTACCTGATGAATGTTTAGCGAGTCCTGTTGTTCTACGTTAATGCTTTCTTTTTTCCCCTGTACTTTAGTTTCCTGATTGTCACTCTATTGTATTAAGTTGCATTTTTGTTAATTTGAAGTGATAGGTTGCTTTCAGCACTGCTTTAACCACAGCCAGACCAAATCTGGTTATGCTCTCATTAGATCTCAAACTAAACAGGTCCTTGTGAATCATCTTTTTAATGAGAAACCTTCAAAATAAGCTTCTCATTGCAGCAACGTGTGTACGTGGTTACTCAATAGACAGAACTGTGGGGTACAAGTCAGAATTGAACAGTTTTCTCACCTTAATTGCTCTGTGCTGGTAAAGATGTTGACTTTCATATGTGAAGAAAAATAATTTCCACTTAGAATAATTTAAAAACAAACAAACCTGAGGCTTTTTTTTTTGTGTGGGTATGTGCAAATGCAGCATATTTATCACAGTTTGCAGTAGCTTGTTTACTGGTTTGTTTTATGTTCCCTTCCTAATGTCATCAGAGTGCTCCTGGGGAAAAACCTAAAACAGCAAACATCAAACTGACAATAGGCAGGATAAGTATTCCCAGACCTTGCATCATCTGAAACAACCACAATAAATAATTAAGTACAGCCATAGAATCGAGCAAATGTTTGACCAAGAAGTGATGTCTCACACTGCATTTTAAATGTCAGCAAAGTCAGGTTCTGGTGAACAACTGCATGGAGCAAATTTAACAGCAAGGAATCTGAAAATGTCCCATTTCTGTACCAAGTGGCAATACAAGTTATTATCACTGGAGCACAGATGCGCTCAAGGGAGATCATTTGGCTGTGATCATCCACATGGAGATTCTGTATATGTAGGACCATGAGGTTCCGGTGGAACTGCATTAAAAGCCTCCTTTTCAGGTCTCTTTTTAAGAGAACCACAATGTCAAATCTATATAAAAAGAAACTACAAGCATCTCTGAGCAGTCACTCTTCTTCTCCCTCTGCCTCTACATATAAGCATCTTTCAAAAGTTTTCTGGCCTCATCTGTGTCCCACGTCCTGTGGAGTGTGTTTCATGAAGTCTTGCAGGAAGAGGGAAATGCTGTGTACTCAGAATTCCCTGCTTCCAGCCGTTCTGGAGACAAACAGGTGGTCTCATGCAGTTGGTAATGCTTCAGGCTCCCCTTTTTTATGTTGTTCTCCTTTTGCCAGTTCAAACAGTTGATGTTAATGGATGTTGGAAGCAGTCTACCTCACTAATAGTGCTAGTAGTTGATCTGCAAGTGATATTCTTTCAGAATCAATAAGCATTAGAAATTAGTTTGTTTAGTGTCTGGAGAAGCATAACTTGTATGAATTGTAAGAATATTATGGTGATTCGGTACATTAAAAGAATGTATAGTATACTTTATTATAGTCTTTGAGGTAGGCACTTAAGTCCTCAAGTGGGGTTAGACAGGCTTCCAAGTACTTGCTTTGAGAATGAAAAAGATGAACCTCACCCATTAACTGAATGCAGAAGTTTGCAGTATTCTTAAAATACATTTTAAAAATGACAGCTGCTTCTGGGATTTTAATTTGTTCAAGAAGATCACTTCAATTATGAAGTGAACATTCCATTACAGTTTAAAGCTACACTAATGTCTTTAAATCTTTTTCAGTTTAAAGCTGTTCTCGCAAGGGGATTTAAAACAAGGCTTTCTACTTTGATCTGCTTAACTCAGATACTATAGTGTCTACTGTGAAGATATATAAAGGCCTAGTTAGATTGCATGGATATATGAGCAAATTCTTGGCTACTGTAAATCAGCATAGCTTTATTGAAGTCAGTAGAATTGAATGGAACCTCCTGTAAAATGGTCTCTCCTACTGTTCTGGTTTGCAGTATGAATTTACCTTTTGGAACTCCTTTATTGTGTTCTTCCAGTTCTATCTTTAAGGTAAAAAAGTCCAAAGATACTATTCGTATATCAGCTTTGAAGCTTGTGAAATGTGTGTGTATTTTAACAAAGAATATATAAATGAAAAAAAGATAAAGAGCAAACGTTTTAATATATTTGTAAGGTACAATGAAGAAAGCAGTCTTTGCCTCTCACAAATTTGCAGTAGACATTAGGAAACTACAGGAAATCCCAAGGAATTCATATCAAAACTTGGAATGCTGCAGTGAATCTGTTTCTGCAGCAGGTGAATGCTGCACTTTCAGGGTATTTTTCTGTTCCTGTTTAAGTTATGTGAGAAAAGTCCTGGAATCTATATTGGGCATTTTACTATAATATTACCTGAGAACAGACTACTGTGATCTCTTGATGGGATATTTAAGGAACAACTTTGTGATTGTCTTAGTGTTCTACTGTTTTAGATGTTTAACCTTCAAGAATTCCCTGGCAGCCAAACAGTAGTTGAAATAGTTTTGCGACTAAGCTTGGGTACATAGGACTCTGGGTGAAATTACAAATTAGGGATCCATTGGTTCATATCTTAAATAAGGTTACCTCTTTCAGTCAGCATATTGCATTGTAAGAATAGTTTATTAGATGAACCTTTAGTACCTTCTGTTATATTATCACATATTGGAGTGTCCTGGTTTCAGCTCAGAGGGGAACTGAGTACCACACAGATGCTCACTCCCTCCTTCTCTCACAGTGCTGAGAAGGAGAAAATAAAGCAAAAGACTTAGTGGTTTGAGCTTGGAGAGCAACTGAACACCACGCAGTTGCTCCCCTTCCCCTTCTCCCCCAGCACTGGGACGGAAAAAGTAAAGCCGAAGGCTCGGGAATAGAGGAAATGTCAGGGAGGCATGATTCACCCGTTATGGTCAGGGGCAAAAGACACATTTCTTAGGGGAAGGAAAAAAGCAAAAAATACGGACACTAACAACAACACCACCACTTAATGGACAGCGTAGGACTGTGAGAAGAATTACCACATCTTGAAAACATCTTCTCCCACCTCTCCCTTCTCAGGCTCAGCTTTGTGGCCAGTATCTCTCCCCTCTTCCCCCCAGCAGCGCAGGGGGCAGGGGATGGGGGTGCGCTCAGTCCTGCTGCTTCTTCCACCTTGGGGCAGGAGGAACTTCGGGCATTCCTCCCCTGTTCCAGCGCAGTCCCCCTCTCAGAGGAGACAGTCCTCCACAAACTCTTTCCAACATGAGTTGTTCCCACGGCCATGTGCGTAACCCCTGCGTGTTGCAATCCTCCCAGCACCAAACAACAACAGCGGGGCCTTTTTCCCACAGGGTCCCATCCTTCTTCGGGCACAGCCACCTGGGTCAGTGTGGGGCTCCCCACAGGCAACAAATCAGTATCTGCTCCACCAGTGACCTCCGGTGGGTGGCTGGGGGGAGGCTCTGCCATCTCGTCACGAGATACAGGGGAGTCTCTGCTATGGCACATTTCCCCCCCTTCTCCTCCTTTCCTGCACCGACCTCGGTATTAGCACAAATGTTCACCTCACAACTCTAACTTCTCTCAGGTTCCCCTCCTTAAGTACATTATTGCGGAGGTGCAGCTAATTAGCCTGGCCTCGGTGCAAAGGTGGGTCTGGCTTGGAGCCAAGGGAGCTTCGAGAAACTTCTCACAGGGTCCACAGCTGTAGCCCCCTCCCTGGCTACCAAACCCCCCCGCCACTCACTGAAACCCAGGACAGAATGTTTCCGTTTTTAGCAGTGTATGTTTGTACCAAACTCAGGAATTGTGGATAGCTAGATGTTATTATATGGGAGTCTTAATATCGAGTTATCAATAAGAAGGTGCCACTCTAGATGTTATTTTGCCTGCTGGTGTGGATTTGGCCCTAACAATACACCGAAAATATTCCTGTCTAAATCATTTTTGTAAGAATTACTTTATTGGACTTAGGAATGTATTGCTGGCTGGAAGTTGTGCATGGATTATGGTCAGTGAGAGTTACAAGTGAAAATGTATGTTTTGGGCAGAAGTGGTTGCATTCACCAAACATCTTTAAGCGATCAACAAACTATTTCTATATTTGTGTATGTGTCTGTCTCCAGGTAATCAGAATCTACCTGGGTGTAGAAGGTCTGCCTTTTTTAAACAACCCAATAGTAAGGATTTTAAGAGCAATTTATCCAAATAATTATTTGTTTTAGATAGCTCTTATTTTATGGAAAAAACTGTTTTATACAAAATTCACTTTTTATGATGCTTAACAAGCAATTGTTTATATATCTGAATAAGAAAGAAATGGGTTTACAAAATTCAATAATCATTTCTGTATTGTACTTATAACGTAAAATATAAAATCACTCTTGGCTCTTATATTCTCTTGCTAGTTTTAGAACATCTATTCCTGAGCTAGTAATTAAACATTAAATGCCACATTTCGGAGGTCATGAACATGTACAGTGGTTGCAATACTGTGTTAATAGACTTCTAGAGATAGGTATTTTAAGTTTTAAAGCAGGCACAGGAGAACTTAATCAAAGAATTAGCCTATTCAGACTCGTATGCAGCAGTAAAGCCCGAGATTTCTATATGCTTCTGCATTTTCTGCTTCTAAGATGGTGTGCCAAGAGTCAAATTGTAGAAGGATATTCCCTGCTGTATAAAAAAGAATGAAACATAATTTACCAAAAAAACCCCGTTTCTGAAAACTTCAACTGAATTTTACAAATACATGTACTTGAATAGTTCAAGATTTAACGACATACTTTTTCAGAAAGCTATATGCACATTGCTGTCTGAGTATGAATAAACCAGAATTAAATAGTTGGGTATCTCTTAAACTTTTAATGGTTTATGTATTTTTACCATAAATCAGATAGGTGACAGCTGAATGCTTTTTATTCTATATTACTTTTCATAAGCTTCTCCTTTAAGTTGTTTTATTTAAATATGCTTTCTGTAAATATTACTACAGAGTGTCGGTTAATTACAACCACTGCATGGGCAATGATGTCTAAGGAAATTAATAAAATATACACATGATGCATTTCTATGATTTCCACAATTTGGACCATGTTCCTCAGGGCTTGACATGCTCAGACAGTCTTCCTGAACTGAATTCCAGCTAGTGAAGTATCCCTTGGCGTAACACAGTTAGTTCTGTAACATCCTGCCTGCCAGAAGAGAAGTCCTGGGAGATGATGTTAAGCTGGGACTTCCTCACGCTCTAGCAACTCCTGGAAGTCACAGGCTTATATTGAGTCATGTTCTTCTCAAAAACAGTATACAGCCAGTCAAAGATTATGCATTCATGTCTTTCCTCCCAAAATACTCTCTGCCCCCAACTGCAACTGAAGTATCTGTTCCATTATTGATCATAAATGTCATTGATGACATACTGCCTTTTCTGACAAAATCACTGGCCGTCATGCCAAAGTCAGAAATAAACTTTGCTTTTGTTATCGCTGCTGGCAGTGGCTGTTGGGAGCAGCAGGAGTTACTCATGTGAAGCTTTCTTTCCTGGCCACTGGTATCAGACCACATGACTACTCCAAGCTTATTTAGGCCTCCAGTCTTTCATAGCGTGTGGACCTCAGTGCTTCTTGTCTAACAGTTGCTGTAGTTCAAATAGATGCTTTACTGATTTTTTGAATCTTAACATGTTTGAGAAGATATTGGGATAATGTCATTTGGCGTTTTGGAATATTAGGCTATTTGGCATAGAGAAGGCTAATTTTTTGTTTATCACCTTCACCAACTTGTGTCTTACTGCCAGTTTGGGAGCCATCCATCATCTGTCTGACATGGTTATTCAGCAAGTCAGGACTGATAAATCTGAATTATCTGGTCTCACTTGTCAGCATGGATGTCATCCTTGAACAAATGCAAAATCAATTCCAAACCAAAGGGTATGCTCCTGCCAACTGTTAACTGTTGATTGCAGAATAAGTTACATGTTTCCTAGTGATTAGTGAATGTTGGCAAACTTCTTGACTCACAGCTTAGTTTGGGAATTAGGATCATACATATACTTTGAAGAGGTGATGAGGTAAAGCACATAATAGCTCTTGCTCTGAAACAGTTTCTCAGCTAATTCAATTTCTCTGCATCCTTCTCCCCTTTTCTCATGGTGAAAGGAATGAAGTTGTAAAAGTCTGCTTAACCATTAATCAGAAAGTTCCTTTAAAGTACAAAATGGACAGAGGAGGGAAAATAAACTAAAAATGACAATTCAGTTCTTCCCTGAGTACACATGTCTATAATGCACGGCCAGGAGCAGGCCTGACTTAGCAAACCTTCTATCCAGGTAGCCAGCTCAACTCCCAAGGGGTGAAAAGCAAGAGCCACTTCTTCACTGCGTAGCATCAATTTACAGTTGGGAGGAAGTAGTATCAGCTTGTAAATTATCTGAAACTAACTTTTGCGAGCTGTACCAAAATGAACTTGAGGTGGCTTAAAACGCTCTCTACTGCCAGATGTGGGGTTTAATTTCTCAGCTAGAACATATGCTTAGTCTGGCATTAAATCATGCAAAATGCACACACGCCCTCTCTTGCAAGGTCATCCAGAAGGGCTGGCCGTCTGCATAGACTTCTTGAGCATTCCCATTCATAAGGGAAGGAGAAACAGTTTGTTTATGAGCAGTTATTGTAACAGCTGAGTTACAGCTGTTTAAGCTGAGTTACAGAATGACCTTCAGGAGTAACTAAAATTTACATATGTACCTGACAACACCTGAGGTTCTTGCTGCTCTTTCTCACTGCCAGGTTTGGATGCAATCTAACGTGTAGAAAGCCAGAACCTCAAACGTGCTGTTAATTGCATGTTACCAATCATGCAGACGGAATGCTACTATGCCAATCTTTTTACAGTTCAGAGAATGCGTGAGGGTAGGGTTTGTAAACCAGAACAGGTCTAGCTGCATAGACGGACTTAACATTGAATGTTTTTAGACACAGTCTTCTCGGGTATCTACATCTCAAAATAAAACCTCAAAAAAATTAACTCTGAATACTCCTGTCCCAATGATTCTGGCACCTCAAGTTATTTACAAAAAAAAAAAAAAAAAAAGAAAAAAGAAAAAAGCTAAATATTGGAGCATTGTATGAAGAAATAAAGGTTTCATGAAAGTCTTAACGTTGACTCATTTAATTAATTTGGGAAGATTTTTAATATAGAGAGACCATAAGATAAACATAAATTAAAAAAAACCCCAAACATTCTACTGAAGTCTTTTTAGAGGGAACTATTTCATGCCTACTGTGTTTGCGCTTATAACTTTAATTTGCTGAATAAAAAAATAGATAGTTCTTTTTCTTTGTTTCTGGAAAACTCCTAAAGTTAAAAGCATGAATATAAGTGTACATACATTTTCATGTAGATGATCCTTATGGCAATCTAGAGAGTAATATAAAAATCTATTAAATAGAGATAGCCAGCTATCTCCTATAGCTGTGTCCGGCATAACAAATAATGTAACATGGTCTGGAGATTTTTATTTGTATTCTTAAGCTTTAGAGATTTCCAAACATTAAAAGTAAATATTACATTTAAAAAATGTGAAAACATCTACTAAATTCTCTTTCATATCTTAAGGATATCTTAAAATCAGTTTACATTCATCAGATGAGAGATTTTAAGAGCCAAAATATGAGAAGGTAATAGAACTTAATATATTCCATTATAACATTTAATTCAGTTGCTCGTTGATTTACACACAATAAGTGATTGCAAATACTCATTCAATTTCTAATTTATAACCCAAAAATATAACTTTTCACAAAGTTTCTAAGATTTTGTGATGGCAACTATGAAATAATGATTCTGATGTTGTCAGTCAGTGGATCTTCAGTGGCTCTCAAGCAAGGTCTTAGGGTTTTTTGCATCTGTGTCTGCATGCTTATTTTACTTATTGGTTTATAATGGCAGATCTGCCTCCAAACTACAGAACCGTATTTCCTGTGGCCAAATCCGAACAGCATAGAGTTCATGCAGAGCTAGTAAAGTATAAAGTGAATATGCTTACACAAACCCAGAAGAAAAAATCATGTCTAAAATGTAAAACCCCTGAAGACAGTGGATGTTCTGAAGTAAGCAGACATCCATACTTTATCGCACTCACCAGGCTCGTTGTTTTGCAGCCATTTGCTTCACCAGCATGGGCACTTCACTCAAGTCACACTTTCTTAGCAATTCTCCACATTAGATTGATTATTCAAATAGCTGACTGTGTTTTCAAACCTGGGCAGTTTTCAGATGCACTTGTGCAAAAGGCTTGTGGGTTAATATCTGAGCTTAATATGTAATTTAGAGCATAGTATTTATTATTCTGCATGTTAATTTTTCATGCTGTATCAAATTACTATTACTCAGATATTTCAATCCTCTAAAACACTAGAAATTCTTTGCTAACTTAAATAAGTTAATTCCTTGCTTTCTAATATAAAAATATTTTCATAAATTATTTTTCTCTGGTTCATTCTTCTTTTTGGAATGCTTATTAATAATGAGTCTACCCTAACAACATGTCTTCTTTGCGGTTAGTACATGAAAACATCTCCTTATATGAAAACACTCTTTTTCTAGTGTTGTTTTCTTTTGGAGCATTTATTTTTCTTTAGGGCAACTCTGAAAGAAAATTAATTAGTTTTTTTTTCAAGAGATTCTGAAAAATTAACTCTTTTATGGGAGGAGGAAAAAGCTAATCAAGTCTCAGGTATTAAAAATTTGGATTTGGTGTAAACCTAGCTATTCCTAATTGGGTTTCCTTTTTATAGCTTATGATTACTTCTGAAAAGTACTTCATTATTCTTACCATATTGTGCTGGTTTGTACTGCATGATGGACACTCTGTCCTTGTCAACCTTGTCCTATCCCCAGTTCACCTACCCTAGAAATTACCTGTTGTTTAAGGTGCTCTTTGAAGGATAAATCAAGATTTAAAAAAAAAAATAAATCCAGATCTACAAAACATTATGCATTTAACTCCACTAAGAATATTTTGTTAAATAAAAGTTGTTCAACATACATATTTTTGACTTTGACCTTAATTAACTAATTTATTCATTATCTTTTTTGAACCTATAGCAATACATGATACTTCTTGGAAAAAAAAGTTCTCAGCTTGCAACTCAGTTCTGGAGATAATTGTTTATTGCATCAAGACTGTTGCATCTTCAGCATTTAATTTGCAAGATTTAAAAGGAGAATACAGTGCCCACAAAATGAGGAGCACAGCTTAAACTTGCTACTGTATATCATTTTTTGAAGCATCTTCTAAAGCCTTTTTTTAAAGTGCATTCTCAGCTGGTCCTAACAGACTTCTCAGGCTTTTACAAATAGCCAAGAATCACTGTATATTATTCATTGATGGTGTAATTCCATCAGAATTATGGAAGTTAAGTTCTCTGTCATATGATGCTCAGCCAAGCAATAATATCTTACAGCCAAGTTTTTAACACAGGCTTTTCTAAACCTTTTTCTGGACCTTTAAAACTGTGGGCAAAATGAGTAGTACATGAACACCTAGCTATAGAGTTAACACATGAGTGACTGAGGAGACCATTTTCCCCTCTGTTTTGGTGCTTTCAAATTCTGAGTTCCACGCCTCATGTTAATAAAATGAAGACTATGTAGCATTTTTAATTTTTGATTGTTTTAAGACTTCAGTTGTGGCTTACAATTCAAAGGTGGCATAGATATGTCCTTGTATGTGCTGTGTATTACTAAGACCTAGGTAACATCTTGCTTTCAGCATATACTGCAAAAACGAAAATCAGTTCTAGAAAAAGATTAAATCAGCAATTAGGATAATGTTACAAGACCGTCACAGAAAAACTATTGCAGAGCTCTTCAGCCTATTGTATTTGCAGCTCTTCAGCAGCCTGGCCACGTTAAAGTCCTGATGGTTCCAGGAATATCCAGCTATACGCCACACTAAAAGCAGGACTCAAAATAGCTCTCCACCTGTTCCCTTATAGACAAGTCCTTCTTGCAATAGCAGAAAGGGAATATGGCTTTTCTTTAAGCAATGCATTTGAGAAGATTTTTTTTTTTTTGTAATTTATCTTTTTATAAAAGGTAAAGAAGGTCAGCTTTTTTTTCCCCCCCTCAAATAGCAGTTCCGCTAGAAAGGATTACTTTTCAGTAGTTCTTCCTATTACCCAGAAAAAGAGAGAAAGAATCCTTTGAAAACTGTCTGGCAGATTAAGGAAACCAGTACAATTTGGGGGCCAGACTCCTTCCATCTATTGATCTTCTTTACCATTTCTTCCTCAACTTTATCAGCAGAAGACACAATACTTCATATCTTTGAGATCTTCTTGCATTCATGGAATATTTTGGTGAAATTAAATTTTACTTCAAACTTCCTCTGTACTGGAAAAGTATGTATTTTTCAATGATTGAATCATGGCAAGCTTTGGTGATAAGGTCTTTAAAAACATACATTCAGATAATACTACAGTTTACTGTGTTGGTAACATTAATGCAACTGCACCAGTGGTAAGACGTAATTACATGTTTCAAGCTGCAGAAATGTAGAAGGCTTGCTTTTTACACCTCTTAGCTATCATCAAATTTTCACTGTTCTCTCTCTGTTTTGTTCTGTTATTATGAAGTTGTTTGAATTGCCTAAGCAGTCAATGGGAGAACTACTTACCTGCTTTCCACAGTTCTTGACATCAGCTAAACAATGCATGGCAGTGTTTTATAGAAAGAGACAGACAGAAGAAGAGATATGGAGAAAGTAGAGATAGAAAGTGACATTAAACATTTTATGAAATGACAAAAGAAAGCACTCTGAAAGTCAAAACCCTCCAACAATAGCAGCACTTTTAGAAGACTATCATGGTAAATAAGATTGTTCAGAGTCTTTCGGCAAAGGGTGTAAGAATTTGTCATTGTTCTCTATTGGTAAATTATCCTTGAAAAAATGAAAGATGCCCTTAGCAAAGAATAACTAATGATAAGAAAATTTGCTCCTAGCAAATAACTAATGCTTTTACAGTAGAATCCTATCCAAAGGAAAAGTTTATGGCACAGCTGTAGTGCAGATAACATCTTTCAAAATTGTATATTCCCGTTCTTTTCGCTGCAGTGAGAACTTATTATTACTTCATTTTTTTTGTGGTGTTAAAATCTTTCCTTACATAGGTGTTGTGGCTCCTTCTGATTTTCTTCTCATTGTTCTCTGGTATTCTGCTCTGGCAAAATTGTAACTTAGCACTGCATATCGGCAGTAATTGGAAAAATTACAGGACTTCTCATATTTGGGATAGGGATGACAGGATTTAAAATAATTTAACTGACTGAACATTGCGTTTAAACTGTTGAGGTAATCTGCTAATTTAGGGATTTGATATTTTGCCTTTGTTTACCTGGTGAAAAGTTTCACTTCTCTTTCAGGGTGACGGAGTTGGGTCTGTTGGTGTGATTATTCACGGACTGAAGAAAGGTTGTGCTATTCAGACATTAATCCTTGGGTGTGAAGTAGCAATCTAGCTTGAGTTCCAGTATTTTTTTTAAGAGTTACATTATTTTACAGGATCAAACTAAATAATACTTTGAAGATATATGTAAATTGTAAACAGTTTAGCACTCTATTGAAGGCTTTTTGTGTCAGATTTCATAGAAATGCCAACAGAGTGTGGTATTCATGTGAATTTTCAGTTAATTAAATATATTGAACACAACGGACAAATATTCACACAAATTCTTGTCAAAGATACTGAAGGATATATGTGCTTACCTAAGGTCATAAGTGATATTAGAGATGAAAGCTGGAAAAACACTGTAATTTAATGGTGAGAGAAGAGCAGTAGGAACTAGATGCCTAAATTCTGTTCCTGGTTCTTCTACTGACTTGCTGTATGCCCTTTGGCCAAGAGCGTTGCTTCTCTGTTTCTTACCTCAGCTACTTTAAAGAACAATATAGTGTTTCTTACAAGAACCTTCCTCTCAGGGATGATGTGAATCTGAATTAATGCTTAAAAAGCATTTTAAGATCCTGTAATTGAGGCACTGTGTAAGTGCAGTGTATTAATATTTTACTGAATACAGTAATTCCTGAATTTTAAGCAGGAAACCTGCTGTTAAACAGTATAGTTGGCATGAGTGTAAATATTAAAATGTTGCATCCAAATTAGACTTTAAATCATGGAAATTCTGCCGTAGCGATCATTCCATTTTCAGCTGGAATCTGCCTGGGTAGAATTTAATACAAAGTCCTTCCTTGATATAATGATACCTCTTAAACTTCAACAATACAGATGGTATTTTGTTAGATTTTTATGTGACAGATACAGATGACAATCAAATTATTTTTGTAATTAGGCACCCAGAAATACACAGAGCAGAGAGGCAACAAATGTTGGTTTGAATTAATATTTAAATCTCATTGTTTGAAACAGTCCTCTTGAAAGAAAATCATGACTGATTTTTAATAGCATGGAAGCCTCTAGAGCCCTCCAACTCTATCAGCTCTGTAGTGTCAGTCTCTTTTAATCAGTCCTTCTTTTATCACTAAGACGTAGATGACAGCCTGAAGTTTCACCCTGAGGTGTAAAGCATTGAAATATATATGTGACTTATCTGACTTCAACTTTAACAGAAATGTACGTAAACAGAAGGACCAATGCTGTCCTGATCATATTCAGCTTTCTGGATGTCATTGAGAATAGCACTGGCCTAAAAATAAGAAATAGCAATTTTCTAACTAATGTTATTTTAGTTTACATGATAATTGTCAAAGTCAGCAGTCATATAAACCTCCACAGTTATTTACAAAATCTTAAGACTGATAAGAAAGCCTAATTCACATAAAACCAAAGGCAGCATTCACAGCTGATGTGAAGGGACCTCAAATTTAATCACTCATATCTCATTCTGACTAGAGAAAATTGAATGTCTTATGGCAAATACCCCAGAGTTGCATCTCAACACAGGTTTTGTTTTCTCTCTCCCATAGTGTTACTTGAACTATGTTGTCTTTCCTCATTCAGCCAAGGACTGTCTTTAATTGAGATTTTTTTTAATGATACCTTATAGAGCTCACAGGGAATTTGAAGACTTCTTAGTATAAACATATTGCTATGAACACAAAAAACGAGTAACAACCAAACCAATTTGTTAGTTGTTGAAATGCAATGGTTTTCTAGAGTGAATATACTTTGCCCATCTTTCTATACTTATCTGTACTTGCCCCTATACCACTATGGCTTTTTATAATGTAATGACGCCTGAATCTGGTGAAGGGAGTGAAAAATTCCGCTCTTAAAACTGAACCTTAGATCAGGTATCAAGAGCAATCTCTGGTCCAACTGGTCTGTAAATCCTTCTTTGAGTACTAAACAGCTTTTGTGACCAATACTAATATGTAATTAATAGCTGTCTTTCAAAGCCCTATTCTATCGTATTTAATGTTAATAGCTATAAACGTGACTGAATAGTGATGACTAATTAACTTCTTTGTCTTTTTATGTGCTGTTTGCACTTCAAAGTGTTTACGGTCATGATAACAACTTTATGTTCCTTTTGGTATGTGTATGGAGGATGTCAATAGTTTTACCTTAATGTGGTCTGTGAATAACATCCTACAACAGTGAGACATTATTTTTTATTTAAATGTTAGGTACAGTATTGCTATTGTAAGACAATTATATTATTACAGTCCTGAGATACCTAGTTTCTGGTAGTAAAAATACCAAAATCTAATCCAACATCTCTCATAACTTTCATTATCCTCTTAATCTTTACCATTTTGGGGGTTCTATTTTGTAATTTTTGTGGTTTCAAAATGGTTAAAGTGCTCTACAGGGCATTTAAATTTTCCAGATTATGTAAACCCAACAAATATCCATCCTTTCATGTGATGGTTAATTAAAATAGCTGCTGCAACAAGAAGGATAAAAGAAATTTCTAGATTCATACTGAAATGGCAGGAAGTAGATCAAAATCTCAGATTACGAACGGAGAATACTGAAGTAATGGCTAATCATAGAGTGGATTTATCTAGCTAATTTTTACTGAGGTCCCTTTATTAGGAAGCAGTGCTGGGCTACTCAGGCACCGTGTATAATTTTCTCAGCTAAGAATTGCAATGGTGTGTTACAACTGCTTGCTTTGAAGATGGGGGAAGGGCAAGAAATAAAGTATTTTCTGGAGGAATGTGGAAGATATTGTACATCTGAGAACTAAATAAACTCTACACAAAGTAGAGATATTGTCTGTATCTGGACTGGCCTTCATTTGAGTAATATCAGTCTGTACCAATAATTAAAAAACTCAAAACAAGAAAAAACAAGAGTGGACTCATCTTCTGAAATTTTTGGCACTGAAAGTACAAGTAATTGTGGATTTTAACTCCTTAAAAAGCACCTTCTTCTGCACATCCTAAATTCCTCTTTAAGTAAGAAACATATTACAATGGATAAGTTAGGCAGCTACATGATTCCTGAAAAAAATTCAGGAACATAATTGATTCCATAGGAAAGTGTTATGGGCACTTTGATGTGAAGCAGGTTATTCATAGCGTAATCTTATCTTGAATTTATATTGAGGAATGAAAACACAAATAAAACTGGAGGCATGTCGCCTTCTACAGTCTGAATCGTCGTAGCCCTCGTGATGAATAAACCTAGTGTTTGCTGGAGGAAGCTGAACTAACAAAGATTGGATGCATGATCCAGCTGGGTAACAGCTGGTGAACAAAGTTGTGCTGATGCCTTAATTAGACATGTTTTCTAAAACTACCCCCGAAACACTGTAGCCTACACAAACTAGCTTTTTGCTCATTTTAAGACACAGAAAAAAAAAAAAAAATGCTAAAAAGGGCATGACCAAATATTAATAAACTGAAGAGGGTGGCCATCTAACTTTGTTAGAATCTTCTAACAAAGCTTCTTAGAACTTGTAACTTTTTGATAAGAAGACAAATCCAGCTCACTACAGCTACACTGCTTCCATTGACCTCTCAAAGCTGGTGTGTCTCACAATATGACAAACCTCAAGAATTCCTTTATCGAAGCAGAGGTATGTTTTTCTTAATTCTATTGGTGAATCACAAGGACAGAATAGGAATGTAATAATATATTTATGTGAATCAATAATGTCTACATTAGATGTAGTTTACACTAAATTATTACTTTTATTCTTTTATGATATAAAGAAAATTAATACACTCGATGTATATGTAATCCAATATATTTGGGTGTTACACTTGCCAAAGCCAGAAAGCTTGGAAAGTTGAAAAATATCAGTAGAGGGAGCTCCTACCGCATTTTTTGAAAAGATGTTTTATAACCTTAGGTGGACAAGCCATTTTGCATTCGTTACAAAGAAGCTGCCCCATCCCCGTGTGATATACTCTCTGACTGTTCAGCAGCGTATTTGAGGCAAACTACATAAGAATGCAAAAGGAAAACGGCTTAGTATCCATATGGCGTGTCATCTTTTGTAGATTATGGATGTATTGCAGGTTGCAAACTGCATATAACATCATTGCTCTACTTTTTTTTTTTTTTTTTTTTTTTTTTTCACATTGAACCTTTTCAGTCACCACAAATGTCAAGTAAAGATTGAAAAAATCAATACTCAAAAAAATAATTTGGTATGACATGGTAGAATTTAATTTGTCTAAGTGAAGGGGAAGGAGAACAAAACATTTTTTTTTCTTCTATATCCCTTGTCTTCTTGATCAATAGGATATACTATTTTCTGGTCTCAAAGTCTAATAACAACTTTCCAGTGTTCTTAAAAATCTTAAGGGTGTCATTTACTCATTTTCTCACCTGCCTTTTCTAATAACAAAGAAAGCAGCTTGATGAGATCAAGCACCAGTGACCTTCTCCGTGTGGAGTTCCTGAGAAACTTGTCTCCTGTGGTTTGATTACTTTGACAGAATGAAATACATGGTCACTGTTAATAATGACAACTAGCAGTAGCATATGAAAAAAGCCTCTGGCATTGCTGACAAGGGTCAGATAGCAGCACACGTTGCATTTCTGCTGCTACATTTAGTCATTTTCCATCACAAACTCAATTACATATCTTGCACGTCTGAGCAGGGTCTATGACTCGACACTATGAACTGTTACTAAAACAAAGGGTAGTTGAGGCTGTAGTTACAACTGAAATGCAGTTATCATACTGCTAAATTCAGCTGTGTGATTTGCTCACAAGTTGTCCCAATATTTTTGGCTGAGGGATCTGCCCAAAATAGAATCTCTTGCCTTAAAGCTTCTGTCTGCTCATTTCTCAATTAAAGGTGTTGTTTGAGTGGTCATGCAAATGTCCATCTTCATGTTTGGAGAAGGAAAACAACAGATTTTTTGGGGTTTGTGTTTTCTTTTGTCTTAAACGCCAGAGTTTAAAATATCTTGGAATATTCATTCTTATACTTTCTTTATATTACCAAGGGAAAAAAAACCCACCAAAAAACAACAGACAGTCTTGGTAAGTTTTTCAAGATATTTAGGTATCTGGATACACACATAGGTGTTTAGTAACATTTCTAGAGCCACTGAAATTCCTTTCAGGTTTGAAAACTTACATTTCTAGATGTGTAATGCCTTTAAAGTCCTTGTCTTAAGTGACTAACATGGCTAAGAGTCATTCTTAAAGTATTAAAACCCCCATATTTGCTTCATTGGTTGGTTAAAATTGAGATTGCCTTCATGACTGGATTTGATGAGTATCTCACGGTTAACTGGTAGACTGAATTCATGTGTTTTATACAGTGAGGTTCGACCAGAAAGAGGTGTTTAACCTGAAAGCTGTCCTTTTTATGCAATGGCTGAATAGATTTTTTTTTTTTTAATATAATCAATTTACTGAATGATCCTTAATTTCCATTCTCCACACAGTTGAGAGTATTCATTATGAAGCCTTTTGCTTAAAAAAGATAAATGACTAAAAATTTATTTTGATAAACTAATGAGGAATATCAGCAACTATTTCTTTTATTTTTTTCTTAATTATTTCCCTTGGGAAAATGGAGGAATCTTTAAAATCTGGTGATTGTGTGCTGTATCATGTTTATAAATCATCAGAAGATTTTAAAATTCATTTAGTAATTGATAATAAAGTGTTCAGTTACATCAAAAGTCTAGATCCTTGGGGAAATTTTTTATTTGCCATACATATTTGTTTTTACAACTTTTCAGGAAATGATACATTTCACTACTTATTTGCATAAGTTATTCTTTCCTCATTTTATTTTTATTTTTTTTTCTGCATAGTTGTGTTCCAGGTACCAATGAGGTTAAGTAAATCTTTGTTATAGGCTCAGTTAGAAGTGTGTGTAATACAGAAATGTTTATGCAAGTCTTCTGAGTATAGTCCAACTGAAAAAAAGGTTAGTCATAGTAATGGAAGAAACACCAGTTTATGGATTGATGCTGTAGTCTGAAAACATAAAATTAATACCTGTACTTCTCCAAATACTGTAATGTTTATGATGCAAATGATGATAGTTTTGAAGAACTGGTGCATAATGCAATAAAACTGATAATTTGAACTGTTGGATAACTAACCTACCCGAATGTACACACATGTGGGACACTAGCTGCCAGCTTTGCAGGTAGCCCAGGCACACATCTGTCCATGCCTTTAAAAAGCCCGAGAAGCCTGGCTGTGAACGGCTGGCTGCAGTGCATTACACCAGAGCCAGTGCATTATGTTCTGGGCCAGCTCAACGGACTGTTAGAAATGTATCGCTTCAGATGTGTAATTTTGTTTTTAGAGAGAAAAGGAGATGGATAATTATGCTTAGATTATGGGTATTTTTATGCTCCCTGTAGATATATTGATGATAATCCCCTGGCCTGAGACATTTTATTCCATTCTTGAGTAAAGGCTTTCATATTTTATCAAGGCTTTTCCTGGAGCCAGCCTTAAGCACTAACAAGAAAAATGACTGCTTGAGGCTCTGGTTCAGCCTTAGCAACTTAGCCCAGAGACTCAAAGGCACTCAGGTGTCGTGACACAGGGCTTTGCCACACCTGAGTTTAGACATCTGACCACCATACCAAAACCCTTCTCACTGAATACTAAGCTCAAACTACTTGTATGATCTACAGGCACGATCTTGCACTTCGGGATGAGTTACATGCAGATCAGCATGAAGAACAGAAACAGGCCAACTAGTAGGAATTTCAAAAACAGGACGAATGTTCTATTTCTTCTGCCTTCTTTGGCTCTTTACCTGAGACACCCAAGTTCATTGGAGGACACATCCTTTTTCATCTTCCCTGTGTAAGTTGTGCAGAAAGATAGTTACATTGAGAAGGCAAATAAACCTCAAAAGGAAGGAATCCTTCAGTGCTGAACAGAGCAGGGAGTTCATATTGACCACCCTGATGTCTTAGAAGACTCAGATGGGTATGTAGAGTTCATGAAGATGGATCTGGCCTTTGTATCCACTAGACACAAGTTGGTGTCTTTCTTCAGTTAGAGTTCACAGCTCACCGTCTCTCATGAAGGTAGATTTCCAGTTCCCTTAAAAAATGAGAGGCTTAACTGCCACTTTCATAATATAGGTGAGAGGTAATTCCTGTCTCCTCCCTCCCTCCCTCCCAGAATTATCCAGTCTTCTGGAAATTAGAGTGCTCAGTTAGGAATATGGATTTAAGGGTTTGTTTTTGCACCTGTGAATGCAATCCCCATTACATGCTTCTTGGGAGAGTTCCTTAAATCCCAGGCTGCGAAACTTTGCTGACTCTTTTTTTCCCCTATTCACAGTGGCCACTTTCATTCTGTTATGTGATGCAGAACAGCTTATAAAACAGGAAAGAGGGAGAGCAACTCCTCTCCTGCAGAATAGCTTATAACTGTAAAAACTGACCATTTCCACTTTGAGGGATCCTAGGAATCTCTAACATTTGCCTTAAATTTAGGTTTCAGTAAATGTAAAATTCAAACCGGTATACGATAGTTCTCATTAATTCAGTGAAACATCATTCATAGCACAGGCTCCTTTGAAGTGAAATTGAAGAGACTTGGCCTCCATTGACTCTGGTTTAAGTTTTGGTTTGGCAATAAAACTTCAAACTGAATGAGTTGTGGCTGCTATAGTTCTTATTCAATTTCTATGGAAAGTTCTTACTGTACTCACAAACATATAATAAGTGATCAAAAATGCCTCATTCCTAGCTCATATTTTGCTGACAGAGAAGATAATTTGCAAATGTATCAGTATTTTCTGGGGGTAGCTAGAATTCCTCGGCTTTGGCTTTTTCCCAGTTGATGTCATGAAACTGGCCATAAAACCAGACAGCAAAGTTATAACCAGGAGATATTTGCTGACAGTTTAACACATCTTATTAAGGGCAATAAAGTAATTGGGAGTAGTCAACATAAATTCATGATGGAAAAGTCATGTTTGACCAGTGTGATGGCCTGTGACAATGAAATGTCTGGCTCAGTGGATGAAGGGAGAACAGTGGATGTTGCTTGTCTTGACTTGTGTCTTTGACACTGTCTCCCATAACATAATTGTTGAAATACAGACTGAAGAAGTGGACACTGAGGTGGACTGAAAACTGGCTTAACTGCTGGGCTCAAACAAGTTGTGATCAGTAACACAAAGTTGACCTGGAGGCTGATCATGAGTTATGTACCCAGGTGCCAATACTGTCACCAGTACTGTTTAACATTTTTCTTAATGACCTGGATGATGGGACTGAGTGTACCCTCAGCAGTTTCCAGATGACACAAAACTGGGAGAACTGGTTGATACACCAGGTGGGTGCACTGCCGTTCAGAGGGACCTGAATGATTCAGGTCAGAGAATCAAGCTGTCGGGAACCTAATGGGATTTGACAAAGGGGAATGGCAAGTCTTGCAGTTGGGAAGGAAAGATCCCACACATCATCTGAAGTTGGATGGGGGCCGACCAACTGGAAAGCAGCTTTTCAAAGAAGGACCTGGGGGTTCTGGTGCCCCACAAGTTGGACATGAGAAAGCAATATACCCTTGTGACAAAGAAGGCCAGCAGGCAGCAGAGCATCACCAGCACTTTGAGGGAGGTGATCCTTCCTCTCTGCTCAGCACTGGTATGACACATCTGCAGAACTGTTTCCAGTTGTGGTTCCCTGGTACAGACATGGACATACTGGAGTGAGTCCAGTGAAAGACTACAAAGATGATTAAGGGACTGGAGTGTCTGATAGATGAGAAGAGGCTGGGGTTGCTGGGGCTGTTGAACCTGAAGAAGAGAAGGTACAGAGGATCTTATCAATTCATATAAATAGCTGATGGGTGAAGGAAAGCAGCTAGAGCCAGATTCTTTTCATTTGCAATCAGTGACAGGACAAGAGACAATGGTCACACATTGAGACATAGGATATTCCATTTAAACATAAGAAAAAGGTATTTTACTACAGTGGTGGGCAAACAGTGGAGCAGGTTGCCTAGAGACATAGTGGAGGCTTTTTCTGTGGAGATACTCAAAACCCAACTGGACGTGGCCCAGAGCAACCTGCTGTAAGCCTACGCTGGGCAGAGGGTAGGATTAGACAATTGTTATAGGTCCCTTCCAGCCCTATCCATTCTGTGATTCTGTGATCTTTCTGTCTCTAGATTTTTGTGTTGGCAAGCTTTCGAAACTCCTTTTTTGTGCATAGCAGTCTGAGAAGTGGTACCACAGTCCACATTGCTTACAGTTTAAAAAAGATGTGTGCCAAAGCACAGCTTCACATTTTGTAAGTCCTAAATCACAGGTTTTTGATTCTGACATATAGGTTTTTATTACATTTTTTGATGGGTTCATTCTGGTTCAGTCTGTATATATATTGGTCCATTCCTCATACAATGCTTTTCAATTTTGTTCTCTTTTGTTATTGCAATGTCTAGCCTTTTCTCCCCTTTAAACACTGTAAGCCTGTAAAATGTTTTGTAGACATTAAATTATCTGTAAATTTTACCAACATAAAATTCAGATAAACCTAAGGACGTGGAAAGTATTTACAAGAAAACACATGCTGAATGTATAGAAGCAATGTGTGTGGTAAAAAAGGTCACGTTCAAAATTTTTTAAATGATCAGTTTGTAACCTTGCAGTTGGTAAAAGGAAACAAATATTGGGGTACAGGGAGCATGCATGTGCAATATTTTATCTACCAAAACAGCTAGAAATAATTTTCACAGTCAGAGTACAAGGAAAGATGCACAACATGTTACACTTAGAGTTAAAAAAAAGATTGTAAGAAAAGAAATACATCTTTTTTTTTTCTTTTTCATGAAGCAAATAGAATCCTAATTTGAATCTGAAAGTTATTTTACTATGGTATTGTTGAGAAATGATGAGTGAACAGAGGTTATATTGTGATATTCATATGGTTATAGAAGAACCCAAGGTTAAGTAAAGCTTGAAAAGAAAATCTGGGTAGGAGAATGTACTGCAAGGTGTGTGAATTTATTCATAGATGAAATTCTGGAGAACATGATACATTTGACTCTGTGATTGTGAAGGTGGAGGTTTGCTGAGGTTCTTAAACTTGAAGTGAGTCTTAGGTCAGATAGACTGTTTGTGAGTAATAACAACACTAAACAAAGCTAAAACAGTTACCCTGAAGCACTGATTTCAACCATGAAACTCATATATTCAGGTTTTTACTTGGTAGCAAATATAAAAAGTATTGGCAAACTTGTGTGGACATCAGGTAGTAAGTATATAGCCTAAGTATTTAAGGCAAGCTTCTGGAATATAAGGTATGATTTTTAATGGTTAAGATAATAATTTAAGGAAATTAAAAAAGGAATATCATGGCCTTTTCTTGCAGTATTTATAAATGAAACCAGTTCTGGCAAGTACTCCATTCATTTAGAAGGTTGTTGTCATTTGTATGGCATCTTCAGAATTTGTATCCAGCTCAGATCCCTTGGGAAGCTTCACATTGGTTCTGGATCCCATTCTGAGCTCAGGCTTGAGCTCTGGCACAGTGCCCCATGTTGGAGTCTAGAGAAACTCAAGGTGCAAACATAAGTGGAAGTCCAGCTGCCCAAGGTACTTTAAAGTCAAACTATGAGGTATGAAATGAGCTTATGAATCTACACACTTAGGTCTATGCTGAACTGGAGTTTTCGGCATCACGTATGTGTGTACTTCAGTTGCTTTACTGGGCCTTGCCACACCTGTGACCTTTTTCTGGGATATTTCTCTCCTCAGGCAGTCAGCATGAATTCCTCAGAACATGAGGCCGTACATGCACAGCCTTAATAGTTTGAGTTTAGTAAGCAATCAAGCGTGGCCTAATGTAAGTTTTTGCTGGTGTAAAGGAGAAGTCTATTGCAATATAAAAATAAGACTAACACTGGATCTCTGAAATGGTATTAATGCATCCTTGCAGAAGCAGAGTGAATATAATTCAAATCTTTTTTTTTAATTTTAATGGGACCTGATATGCTGAACAGCATAAAGAATATAATGTGGTGAATTCTGATTGATAATCAGTGGATGCTCTAGCGAACTTATTACATGAAATCACAACAGACGACCTGACACTTCAATGCATATCCTTCATTTTTGAAGTATTCTGCCTTACGGGCTAGCATTCTCCTTGTCTGCACTTCATCCCCCAGGGGATTGGGAGATTGAATTTAATGGTTAGCTGAGCAAGGATGAGCTTAGCTCTGCTCATGTTAAGTTAATCATTGTTCTCAATGAGAAAACTTATTTTGCAAGTATTTATGCAACTTGTTTAGTTCAGTAATTGAAAACAAAATATATATATATATAAATTGTTTGGAGACCCTTTATTGGTCACATATAACTTTAATTAAGTGTAAAAGTCACTGGTTAAGTATTTGCAGTCTTTCATTAGTTGACTTGAGATTTCTAATCACTTGAAATTATATGAGATAAATTTAAGATTTCTTATCTAATAGATACATCTGCTTTTAATTGTCATGATTTTAAGTGGCACAATTGTTTGCATGATACATTCCTGATAACTAAATATATTTAATTGTCATAGCATCATAGAATGATTTGGGTTGGAATGGACTTTAAAAGTCATCTAGCTCCACCCTCCTGCCCTGGGCAGGGACACCTTCCACCAGCCCAGGTTGCCCAAAGCCCCGTCCAGCCTGGCCTTGAACCCTGCCAGGGAGGGGGCAGCCACAGCTGCTCTGGGAAACCTCTGCCAGGGCCTCACCACCCGCACAGGGAAGAATGTCTTCCTTATATGTAATCTAAATCTACCCTTTTTCAGTTGAAAACTGTTACCCTATGTCCTATCCCTACACCCCCAGACCAAGAGTCCCTCCCCCCTTTCCTGTAGCCCCTTTCAGTACTGGGAGGCCGCTCTAAGGTCTCCCCGGAGCTTCTCTTCTCCAGGCTGAACACCCCCAACTCTCTCAGCCTGTCCTCACAGGGGGTGCTCTAGTCCCGTGATCCTCTTTGTGGTCTCCTCTGGACCTGCTCCTTATGTCGGGGGCCCCAGAGCTGGGCACAGCACTGCAGGTGGGGTCTCACAAGAGTAGAGTAGAGGGGGAGAATCCCCTCCCTCCATCTACTGGCTACACTTCTCTTGGTGCAGCCCAGGACACGGTTGGCTTTCTGGGCTGCAAGCTTATGTTGCTGGCTCACAGTCATTTTTCCATCCACTAATACCTCCAGGTCCTTCTCCGCAGGGCTGCTCTCAATCCACTCCTCGCCCAGCCTGGGTTTGTGCTGGGGATTGCCCCGACCCATGTGCAGGACCTTGCACTTGGCCTTGTTGAACCCCATGAGGTTTGCACAGACCCACCTCTCCAGCCTGTCAGGGTCGCTCTGGATGGCACATCCCTTCCCTCCAGCATATCCACCACCCAGCTTGGTGTCGTTGGTGAACTTGCTGAGGGTGATTCGATCCCACTGTCCATGTCACCAGCAAAGGTGTTAAACAGCACTGGTCCCAACATCAACCCCTGAGGAACCCCAGTCATCACTGCTCTCCACATTGTAACAAAGCATAGGATTTAATGATTAATTCTTTGTGTGAATTCTCTTGGACCAGGATGTGATATCACTATGAAGAACATGATAAGACATAGCATGAATAGTTGTCATCCTTTCAGTTCTACCAAATCTAACAGGAATACCAATATTAACAGGTACTATGGAGACAAGAAACCCAAGTAATTCAAAACTGAACTAAGGATGGGAGTGCATTCACTGATCAGCTAAGGCCTTAAGCAAACCCTTTTCTTTCTTTGTTTTTCAGACATTACTCTGACTGATGCTCATCTAACTCACAGTGAGATGAATCAAATCTCTAGCTAGATGCATGAGTTTTCTCACTTTTCTTCTTCCTATTCTCTCCCCCATCCTTTTGAGATGTGGGAGTGAGCAAGTGGTTCTGTGGGGGTCAACACACCACACCACTAAAGTGATCAGAAGAGAGATGGGCATGCGTGTCAAGGACCTGAGGCAGAAAGAAAAAGGAGCGGAAGCAAAGCAATGGCTTGAGATCATTCTTTTTGATGATAACCATTTGATCATTTCAACTATATTATCTAACCATATTCTAGGAAAAAGAACACAAGAAAAAAACGAGAAAACAGCTGTAAAACAAAGCAAAGTTTTGCACATCTTTGGCTACTAAGAACAAATGGAATCCTTAACTTACATTAGCAAAAGGTTTAAATTGAAGATTAGAGACTCACTGTATACTACCTTAGATCCTGCACCAGAACAAGGAATATGACCAGCACCACAGCTGCATAAAAGCTATACCAATGCCTTAGGTCTCAGGTAATTCTGAAGAAATAAATAAATCTTAGATGATTATGTCTGAAGAGATACCTAGTGCTTCCCAGGCATGGAGTCTAAAACAGTTCCTATGAATAAGAAATAGGAATGATGCAAAATAAAGTTTTCTTTCCTACAGGATTTAAATGACTCCAAGTTATTTCCTGAGTCAAGCTATATCAGTAACTGACACTTCCCAAAATGTAATTTTAGCAATCTCTAATAACTCATGGTTAAACCAGCAGTTACCCATTTAGTGTAACCTTTGCTGCTGGTAATTGAGAGTATGCATTGCTTAGACAGCTTTGAATTAGAATTAGTCATAGGGACCTTTCAAAGAAAATATGTAAAAAGCTTCATTCCGAGTCCAATTAGAGCTAAGGTCAGTCTTCTTTAGCCCATCTCATTAGTGCACTCTGGCAGTGAAAGTTACTTCAAGTCTCCAAATATTCCTGGATATTTGTTTTGAATGGATGTCAGCTAATAGGGGAGGTGTCATCAAAATGTAAAAAGTTACTTAAACTAATTATTGTCTAAATAACATGTATATTTGTACCCCCTCATAAAATGGATTTAATCCCTCATGAAGGCAATCACATTTTCTGAGGTGAAAGTAGCCTCAGTGCCCTTCACTCTAATGGGAGTTGATGCATTACGGTTAAGCTCCTGTTTCCAAAGGCAGAACATCTGAAATAAACTGGGAAGAAAAAATGGGAAAAAAATACCAAGTAAACATCCACGGTTTGATAAAAGACAGAAGCATTTGTATTCAGGATTACTACACATATAGAACTATAAGTCTGACTGAAACCTTTTAAAATCTATCTTCACATGTGACTGTGTTGTTGAAGCTACATAACAGAAATTAATGCAGTAGCAGTTCATATTCTGTAAGGATACAGGGATATAAAATGTATTTCTCATCCTAGCTATATCTCGAATATATCACAGGATATATATATATGAATGTTCATTTATTTCCTTTATGTATTTTGTTATATGCTTCCAGCTGTTAAATTCTTTAAACACCTTGAATTCCAGACAAGGATCTCTACACCAGTGAGTAGCCAGGAGTAATTGCTGGCCTTAGAGTCGGTTCCCAACCTGCTCAGTGCTGACCTACTCCATGCTCAGGGTGCAGCCTGGAACTGTCAGTACACCCAAGTTACTTAAAAAGCAACTCACTTTCAGATCCTTAGTCTCATCACATCCTCAGCCTGGGCATTTTCACCAAAAAAAAGCATTTTCTTCCATAGGTATTTTAAACCCTTGGACCATTTCTAGATTCGATGTTAAGGTTTGTTTCTTTAAAACTTGTAAGAAAAGCAGGTAGTTTAAATAATCTTCACTGCTAAAGTCACTTGAGGATTTCCAGTCATCATAGGACATTTTTCATTATATTTATTAAAGATATTTCAGGTCCAGAACTGGGGTTTTTTTTGACTGTTTGTTGTTTTGAAAAGCTGTAGTTTCAGCAATAAGAGAGAAACACTTTGTAAGTGACTTGTAACAAAACCTCTGAGTTAAAAGTTTATGAAAGTGGCAGTTTAATAAGTATTAGAGTAAAAGGCTAGTAGGTCCCGTTTGGCTGCTATTGCAATGTAAGAATAGTCAACCAGATTGTTCTAGGTGCTTTGTGCTCCTTTAAACAAAGTTTAAACAAAGAGGACAGTATTGGGATGAGCTACCGGTAGAACAGATTTGTCTGAGGATTGGATAGAGCAGATGTAACAGAACGTGGTTCAGCTCTCCAAAAAACGTCTTTGTATTGAAGTTACAAGCTTTCAAAATCTCGTCTTCTATCTTTACATCTCATTTCACTACTGGGTCTGCATTTCCTGTCCCTAGGCATGCCAAATTACTGTTTCGAAGATGCAGGGATGATACAATTATCTCCAAGTTAAATTAAGTTTCTCAAGCAGTCCTTTATTTGACTTTCTTATCTTTATCGTATTTCCTTGCTCACTCGTTTCATGTATAAAAATGACATGTAAATTTTGATGGAGGAAGCCACCCAAACCAATTTCTAGCTAAGGGTCACAGCTGGGGATATTTATATATATATTTAGAGTTTTATTAGTAATCTTAACTCATTTCCTTTGTTTCTGTAGATGGAAAATTGAAGAGAATATGTTAGTAGATATTAAAAAGTAAAATACAATGAACACCATATATCCAATTTAAGTGTCCCAGATATGAAACCTAGATATATATGAAAAGCAGGAAGCGCCTTTCATGAATGCTTCATGGTTCACATATTTTATTTTTGTGATTCAGGGTGCAGAAAACCTGAGGTATGGCTTCCAGAAAGTATTAATATATTGGTAATGCAGATAATTTTTAATGGATCGAACTATCAATTGCAGTAAACTAATGTGATATATAATTCATAAATGGCAAACTATACTTAATCCAAGGGAAAATCATGCTAACCTGCAGAAATATCTAAACAATTGCAGTTAAAAGGAATAAAAGTCTTAAATATTTAAGTGAAATAAAGTCCAAATGACATAAATACAGTTTACAGAAGTGAGACATAATTATTAAACAGATGTTGATTACATAGTAACTAGAAATAAATGTTTATAAATGTCTTTTTGAATGTTTTCTAATAGTTCCTAAGGGGGGAAAAAAAAAGTGGTGGTGAAGAAACAGATTTATTTAGATAAAACATTAGGTTAGAAATTGTTTGTCTAACATTAAAAAAAAAAAAAAAAAGGACTGTTATGACAAGTAATGACAAGCAGAAATTGTAGCTGTTGGGCGTAATGTTCTGAGACTGCATGTTCAGAAAAGAGGACAACAAGTTTTTATACGTAGCAGAGCTAATTCTTGGGCAGGCCTGTGACTGTGTAGAGAAGATATTGGGAAATAGCAGGGTTTGCACCCATTGATCAGGATTGTTATCTGCACTGGAACCAGAAGGGAGTATAAGAGGGACTGTGGCTCAGAGAGGCGACTTACTGGTCGTCTTTCTTCGTTCTACAAGCGAGGTTTACAGTGCTTGTGCTATTTTCTCTCATTATAAGGCTAAGGGGTAAACCACCAAATCATATGTTTGGTATTGGATTTCCCACAAAATCCTAGCATGTTTTCATAGACATAGTTTTCATTCTGATCTCTCTAAGAAAATTGTTGAGTATATTTTGAAAGAAAGAAATGCCATGTTTTTCTAGAGTTAATTAGTAGACAGCTGGAGGACAGACTTTAAGCAACATGCAACCTTACATGTCATACAGATAAGTGTAGAGACTTTTTATTTGTTTTTCTGAAGGGTAAGATTAATATTCTACTGAAAAGGGAAGAGTACCCCTTTACACTCAGTTATAGTTGCAAATGAACTAGTGAAACAAATTCTAATTCTTAAGATATTTAATATTGTAAACACGTTGCCATTTTGCCCTTGAAAGGGGATACAGACCTTTTATTTCCATTTGCTTAGGAGTGGAGAGCATTGCAAGAATTTTGTATCATTCTTCAGTTTGAATTCTGTGTAGTATATGCACAAATTTTTCTTTTAGAAGATGTAAAGCTTGCATGTCAGGTGGGCTATTCAAGACTGGTTAACAGAAATCAGTATAACATGTTACTGCTGTGGGTATAGTTTTGGTGTTTTATATATATTCATGAGTTCTTAAAAATCATAGGCAATCTCGCTTTAAGAATTATTAGCATATTTGGCTATTTTCTCAATGGCCAAAGTGTCCTGTTTTCTATGTCTGGCCTATATCATGAATAACATCCTCAAGAGTATTTTGAACATATAAAATTAATAAATTCTTTTTTTCTATCAGGTATTACTGTTATCTTTTTTGGCAAAGATACTGGACTGTGAATACTGAAGTGAACAAATGCATGAGAAAAAAAAAAAAAGACTAATTTGTGATATTTTCATTTACAGTGAGATCTTTGTGAATGAAAATAAAAATAATAGGTTGATGGATGTTTTAGGGGCATGAAATAAGGATTATTGCATTCTCAGTTCATCTTCTAGTTTTTTATACCTATATATTCTTTTGTTCTGTACTCCATATGTTCTATATGTTCTATTATTCTATACCTATATATTTAGGTAACAAAGCAAATAACTTGACCTGTCTCTGTGCCTGTTATTCTAACTATACAATGAAAATAATATGCACTGAAGTTTTATAGGGTTTCTTAAATCATTAGCTAAAACATGCTGGAAAAGTACAAGTTGATCTTATTCAACCAGTACAAACTTCTAAAGTGAGTATTATACAATAAAAAAACCCATTTGTTTCAATGATTTAAAGTTTAAATGTAGGATTTGAAATGCAAAATTACCTCCTATTAAGTAGAAATGCATTAGAAAAAAAGAGAAAACATTTTAGCATAATTGCCTTCTGATTCCAGTGTTCAAGGACATAAGAAATGCCTCACAGAAAAAGTTCTTTCAAGAGACTCTTGCTCTATTCTACACGACGTCAAGATTAATTAAGTCGACTCTGTACATGCAAAACACAACCTTCCCCATTCTTTGCCTAACCTCTCCCAGCCTGCCCCAGCCAAGTCATCACTATGGCAACTAATCATTCCCAAATCCATCAGTACTACCGTGACATGCATGATCTATCGTATGATATTATTTATAATTGATCCTTATGGAGACATTAGTTATAAGTATGTAACACGTTAGTTTGAGAATACAGGTGTATTTGAAGCTGCATATGAGGGTGTCATAAGAGTTTCAGAATGCCCATAATGTTTCCATGATCCAGCATTATTTGCTATTTTAACAGCTTATCTGCCTGCATAAAGCAATAGTAAACATTGGAAGGTTAATATTGGCATTCCGAACAAAATACAGAACAAACTAAGAAACAGCATGAATTATGGTAGAACAGGCATAATATGGTCCCCACACTAAAACATCCCTGTCAGCTGCATTGCTTCTTGCTAGACTGAAGTTTGCTAAACAGTCTTTCTATGATTCATATCACCTAGAAATTATAATGTATAGTCATTTATAAATGCATATAACCCCTACTAGATAGCCTTCTAATAATAAAATTTGGAAGCAGCAAAAGCAGAAATGGCTGAAATGAGTGTCATGTCACATCTTGCCTTACCCTCCTGGAAAAAAGCAATTTTGGTTACTCGGAATAGCTGAGAACATCTCACTTGTGCCCTTTATTACTAAATATCAAATAAAAATTAATAAAATCTAAAAAAGATGTGGACAAGCTGGAGAGAGTCCAGAGAAGGGCCACAAAGATGATCACGGGTCTGGGAAGCCTGCCATGTGAGGAAAGGCTGAGAGAATTGGGTTTGTTCAGCCTTGAGAAAAGAAGGCTTAGGGGAGACCTTATCACCGTGTTCCAGTGTTTAAAGGGTGGCTACAAAGAAGATGGAGACTCGATTTTCACAAGGAGTCACATGGAAAAGAGAAGGGATAATGGGTACAAGCTACTCCTGGGGGCATTCCAACTGGATGCAAGAGGAAAAGTTTTCACAGTGAGAGCAATCAGCCACTGGAATTATCTCCCCAGGGAAGTGGTGGATTCCCGAACTTTGGACACTTTTAAGATTCAGCTGGACAGGGAGCTGGGCCAGGTTGTCTGGACCGTGCTTTTGCCAAGAGAGGGTTGGACCAGATGATCCTTGAGGTCCCTTCCAACCTGGCATTCTGTGATGCTATGGTGAAATCCCTTCTATTGAGGGGATTGGTAATAACTACACTATCTTTCAATATTTTGCCTAATCAGCTAATAGCTATCTTCCTTTCTGTCTTGTAGACACCAATATTGAGCTAGTTAGTCTTCCTTCTGGATTGCTGTAGTGTTCTCTCACAGGTCTTAAAAAGCTACCCTGAAGTTTCACCTGTCACAGAGGGTGATAATCTTTCTGCTTAGAGTTGAGTGCATGTTTTTCTGTACCTCAGGTACCTCGTGGACTGGGAGGTACATTAGGAATTGCAATGGCTTTTCTGTGGTTCAACGTTTATATGTGTAAATATTCTGGAAATGGGGGTAAAGGCAGAGATGTCCATTTAGTACAACTACCTGCTTATATATCTGTTATGGCCCTCCTCTGTGATGGTGTAAATTGTTTTATTTCAGTGTGTCTTCTTGGGAATTTGCCATAACCTAAGTTTTGGGTTGCTTTGCTTGCTTTTTATCTTCAGGGCATTTGCTTGAGTGTGGACTAGTTCTGGGTAGCTGCAGTGGTTAATCAGTGTGTCAGAGAAGTAGCAGGTGGTCATACATGATGCTTATGCCTTCCTGTTATAAGCATCTTAAACTAATAGATCATTACATGCAGTTTATGTAGTGAGCCCACAAGCCACGGAAACGGTGGTATGAAAATAGCAAACCAGCAAAAATTAGTGTTCTTTCTACACCAATGGGAGACATAGTCAGGTAAAACATATGTTGGCTATTCAGTAACACAATTTAGAGGAATGCATAAGTATACATCCATCGAGAGAAACTGGAGCAGCATTTTAAAAATCCAGCTGACAATCCTTATTATGAAAAGGCTATAGACAGATAATCTAATCTTCTGGATAAAGAGTATGCAACAGTTGGAAGCTTTTGTTTGATTCCTGTGAACATCATGAGTACTGTAGATTAAGCAGTGGATTGTAAATGTGAATTCTGTACTCAACAAACTCCTGCAACCAATAAAAAAAAGGCTGTGTGCTTTCCTCTCCCTCATCTATAGGAACAAGTGAGTTGGATATGCTCCTTTGAACGAGATGCTGTTTTATATTAATATGAAGATTAGACATTGGGGGGACAGAATAAGATACTTCATTTTTAAATTACTCAGGGCTAGTAAGTGCACAACAAATTCGTGATGCATTTTACAACTGTGTTTGAAGACTTAAGCCAGCTGCATTTTGAACCCAGCTACACAACTCTGAATTGTGTCTATACAGTCCTACGGTTTATCATGTGTAAATGGCAAACTATACGTTAGGTCTACTTTAATGTACACTTGGGGAACTGATTTTGCTGCTGCCATCTCTCTTTATATGAGATTACATGAACCTGTTGCTTAGGTTATAACCTCAGATTGTACAAAATCCGTTAATCTGACAGGCCTCAATGAGTTTGGCCAGTGACTTCAGCTTTTCCTCTGGGACACTGTGGCAGTGGCTTGGACTGATAAATAATTGGGTTCTTCATGAAAAATGAAAAGAACTCTTTACCTGTACACCCAGAAATACATAGTGTAAGACAATATAATGAAAAATATTTATTTACGTATTTCCTGATATGCCTGGCAAAGGCAATATGAATACCTTTTATCAAAAGAGGGAGAATAATGTGTTTACTGAGGTATCTGTGTGTTTTTATTATATTGTTTCGACAGGCATCCTCACTCTGAGGGGCTTCTGAGAACCTGCTCAACTTCCCTGGACTACACCTGTTGAAATTTCATGTTCCCCTTTATCGTGGTCTCACAGATGGGAGAAATAAATCCATATGTCTTCCGTGTGTTTGAGAGCATGTATGCTTTGAGAGCTCTTTGGGTCCTTTAGACTGCTCTATCACTCCTGATGTCTTCTAATTTAACTCCTTACTGTAAAGTAAACCAGTATCAAATAGGTGAACTGCCAGGCATATGAAATTCATAAACAAAATAGACACAGTTCCCTTCTTCCCTTACAAGATAAAATGGAGGGTACAATCTAACAATTTACTGGAATGTAATTAAGTGGCAAGGTATTTGCTACCATAAAAGCTTCCCCTAAGGAGCTGACATAACATGCGTGGTAGAATTGCTTGAAAGGTGATGAATTTGAATGAACAAGGCAAAGCAATAATAGAGAGCTAGAGAGATCACATTGCTAGTCCTTCAAAGGGTCAAATGCAATGAAATTGGTTGCAATAGGAGCAAATCTTGTATGTCTAACAGACAATGGAGACATTATTTCATCAATGAATTAATCATTAATAAATGAACAAATGTTTAATCATTGTACAGAATGAAAAGAACATATTCTTTGATACAGATCAGATACTCTTAGCAAAATGAAGAAAGAAGAAATGGTAGGAAACCGTAAATTAACGATAAAATTTCTATTCTGTAGTAAGAATCAGTAGGTACCTGGATGTATAATGAGGAAATGATATAAATTCAGTGATAAATCACTGAGACAGAAATGGTGTTACCACACCTGAAAATGACTGTTTTCTGAGCAGGATGCAGAAAGAGACTTATATTATAGTCCAGAAGAGCTGATAAGCGGTATTAAAAAAATGAGCATAAAATATTTTTTAAATGGCATTTCCCACTTCCAGATATTCTGTTAAACTCTCTTGTCTGCACAGAGGTATACTCATTAAATCATTATGTCACCATTTCTAAACAATTAAGTCTACATCTCTAGGATTTCTTTTAGACCAGAAACTTACACAATTAATTAAATATTTTTGCTCAGACTTCCTATCTTTCTTTTTCTTTCCTACTTAGCCTTTATTCTTTTTAGATGCTCTTCTTTTCCTCCTGTTCTTCAGTACAGAATTTGCCTGTGGCTGATGTTTGTTTGAGGGTTCACTCTGAGTCCCATCACAACTGTTATTCTGAGGGCTCACTCTGGGTTTTTCACTTGAAACCACATATCTCTAATCTAGTATGTTTTGGGATTTAGCGAGTATCTCATCTGAGATAAAATTAATATACATAAATGTCAAGAACATGTAGTCTGAGCACTTTCTGTGAGGTTGCAGTCCAGTTCAGTCATCCCTTCCAGAGCTCATTCGTATGTTCAAATACTGGGAATCCTACTTAATTACTTCCTTGATGTTTCCCGAGTTCCTTCCATCCTATTCTGCTGTCACTTCTAATAAATAAAGGCCTTAGTGGGTAATCAATTGATTAGATTAATGGTGACAGAGGGTGTTTTCAAACACTTGATATAAAATCAGATACTTTACTTTTGGATTCTTAATTGGAACGTGTTATGAGTTTAAATGTTTTTTTTAAGTGTTACTTAACTTTAATGTTCTCTTCATGGTATTAAGATTTTAGATTATTTTCCTGGTTTAGTATTTTGAGTTTACTTATTAGGAGACTCATTTACACTCATAAAACCAATAATAGTTTTGTTCAAATTTAGTTGGCCCAATGTTTTTAGCAAAATAAAAAATTTCCCTGTTCGGGCACTTTTACAGTGATACAGTACCTAATATTTTTATTTTAAACAACTAAGAGTAACATTTGCTCTGTGTTAATGCGTATTCTGAGTTTCTTGGAATTTAGGCATCTGCCACAAACACTCCCATTCAGGCCATAGACAGTGTAATGACAGTAGGTCTTGGAGGATGAGAAAAGTTGGAGAAAAGCATTTCCTAAATTTTGCTTAGAGAAAAGATTATCCACTGCCAAGACTATCCAGTTTTATATGTATTAATACAAGGGGGGTTTGCGTCATGTCATCTATAGCACTTAGACAATACGGGGCTGATATCAATATTTTCTGATAAATGAATTTGCAATATCACCAAATTGGGAAAACGGTCCCCCAAGATAGAGCTACCCTTCAGTGGATCTTAGATAAGCTGGAGGAATGGTCTAGGTAGCCTCCTGTTGTACCTTCCAATCTGAATTGTTCTATGATTCTGTGATTCTGTATTTCTGTAATGTTCATCCGTACAGCCTTTGAGAGGCTGACAGAATTTTCAGAACATCTAAGATGAGATAATATCAGTCATGTTTAAGAGATGAAGGCATGAGGCACTCAGAGACTGAAGTCAGCTCAATCCATTTTGGAAGTCTAATTGGAAATGTCACTGTATTCAGATCTTCAGATTTAGCCCATAACATTTTTCCATTTCAGTGACTTCCACTGCTTTTGGTTCCAGTTCTAAGGCCTCTAGTTTGGCTTCTAGGCTGTGAGAAAAAGCTAGCGATCCTCTGGACAAGCCACGGTACAGGTGGCAGCTCTGTCAGATGACATTTAGTTTGTGTAACCCTAATATAGACTGTAAAACTACCTTTCTGATTCTTGAATCTCCGGCCTCGTTTATTATTCATTTTTCACCTCCTACAACACATGAAACAAAAGTCCTATGAACAGCATCCTTCAGTGCACTTTAATTAAGCAAGGCAACAAATAATGTCATGAGTCCTGTGGGGAAAAATAGTGGGACAAATATGCAGTGTAGTGAGCTGCAATGTGAAAGGTAGATCACTTCCTAGCTATCGGCTGCACAGATTTTAACGGTGACATTTTGATGTTAAATTTTTTAATGGTACTGGAGTACAGATTTTCAGTGTTTATGTTCTTATATTGAAGAAAAATTAACTGAAATGTGACAACACATTGTTTCCCAGTGGTATTATCGGAAAGATAATGTATTTGATTCGCTACATCCATACTGGCCGTGCAGGCAATTGGCAAATCCTGAGCAACCAGAACAGTAAGATGTTATCTTACATACCACTGATGTGGTAGGTAACTCTCTGACAACACGTTTCACAGACAGCACAGTGAAAGTAAGCAGTGGATCATTTTCCAGGCTCTGGTATGGAAAAATTTTATTAACAAATTAAGATGGTGGTGGTGGTGGTGTTTTAGCTTCTTATCTTATGCTTCACGCCTTTAACTTGCTGATGTTGTATTTTCTCCACTCTTGCTTCTCTCTCCCCTTGTGTTAACCTTACACTGAGAGCCTTATCCGCTTCTTAAGCATAGACTTTTGCTGCCCCAAGTTCCTTTCTCATTTCCATTTAGCTTTTGATCTGCTCTTTCTCCACCATAGTAATTTTCCTCAAATTATAGGATTTAATTCCTATTGATTGGTTCCATTTCCAGTCTTTTTACATTGCTGCTTTTTGAAATGTACCTCTCTCGTAACCATCTTTTCATTCATCAGCCCCAATATGCTGTACAGATCTCCTTGCGGAAATGTTCCGGTCTCCACTTTGTTCCAACTCCTTGCCTCTCTCCCAACACCCTGAGACTGCCCATTTCAAAGAACTTTGTGCCATTTTTTACTGTTCCATACCTACCATACTTGGATTCATACCTCTGATAGTTATGATACTTTGATACTTTGAACTTAACCCCTCCATATTTCTGGTTTTTTGGGTTTTTTTGGGGTTGTGGGTTTTTTTGTTTGTTTGGGTTTTTTGGGGGGTTTTTTGGTTTTTTTTTTTTGTTTTTTTTTTCTTCTTTCTGGGAGAAGTTGAAAAGCATGTTCCTTCTCCTTAGTTAAAATACCCAACTTGACCTACAGTTATCCAGAGTTGTAGTGTTTGAATTCTTAAAGAAATTTAGGTTTGGGGAACCAGTAATTATCTGCTGAACATAGGCAAGCAGCAAATTTCAAAGGCTACAGCTGTCAAACTTAGGTGACTTTCAAGTGGATGGCAAAAGGTCCATCCACCCTTGACATGCACAGTAACCTCTGCTAAATTTCAAAATTATAAATGACACAAATGATGGAAGAAAAGGTCACCGTAAGTTTTTTAACAAGGGGAAAAGTTATTTCCCTTACTCTTATTTTCAGAAACAGATGAAATAAATTTGATATACATTTTTTTCAATTAAGAAAATGGAATATTTCAGCCCAAATTGAGTAGTACTACAAACCCCCCAAACTGTTAGTAGGAATGTTGGGCAATTTACCCATACTGTATATACTGTGGCTAAAAGCCTCCCTGCTTTCCTTAAACAAGCATCTATTGAGGTCAGTCCCAGGCAATTAGCTCTATAGGATTATATGGTTATGATTATGAACAATAACATCTCATTAGGAAATCATTTAACCTTTTTCTGGATACACTTTTGTGTTCAATATAGATTAAATTATGCTATAGTGTGTCACTTTTAAGCTGTTTAATTTAACCAACTGATTAAGTTAAAAGAATTTTACCTGCCTCAAAACCACTCTCTTAAAATATATCAGTTTTCACAAAACCAAATGTCTTTTATGGAAATAACTTTTAATTTAATCTGACGTTATATACCAGATGTATCACTTTCATGCTGTCATAATGTTAATGAGATAGACGTTCAAAGAGTTTAACTTTTCTTTAAGAATCATAAAGAAATTTGTGATTTAAAGAGCTTTATAAACTCAAGAAAAATTTGGAAGCAGGAATCCTAAACCACAAAATTTATGCTATTTCTGAACTGTAATTCAGGTTATGTATTTCAAAAAGGGGAATTTTCCAGTATGAACAAGGAAGGAAATTATCTTTCATCTCAGGACAAGATAGGTCTCTTTGATTTAATAAATAATGGCTATGGAAATCCAAAGTCTTCTTGTGTTTGTCCAGGTGAAAAAATAAATGGACAGTTTGATTATCTGTTGGCAAGTGGTACTGATTAGAAGTAACCTAGTCTTTGGTGTTGATTAGCATAACAAAGGAAAAATACAGATGATACTTCAGATTTCTTCTGTAGCAAAATTAGTGTGTCAGGTTTTGAATGATAATCAGGAGTGATTAATAAGTTCACTTTTATTTAGGAATACAATTTTAGATACATGTGATTGAAAACATGACTGCATTGTCAGAATTTTTCCCAGTGGACCTCCATCATGATGCTATTGTACTCCAGTTTTCCTCTAGTGTGTTGGCTTCTAAACAAAAGACCTTTCCCCATGTGAGCAGATAGACCTTCAAAATTTCTGTTAATGGGTGGCTGTTGAAAATATGGCTTTTAAGTGATAAATCTAACGGCCCATCAAATATGTCTTTAAAGATTTGAAGGCATATATTTTCTATCTCTTTCCTTTGGTTCAATAGTTATACAACAAGGTCAAAAGTATGCAAAATCATCAGAGAGAAAAAAAAAACAAATCTGTTTGAAGGTGGTAAGCTTTTAAAGTTTTGTGTCTTAGCTTCGTGACTGTTACTAAACCATTTAGGAATCTCATTCTAGTTTATATAGGCAGCTAGGGAGATTTTCTCCCAAGTCTGATCTGAATTAATATAAGGTTTTTACTCGTTAAAACTGATTCATATGCATCATTGTAGAAAGATTACTAAAAGCACAAAAATTATATCAATGCTTATAATATTAGTACCGTTTGAATTGAGCGGTATTCAAAAGAATGGTATTCAAAAGAAACATTAAGTTATATTTTCAAAAAAATAAAATTCAAATCTACCACATGAAGGTTAGGACCTGATAAGAACAGGTATTTAAGTAATTTTCTTTTTTCAATTTAAAATCAAAGTATTATAGGTATAGTATTATACTAAGTAAGTAAATGTGATTGGATAATTAAAATAACGTTACAGTTCTTTACTTTTATTTAACGGATGGTTATCTCTTTAATCTCTCTAAGTGACTGTGTGCATTTTGCAGCTGACATTTTCTCCTATTGTTATCTTTCACGTAAGAAGAATAATTTTTCTTTAATGATTCCCTGCATCATTCCTCAGACAAGGAGAGCTGGATTGGCCCAGCGTTGTCACCTCTTACAGCACAGCCAATTTAATGGTAATGACTAGCTGCTGCTGCGAGTAGCAGGATACAGGATCTAACATTAATTGTTTGCCTATGGCTGGGGAGTAGGAACACCAATCAACATCCTGCCTCTACTCCTGAGGGAAAACAAGCAAAAACTCCCCGAAATCTTCAGGGGCATCTTATGGTGTCCTCTCCAGCCATTTTCCCCAACCAGTAAGAGACTACAGCTGGAAGAAAGAAAACTGCTTCTTTCAGCCTGTTAAAGGAAACCTTCTGAGAGGGTTGGCTGGAATGTGGAGTGAGAAGAGACGGACTCAAGGATAGAATCTGTACTGGAAAACTGGAAGAGAGGGAGGAAAAGAATTCCTCAGTCCTGCCCATAGATCTGCTATGATCTTACACTCTCTCACAGCCCCTCAGCTGCTCTTACCTATCTGGAACCCGATATTGTTGTGCAAGCCTACTGTTCTTTTGTCTCCCACTAGATCTCTGCCGCACTTCCCTGCTTCCCTAGTCAGTGCCACAAATTGAAAATGGTTTATAAATTGAGAAGTCCTGGATGTGCTTTGTCACATCTATTGGCCACATTCATCTGGCACCAATTCACATCATAACTTTAAGCTTCAACTACATCAAAAGCCATGAATGTAGAGGAAGATGAGAGTGCGTGTATAAGCACATAAAGAAACTCTTTTCTATATAAATGAGATATGTGTGTAGGAACAATTTGATAAATACTGCAAGATTTTCAAGAGGTCAGGAAAATATTTTTGAAAGAGAGCACTTGGAATTCAGTTAATGTTACTCTCTTGAAAGTATACCTGCTGCTGCCAGGAAAGACTCATTTGTTTTACAAGAAACATAATTGGTTTGGATCTAAAATTATCTTTATGGGCTGATTTTATCTGAAAACATACCAGCTATGGAAAGAAAAAAATCTTCAACTGAGCAATACCAGGTGTACAATGTAGAGAACCTACTGCAAGGAAGTACTACATCAGGTAAAGAATAGGAAAATACGTATCAAATTGTGCGGGAGGGGAAATGACCTTTTCTTTCAAAGTTAATTTTGTGCACTCCACCATATATCTGTATTAGTGCATTGGCAAAAATATTGATGTCAAACTCTTCTATTTAATTTTAAATTCTATGAAAAAGAATAATTTTGATTTAAACAGACATCTGAGAAGTTGAATACATAGGAGGAAACTTAACTTCAGGAAACTCTACTTCAGGAAATGGCTCTGCCTTTATAAACTCAACATATCTTTTGAAGTGGTCAGCTTAATATATTCCATGTAGCAAATATGCATACAGCCCTTATAAGGGAAATTGTGATCTCGCACTCAAAATTTTAAGATCGCCTTAAAAAAGCCATATTAAATTCAGGAATGTTGAGTCACTTTGACCGTTTCATGGAGTTACCATCTCTTGCAAACCAACACTTGCTGACTTTTAGGGTTTTTAGAGGAGATCTAGTTAAATGTTCTGTTATTGAAGCTTTGTCTTAGTAGTGTAAGGAATATTAATCCCTACTTTTCCCTGCGTATTCTGAAACAGTCTCTAATTTTTGCAGATAATCTTAATCTGAAGATGGTCAAAATAAAAACTGCTAGCAAAATGTGTTGTCTGCCTTCTCAGGTCTTTGATAAAAAGTCACCTAGCATGGCATTATAAGATTAAAAAAATTTATTGGGACAAATGCTTATTTTAATGGGATGGCTTTCAGGGAGCAAGAAATCAACAAGAACAAATAAAAGAACAAATAAAAGAGTAATACTGAGATGACCAGCAGAAGGGATGACTTGTTAGACAGTTTGCTCTATCCTAGAAGATTACACAAGACAGTAGAAAACAAAGTAAATTACTGTTTAATTATTTTATTTAAATTACTTTGTTGCCTACTAAACCTTAGTTTTAGGTGGTGTCTAGTAGAGTTTTAACAATTCAGATTTCAATTTACTGATGAGAGCTCCCCAAATAACATGTACTACTATCTTCAGGATATTAGTCCTTTTGTCCACAGTCTCTCATGCCTAATCAGAAATGAATGCTTCTGGTTAAATAAAAAATAGAAAATAATTCCTCTTTTGAGGCTGAACAGTAATTTTTAATGAGCAATGAAATAAAAAGACATAGTCATTTTTTCATTGGATTATGCTCTATTTACTTCACGGTTATTTGTGGTAGGGTTGCAGTTCTGGAGTAGATTATGGTTACAAGAAGTGGTTAGCGACATTGAGTTCAGAGGCTGAGATATGAGATTATAATCTGCAGATACATGCCCATCCAGAAATACAGCTATTGTTTCTCATAGTATAGCAGTTTTATTTCTGTTACAGATCTCCCTGCTCTTGTTTGCAAAGCTATAAAAAACAAGTGTCAGATCTTAAATTATTCTCTACTTCAGGTGCCACGGGAGATTTAGAAGTCAGATCTGAGAGGTACTGAATACCCTCATTTTCAGATACAAACTAGTGCAAAATGGTGGAACACAACACTTGACTGGGTCAGGTTTTTATTATTCTGTTTGTATCATATTTAATGTTATACATACATAATGTGAACCAAGATGAAGTGATTGGTAAACTAACTGAAAGAACAGTCTCTGCATTATTATTGGCTACAACTGCTGATTACTGAGGTGTTTGATCCATCCTGAAAGCTAAACTGATCACAGACTTCGTTGCTCAACTTTTATGTAGATTTTGTTCTTGGCATAATTTTTGTGTAACAAGACTGAATGATGAAAAAGTTAGCGAGTAAAAATTCATTGTGGAGCATAAGAAAGCTTGCCAAATAAGATACACAATAACTAGAAAAAGTAAAGCCGTATAAAATATTTTGTGTCAGCTTGACACATTTCTTAAAACTACTTACACATCTTTGACAATCCAAACAGTAGTCTGTAATGCCACAAGAAAAAAGAACAATAAAGAGAAGCCAGAGGAGTATAGTATATAATTTGGCTAAATTCTAATTTTTAACCTTGAATGCAATAGGATTAAAATGTCCCCTGTCCTAAATTTTCCTTTAAACTGCCCTTGAAATTATATAAACACACTTAAAAATTTTGTTGTCACAAAATAACTTGATATTTCTTGCTCCATATTGTATATACTTTCTACCATCCAAAAACATGTCAAGAGTATTACAAAGCCATCACTGAAGTCAATTAATATCCTCATGTCACAGCCTCAGAGGCATTGTTCTTCATGTAACATGACTTTAAGTACTTGTTTCCCTTCCCAGACTGAACTTTCAGATGGATTTTGAAAAAATATCCTGTGAAAGTGATGAAGTTGAAATACCATTCAAACAGAAATATTCCTAATTACCCAGCACGAGGTGATGGCAGAAGAGACACGTTTTTTCTGCCAGTGCTGCAGCTAAGACTTCTGTAAGAGTTTTCCACTTGGTAGTAGAATGCCTTTATAAATTATACCATGTCTACAACATCCAGAAGCCAGTTCTAGCCAATGTGAAGAACATTTTAACATACATTTGAACTAATATCCATATAGAAAGCTTTTTATTGCTTAGTGTAAAATTCCCGTATGACCAACTAATTTATTTTTGCATCCAGTGGATATTGTGTCACCTTTATACAGAGACTACACATGTCCAAAGGTCTCTAGAAATTATGTCCCCTCTTCCTATTGTATTCATATCTGAGATAAATATATTTTCACTAGTGAACTCTTTTTCAAGTGAAGGTCATATAAAGAGCATGATGTTTTTAGACAGTAGACACTCTAGTTGGCTGTGGTGATTGCTAGAGGTAGGGTTGATTCCTCATTGTTTAGATAGATACTCATCAGCTTATATAGACCATGTGGTTCCTAGATGAAGTTTAAGAAAATAAGAAAGAGAACCTACTATTTCTTCAAAGTGCTTACTTTAAAAAAACTTTTAAAAAAAAGACGGAAGTTTTCCTGTCATGGCAGATGCTTCATAGATGGACAAATATCCTTTTTATTTTTTCATACAACCAAATGTCACCAATGTATTTGTTAAGATATGAATAATTGTGCTAATTTAAAGAGTAGGCAGGTGTAGGAGAAAAATAATTTAGTATCATTTGTGCAGAAAACTATATAAAACTTCCAAATCATTACTTTTATAGCGTTTTAAACACTTTTGTTTGAGGTTTCTGAATAACACCTGGTGTAAGCAAAAAATAAATTGGTTCTCGCTACTCTAAGAGAAACATTTTCAGTGGGAGCAGTGGTTTAAATCCCTTCCCCAGCACTAATAAACCAATAAAATAAAAACTATGGCAAGTTTGCTTCTTTATGGAGGTTGGGAATGGGAGATGCAATTCATCTGCACTGAAGGAACAGACGCAGCCAAGCAGCAGGCACTTTGGCTGGAAGGATGGCATGAGTTGGTTACCTGGAATCTCTTCCTTGGCACAAGGGGATGTTGAATTACTACCTCAAGAGAGAGGAGATTGCCCAAGTAGGTTTTTTCTCCCCTTCTGGCCTTGGAATCTGCATATCCTTTTTTTCAGTTAGTAAATCACATTGCATGGATTGAGTGGATCTATTTTCTAATTTTCCAATCATTCAGCATCTGCATCACACATTATATGCAATCATTAACAAACTTTCCTTCCCAGTTAATTGTTGCTCCAAGCAACATTCATCTAAGCCAAAGATTCTATAAATTTAGGAACATTGCACCATTAGCATTCGCTGAAATTTTACTGGTAATTTTTTAGGATTACTTTATCAGTGCCAAGAGCTATGCAAGAGTAATAAAACATTCCCTAACAACTGAAATGAAAGAGCACTTCTATTTGTAGCACAGTACATAGTATGTAGCTCCTATCAAGAATGTGATTTACAGGAGCCAGTCATCTGAGGCATTTGCTTGCTTGTGCTAATTAGTTCAGACCAAATTTTGTCTTTAAATGTAGCCTTTAGCAGTGGCAAATGAATATTCTCTAGGTCACTTTTGGTTATTTGTGTTTTTTCCAACAGTAATACTATCTTGATACTGATTACCTTTTCTTCTGATTACTTGCAGTGTTCCTTGGACCAGTTCTGGTATGTTTGGGTGAGGGGGGAACAGGAGCTGAAACCTTTTAACTGGAGCTAGTAACACTAAACTCCTATGTGCTAGGCCTTTGGGTTGAAGTTTAGAGAGTCTGCACAAGTTAAGAATTAGGAAGAAATGGTCATGCTTTCTGTTTATTCTATCAATAGTAAAATCAAGAGAATGCATACATTTAAAATGCAATAAATAACTGAATTAGAAATTGAATAAGAGAGAATGCAGTATGGGAATAAGTCTGTTTCCTTCAACAATGAAAGAAATCTTAGAAGCTGAGGAGCCCGATGCCTTAGGGAAAGCTCGGCACACTGTATGACTGAACTACTTTGAGATAGCAGAAGATACATCCCATTGATCAATTCAGTTTGACATTATTAGTCATGTCCTGTTTTCTGTTCTAACCCGAGAGAAGACAGAAGCCCAATCAAACACTTTAACCTGCCTTGATATCAGGTTGACTTAATGATGACTTTTGGGGAATTTCTGATATAGTTTCTTGCAACTTTCAGAGTTGTGAAGCCAGTAGGAGAAACACGAAGCAACATTCTTTGATGAAATCTGCGTTCTTTTTTTGGTCACAACCATCATTAACCGAAGCTCAATAGTTTGTGTAGATGTAGAAGATATTCCTGTAAAACAACCCTTCTCTTTACTTGCCATTGCAAAGTCTCTGGAGAAATCAATGAGTACTGGGCTTCAGTATACAGAAGGAACCGTGGGTTTGATTCCCGAGTATCTTTTCAAGGTGGTAAAAAAAGGAAATAAATCACAATTATTAAATCTTTCTAGGATCTTATTCCTTCACAAAAAACTGATTCCTCCTTGGTTATTTTTCAGCACAGAGTTACCAGATGGTTGGTCAGCTGACTTGTTGGTTAGAATGACATTTGTTCTGTTTATATGATTTCTCTTTCTTACATTTTGACATTATTTGTTTGTTTTACAATGTATGTCCTGATAATGTGCATAATCAATCCCTAGAAAATTAACAGCTAGGGATTTACCATTTTAACAAACATATTATCTATATTGGCTGCTGAAATACATGAACATCTTACCAGCATTTGTAATACAAAACAAATAAAAGATGAATAAAATTAGTTTATAATAATTCATTCATAGCTTTGTGCTTTACAGTACTTGAGGTTTGGGATTATTTCTTTTCCTTTAATTTACATACTGACAAACTTTTTAACAGCATTAGTTAACATTTATCCTTCAGTTTTAATAATCTTTTGTTTCTCCTTTCAGATTCTTTTCTAGCTTTTTACCATTTTATGAATATTAACTCTGCTATATCAAAACTAACAGTAATACTGCGTTCTTCTGTAGCCTCTTCCTTCCTGAATTTAAACCGCATTTTGAACTAACTGAACATTATAGTTGCAGTCTGTGATACAAGTAAGGACCGTATACTGGGATGTTTTAGAAGTCACCCAAGGAAGCAGAGGTAATGAGAGAACTTTGAGTTGTCTTAAAATTTCAGTGGACAAAACTCTGCAGTGTATGAAGGGTAAATGATCAGCCACTTCAGTAAACAGTCCTAGCTATCCTTCACGCATTACCAAATAATTTCAGTGTTTCAAGTTCATGAAAATGTGGGCTGTTTTGGTTGTTTCATTACAATTTAGTCTGTGAAACCTAAGGAAGAATTGGTGCTGCATTTTTTTGGTCATTGTTGAACAAATGGTATGAAGGAAAATTTTTCAGAGAATGCAGTAACTGAAATGTTCTTTTGCAGCACTGTGGGCTAAAACATTCCCTGTTTACTGTGCCAGTACGATTGTTTTGAAATAAGTTTCACAGTGAGACATATGCGAACCCTTATGTTAACCTCATGCTAACAATGGTGAGCTGTATGCTAAAGTCATTTTACTCTGCTGCTTCTCTGTTGCTGTTCAAATAACAAAGAACACAATTAGTAGAAAGCTGTAGAAGTTCTGTAGCAGTTCAGCATTTTTGCAGAAACGTTTTTCAGTGTTCTCTGATATATCTTTCCTGTATATTTTGGGTAGCATTTTTTTCTTTCATTCTACTTATGTGGCGAGTTTATTCACCTATTTGATCTTCCTCACTGTACACATCTTTTAAACCGACTTGTTTGTATTTCACAGGTTTGGTTTACTTTTCCTTTCCTTGAGATCCGAAAAAGCAGAACTGATCCCAGGATATGTTCCAGATAATCAGTTAGGTCACTTATTACATTTCCCACATTAATTTCTCTGTGGGTATTACTTCCAGATAATATAACCTCCAAAATATTTTTCCTTCCAGTTCATTTAGTGATATATGTTGGTAGGGAAAAAAATTTTCTTTGGTAAGGATCTCCAAAATCTACAAAAGAATGCTGATTTCTTTTTCCTGTTTATGGTGATATTCTTTAATGTGAGGTGGAATTTTTGATAAAGGTTGTGTAGAAACTAGAGACTGAGACATTTTGTTTTATCTCAGACAAACCTAGGAAATAAGAGGGCTGAAAACCAAGACATTTTTAATGTTAATTATACTTATGGCTCAGATTCTTTAAGGGTGGGAAAGAAAAAACTCCATGTTATTGGGTTTGCTACCCATGTCTCAAACATGAATTACACATATGAAACTACAGAATATGTCAGGTTAGTCAAAGTTATTAGAGAGCATATTAGGCTTTACTTAGCTTTTCTCTACGTAAGAATCTTTACATGTAGGTGACATTCAAAGAGCAACTTGAGTCACATCCACTCTGAATAGATTTTATGTGATTATAATTTGCTAAAGTAATCCTGAACAGTACAGATTATACTGTGCAGAGTGGGATTCAGTGCTGGTGTCTTCTGGGAGAGATAGAGAGTTTACTGTCACGTGTTATGCTGTATTTCACTAGCTTTTCTCTTTTTTAGGTGTGATGTTTCCACTGAATTGCATAAGATTTATTTCTTTGAGATTTCTAGATTAAAGCACCAACTTTAAAACAAACTCATGACTTTCACTGAGACAAAAGAAACATCCAGCCTTTGTTCACTACCGATAATGTTCTTAAATAAGAAGTGAAATTATAGTTATTATACAATGCTAAAAAATTTCATACTAAGAAAAAAAACTCTAAACCCAAACAAAACAAAATCATAATGCCTAGCACCTCACATTTCCTCTGTTTTGTTGATATTTACTCTTTTAGTACCCTCCTGCCTTGAGTTCTTAACATTTCTGTTTAATGATCTTATTTATAGAATCCCCACTCTGGCAATTTGAAAACAGGTTTTAGTGATAAATTCTTTTTAAAGAGTACGCGTTCAATTAAATATGTAACCAGATGTTATTTGTATGCCTCCTTAGGTAGCAGCCTTTGTTTTACTTCAGCCACTGGGGATACTACATTTCCCATCTCACTTTTACTCAATTCTATCAACTATTCATATTTTACAGCCATTACTTTAACTTCTTCCCATGTTCAGTTTCTTGTATCCACATGCATACAAATATTCCTCATAAGGCTTTGCTACAATCAGAATAAAATTACTATTAATACATTAAAATTCTACTAATATAACTATTGCAGTAACTATTAATATTTTTTTTAATATCTGTTCAGCTTACTGAAACTGAAATAGTTGTAAGAAATAAGTCCAGCTACAAGCATGTCATCTGTACTAACACTCATACAGATTTAATTCCTTTCTTCCTGCTCTGTTCTGCAGCTGTGTAGAGGGTAGTGGCCAGCTGAGGTCCTTGTCCACACAGCACATGTGGCTAGGAACAAGAAGACATATCTCCATTAACTGATGCTCTTGCTAATCTTCCCTCTGTTTCCTACACTGAAGAAGTCAGGTTTGTGAATGTTGATATCACTTAAATTTTAATTAAAAGAAAAAAGAAAAAAAAAAAAGAAAAAAACTAATGTGGGAAAGGTAGGTATGGGAACCTCTGGATTATCTGTCTTTCTCTTGACCTCTCCTTGCTGTCCTTCATAGCTGTGTTTCAAAGCAAATTCACCAATGCATCTGTTTGCAGGCATCTGGTAACCGTTCTGATGCCTGCCTCAGAAGAGTGCACTGGTGTGAAGGAGAGGACACCTGTGTACACTGCGGACAGATTTGAATTAGATACAGTTGTTCTCTATGGAGAGTGAGGAGGGGCAGCTCATCTTTTCCAAAAACATTTAAATGAGCATGAAAGTGCAAACTGTCTTCAACCTGGGTAAAGGAAATGCAATCTGCAGCTTTTAAAAGAAATCTCATTAAAGAGAATTCAATAAAAGGTTAACTACTAAATTCATTACAACTCATGAACAAAAGCGAAGAGCCTTTTCTGTTAATCCCCTTACTGCAGCATAGGTGCTTGCTGATAACCAGAGGAATTTTTGTCCAGATGTTACACAATATCCTGGAGTAAAGCAAGCTTTGGATTGTTTTCTCTTCCCAGGTTAGGCTAGTTTTATGGTTTTAGGAATTATATGTTTTGTAAAAGTGCAATAGCACCTGAAAAGCTGTATCATCATGATTTAGAGGTTGTAAAAACATCCCTGTTGTTAATTTGTCATAAAACATCATAACAACATTTTAATGTGCAATTTCAGTGTTGTGTTGGTTTTCATTAAACTTTTCTTGTCCTGTTAGGAGACTGTTATAGATTTTATAAGAGAATGGAGGCAGCTGCCCTAAACCCGTCAGTATTACTTTCAGAGATTGAGGACAATTAAAATAATATTTCTTTTCATCATACAGTCAGTAAAGAAATTAGGGTTTTCAATATAAAAGACAAAGACCTATTAAAGATTAAATGTGGTTTGAATGTCAGTTGGAAGAGATCTTCTAATATAGAAAATAGTGTGGTTTTTGATATTTTTTTGCCTTACTGAAGCTTTAAATACAACAAAATCATATGCTGTGACTTTAAGACAAAACACTATTTGTTTACAGGCTTCATTCTTGGTGATGGTGACTATGGTAGAGGCATTGAACTCCTTCAGTCACGACAGAGTTGAGGTTTTAACAACTACTGCAGGGTTGGTGATGACTGGCTGGAAAGCTGCCCAGTGGAAAAAGACCTGGGGGTGTTGGTCGACAACCAGCTGGATATGAGCCAGCAGTGTGCCCAGGTGGCCAAGAAGGCCAATAGTATCCTGGCTTGTATCAGAAAACATGTGGCCAGCAGGACTAGGGAAGTGATTGCCCCCTTTCACTTGGTACTGGTGAGTCTGCACCTTGAATACTGTGTTCAGTTTGGGGCCCCTCACTACAAGAAAGACATTGAGGTGCTGGAGAGTGTCCAAAGAAGGGAAACAAAGCTGGTGAAGGGTCTAGAGCACAAGTGTGATGAGGAGCAGCTGAGGGAACTGGGGTTGTTTAGTCTGGGGAAAAGGAGGCTCAGGGGAGACCTTACTGCTCTCTGCAACTGCCTGAAAGGAGGTTGTGCTGAGGTGGGAGTCGGTCTTTTCTCCCAAATAACAAGTGACAGGACAAGAGGAAATGGCTTCAAGTTTTGCCAGGGAAAGTTTAGATTGGATATTAGGAAAAAATTCTTCACCAAAAGGGTTAACAAGCATTGAAACAGGCTGCCCAGGGGAGTGGTTGACTCATCATCTGTAGATGTGGTGCTTAGGGACATGGTTTAGTGGTGGACTTGGCAGTGTTATGTTAATGGTGGGACTCAATCCTACAGATCGTTTCCAACCTAAAAGCTTTTATGATTCTGTGGAAAAAAAAAAAAAATCTGTGGGTTTTTTTTATGGGTTGGATTTGGCCCAATGTATGGCATGGCCAGGTAACAGGAAAATCATGCAGTTTAGTGGTGCAATACATGGCTCTTACTCTAAATATACTTTTCTTTACCTTCATTCCATGTATAGAGTGCTGACTGTTGAATATGTTCTAAAATTATTTACTTTTATAAATGAAGGTTGTCAGGCATTATATTTATTACTGTATAGTACAGAGCTATTATTTACATGATATTTGCACATAGTGCACTTCAACGTGGTTGAGACTTCATTGTTACCACCTTTTGTGCAAACATAGAGTCAATAATAGTTCCAAAACTTTATTTCAAATTAGAATTTTAGTTATCTGTTCTAGGTGATATAATAAATCTGCAGTTCGTGGCATTACTGCAGGAAATTCACAAGTCATTCAAGTGTTTCCCCCCTTTTTAAAACTTCTTACCATATAATACCTTGTTCATGTATCTTGTATGTTCATGCCACCTAAAATCCAATAATTTCGTAGTCTTTCTGTTACTTGAAGAGAATGAGAAGTGTCATGGCAAAATGTGCTTTGAGTGACACAATAGATGTGAAATGTGAATTTGAAAATTTGAATTTTTCCTCATCTTCATTTTTACCTTGGGTTTAAGCTATGGTTTGTTTCTTCCTTGCCATATTTACAATAATTAGTGGGATTGTCTTGCTGGATTTTGTTTAAACAAGGACTTACTCTTGAACAAAAGGCTGACTTAGAAATAATCTGGAAAAATAAGAGATATAATCAGCCCACAGGAGTTTGAGACATCTCAGAAATGACCCTGAATTACTATTTGTGAAAAAAGCTTTATTATTGTGCTTAGAATATTTTGGTGCTCCCTGGAGGGTAAGTACAGCTTGAGTTACGGCTTCAAAAAGGAAACAGCTGTGGCTTGTTTGTTTGTTTGTTTGTTTTCATGGATGCCAGGTCAATCATTTGGGCATCCTAATTATCCTACTGCTAAGAATGCTGAGGAATAACTGAGGGAACAATCCAGAAGGGTTTACTGAAATATTATTTTAAAATATTGTTTTTACTGTAATTAGACTCATGTTTCTTTCAAGGACCAGTCTTCCCATATAATAAGACATATAATATACCTCTCATATAGTAAGATCTGAGAAGAAATAGCCTCTACTACTTCCTTTTAGCACACGCTGTTTTCCTGCAAGGGTCTTATCTTCCTCTGAGAAAGACAGCAAACTGCACTGACACTGCAAAAATGGTCAGTAAATGTATTCTGCCTAGGTCTAATCACACTGTTAAAGGAATGCCAGCGTGCTCTATTTTATAGAGTCTGTTATTCCAAAGCCCTTATACGTCACAGCTATATTGATATTTATTGCCTTATACCTTAGTGTCAGTTAAGAGATCTGGTTATATAATTGCCATGTTGAGTTTTCTGTTCTGTGTAAGTACAACTTGCAGAGTAAGTATAACTTATTTACAAGTCTGTGGTTATTTCTTGAAGTTAAATAAAGAGCCATTAATGGGGCCTAGAAATCCTGAATTTTTGCGGCATCTTCTGCTTTTGTTGTCTACGTTAGCTCCATGTCCTCTTCATTGAAAATTTGGTCAGTTGTAAAAGATAAATTTTTGTCTTAACTTCCTATTTCTTGACCTACAAGGAAAAAAGCCAGCCCTTTGATTGGGATGATCAATCATGCATGTCTCCATTAGATTTTGGAAACTTTTAGAATCAAATAAGTTTAAATTTATATAAGGGCTTGTATTTCAATCTTAGAAATGATACATTCCCATAAGGGAGACATCTGTTCAACTGCATCATTTTCCAGAATGCAGAATTTCTCAGAGTTCTCAAGTTAATAATATGTGGTAAATTCCTCTGCGTGTAATATGTGAATCAGGACATGATCCTGAGTTTTGTGGGAGGTTTCCTAAAGTTGAAGGTTAATGCAAAGTGGGAACAAGCAACTAATTGTGTTGCTGATCTTTTTTAATTGCTAGATTTGAATAAAACATAACATAAAGACTCAAACCACACAGTTGAACAAAGTACTCCTGAGGCAAAGAAATTGTATTATTAAGGATTAAATATGAATAAATACAACAAATCATAAATTGTTATGTTTAAACATTTAATGTAACAGCTTTACAATACAGAGAAAAATTAACTGGAAACTTCCTTATTAAAAGCATGCAGCTGAAAATACCAGACCCAAATCCCCCAGCATTAGTGGAAATGCTAGGGAAAGTTTGCCAAAAGGGGGACCTTTGCTGAATACACACTGTTCAGATCACAGCAGGGCCTGTTATTTATACTGGTTAAGTGGCATGGCTGTTTGCTTGAAAATGCAAGCTCTTTAATGTATTATAGTTTGGAATAGGAAATACCAACTATTAGTGTAGTCATGCAGTGATAACACTAATCAACTGACTAAAGGAGCATTACAGAAATATACTATTCATTGAACATGAAATATGAGTAGGGAGGAATGAGAATAGCGAATGTTGATCTGACTACACAAAATGTTTCAAAAGTCTTTTTTAAAGAAGCAGAGCACGAGTACTACTGCTCTCAGTTCCATTATTTTTGGTCCAGAAGAGTTGCCTTGAAAAATGTTGATCCGCTTTTAAAATCATGAAATCGTGAAAATCAGCTTTGAAGAAGGTGACATAGTGCACAACTCTGCTGCTAAAAAATAAATGTAAAACCAAGTCATGGTACCTGAGCCTTTATTTCTCAGCAAATTCATACATACCTCAAGGATGGTGTGGTTTGCAGGGGGTGAGAATCAGGATCATATTCCACTTGGGAGAAGAAAATACAGCTTTCCTGAAATAGCATAAAATATCTATGTCATCTTGGACTCCTTAATATCAAGAAATCAAAACTGGTAAAAAACTTTAAAATTTCCTCAAATTTGGATCTACTCTATCACTAATCATATTCTTGATTCTGGTACAGAACCTCAATCCTGTGTATTCTTTGTCCATGAGCACTGGATGTAAAAAATTAAGGAAATATATATTAAACTTTAAAAAACTATTCATACTACACAAGAAGTGAGAAAAGTTCAAAATCTTGGATATGAATAGTGTCAAAAATAAATTTACTACAGGTACCTTACAGTATTCCAGCAGTAAACTGTAGACTATACTCTAAAGATAAATTGGACTAACTCAGTAAACTAGTAATAAAATCTAGGAAATTCTAGGTACAAACTCTGCTCTAAGAAATGTAATAATCTACTTCAAGTATTTTCCTTCTGACAATGATTTACTATTGTTTAAGAGTTTACAGACCACTTGTATGAAAATACAATTCAGAGAAAATTTATATAAATACATGTGGGTGTTAAATTTAACTTTATAATTTAATTTTTATATGTGTTTAGATAACCTTCATTAGCAGTACTTGAAACGGATAAGTAAGAACAAATTACATTTATTCATATGGCACACGAGTAATATGGTGGAAAGGATCAAGGTACTTAAGTGTTTCTAGCCACAAAATAACCATGGTAGAGCCCTGACTTCACCAGGAAATCTTCATGATCCTGCCCAGCTTCACCAGGGGCCCCAGCCACACCCTGCCAACTTAAGCTCGGCCCTGTACCATCACTTCCTTCCCTCAGCTTTGATGGAGGAGTTGTCTCTAGTTCAGTCTAGAACCTTGTTGTTCCTGACCTCTTGTTTGACTTTTTGACTAGACCTCAGACCCACCGTGTTACCCTGCAGGTGTTTGCTGACCTGGGCTCTGGGTAGACTCTGTTTGCTCCCTCTCCGGCCAGCCTGCTCATGATGGGATGATGTGGGTTATTGTTCTGAGTCCCACAGAGCACTGATAGCCATTGCTGTTCCCCGGTAGCCTGTAACTGCGGTTTGAGTAATCTCAAACCCCATAAACTACATTAAATAATCACTATTGTCCCTGAAGGAGGGCCTCCTCCTGGGGAAAAATGTGAACATTCACAGAATCACGGAATGGTTGAGATGAGAAGGGGCCTCTGGGTGTCATCTTGTCCAGCTGCCCTGCACAGTAGGCCACCTAGATTAAGTTGCTCGGGACCATGTCCAGATGGCTTTTGAATAGCTCCAAGGATGGCGATTCTACAGCTTCTCTGGGCAACTTGTTCCTGTGCTTAATAAAAACTGACTTGTTCACTTTCTTAATGCTTATTTTTGAAATTTTTGCTTTAGTTTATATCCGGATATTGTTGTGTTTAGAGCTTTGATGCCATGGTTACAGCTGCTTGTTGACTTCTGTGTTGATATTTTAGAGATTATTAGATACAATCATAAGAATGTCAATTAGTCATTGATATTATCATGTTTGAACATACAGCAATTACATAGTATTAAAATAATTTTAACATTTCAGAACACTTTTAAGGTGACCCTGAAATTACTAATGTGTAATGCTTAAGTAGCATTGTTTGCTTTACTTTTTTAGTGTTATGTGTAAAGTAAATAAGTTTTGGATCATCTATTTATTTTTTTAATCAAAATTTGTCTAGTAAGTATTATCAAATAAAGCCAGTATTCTTGGATTCTTTATTCTAAAGCAAGTTAATGAAATTTTTCTTATTTTTTAATATATGTTTAGGGGAAAAAATAATCACAGATTACATAGTACACCACAAAACCCAAGGTTGAAGAATTTTTTTCTTCCAACAGTATTTCCAATATATGCCTGATAGTTTCCAGGGTTTAAATTTTGGACCAGGAGTGAAGAGAAGTGCCAAAGAGCAAAAGACAGGGAGATGCTGGATAAAATATCATCACAAAGAATTTCAGAAGGATGATAGGGTAGTTATGGGACTGAACAGGCAGCTGAGATAATTATTCAGCTATTCTAGAATACAATTTTAGTATTTTTGTTTTGTTTCTAAGGAACTGAAGATTATGTGGTCATTTTGTCTGTATCTATAGGCTCTTTCTCTTTCCACCCTCTTTTCATCCTAGCCAATGACATATGAATCCTTGGGGTAAGTTCAAATTCCTTAAAAATTGGTAGGAATTTTGATCTTCCCTTAATAAATATTTTGTATAATCAAAAGTAGGGTCATCGAACCAAGCCTGTAAATTGTTCTTCATAGAATGAATTATTCTTCCTACAGAAACACTTTTTTTTTTTTTTTTTTTTTTTTAAAAAAAAAAAAAAAAAAAGACAAGCAAAACTAAGTACAAAGAGAGAGTTGAATTTCTGTCATTTGTTCAAATGCTCCTGTTGACCATTGGGCAGTATAACTTGCATTAAAATTCAGCCTCCCAGAAGGGATTTGTTCAGAGATTGCTAATTTGGAGACTACTATAGCTAATAGTTGCAGAATCTTTTCCCTTAAAAAAAAATATGTATTGAAAAATGGTTATAGACCATTGCTCTGTCTCTTAATTCAAATTTGAGTTCTTTGTCTAGTCTGTGGTTTAGTCTGCTCCTTCTTCAGATTAAAATATTATTCAATATGATTAAAAACAAAATAGTACTAGTATCACTATTTGAATTATATTTTCATGAGGGCTCAGAAGGGTGATAATTTATAATATTAAGATTTTTTTTTTATGTGATAATATGAGACTACTTATGTACTACTGTTCATTACAATGAAAGAAATCAACATGATTTTCCATCCTTGCTATTTTCCATGAAACAGTATAAAAAAGAATAGAAGAAAACACAGGAGATGGAGCAAAGGAAGACCTAATAACTGAAATAAAACAAACTAATTAACCTCCTGAACATACAGAAATTACTTTTTAGTAGTTATTCTTATTGATCATTTAGAAACAACTCCATCTGAGAAGAAACTGATAACCAGAAATACTTTAGCTTTTCCTTTCCTTCCCCCTCCTTTTTTTTTTTTTTTTTTAAGAATGACTTAACTCAGAGGTGATATCATGTGGATTGCTTTTAGTTCTAAAAAGTCAGCTGATAGTTGACTAATGCCCTGCTGTAAAAAAAATGCTCAAAGTAATTTGAGGCACAGTGGCTTTGGTTAGGAACCATTCTGATGCCTAGTTTTAAACAAATCCTTTGATATTCTCTACACTTTGCTGAGCTGGGATGATTTTGTCCTCCAATGTATTTACTTGTTTTGTATAAACCCTATTATTAGAGCTAAGTGAAAAATCATATTCTGTCACCACAAAAATTGCAGTATTGCAGCATTTAATTTTATCCTAAATTTTAAGAAATTTTACAGTTAAAATATTTTTGTGAATGAAAATAGTTGTGTCATTTGGAAGGTCTTTGATTTGTTGAACAAATATAACATTCTTAATTAAAACTAAATCTTGTTGTCTGATATTATTGTAAATTTAGTTATTGCATGTCTGTACTCTTTATTATCTTGCAAAATGTCACTATTAGGGAAAGTGTGAAGGATGGTTTCAGTTTTAATTTAGAGGGAACTGCCATGACCCTCCTTTCGCAAGAGGCAGACCTGTAAACTGTCAAGATTATTTCATTATTTCAAATGGGCATTACCTGAGTCTTTGAGTATCTAACCTTTGCGACATGCCTGGGAATATTCAGGTAGCCATATGGTGCCATTTTATATAATCAGCTCAAAGCAGGTTGAAACAGTGTCCAGCTGTTTAATTTACAATACTTGAATAAATTAGAAGAAACTTCTATCAGTTCTAGGTGCTTTTTGATCAACAGTGCCTTAGCATTTGTTTTGTCAATTATCAGGCCTAGCCTAAAGGACACAGCCAGCATAAAGATGAACCAATAACCAAATTGTATTTGATACAAAAGGGTCAGTACATGGGTGAGCACTGGGGGTACAAACAAGTCAGTCAGGTTATACATAATCGACATCAATCCCACTGACCCCAACAATGGCACCACACAACCAACAATGGGTGGGATAAATGGTGACATGCAGTCACCCATAGAAGGGACGGGAGACAACCGAGTCAACCAGCCAAACACATCAGACCAAGGAAGCCACACACTGAATCTCCACACAGCCCGCGTTTACCAGAGCCAGACCTGACTGGAGCCCAGTCCCAGGGAGGCGGGAGGTCCTGCCCCAACAGGGAACTCTGCACAGTGCCTCCACCCCACAGACAGACACTGCCCCTCCTGCAGTGGTCCCAGCTTTCATCCCCAAGTGGGACACCTGACCTTGGGTTACTGAGTGCAGACACCGGGGGCTCAGTTACCCAATGGCTCTGTCTGCCAGGCCGGCCCACCCTGGGGGGAAGCCTAAAGGGAAACTCACCCCCCTTTGGGAAGGGCTGTGGGAATCACCCACATGTCAAACTTAATTTGGGGCTGTGGTTGAAACCCCAGTATTTGAGCTTTTTTGCTGGTAAATTGTCTGGATTAATATTTTGTACTGTAGACAGTTGTGGTCGACTTTCTTGGCTGACCTGTTCATCATTGCAACAGTTCCTGTCTTATTTACAATGGCATTTTTAAACAGTATTTCTTCAGGGTACTATTATAGCTGATAGACTGATATTGATCAGTGACTGACATTTACTTAGAGCCATATATTCACAGATTCAATACTATTCTATAAATAAGAGTGTTTACGTTTGTGGAGCCAAGTGTTTGAATACACAGTGTAGTGACCTGATGAAAAACCACTTCAGGGATCACCATAGAGGCATGTTAATTGGTTAGTACATAAGGTGAGATGCTGCTGAGAAGGCGTTCCAAAATTCTGCACTCAAAATGGGAACCCATTGAATAGATACTGCTGTTAAAATTGACAAAGCACAGCCAAATTTTACTGCAGTCTGTTCGTAAATTGGGTATTACAAATCATAAACCTGTTGAGATTAGGAGCAATAGTGAAAAACACAGAGCAGAATTTCTCCTTCTGGAGTCACCACTTGATCTAATTGCAGGGCTTTCTCTTTGGATTTTTCTGCTCATTCTTTATATACGTGAATTGATGTTGTCTTTTGTTCTTCTCCCAGTATATCTGTGATGCTGTAGATAGAGACTTTGCAAAAAATTTATAATATCATGGTGGTTTTTGTTTTCACAATCTTGCCACAAACATTGTCAAAAGGTGGCAACCTGTTTGTAGTGCAGTATAATTTAATCATGCCTTCAGTCATTTGGAGGTCCTTGCTTTGGCTGGGTGCTTGCTAGGCTTGCTCTGGCAAGTACCGTGTGCTCCATTTCATGAAGCAGTTACATGAGGCCGTGGTACTCTCCGTATCTGTGACTAAAGGTAGAAATCTTTGTGCCCTTCCCTTGTTAACTGGGAGTCATGTGAATTGTCTGTACATGGACTTACCTTTCCTGCATAGTGTGTATTTTATTTTTGTTTTCCATGTTAATATTTCTTTTCAGTTGGTGCCACTACTATTACATCTTTGCTGTGCTTACTCTACTCTGCTGTGCTCTTGGAAATGAAGCTAAAACTGCAACAGAACAGCTTTTCTTAAATGTCAGACTGCTGACATATTTGCTGTAGTGTAGCTTCAATAGGATCAAAGGATTGTTGACCCTTAAGCTTCATTTTGAAATGGGCAACTTCATTTATCTTTAAATTTTTCTTTGCTTTGTCAAGGATTTGTTCTGAGGCTTGTAATCATCTTGTGTTTTGTTATAGATCTTGGTTATGAGTTAGTCCCTTTAAGAGTGCCCAGTATTCAAAAGGTGAACTAATTGATTAATTTTTATTGTAAATAGTTCCATACTTTTTTTAGATTGTGACTACAACTTATTTCTTTTGTGTTTATGCCAATCGGGTGTTTATAATACAGTTTTTGTAATTATCCTGCTCTGCTCAAACTTACTTAGAAGTAAGGGCCTTAGTATCTGCTTTGTCAGTGACAAGGAATTATTTTCACTATTTTAACTTTCCTTCCCTGGTACTTACTCATGACAGGTCCAGTGTAGTGTGCTATTTAAACCTCTTTCAGTTGTTCAGTGTGCTAGAGTTTAAAGTCAGGTGTAATTTTTTAAAAATTCCTTTCTTTTGGTTGGTTGCATTTTAATTTATTTGACAGTATGGCTCAGCACCATTCAGACCTATGGAATCAAATGTTTGCACTTTTCCTAAGATCATTATGTTACGTAGAGTCTCATGGTTCTTCCTAAACACAGAAAAGGTTTTAGCTTTATTATTTTCTGTAGAATATTCCCTTCTAACTGAAATAGGGATTTCTCATTTTGAAGCTATGTAACCTGCAGTATATGCGCCCGTAGTTGTGTTTTATTTTATTTGCAATTCCATGATGAGTTTTCTGCCCAAGGTGAGTTATATAACATGCAACTGTTCTATCAGGTACTCCGTGAAGAAGAATAGAAGAAAATTGAATGCCTATTGGGGAGAGGGTGCGTGGAATTACTGGAACCATTTTAATCCTAATTGCTTCCTAGCAGCACTGGTACATCTATAATGATAGATCTAACACAATTGGATACAACAACAATAAAAAAATTCCAATCATATAAGGCTGGCAGTAGTTCTGAGGTCATTTTCTGCAAGTTGATCAATAAGTTCACATCATATAATCCACATTGAATTTATTCCTGTAATACATCTTAACTTCAAGTGTTGCAGTGGTTAATTGCTAATCCATATTCATTGAACAGAACAAATGAGGACAGCAAGAGTAGATATTTCATGTACCATCGCATCAAATGTGTAACTTCTGAGCTCAGTTTTTCATTCAGATCACTTGTGCTTGTCTATCTTCTGTCCCCATGACTTCAGAAAGTCTTTAGAGATTATCACAGAATTTGACTGACTACAGTTGGTGCTTTTATTGACAATGCCTAGTATTTGCACAGACATTAATTAGACATTTTGAGTTGTATATATCTTGTTGATTGTAGTTACTGTTGATCATATGAATGTACTTGCATTTTGAAAGATTAATTGTATTTTAGTAATTACTGCTGCAGAGCACCCTTTTAAATCGATATTTCTTTCATCTGTAACGTATTAAACTTCCAATTGAAGCTCTCGGGTTGTTCTTGGCATAGAATACATTTCATTTTAAGGTTCACCTTTGAGCACAGCATGCTAGCTTTATCATACAATTTTTAGGGCTTAATCGAAAGCCCACTGAGGTTAACATAAAAAAAAGTGCCTCTCTTTGACTAGTCAGCTTTGGATGATGGCCCTAGTCTTCTCCCTTATGTGTATTATGCACAGACTGATTCCAGTCGGTTGCAGTTTTATCAAGTATTTGCCAAGCAGTTTATGTATTTCAGCAAATAGATTACTTGCTACACGTAGGGATACATGAATCATTTTCTGAATTATTTTTTGTTTGCTATTGCTGTTGCTTGATTTGTAACTGAAAGAAAATTATTTTAGTTTGCTACTTGGTAATGATTTGAGCTTTTAATAGATGAGAAACAACAAATTGATCATAGTAAACCATAAGCAAATAATGAATATTCTTCTCCTGTAGAAATATTTTTCCTCTGAAGGAAACACAGATATTTGTATGAAGAACTGCATTCTCCAGAACTGATTAAAATGATAACACTGATTTATATGAATTTGTGTTGATCTCCAATACTGATCATGTTTGTGATCCATGTCTTACACCAGTCGGTTTCCATTTTATCAGTACTTCTTCCCATTAATGGAAATTGAATGAAATGGAACACAGTTAATGGAATTAAATCCATTAAACACAGAATCACAGAATCATCTCGGTTGGAAAAGGCCTTGATGATCACCCACCCAACCACTGACCTAACACTGACAGTTCCCAACTACACCACATCCCTCAGAGCTATGTCGACGTGACTCTTAAACCCCTCCAGGAATGGGGACTCCACCACCTCCCTGGGCAGCCCATTCCAGCACCCAACAACCCTTCTGGAAAGAAATGCTTCCTAATATCCAGTCTAAACCTCCCCTGCTGCAACTTGATGCCATTCCCTCTTGTCCTATCGCTTGTTACTTCGTTAAAGATACTCATCCCCAGCTCTCTGCACCCTCCTTTCAGGTAGTTGTAGATTCATTTTACACATGTAAAATGAATCAATTAAAATATATTTACAGTAAAATATTATGTAAACTAGTATTTACATTTAAAATTCAGAACTTGATTCCCAAAAAAACTAGTAGGAAAAGGCTTCTTACTTGGTCAAAGAGATAAAGAGAAGCTGATTTGTTAGAGCCAGATAAATAAGACAGAAAATCGAAAGTTTTGATGGGTATTAGCAGAGGTTTTAAGGATGAGACTTTTTTTTTTTTTTTTTTTTTTTTTTTTTTTTTTAAATTTTTTAATAAAACAATGCATTCCCTTCTGAATTTAAAAGAGCAAACACTTTTCTTGTGGAGATGTTCCTCAGATGGTTTCTCTTCTGTCACTCTTCCATGCTCTAAGTTTAAGAAAAACTTTCCTTCCTTTCTATGACAGAAAGTATCTAATATTTGTAATGATCACACTATATTCATATAGTCTAATTAAGGATTAATATTTACCACCACATACTGTCATCACAAGGGAAATTGCCATGTCCAAGCTTGAATTTAGTACCTAATTTGGTATGCAGTATACTTCTATAAATATGCTAGCTCATGCCTAAATTGCAATTTTGTTTATGAATCACACATAATATCTTCCCTGAACTGGATATGAAGCAAATCTGGAAACAGAAATTAACCAGGCTTCATTTTATTATACACTTGTACTAATGTAATAGGAAGTATAATTACATAATATCTCATCCACATCTGTGATAAGATACTCATGAGTTGGCAAGAGCCAACAGGCTTGATGACGGCAGTGATCTTTAGGGACAGAGAGCAAGTGGCCAGGTTCTGCTGAAAAAGAAATCCCACAGAAAGCAATCTTGTCTTTGAAAGACAGCAAACGATCTTGGAGAAGTAAGAGGAGGCCCACAGGCACTTTGTACTTTGTCAGGGAAGATTGTGGAACAGATTTTAGAAAGTTTCCAATGGAATTTTTAAAATATTGATGTATTGAATATAAAAATCCCTTGTTTGAATATGGGTAGATTTATCAAATTGGAAAATCTACAGTTCATGACTGTAGTACCACATAAATTGCATGGCCTACACATCTCAGTGCTTACTTTTTGAATGCAGCAGAAGCATACACTTTGTAATACAAAGGTAGCCTGTATTTTCATTTGAAATGCTGGTTCTGAGTAAATTTTCCACAAGTCACTTGGATGCAGCCATCCGAATCACAATCCCCTTTTTCCCATTTCTTGTCATACAATGATTTTAATGATTCACTAGCTATAGGAAGTTTTGTCAAGTTTCAAGACTAGATGAGTATCTAAACATATGTTATAGTTCTGTGATTTGTTCTGTGATACTGCTTATTGGCTGAAGTCAAACTACATGATTAAAATGGTTCCTTTGTCTTCAAATCTATAAAAAGGTTAATGAATTTGTAATAATACAAAGTTCTGACTAGACTTGAGTTGGCATAACTTGAATTTAGCAGATAGGAAGACCTTATATCCATCTTTTGTTGGAACAGTGAGATTATTGCTCCATTGTGCACTTGGCATCAAACCTGTGGACATAAATATTCTGTGAACATAAAATCTACATTGTGTAGGGATGGAGTGTGGGATAGAACAATATTTTCTGTTTCAAAAGGATATAAGTGTTCAGTGTCATTATGATCAAGTGGTATTACTGTATAACAGAAGTTTTAACTTCTGTTTATTATCATTTCCTCCTTGGAGCATGTGAACCCTGCCAATATTTATAAAACCTGTGTTAAAAAAATTGGGTTTAATTGAATGGTACTTTTAATACTTAACAGAATTTCGAATTTATTATTTTGTCTTTTGACAAGCATTCAGGAATTCCCTGAAAGCAGACAAGGTACTACAGAATGTCTGGTTTATGAATCTCAATATATAAGTTTTTATTAGACTTTTGCCCTGCTGTGAAGCAAATTACTGTTAACTTCAAACATTATAACATAGACTTTTCAAAATTCCAATGAATTTTAACTTGACAGTGTTTGATTTTGAACAGAGATGGAAACACATTTTATGATTTGAAAATACAACAGATATGTGGCTCAGTTTAAGTAGAAGCAATTTTGAGGGCTGGAGACTGATGATATGCAGGATTCATAATATGATGCATCTCTTTTTCACTTCTTTTCTTGTTTGAAAAGGACACTGAATTTACACTTCCACTATAGTGCATGAAATGGGACTCTTGCACTATGTTTTTCATTCAAATATTCCTTGTTTTGTAATGGCTGTCCATACTGTAAGAAGATACTGAGCATATAAACAAAGATGGAAATGAGAAATGACACTACAGAAGAGTAAAAATGTCAATTTTTAAGACACTTTGCTGTTCACTTTCTCAGAACGTATGAAGCATAGACTAGCTGATCTGATTTGTTGTGCTCTCCTCTAGCTACCAGAGGAAACAATACAATGTAAATTAATTATTACAGAAATGATAATGAGAATAGAATGTATTACAAAATTTTCCAGAGTAACTATAATTGAATGAATAATATATTTTTTATAGTCTATAGAGAGGTTTGCTATATATCTTCTGAGTGACTATATTTGAGAAAATACTGTTACTAGATTGGATACTTTTATTACCACCATTAGTAGAATTCCTTTAAAAACTATCTGTAACACCTACTTTTCTTGATATTTGTCTGGGACATTAGTTTCCATATTACACTGCATTTTACACAGAATAAACAAAATTTTCTACTTTCCAATTTCAAACCTGGCATGTCCTCTTTGTCCTTTTCTTCTTGCATTGAGATGTAACATGTGGTTTCAGTTTAGCTGAATGATGTGCTCTGATGCCAGGCTCTGTTCTTGTGAAATTCCAGTAGCTTTGCTTTCGGAATCTAGCCTGTGCTATATGCCCCAGGGAACAGCGCAAATCACCGTAGTTGTGCTTTTATAATACTTTTTGTGATGTGATAATAATACAGTGATAAAAGTCCAAGTGTTTGGCCTTGCACTATTGTGCATTCATCAGTACCAAAATTACATTTTTTTTTCCTTTCCCAGTAGCTTCGTGTTTGTTTCTAATGTGTTCTTTCAAACTAAAGATAAAAATTGATTATTGGGCATATCAGACTTTGTTTATACCTATCAAAATGGAATATAATCTCGGCTCTTGTCTTTCTCAGAAGACACTTTCATAATGGCATTAAACCCAGCACACACAACAAAGCGCATGACCTGCATGCAAATTATCCAATATGAATTAAGAATACAATCAACACTTTGGCGGCTCTGCAAATTAAAAAGTGTAAACTGTCTTCAGACCTTGGCAAAACATTTGTAATGAATTGGGCCCTTTACTTTGAGACATTTCTACTTTAAAAGAGGTTGCATTTTTATTTATAGCTACTCAGTGGAGCACAGTGAAACGATGAGCTAAAATTCTGCTAGGGAAAAAAAAAAAAAAAAAAAGGTTTTAATAGGTTACTAAATATTTACGACGAGCTTTGAAAACAATTGTTTGCCTGATTAATTTTGTGGATAGGAACAAGTACTACAGAATTTTTTTGGTCTGAACCTGCATCGCTGATGAATGCAATTAAAAACAATGGGCAAAATTAAGTATAACTGTTGTAAAGAGCAGCTTTTATGAATTATGGATTTATGCTTGAAAAGAAAGTCTTTATATCAGGTCCACATGTTAAGCAAAGTAAGACTTTAAGATTTTTCATTGTGTCAAGAAAAAAAGCACAGTGAATTTAGTATGATCCAAAACTTCCTCCTTACTCTGAATTTCTCTGTCCTTTTCCAGTGGGCCAACTGGATAAGCATACATCTTTAATGGTAACTACAGTAGCTCACTTAGGTTCAGTAACATCTTTGAGAAATGTACTAATTCCTACAGCAGAGTAAGAAAGATGTTTAGGGTTCAAACCTAGTGAGAAAACCAACTTCAGTCACAAAATAGGATGTCAGGATCTAATGCCAGCTTCTGGAGCTGTCTTACTCAAAAGGATTTTTGCTGATCAAATGCTAGTCCTGTACAGTATATACAGTACAGGGCATCAACAAGCTTTTGTAGTAGGTTTTATATTACAGTGACTGTGGTTGGTTGAGGCAACTACCTATGTTGTATTCTTTCCCAAGTTTGCCTTCTTTTGTAATATCTGGATCTTACTGAAGAAGTAAAGAATCAATCAATGGGTTGATCTTAGTCTTATGAGGGAACATAAGGACACTTGAATTGTGGATACACCAGAAAACACAAAATTGAGAATACAGCTGGCACACCTCTAACAATGGTTACTCTGAGGTAAATATTTCTTACGCTTGTTTGGAACTATAATGCCCAATAAAACCAACTGATTTCTAAAACATCTTGATGTATTAGAAACCAAAGTCTTGATGATTCTTCATCAGAAAAACTATTTGCGAGCTCTCATTCTAAGTAGATAAAAGACTGTATACTACTAGCTGTGCTACATCAGGGTTCAAAATTTCAGCCCCTATTTTACATGGAGAATTTTTGTGGCATAGCTAAAAAGCTAGGTTTTTTCTTTTACTGAAAACAATGATAAATGTGATCTTCAAGCAGTATATAATGGATTATAGGAATTATTAGTGCACACAGAGACCAAGATCTCATTTCCCATTAACAGTGACCCATAAGTGACCTTTTAAAAATAGTCTACAAAAGGGAACGTAATTGTAAACATGCATACATTGTAAGGGGCTGATAGAATGATGTATTTGAATGTGCCCATGTATGCACCTACATCTTGACATGTGTTGCTCTCAAAATTCTTTATATGTTTTCAGGGAGATCAATTCTTTAAAAAAAAATCCCCCAACAAACCACAAACCAAAACATGTGCCCCCTTCCCCCCCGAAAAAACCCAAAACTACAACCCACAAAGAATGAGTCTAGGGATAACTGGGAAAGGAATCTGCTACAGCAGCAAATGTTAATCCTAAATCGTGTATTTACTTACCTAAATAAATATTAAATGTACATGGGTGTAAGAAAGTGCATAAATTAAATTATGTCATCATTAACATGCCCAGGTTATTGGCAACATCTTCCCCTTAATCTTTAAAGGGGAAAATATATACACTGTCCAATTCTATGGGGATTGCTTTTCTTTTTTCCTTATCAGTTAAAGGATGTCCTGAATGTCCTTTCTATAATGAAAGAACTTTTGCTCAGATTCTTGTGTTGTCCAGCTAACGTAGTTTAATGAAAGCCAGTGTCTCTGTTTTTCTGTATTAGATATTACCACAAAATTCTTTGTGACATACAATTTGCACTGAAGAAATTCATACACATTTTTCTACTCTTTTCTAAACAGAAGTCTCATTTAATTAGAGCTTTTGAAATCTGGATGACCTTGCTTCAGTCTTTCTAAATATTTGATGTACTTTTAATAATAATCTTCAAAATGTTCATAATAGAACACTCAAATGTGAGCCATAATATAATTTCATTTGATTCATATTTGCTTTTTTATTTACTGTAAGTATTTAAGATAGTCATGCTTTTGTACACTATAATGCTTTTACTGCCGTTAAGCTCTATGTCAAGACTCTTTGGTTGTTTCTCTACCAGCATAATACAATCATAAGTAGTAGGACTCAAAGGCACTTCATTACCTGATTTAAAAGATCTTCTATTCCTCAGTGCAGGATCAGCTGTACTCACACCCTTTCTGACAGGATTTTGTACATAGACTGTTACAAAAGATGCACATAATCTCCTCAAGCTGTCTGGTCTAGTACTGCATTAAATACTAGAATATTAGAAACATGGTATATGACCTCATTATTAGAAATTTTATTTATATCTTAAAAACCCCAAGACTTTTTTGCTACAACTTGGTTTTTTTTGCATTTTTTCTCCTATAAGCAATGAAGGAAAAGGGTTTTCCTTTCTGCAGAAACATTTTCTGTTTGTGAACGCTGTTAGTCTCCTCCATATCTTTGGTTGTTTTTTTATTTGATATAGTCAAAACTACAGTAAGAAGCTGCAATAGTGACAAAACTGCAAAATGGAAGGATTACTTCAATCTCTGTACCGTACGACTGAAATCGGTGTTTTATAAATAGTCTATTTCTTGTTTTGGATCCCCGGGATTTACACTTGTTCATATCCTTACCCTAAACTGTTTTGTCTCAGCAGATTGTGCTGAGCTTTCTCTGTTTCCCCGAGCTGACTGCTCTGTTCACCTTCCGCAGAGTCGGCAGCCCACCCTCCCCGTGCCACTCTGCCTGACCCCTGTTCTCTACAATCAGCAGATTTTCTTTCTCTTTCCATGTTGTTTCTCTGGGGTCACTGATTAAATAAATCAAACAAAAGTGGTCTGGTATTGATCTTCATAGCACGCTGTTAGTATTTTCCTTCTGCTCTGAAGTGAATTCTTTTATAAGCACTTGTCTTTAATAACCGAGCCAGTCCATTATCCACTCAGGCAGCTCAGCAGCGCGGATATTATAATCATCCCCTTACACACAACATTCTATCAGATTACTCAAAGATCAAGTGAAACATGTCTATGACTTTCTCTCGCCTGGTGCTTTTGTCCTTGTTGTGTGACCCGGAGAAAAGTCCTTCCTCGAGTGAATCCTTGAAGCCACTGCTCTGTGGTTTCCGTGTGAGTTTGTTTTTAAATTCAGCATAAGATAAATAAGCATTTGTTCCTTTTACTTCGCACTGGTGACAGTGTTCTTTCTTCCCTTTCTTGCAAGTGATATTTTGCTTAATGCAGAGAAAGAAAAATAAAAGGATGTTTACTTATTCTTTGAAAGAGTCAAAATATCAGGGAAGGAGCAGCAGTTTCACCACATGTCTCTTTTGTAGAATAATGGCTGAGGCAGTAGGCAGGAAAAGAAAAGCTATTGTTGTGGAATTCAGATTTCTGCTGCAAAGCTAAACCCGTTTTAGTCTGTAATTCTTCTGTCAGTAGGAAAAGGAATAGAAAACCTGTAGAAATTCCTATTTATGACTGTAGTAGACACTAGATTTGGTCTTTGCAGTAACAATGGCAGTCTATTACATTTATGTATGTATAACAGATATATAATATAACCACAGGGCTATAATGCAGGCTATGCATTTAGGTGAAAACACTGTAGCTTAATATCTGATAAACTGTCTGCTCTAATTCCTTAATCAGTCCAACAGCATAATTAAGCCTGACATTTCCAAAATAAAAGCAAACAACTACTAAAGCCAAGAGGTTAAATAAAATGCTCTTCAGCTAGAACCACTTCAATACATGCAGAGGTGTAGGTAATGTTGCAACTGAAAACTTGCAGTCTAAATTTTCAGGTGTTATTAATGAGTAAAAGATCGTCCAGTTTGAGATCTCTTCAAGAAGGCTGATTTTTGAAGGAATGTTGCCCTTACTTTAAGGAGTATTAGTCCTTACTTTCTGAAATCAGGTCCTTTCAAAACACTTTGAGTTAGAGCATAGAAAGCTGAGCACTGATCCTCACTAGTCACCTGCTTACATTGTGGTATGCTTACTGGTAATTTTGCATGGGTGAAAAAAGGATTTGGTTTCAAACGTGTGTTGTAGGATGCTATAATATACTTGAACAAAATATTCTGATGATATCTTTTAACTTATTTTTCCATGATATACAGCTCTGTAGTGAACTATCAGAGAAACAAAAATTGTATGCCAGTATGTTAATGGATGTTGAGCATTTATATTGCTAACACAATTTAACAGTGCAAAATTACAGAATCATCTAGGTTGGAAAAGACCTCGAAGCTCATCTAGTCCAAGATTAGTTTATTAAAAGACTAAAGGTAGTACAATATTGCCTAGAATAGTCTTAAATTATTTTCTACAGCCTGTCCTCTGTGTTCCTTTTCTTTCACTGCAATTGATTCTGTGAAATGAAGACATTTTCTGTGTACTGTACCAGACCAAATCATATTACAGAAAGCAGAATGCAGTTAAATGAGAGTTAAATTGCTCTCAAATGACAAAGAAATGTTCAGCTATAAAAAGTGTTGTGAGACTAATGCATTCTTCCGAGTCAGAATGCTGAGGAAAAAAAAAAAATTAAAAAAATCTGGGCTTGTAAAATAAAAATGCAATTGTAATTTCTGGAGAGGTAGATTCTAAGAGAATCTGGGAGGAGGGCTCTAGCTGGCAGCATCTGGACAAGTGAAGTTCTAACATAAGAAACCAGGATAATTGATTAAACAGGGTTGATGGTCAAACTTTCTAATTCATGATCTTTCACGTCCTGTGGCCTGGTGTCAGACGGAGGCTCTGCTCCCAGGAGCTCCTGACTCACAGTGCCTGCGTTGGGCATGAGCTCTGAGTACTGAAGTGGCCTGCGTGTGGTAGGTGAGCAGGGCTTTGGAAAGCTCTGTGGTTTTGACATGTTGCCAAAATCAAGTTTTATAATTGAAATCACAGATGGGAAATCATGACTCTGTAGTTTCTAACTGCCAAACCTAAATGGTGTTTTGTGGGACCAGCAAAATACATTTGTTCAGAGACCCCAAAATTACTTTTAAGCCAAAGTCCAAAGCTTTCTTGGAAACATTCAGTTTTAAAAATTCTAACATATGAAGCTAAATTTAAATATTTTCTATAATGTGAAGAATGACGTGACTTTCATTTGAACTGCTACCAGTTCTCAGATTCCCACTTGCATCTTTATTCTTCTCAGCATGGGTTTTCTATCTTAAGCATCACAAGACAGGTCAGTATTGAGACTGTGTATTGGAGATACAGCACTTCGCAGAATCTTCCTATTGCATTTCATGATAGCTGGAGGAAGTCCCAGGTCAGAGAAGGTGATTTGGAAGCAGGTGTGGAGATGTGTGAAAAAGCTGACAAATGTTATGTCCCTGCCAGGCTTATTGGTAGGACAAAGGCTGTGCAGCAGTGATGTGAAAGAGAAGGCAGATGAGTGAGCAGGCAGACTACTTTGTTTGCCTTGGAAGAACTGATTCCTGCTGATGAAGTGGAAAAGGGGAGGTCAGAAGAATTACTGAAAGAGAAGTTGATGAAAGCTGTGAGGGCAGGAATCAAGCATATTATGGAGATCATATTCTTTCACATTTTCACATGGTTATTAATGAATAAAACAGAGAAGGAAATTTAAATCAAAGAAGAAAACAAGATGATTCTTGCAAATTTTACCTGAGAAATTTTGTTGGGAGAAAGCATCAAAACTGAGTCAAAACCCAGTTGTATCAGTGGAGTCAGGGATGGATCAGATGACTTAGTCTCAGGTATCAAACTTCAGTGATAGTGTAAAACAGTGATAGTGGCAAAATACAGAAGGGGAGAGGAGTCTTGGTTTGTTCTGGAATTTACCTCTGCTCATGTTTCATGCTGATGGTAAGATGTGCAAGAACAGTATGCAGTATCTGTACAATATAACTAATTTTACATCTTTCTGCTCTTAATGTATTAATATTTATTTTCCTTATCAAACCAATATGGATATTCTTTCCCTTGAAACCACTATAAACTTTAATAAGATTGATCTCTGATTGGTAAAATACAAGTCTCATAAATCAATAGTACAGGTCTAATCTAGCAGTTTTTGTTAAAAATCAATAGGGTTACCATTTGATGATTTATGAGTTGGAATAGCTACATCTTTTATATAAATCTTTTTATGTTACAAAGTTGAAACAGTTACCCAGGAAAACAATAGCTTTTATAGTAATCAGAAGAAAAAGGAATTAAGTCTTTGGAGGAACTTCATTCTTCTCCCTACAATAGCCCCCTTTGAATCTCTCAAACCTTTGGTGCAATCTTTGATAGCTGCTGTCAATCAACATCCATCATCTTGTGGCCAACATAGCTGGCAAGCAGTTGTGCTTGCATCTGACACAGATGCTATCCACTTCTATTTGGCTTATGTGAAAAGAATACATTAGACATCTGCTACAACATTTGATTGATTTATCATGCAGTGTAAAACTGCTTTAAAAACATGCTGAAATCCTTGGTAATGTTCTAGGAAATTAAACTTAGATCGTAATTGTTCTTGCTTTTCTGAATTACTTATTGAAAATAAAGCAAACTCATTCAGGATATAAATTTTATATATATCCTGAAAAATAATTATTTTATTATGTGCTTTATTTCTTATTATTAATAAGGGTTTAAATAGTAACTTCATGGTAAAAGGTGTAGACACAGAACCATTTGGCTTTGAGGCAGTATTATAAAAGATACAACCTACCTTATTAATTCTTATTTAAGAGGATTCAGGACTTTGGGTCAGTAGTTCTTTGGTGTTGGTTGGATAAGACAAGCAGTTACTTCTCTGTATTGTAATCAGAAGAAAAAAAGAATGAAACCCTTAGAGAAGCATGTGTTTCTTATCTCAAGAAAAGCAGTGGCAAAAACACCTTCCAATAAACATTAATGCAAACTTTCCAAATCCCCACATTGATGTAAATCATTGAAATGATGCAATTTACTTCACTGTAAATTGCTGAGCATTTTGAAGTTCTGGGTGTTATTAGGTGTATGCTAATAGAAATACAGTTTAAGTGAAATCACGCGCTTTTACAAACTTCTGATTATATGCATGTTGAAAATCTATCTGGCACCCTAATATTTATGCATACATTTTATTCCTGCCTAAGTGACAAACTTTCTGTAAGTTCTGGAGATATCTCAGTACCTAAAGCCATTGGTTATATTTTGGCCCAGTGAAAACTGGTCCACTGATTTCTTTCGAGATAAATTTGCTTACACTGTTAGGCAGAAGAAATGGAGAAAAAAGGAGAAAAAAAAAAAAGAAAAAAAAGGTAATGTATAAAGAAATGTACTAAATCAATAGCCTGAGTTTTCAGTAAGTAGTATCTGTTTACTTTGCACTTCTGGAAATTAGACATGTAGAAAGCTAAATTAGGTCCAGCATTATAATTTTTATACAGTTTTCAACTGTCAGTACAACAAATTAAAGGCTTAAAATACTTTGTCCCGACTGATGAAAAACCAAGCAAATGAAAGAACCATTTTTTAAATGATCTGTTAAAATGAATAATGAATCTGTTTTTCAAGGGTTTTTTCTGGCATGGTTTTGTTTTGCAAAGCAATTTGCTTTCCTAATATTTCTACTGTATTTCATCAATGATGTGATATTAAAGCAATAGAAAATTTGAAAGAACATTAGTAGTTTTCTCTAAGAAAATTATTCAGATGCTAATTCTTTTGCCAAATGGCTGCTTCTGTGTTGATGTTTTACACCATTCACTAAAAATAACAGCGATTAACTTGTCCCTGAAACTATTTCCTATCAATATTTTCCTATGTTCTTTTCTAACTAATAAGCAATAAAACTACCCCTGGGGTTCTTTTGTCACCAGAGATGATACGCTAGGGTTTGGTCCAGCCAAAGTAGCACAACCCTAACAATATTATAGTTTTCTAGCACTTAAAGGAGAACATGAAGATGTATTGTACTAAACACGTGGTGGTCTAGTAACGGATTATTTTTCTCCTGAATTTGGAGTGAGGAAGTATGCTACTGATCATTTTGGGGTGCCAACTCTGGCCATCAATTTTTTTTCCAATAGGAGATTTAAAAGATTTGCCTGATGGCTAATTATTTCTTAAGAGATTTCAGTTTAAGCCCTTCACTAGAATTCACTAGTAATAAGATTTTAATAAATAAAAGATAGTCGAGATACTCTAGATGTTTTAAAATGCATAATCCTGTATTTGTCCAGTGATGTTAAATGAGAATGTGTGATCTCTTTTGATCACTATAAATATTTGGGTGATTTAGGAGTACATTTCTAATCCAGCACATTGGCGTGAACCTGACAGTCTGACCTGACAACTGGTTATGTTGAAGAAACAAATAGACACTTGTGTAGCCTTTCACACTGTTAGGACACACAGATAGTGTGACACAGTACATAAATCAGAACCTTCAGATGAAAGATTGGCCAGCTCTTACAACTGACTTTTGGTAATGTATTTAATCTAAAAGATCTCTTTGACGTATTGGAAGATAGAGAGTTGTTGAGAATTTTAAGTGGAAGAAATGGAAGCCAAGATATCTCTGTCATGTTCTGAAGGGGTAGTGGAACTTGCTGCAAGTGCTCTCTGTGGTGGAAGAAAAATAGGAGACATATATAAAGGATGTGGTGCAAACCTCTCTTAGCTGCAATCTGGTCTTTTGTGTTGATTAATGTCATCTTTGCAATACTTGCTTTGAACTTTATGTGTATCCTGGACTACTATTCTTTAAAGGCTGCTATCATGCTGCTTCTGTACCCTCACAGACTGCTTCGGTTTGGAGAAAGGGCCTGTTTTCATCATGTGCTCTTAAAAGCTATTGCAGTCCCAGCGGATTGTCCCAACAGTAAGTTCATCTTTTGTCATTTGCCACTGAGACACAAAGCTCGGTCTCCACTTACACAGTCCTCGCAGATCACTATGGAATATAGGTGGCCTACAATCACTGAAGCAAGAGATGTTGTCTAGTGCAGCCTCATTTAAATGGTGGTTATATTTCCTTCTTTTCCTCATGTTGGCCACTAACTAATTAATTTTTGATGCAGCTTTTGGCACTATCAGGTGTCATAGCTGCTTTGGTTCACTAGTCTTCCTTGAACTTTATGGTGGTTTCAGATATGCAACTTCTTCCAAGTGTGTTTTGAAAATACTTTGTAAGGAAACTTTGCCACGGCACTTCACTCCCCATCTGTGTTTTATATGCCTCAAAGATACTGGTGTTTTGGCAAGTGTGCTGAGCGGAGAGGAGTGTGTGGATGTACTCATGTAACATGTGAGGAATTAGGCCTGTTGGAATGGGCCCGCTGGGTTATATAAATGATAGGGAAATATTTATTAGATTTCTGTTTGTTTTATTGACTAGTGGTTGATATGCATGTGCTAGAGAAAGGGGAAAAGTGTGGCTAAATTGATTTTAGAATTATTTTCTTTTTATTTAAAGTTATACCAAGTGTGCTTAGACACAGAGTTTTTCTCTTCTTTATATAAAATCTAGGTAAGTAAATACTTCTAGGGAAGACTTTACTAAGTGAAGAGATTTAAAGCAAGAAACCAAACCCACAAACATCACCTCACCGTCCCCCTCCAACTTCAGTGTTCTGTTTCAGATTCAGTCTACATCAAATGGTAAATCTTTGAGACTACATCCAAAAAACAACGGCAAGAAATAACTTGCTGCTGCTGCTGTCCTGCTATTTTTTCAAATCCTTCATCTCTTGTAACCAGGAACAGGCTTATACCTGATTCCTGCCCCAGCGTTATTTTAGCAGTGAGCTTCAGAAATGTTCTACAGTGCACCTGATGTAAATCATTAAAAAAAAAAAAAGAAGAAACCAAAACAACAACACTTACCAAATTGCACTGCATTGCGTATACTGTTTGTTCAAATATTAAGCCAGAAAAAAGATACTGCTGATCAGGAGAGAGGGGACATGGCAATAGTTGATCAAAATAAATATGCCGTCTTTTATTGCTTTATATTAGAGACTTTCTTTCTATATGAGTGAATATTCACAAAATTTTCATGAATATTTGAGGGCATGGTATATAATTTATATACAAAAACCAAGTCCAAAAGTTTCATATTTTAAGATCTCCTTCAAATGAAGACATTAGCTCAAAATGAATTTAAGTAATATCTGACTGTGTTACTATATTACTACTTTATTTTGCAGAAATTTTAGAGCTCAGTAAAATACTGTGGTAGTACAGTAAAGCATTTCTGAAACATTTCTGGACAAAGACTTCTATAAATTGCATGACTGATATTTACATTAGCAATAGTAATGTGGCATTTTGTTACTTACAACTGTTAGATATAATGACATATGTATGTGTAAATGTACTACATGTGTATATGCACACACTAGGAAAAGGGAAGCAGATTCTATTATATTCTCTTACTTAGTGTTCTGGTCCTAGTTTATACATATACAGTATCTTATTAAGGGCTGCTACAATAAGCCTAAACTTTTATATTTGTATGTAATTCCTTCTTGTATAATTCTTGTATCACAGTTTTTAAGGAGTACTGAGGAATAAAAAGAACAAATCATATTAACCATCTTGTAGCCATTGACATGAAGTAATATATTTTCGGCTACATGGAGAATTGACATAGTATCTTCTCCGGTTCTGCGTATCCCAGTGAAATTGAGATACAAAAATCCACCAGACCACAAAAACCAATTGACCCCCTTACAGAAACAGCCTCACTCACACCACTTCTGTCAGGGGATGTTATCACCTTATGGTAATGTATCAGAAATGGTTTTGAAAAACCTCTAATAATTTCATATTCTCTATAAAATGACAGTGTAATAGATGTTGTGAGAAAAAGCAAGAATTTTTTTCCATGATTCTTTTTGTTAGAGATTCTTTTTGTTAGACATTAAGGACAAAACCCTGAGATTCCCTGCTTTTCAGGTCATAATGTAAGACTGGCTGCTGGCCAACCCAACACATAAGTCTATGAACAGTATCAGATCAAGAGGGAGGTAGAGAGAGATGCTGTTTATTTGATAAACAGGTGATTTTTAGTCAGGTTAAAATCATTTAACTGACCTTTCTGCATAAATCACTTTCATTTATAATTTTCTGGATAATAAAATAATAGACATTTTCATCTAGTCTAGGAAAAAAGCTATTAAATACTCCTGACTACAGCTATGGCAGTTCCTGAACGCGTTTCCATTTTTTTTCAGGGGATGATCTAACAAAGAGCTGAAAATTATACTAAAATTTTATTGAGCTATAACAGAAAATAAAAAAGTGCATGTAGAAAATTACTTATTTAATAGGAGTGCCAGAAAGCACCACAATATCACAGTCATGAACAAAAAGCCTATGTTAAAATTTTTCTTACGTGATATTTGTCTGTGAGATGTAAATTACTGTTTTTTAAATTTGCAGTTGCCATATATTAAACTTCATCAACGCCACCAAGGCTGAGGAAGATGACTCCAACTGCAAAAAAACCCCCCAACTTTCTAAATTCCCTGTGCTTGAGGTATACTTTAGATTCAGACTTATATTCAGAATAGAGCAAATTGAGGTGGCTATCTCCAAAATGCAAAAATATTAAAGGAAGAATATTTAGGAGTAAATGCTACCGCAGTGTAGAGAAGGTTAAGGAAGTTAGGACATGGACAGCTAATTAGTTTCCTTCAATCCAGTTCCCAAATGGGCTGAAAGCAGCCTTGCAGATTGGCAGATGAGGTACGTCACTTGGAAGAAAGGGATATGAAACTACACAAGAAGAATTGGAAGAACTAAGAGAGTATTAACGGGTTCTGTTACACCCTGCCCGGGAAGCGAATGAGGATACTGTACTTCAAAAGCTTCTGGGATAATTACATTTTTGTGCTAGTATGTCATAGTCAAGAGACTATCAGAATTCAGCTATTTACAAATGTACCCTAAGATGGTGGTTTTATCTCTGGTTCTCCTAACTTTGCGATTCTGTACTTCAGAAGATAGCTCTTAATAGGTAAACGCTGCCAGCAATCAATAAATGGGAAAAAGTAAACAAAGGCACTGAACGATAAAATTGCAACGCTGTGTTCCAAACACATGTCAGGGAACACAATTAAACATTGGCAATTATACTACATCTAAGTTTATATTTTTAAAAGACAAATTATAATTTTTAGGAATATCAAAAATTAAAGCCAAAAATCTACAGTGGTTCACAGGGGTGTATGGAAGGCAGTAATTTTCCTGTGTACAGCACTATACTCAATACCACTGCAGTAAAAGCTTTTTCAAAGGCTTTTCATATTTCCAGTTATGGATTTCTCTTTTCCTCCAAATGCAGGCAAAGCAGTAGGATGTGCATTTCTAATAGCTGATGCACCCTGCTAATTCTTTTCCTTGACAAGACTATCCTTTTGGTTCTTTAGCAGCAGATCACTTACTAATTTTCACTTTCATCTTCCGTTATGCAATTACAAAAGTTATTTTATCACTGAGCCTACATCAATCTAAGAGTATTATAGGAAGCTGCTGAGCTACTGAGCATCAGACACCTGTTATTTTCAGGCATTTATTGAGTCATTGTAATCTGAGCAATAGGCATTATCCAGGGAAGGTATTAATGGTACTAAAGTGTGTTGAGCTCTGGCTGACCTGAAAAATCTCAGAAGACATTTCGAAGGGAAAATGCAGGTGGGTCTTAGGTCTAAATAATGAAGATTTTGCATGGAAGAAAAGCCTCTGAGAATTTGTTAATATTACCTGCCCAAATAAAATAATAACACACATTGTCAGTTTGTTAATTGGTGTCAGTGGAGAAAACCAGGCACTTCCACATAGTGGGTTTTGTGCCCGTTCATATGTCTTGATCTTCATTTACCTTTATCTTTGGGGGGCCTTCTTTAACATTCGTGTCTTTCTAACTTTTCTTTAGTACCAAGGGTGTTCAAGCTATGCTCTCAACGGTTTCAGTGCCATTTGACTAAAATGTCTTTATTCAGTCTGTAGTTTTGGCAGTAGTGTTATCAAGAGGCTCGGTTGTCCCTGCAGTTGGTTGTAAGCAAAGACAATGTTATCTCAATTTATTGTTTCATCTTACTGCTATATTTACACCCTGTTCAAGATATGCTGTAAAATTACAAGATCCCTCATTTTTCATGCTGCTGAGACTCAGGATGGTCCACTTGAATTTAGTGTATATGCAATGTACACGGTTCAGGAAAAAAAAGTTTACTGGTAATATGAGTAGTATCTGAAAGTAAACCTTATCTTAATATACACTTACATGTTACATGAGAAGAAGATATTTGTAAATTCATCACTTCTGGTTTTAGAGATGAATTAGAGTATTGCCCATCTATTGCCATTAAAATTAGTCATAAGAAACTATATTTTAAATGCAGTGTATATTTTATTTATTAAATATTTGAAAGAGAGCATGAATTTACTTTCTTACTATTCTGCTTAACAACGTTGAGTTATAGGTCAGTGTGAAGTTTTCCAGGGAGAAGGAGAATAACTGCTGTATCTGTTTCTGGGCAGTTTTTCAAATAGATTTTTTTTTTCCCCCCTAAGAATATTTTTCTTACCTTGAAGTTTTAGTGCTTCTGCTAATCTGTCTCTTTTTGATTTGAAAAAATCTGAGCTGTCCAGCAGACAAGACATTTCTGTGAGAATCAGACAGGGATTGGCAGCTCAGCAGACAAGACATTACTGTGAGAATCAGACAGGGATTGGCAGCTCATTTCAGGATTCCAGAGCATTCAGACAGAGTCCTTATTTAGTAGGGCATTTAGTATGAAAAGTTAGTATCTCTTCAAAGCAGAAGTCAAGTACATTTAACATGAAGCATGAAGTTAAACATACATGATCCTGAAGAGCTATCAGTATCTGGCAACAGAGGAATTATACTACTAAGAGGTACCTAAAGAAACTACAGTTTGTGATTGTTTTAATAAGACTATTTAAAAAAAACCCAAACCCACACACAGAGGGAGGGGAGGAAAACAAAAAATACCCCAAGCCCACAAAGCCAAAAAAGAGCAGAGAAGGGCCCTAAAATGAAGAGGGGTACAGAAACCCTTTGACATTGCAACTGGACAAGTATGTGATAGGAAGGTTTAAGAAAAAATCTTCTGCAAGTGGAAATGCAGATCTAGTTGAGCACATTAAGAAGATACAAGTTTTTCCCATTGTAGTTTAAAGGCTGGGAATTAGGAGGGCTCTGATGGAATTATTTCAGAGAAGCAGTTAATAAGAAATTAAATATTTCAGACACATGCAGTCTGTGAGAGAGCTGCTGGGTCACTGGGCCTACCAAAGAGTGAAGAGAGCACTTAAGGTGAATAAGGTTTATGCTGAAAAGCTAAGTGATTTGTAACTCTCTTCAAAAAACGTAAATTAAAATGTCAGAGGAGGTACTTGAAAAACATTTAGCAGAAATAGAAGAGGTCCAGAGAAGGGTGACAGTATAATTATAGATCTGGGATGGCTTTGTAAGAGGATGGATTTGGAATGATTAGAACCTTCTTTGTGAAGCAAAGACATAAGAAGCATGAAAATAATATTTTTTTTTAAAAAACAAATAATATTTATTCCTTTTATAACTGAGTATATACTTTTTCATCCAAACACATAAATAGTCTGGGGAACTCACTGCCACAAGCTGTAGAATATTGAATGGTTTCTATTTTAGGTATACTATATAACGCTGGTCATTGCAATAGGTAGAGTCAAAGAGTTGTAGAAATTTCAATACATCAAACACAAGGCAGCAGAACATTAAGCAGAATAATGATGAAATTTATTTTATATTTATGGCTTATTTTATTACAGAATTTCTAGAAATTTCCCTGAAGTACATACTGGAAACCTAGACAGAGGAATAGATTAGAAGCAATATTAGTTCTAACTAATGTGCAGGTTGCCTGTGGGAATCCATAATTCAACATACAAGAAGCTGGCAATTCTGTTTCAGTTCAGAAAATCATTTTATGAATGTATATATGTGTAATTTGCTAATATGTTTTCAAAAACCGGCTTTCAACATTTTATTATGTATTTCTTTTTGTCTGTGATGCAGTTCTGCACCAAACAACAAAATTAAATCCATTCTTTAGCTTTTTATATATGTGCTATTTCACATATAAATTTTTGTATATGCATTATTGAAAAGAAAACATTTGTCATCTGCATGACTGAATCTTTAGTATTCTGCTTCTGTTGGTTTCTTGTGCATTACTGATTTATAGTCAAGTTTCATTAACTTATTTTGCATTCCATTAAAGTCTGAATTCTAAAGGCCAATGCTTTCCCCTCCTAAGGAGTACTAGTTAAAATGGATGCAGAAATGACTAAATTTAATTACTTGTGCGAAAATTTACTCCTTGGGAACTTACAGAAATGTGAAATACAGTATACAGAAACAGCGTGACTCTGCACAGTCTCAGGTGTAGAGGAGAAAATACTACACCTTAATGTTTTTACCTGCTTCGCAAATAATGAAACTAGTGCTGTGAACTTACCTTGTGGAAATCAAAATACCTTGGAGGCATCTGATTAGAATTTGTCTATAAACAGTGCTTTTTCCAATCTCTTTTGTGGTCTATAAGCATTTTAGTGTCCTGCTGCAAATGCATGTTGACAGTGCAATTAAAGTAATTTATTTTTCCTTACAGCAAATTACCTGTTACCTGTTGTCTATATCCAATATGCTTCCTGAATCTAGGTCTTAGGAAAAAATTGTATATGAAATAAAATTAATAAAAGAAAATTCAGGTATAGATACGGAACCAGTTTTGTTAAATGAATTAAATAACGTATTCTATATCTGATTTTTAATACAGACAGTTAACTTGCTAAAATTTTGATCCTCTTCATTTCTGCATCCCATGGAGCGACTGATTAAGTGAGACCTTATCTATCTCTGGGTATTGCTTTTATTTACCTTCTACATGTTATTTACAAGAGTTATTGTCTTAAGATTGAGCGCTGGATTGTTTTGTGATGTAAATGTGAAAATAAAAGTTAGTTTAGTCCTGAGCTGGGGACACTGTTCACCTAATTCCTTGCAGAGAGAGATATATACTTAAGAATAAACCCTTTAGATACTCACTTAAGCAAGCACAAAATTAACAGTTTACCCATCCAAAGTAGAACTGAATAAAAAAAAAATGAAAAATGTTTTAATATTAAAGCAGAAAAAGACCGTAAAACTGAAAGCTAAAGTTCACATACTATTTATAATCCACGTGAAAAAGAAGTCTCTTGGATGAATGTAGTTCTAAACGTAGTTCTGAAGTGGTTTGGGTCAGGGCCATATAAGAGGTGTTCCTTAGAATAAATTAACATAGACACAGTTATGTAGAAGTGTATTTTCTTGATAGTGATAGTCTTCTACTTCAAAGTCATGAAGCAGGAATTATTGATATAAACAATATTGTTAAATTATTAATCATTCTTAAAGGGTTCCTTCTAGAGATAGGGAATAGAGAAATTTATCGCTGTTTTTTCCCTGTTGTTTTGTATTTGGAATAAAATCAGACTTGAACTTAAAGCCTTATTGCTTCTGGTATGATGAGAGCTTTTAATCTAACATCTATATTTCGGCTGGTCTGTGCACTTTGTACAGCTGGCTGAGGATTTAAGCGAGGGATTCCATTTGTATAGATCAGCGGTTTGATAGAAAAACCACCAACTCTTCCATCAGATGTTTCTGCCAAGCTTTGTGCTCAATGGCTGTCCATGTTCTTCTGTTTCAAATTTAGTGCTAAATCTAGCAGAGCATAAAATAGATTGGAAGACAATGAAAAATATTCTACTTTATTTCCCCAAGATATATGCTATATATAGGTTCAGCTAAAATCACTTTTATAAGGGGAGATAAACAAAAAGTTAATCTTCAAATGCAACTGTATATTTTTTGTTTAATTATTTTTCTAAATATTGATTTCCTGCATTTTGGTAGGGGTCCTCCATATATATGTGTGTGTGTATATATATATATATATATATATATATATATTGTATATATCTATCTATCTATCTATCTATCTATCTATATCATCTATATCTATATCTATATCTATCTATATCTATCTATATATATATATCTCACAGCCATTGTGTTTTGAATGAAAGATCTCATAAAATAAAAAGGCAACATCAGGTCCAGTGTATATAAATGACCTCTGTTAAAATAATACTGGGTTAACAATTTCATATCGCTTATTTTAGAAGTCAAAACTTGCAGTATCAGATGATACTCTTAGGTTCTTATAGCTTTTCATAATCTACACTGTAAGCACCTAGTCTAGAAAATATCTACTTGCACATACACATTTACCTCTAATTGTCACATTTTGACACTTGGGTGTAAGCATGCATGTGCACAGGATACATCTGGCAAATCACTGCACTTTAAGCTTATCGAACTGTGCACATACATAGTTGTAGCCTTGACACCTCCAATGTATCCAAGCATACCTCAAGTGATCTTCGATCGTTTGTTGATGATGTATCATGCTATCCCTTCTCTATTCCTTTGAAATCCCATATTTTTTTATAGCTTCCTGGGCAATATACACTGTCTTCTGTCAGGATCCTGAATCTGGCATCAGTGGAAGACTCTAAGATCTGCTTTGCAAATAGTCACGTTTAACATCAATGTTCTCCATCCTGCGATGCACCTGTCATCCTACTCTTTCATACTCAACTGCAAGGATGTAGGTAACAATTGAAGTAAGTTTATAAATTTACCTTGCACTAAACTTTATCTCTTTTTATGAAATAGAATTTTGTCTTTTTCTTTTCCAAAATATTCAGATTAGTAGATTTATTTTTTTTTTTTTGCCACCAGAGCTTTAATAGTAATTATGAATAGAAAAAAAATCAACTATTATGATGCAGAAATATAATGGTTCACCTTTTGTCAGACAGAATAGGAAACAGACCTTTCTAAGTATATTAATGATGTACTTGACAAGTTGTCTTATTTTAGAAGTGCGAGGCAGGAGGAGCAGTCCATCTGTACCTCTGGAAAACATGAATTTCACGCAGCTCATGGACTACTACTATGACTTTCTAAGCTCATTGTTACAGATAGATATGTAATTTTTCTCCCATAGTTTGCTTTAGGACAACTAGTAATGGCTTGGTGTGGAGATACATATTTTACCAAGAAGAGAGTGCGCCTCTTGTATGGACATGAATAGTTGAAGTCATGGATAGGGATCTATACAGCATGTAAAACTCATGGTTTTGAACATCGGGCTTTTATATGTGTGTTTCTTCCTTTAATTGCTTCACTTCCTATTAAAACTTTTTAAATGTACATATTTCCTCCAGCTTATTTCATATCTATTTTATAAAACAGTTGTGACCTAAGAGAAGTAGTAACACAGTTTTGATTAGACTTGTTAGTCTTGTCCCTTCAGACTTATGTATTTGCATTTTATATCACTGGTTAAGAAAAGGTGCTTTTGCTTTGCTTCTGTTTGATCATTTCCTGAAATGAGTTAATAGCTCTAATAGTACAGCAAAAAATGACTCCTCGGTGACTGTTGGACAAACATCCCTTTACTAGTTCTATAGTTGAACTCTTCCCTCATATGCAGAGTATCAATGTACACATATAAGTGTATGAACTTTTTTTGCTGTTAATAACATCCATAAGATAGACTAACTTTACTTAGTCAAATGCTTTTTCTAAATTAAATTAAAATCCTCAAAGCGTTTCCCATGTTTCAGGCCACATTAAACCAGTGACATAATCTGTAAGCACACTGCTGTTGTGCATAAAAGGCTATCTCTGAAATACAATTGTTTGGGGTTTTTTTTGAGGGGGTCAGAATTAATCTTTATTATGGGTGGCAAATTTGAGGAAGGGAATTTTGAAAAGTCTTAAACTTTTTATGTGCTTTGATTAATCTAAAACTTCTCTGTCTGCAAATAGATAACTCACAAAACAGAAAATTTTATTTCTATATGATCCTGTAATTAGCCTCACCCTGGAAAACAACCATGGCTAAGAAACTTAATTTTTGCCATTGGGCAAATGAAATAACATAGGTATAGGCATATTCAGCTTTAAGGACAGTCTCCAATGTGTATAAGATTAGGGCTGACAGATGCCCTTAGATCTGAGAATCTTCTTTACTAAGCTAGTACCGTCTAGTTTATGATTGACCTCAGCTCAACTGTTAATGAGTGGAGTTGTATTTTTTTCTTTTCCTTTTCATATAAAAGATAAGTTCAGCCAGCTTGCCTTCCAGGTCAGTTCATTCTCTTCCTTTTCTTCTAGCTAAATAGCACTTACTAATTCCTCTTAGCTAAACTATTACATTTTCCAAATCAGTGCCAGTCCTTGTTTCTTTGTCTCATGTGTTTTGTACATTTTTAATCACACATAATGTGCAAAGAAGGTTCATGTTCTTAAACTGCACTTACATATCTTTCTACTTCCATGGATTAGAAAGTGTCACAGATTTTTTTTCCCCACTTCCTCCTCTGATTCTGAGATCATTTCATGGCCCACAAGGAGAGAATGATTGACACTGTGTTCACAACATTAGGAATTCTTCTAATGGTCCTCCTCGTGTGTCCCAGTCCCCTCACAGTCTGAGGGAAACAAAACCCTGAGGAGGAAGAGATGGGAGTGCCACCGTTACGGAATGAGTTTTCTTTCTCTTGCTGCTCCTTTGCCTGGTTTAGGGACTCCTAAAAGGAGAATTTTGAGGGTAGATATCTCATTTTTTCTTGCTGAAAGGATACATATAAAGATAATCGAAAAAGGTTATCCTGGAAGTCTTAGCAGTACTCATAAAAAGAGACACAATGGAGAATGATCAGATACTACTTCAGGAAATAGTTCAGTCTCTGAAAACTAATACATTTCCCTGAAGGAATCCCAAACAACAGCGGTTCTTTAAAATTATATATTTCCTGAGAAATTAAAATTGAAACACTCCTTCTAATGAATGAGTTTTTCTTCAAATACCCCGGAATCCTAAATAAGCTTTGTGGCTTATATGAATGCAGCTACTTTTATGTCACTTAGGGATTTGCACTCAAAAAATGTACAGGGCTAGTGAAAAAGTACTTCTTTGTATCAGGCTGTAGTCTGACTGTTTCTCCTGGATTTTGTATTTATTACACCACTGTGAAATCACTTCTGTGATTTCATGATAAAACAAATAAGAGGACAGAACAAATGCTGGTTAGTCAAAATGTTTTTTCTGCCTTGTTCTCTGAGAATCTGTTTTCAGCTTTGTAGTTAATATTTCACCAGATAATTGGGCTGGGGTACTACTTGGCCTTGGGTTTCACTTAAGTACTTTACATGACCAATTGTTTGATCAAGAAAGGTATTAAGACCACGATAAATTGGGTTTGTGTTTTGGGTTTGGATTTTTTCTATTTGTCTAATGAATCCTTCGGTGGTCTATTAGAACACCCTCACACTGCTCCAGCCACAGATATTTTTTGGATGTTACTTATTTTCTTGCCATTATTTTTTCTTATTTTATTACTGGATTCTTATTTTTATCTCTTGTAAATCTCTGCTTTTTTTTAGTTGATGGGATCTTTTTGCTGCTGGTACTTCTCTTTACTCAAGTTATATAGTATGTTGACGACTTTTTTCTGTTGTTTTGAGTAGTTTTAGAACTTAACTTTTGTCAGATAGGATTGCTGGTTTTCTATACTACTGTAATTTTAGCAGTCAGGTAACTTTGTTTCTTCCTCACACAATATTTGCATTCACCTTGCTTCAAATTATTGGACTCTTTATTTGTAAAACTCTTTCCAATTTTACTTGATCTGGTGCACAAGACATTCTTATGACTATGCCCATTATTACAAAAAAATCAGGCCTTCCTGTTAAACATTCTGCCTTCCCTAATACCCTATGAGAACAAAGGAAACAGCACAGGGCATAATTCCAGAGAGTTCAAAGGGAATGTGGCATGGTCTGAATTAGCTTATCACTTCAGTTTAGATAATCTATTTCCCAGAAGCATATTCAGTCTACTTCCCCATTATTACTAAATTAATACACTCTATCTCAAAATCTGGACAGTAATTCTTTGACAATATCCAGCCTAAAGAATCTGGTTTGCTGTGAATTCTCTTTAGTGCTCTCTTTCTGCTTTAACTTTCACCTCAATTACCAGCTGGTGTTCAAGCACTGTTGAGGTTGTCATCAGTCTGATCTTCTTTGAAGTATCCTAGATATGGACTGTGAACCATGCCATGTTCCTTACTCTGTAAATACCATACAGAATTAAAATTTAAGACTAAAGAATGAAAGGAGGATTACACACTTTGTATGGTAGATGACACACTAAGTATAGCAGCAACCTTACTGAGGACACTGCATGCATTAAGGCATCAACCAAAAATAATTTTTTAAAAGGCATGAGCTTTTCACATTGATGTGGGGGATGTCTGCTTTCGAAGAAAGAAAATCCCAGTGTGTTGAATTAATTTCGCACTCATGCTGAGAGTGGGAGATCTGTACAAGGTAAGCAGCAGAAGCAGCAATGTTTGAAAAATACATTGCGGTGTGAAGCCTAAAACTGATTCATGCAACAGTATAGGATACTTCCAGATTCATTCAGGGTAAGATGCTACCACACACTCTAATGGATTGTGTATGAAAGTGTTCCAGGGCGAGCAAAACCAGATAACCCCGCTGAGGCACCAACTGCTCTGCACTTTTCCCAAGTTCTTCAGAGTCTTGGATAGAGCTTAAGTTGACAGTACCTACAGAATTGAAGACTTTGGGAAATTTGACAGCTGCTATAATAATTCCTCTATCTAGGAGTTAAAAGCCCCTCTTGAGAAAAATTGTAGTTAACGATCCCTTAATGTCCAAAGGAATGGGTAGGATTTAGGATTTACAGTGTTAGGCTGAATGTGCAGCACCAGTTTGTTTATCTGCATTGAACCTGGGCAATATCAAATAATTTAAACCTTTATTTATTTAAGCATATCATCTTATGGATGCTACCTATATATAGCTTTAGTCTCTGCTTAATTAAAAAGGGAGGATAGCTTGGTTTGACAGGACAGTATATGCACTATATTTTTCCTGTTTAAAATGAAAATAAAGTGACATGAGTATGTCCTAGTAACGGATAGGCTAACTTGAAAACAAAATCAGAAGCAGAATGAACTAAAGGAAAAAGCATAGATTATTTTTTTAGCTTCTACTTTTAATATTTCTTGATAGATGTTTAATCATATAGAAGAGAGAAAAGCCATTAAATTAATCAAGTAAGTATAAGTTAATCAGCAAATATAATTTTTTTTTTTAAATCAACCAATTATTCTAAAAATATATATTATGTGGCAAACATTATGTTAGATTAAAAGATAGTTCTGTTTTAATTGGAATGCAGTTAATTCAGCATCTAGCATACTACTAATTTGGGGCCATGAATAACCTTAACATAACAAAATACATTGCAACATTCTTCAGCTGCTCCAGTTTCCATATAGTCTGTGTTTTGTAGTCAAAGTGACCTTGTTGCTAGGGGAATTCATGGTACATGGAGAAAATGGTGAGAGCCATAGGTGATTTAAGAATCCTAGTGATGCTTTTCCAGTACATGTGATGCTTTTCAGTCTTATTTTCTGTGAGAATGCATTTCTGAACTTGAGCTAAATTCTCTGTAGCTGCATTTGCATGCTTTCATTAGACTGAGTCATGAAGAGCTGAGAGGCAATATGTTAATAAAAATAAGATGCTTTCTTTAACAGAATGCATATTGAAGCCTTAATATCTAAAGACATACAAAGACAAAATATGGTCCCAAAGAATGAAAAATACTATCCCTTAATGTTAAATTAGGATTATACAATTTCATGAAATAGAAAAGGGAAAAATCAGTAACAGGCGAGTGTTCTAAAATTACTGTGATACTGGTTAAATATATATGATGTAATTCTCTAGACATGCCACTAAACTGAGACAGATTCACATCTTTGACACTTGGGGAGCAGAGATGCAGAGCTGACTAACTGGGTCAGTGAATGCAGTTTATGGAAAGTGACTGCAACAGATGCTATGTTTCCAAGGTAGATAGATAGCTATGGTAGTTAATGACTTGATTCTCTCAATTTAAAGTGCACATCCCCAAAATATTTTTAATCAGGTGAACTTCATCTTAGTATTCTTAACCAACAAGTGGAGGAAACAGAGAGGTTGTACAGATTTGATTCATCTGACAGGCAGGTACAGGAGAAAGAAATTACTCCTCCCAGCAGGCCTTTGCACTGCCTTCTCTAGTCCTCTTTTACAATGCCTATTTCATATTCTCAAGATCTCTTCTAGATAGAAACCTTCAGTATAGCATTATCTTGGCTTTCCAGTGCACAGACTGTGGTCTCTTTTCATCAACCATTACTTAAACTGTATTGGTGGAAAATTAAAAATATAATATATCCAAGTACTCTTTAATTCAGAATTATTTAAACCAGCAACTTCTAAGGGCTCAAATCATATTAAAGCTGCTGTTTATTTAGTGTTCTGCTGTACAGAGGAAATGGTATTACCTACCGTGTAAGTAATTGTGAGCCGAGTCAGAAAACAAGGATCTAAGCTTGAGTATATGTTAAAGTTATTCTAATTTACCACTAAAGAAAATCAGGGATTAAAGTTATTCTAATTTACCACTAAAGAAATTCAGTTCTGGCAGCAGCATTCTCAGAATGATGCTGTACGTCTCTGTAATGGATTCTTAGACAATATAACCTGCCTTACAGTCATACAGCAGTGGTTTGGTTATTGAGCAAGAGTGTATGTGTACCTAACCCAAGAAATTCCTGGACAGAAGTATAGTGGAAGTAGCATTGGGATCATGAGATCTAAATGTTAGATGACGTGAAATTTGTCTTCAAAGAAGCAGATTTTGATACCACATAAAAGGAGAAGGAAAAAGTGGAGGTGTGAGTTCTTTTGTTCTCAAGGGTGGGGCTGGGGGTGTGAAAATACAGCATTTTTAGATGAGCTAATTATTTTTCCCTTTCTTACACTTAACTTTGTGCCTAAATTCATATTTAAGAAGGAATTATTCTTCTGTCCACATGGTCATAAATAGCAGGTTGTTCAACATGAATAGCAACTTCGCCTTAAAGAAAGCAAACGTTAACAGAAATGGGGAAATCTCTGGACTGCAACAAATGTGCTTCTCCCTAATCAGTTTCCCTTGTCTATAAAATACACCCACACACTAGAAAAAGTTCATAAAGTGAGAGCTGGAAGGCATCAATAATAATGCATTTTAGTTGCAAAATTCACTGCAGAGTGTATGTCATCCACAGTTTTAGTTGTTATCTGAAACCATTAAACCTAGACATAATCTGCATGCTGATGCCAGAGCAATCAGACAGCAGTATTTCACTAGGACCGCTTATGAAATCTGCTGTATTACTCAGCTGCTGTAAAGATGCCTCAGGTTTTCCCCCCACAGAAAAAACTCTTGATGTGTACAGCTTTTATTGACGGGTAAGCTAACTTTTTTTATCTCTTGATTCTCTGAAATGGTTCATAACACATAATATTAGTGAACGGACGCAATGGTCAAAGTGTAAATGGACTGTTTTTAAGCAACAATCAACATTTCTTGCAGGATGAAACCAAAGCCCACTGGCTCTTAAGGATATTCTCTTCATAGTACCTGGTTGGTGTTTTAATTTGCAGTTCTTTAAGAGAGCACCTGAGATAAATGGCAATGAGCTACTCACAGATAAAGGAAAATAATAATAAATAAGTCACAGATGGCACAGTACTTCTGCTTTTATACTTTGGTGTTGGAAGTTGACTTTTCTCACTCTAATATAGTAATGCACTTGGAATTGATATTAATACCACTTCTGCAAATCAAGGACAAAAATACGCATTTGAATAAAAGGATAAATTTTCCTTACGTCTCAGTGATGATAAGGAGTTTTAAGATGGAGATTCACATCAGATGCCCATTAAAGAGTTAAGAAACTCAGTCTTTCTGGATATTATGAAATGAAACCATCTGCTCTGTTTAGAAGTCCATGCAAGATGCTTTGCTATCTAAACCCAGCATCTGTTGAAAGCATGCTGTATGTATATAGTTAAATCCAGGGGTTAAGAGGAACAGTAGCTGCTCTTTCAGCCCATAGACAGATAACAGTTGCTAAGATACCATATGGATTATGGAGTGTGGATGGGTGTCTCTCCTGCGTACTTGGGCTTTGGTATAGAGAGAAGTAAATTTCACTCATAGTGGAAGGATTGAATAAATCCTTCCTTGATGAATACTTGCCTAAAATAGGGCTTGTCTGTTCACCCAAATCTTCTCTCCTAAGATTCATTGTTTCTTATCTTCCATATTAGAAGAGGTCCTTTCTGTCTTGTGGCACTCAGCCTTTCTTTTCCCCGTTGGCATTGAACCTTCTGTTCATGGCCATGCTGTTTTTCCCTCCTGCTCTCAGATTCAGATTTCTTTTTGCTTGTTGTACCCAGAAAGTGCAGATCTGTGGGAGATGCACCATCTGGAAGTGCCAGTGTGTTATTTTTTCTTTCAGTATCATGTCTTGCTGAGATTTCTGCCACTTGATGTTTCCAGAAGACAAGTGCCTTCCAAATTAATGCCTTCTGTTCCCAAGTCATAAGTAAAGAAGTCCTTCCCAAGTCCTACACGTGCTTTAACACTTCTTTCTGACAATAATTTTGGGAGGTATGATAGCTCCATACTCAGGAGCTCTGACTCCTGTTTGAGTGGCTGATGGAAGGAGATCCCATAATGTTTAGCTGTTGGAGTGAGATGAACATCCTGCTATCCCTGTCTGGAGAAATCGGGGGGGAGGGCGGGTGAGGAGCAGCTGGATGTCTTTCTGAAATCATGGTTTCTTGGAGCCAGAAAAGTTAAATCACCGTCACATAGTGGGGGGAAAAACCCTCATTTTTTCTTTTGGATAAAAATATCTCTAGTCCGGTGATAATCATTATTAATCATTTTGGTATTACTTTTTCATTTTTCTGAGGCAAAAAGTCAGTTGGACTTACCACTAACATGGACTAATAACAGGCTTGTTTCTGCCTATGTTAAATGTAAATCTAGTTTGTATTGCAGGGAACTGACGGATGGAATTGACCTTGTATCTTGTTCTGTGCATTACTCAATGGCCATTTGGTAATCAGTAACAAAAAAGGGGCAAATTATTCTCATTCCTGTCTATCTGCAGTTTGTCCAAGTAAGAGAAGCTTTCTTGAGAAGGAACTGCGTAGTCGTGATCTACATTAAAGAGTTATGAGAATATGGATAAGGGAGAGAATGGAAAAGATCTTCTTAACAATTTTCATCATGGTGGAATGTTATGCCCAGTTGCTTTCATCAAAATAACATGATTAGGCACTCACATCTGAGTAAATACTGACTATACCAAACTTTCTGTGAAGAGAGTGAGTCTTCATTGTGGTGTATTCATTGTCAAGCTTAGTATCCATTAACAATTTGTTTTGATTTAATGACTAATATTTTAATGTGAAATATAACTACTTATTTCAAGCATGCTGATAAAGAAGTAATAATGCAGTATGATGAAGATGGATCAACTTTCATGTTAAGGTATTGGTAATTTTTCAGTGTTGTGAATAATTAATTTCATTTTAAGATTCAAAAACTAGTGAGACAACCCTTGCCCTCATTTTCCATACAGCATATTAAAAACTCTTTTGAGGATATTTGGTTGGCTAATGTGGCTTTGAGCGAAATGTTTGCACAATGCAAGGTCAGCAGTCAGTCATAAATCATAAATCAGTAGTAAGACTAGATATGTAAGTTAAAAGGTTGTTATTGGACTTCATTTTACTGTACTTTTAAATACAGAAAGTTTCTTTCGTCTGTAGTACTTTATTTGCTTTTAGTCCTCTAAAACATTACCTAATAAGCCTTTGTTTCATTTTTTTCTGAACAAAAAGGAATTGAATAATTTTCACATAGCAAAAAAAAAGGCTTCAAAGGAAATGGCCACAATAATCTTAGAATGGGGGTTGATCTGGTAGTTTAAATACAGCATCATCCAAGTTGATATTTTTAATATGTTGTGCTGTATTAATCTATTGAAGAAACAAATGAACATGAAAAGTGCTTAATTTTGGGTGAAATAGGATCTTGGCAAGAGGCTTGAATCAGTACAGACAATTAATTCAGACAGATCAGTGTACTTTTAAATCCTAAACTAAAAATGGAATAAATAAGAACTTCATTCTAATTAAGGTGGTTATTAATTTGTAGAATTGAACATTAGACATTCACTCCAAAAGATATTCTGACATGTTTAATTACAACTTGATTAAATTTTCTTAAAGTTCTAATTAACTTGAATTAAATGAGACTTAGATGTTTTTAAAGAAATATAGCACTTAAATCAATGCAAGCATATACTAAAACAGTTTAGAAATGTACATTTAAAAATTTGGGGGTGAAATGATTATATAATATAGCCAAGGCCAAATAACAAATATTTTCACCGTATGATTATAAAACTGTAGTGTTCTTGTAATATATGTGCAGTATCATTTCCAAAGCTCACACTTAAACTCACAATTGAGATTATGGGGTTGTTAATGACAGGTATATGTCCTAGATAGTAATTGTCTGGCTAAAAAAGCCTCTGCAAATCTGAAGGTGTCTCATTAACAAGTTGAACTTGTCTGAATCATTTTCCTTGTTCTCAGCCTCAGGAAAGCTGTCTACCTTGCAGGAAAGGAAATTTTAAAGAAAGAATGATCTTTGCACAGAACCAAAAACTTTCCAGCGAGAATATTTGTAATTTGAAAGTGATACAAATTTTGAGATTATATTTACCGTTTGTTTGCAATATTTTTCAACAAAATTTAAACTGTGAAGTTCTTCTACAGTAAACATTCTTTGGTATTACAATCAGACGTATTTAGAGACTGAGCAAATTATTTTTTTTTTCAAATTATTTATAACATTTACCATTTTTTAGCAGAGGAATATTTGATTTTTTGGAAACAAATATATGCAGGGCAGAAAATATTTTTGAAAGAGAAGTTAACGGGGTGTTCGGTCATCTCATTCTTTATGCACTCGACCACCAGCCAAGAAAATTACCCCTAAAATGATGTATTTCCTTCCCATTATTTGCTGCACAGATGTCTGATGACTATTGTCCTAAGGTGCATGCAAGGATCCTCTTTTAATGACTACAGTGAGATCCATTTTGTGTAAGAAACTTTACCCACAGACAAAATTAGATGAAACGAATACTAGTACTAAAGCTCTCGAAAGTATTGCTGCAGTTTTTTTAATTGAGGGCAAATGAAAGTAAGGAGAGGGATAGCTGGGCTCCCCTTCTGAAAGTTTTATCACAAACTGAAGTATTTTTGTTATGCGGATTAAGCTTACAGTTTCTGTTGTGTGGCTCTGCTTCATGGCAGTTTATTAATGCATATTATGTACATGCAGGTTCTTGCACGTGTGAAATGGTGAAATAGGCAAAACACTTGCTAAAGCCAATACCTTCAGTGAAAGTCCATTCATAATTACTGAGAGTTGAGGATGGACTACTAAATTAGACAGCAAAGCTATCACAGAAAGGGCATAGAGGAAAAAAAAATTGCTACCCTAACTATTAGAATGGATCTCAGGAGAGTCCAGATGCTTGTGTGATTTTTTGGCCCAGTTTTCTCATTTTCTGTGCTCTGGTTCTTCTTGCAGAATTAGAACAGAATGTTTTGCTGCTTCAGACTTGCAGATTACTGCAGGCTAATCCTTATATTTTTGGGTACTGTCACATGCCTGAGACTATCTTTATAATCCTTTTCTCTTGGGGTATTAGAAGTGGCTATTTCAGATGGACAGTAAAAAGGTGCATTGGATTTTTGATAATTTCTAAATTGCTCATTGTTGAAATAGATGCTGACCGTTAATTTTTGTGTTTAATGTAGAATGACAGTTTTAATAGTTTGGCCAGCCACCGAGACACATGTTTATTAAACACAGCACCTAAATACCCTTCAAGACAATCTATGGGGCACTTAAGCAAGCTTTGGGTCAACAGAACCTAGTTCTTATGTGTGACTTCATCTGCTCAGACCTTTGTTGGAAGAACAGTTCAGCAGCTCACATGTCACCCATCAAGTTCTTGGGAGTGTGTAGATCGTGTTCATCATACAAATGTTAGATCTGCCAACCAGGTAAGCAGCACTGCTGGATTTGCTACTGACAACCAAGAAAACCTTCTTTGTAACACCTTGGTTAGTGATTGCCTTGGCTGCAGTGATCACAATATTGTGGAATTTGGGATCCTGCTGAGCACACTGGAGGTTAGTACTAAGAAAAAGGCTTTAGATTTTAGAAGAGCAAACTTCAGCTTGCTCAGACCTCACTTGGGAGGGATTCCATGGAAAGCTTCCATGGAGGATAAAGGAGCTATCAATTGCTGAGAGTTTTCAAGGAATGCTCTCCCCAAAGCACAAAACCAGTTCATCCCCTTTAAAAATAAGGGAAGCAGCTGGAGCAAGTGACCCCTTCCTGGCTTAACTAAGAGCTGCTGAGTCTGCTGTAAACCGGGAGAAGTCTACCAGAGGTGGAAAAGCAGACAAATACCTGTTGAGAACTACAGAGGCATTGCCAGAGCATTCAGCGTTGTAGTTTGAAAAGCAAAAGCTCAGCTTGAATTGAAATTGGACAGAGATGTCAAAAACGACAAGAAAGGGTTCTTCAGGTACATAAACAAGAAGCAGAAACAGAAGGGAAATACTGGCCTGCTATTAAACAGGAGAGATGGACTAGTCTCCAACAACGCTGAAAAGGCAGAGGTTGTCAACACTCCTTTCACCTCTGTCTTTACCAGCAGTGCTGGGCCCCAGGCACTGGGAACAAAAATCCAGTCAATGCAAACACAGACCCACCATCAGTGAAGGAAGAGTTTGTATGTAATCCTGAACTATTACAGGAACTTGACCCCTACAAATCTGTGGGCCCTGACATTATCTACCCAAGGGAGTTAAGAGAGCTGTCTGATGTCATTGTGAGGCTGCCCTTCCTAATCTTTGAGAAGTCATGGAGATCAGGAGACATCGCAGAATACTCCCATCTACAAGAAGGGCTTAAAGGAGAATCCAGGAAATTATAGACACATCAGTGTTATTTCAACGTTGTGGAAGTTATGGAATGAATCCTCCTGTCCAGAAGAGTGGGCTAACATGAACCTCATGAAGTTCAACAAGGACACGTGTAAGGTCTTGCACCTGGAAAACAACCCATGAGTGCAGCAGAGACTGGGATCTGCCTGTCTGGAGAGCAGCTGTGTGGGAAGGGACCTGGGGGTCCTGGTGGACAAGCAGTTCAACATGAGCGACGAGTGAGCTGCAGCAGCAAACAAAGCCAACAGGATGCTGGGTTGCATCAACAAGAGCATCACCAGCAGAGATTAAGAAATCATCACCCCACTCTACTCAGCACTTGTCAGGCCACACCTGCAATACTGTGTTCAGTTTTGGTCCCTGCTATACCAAAAAAGATGTGGACAGGCTGAAGAGTGTCCAGAGAAGAGCCACAAAGATGATCACGGGTCTGGGAAGCCTGCCATGTGAGGAAAGGCTGAGAGAATTGGGTTTGTTCAGCCTTGAGAAAAGAAGGCTTAGGGGAGACCTTATCACCATGTTCCAGTGTTTAAAGGGTGGCTACAAAGAAGATGGAGACTCGATTTTCACAAGGAGTCACATGGAAAAGAGAAGGGATAATGGGTACAAGTTACTCCTGGGGGCATTCCGACTGGATGCAAGAGGAGAAGTTTTCATGAGAACAATCAGCCACTGGAATAATCTCCTCAGGGAAGTGGTGGCTTCCCCAACATTGGAAGCCTTTAAGATTCAGATGGACAGGGTGCTGAGCCAACTTGTCTAGACCATGCTTTTGCCAAGAGAGGTTAGACCAGATGATCCTTGAGGTCCTCTTCTCATCTGGTATTTTATGATTATTTAATTCTTCTGATACATCCGCTAGTAATGTAAAAAAAATGGAAAGAAAAAAAAAAAAAAAAGGTGGTGCTGTTATTTAAAATGTGTGCTTGCATTCAGTAATATTATTATAAATCTATGTCAGTTGACATTTCCCTTATCTTCTTTGCAGATGTCTGTCACCTTTTAATTGATACTTTTATAGCATAATTTCTCCTTTCGGATCAGGTTACTACTGTTGATGTTTACACAATGCAGTTTCTTAATTTTTTTTTTTTTAGTTGAAACTCTGCAGTATATCAATTTGGAGTCAAAACATCCATTAGAAATATCAGTAAACTATATATTGGTGATTTCTATTAATAAATAAGCTTAGGAACACAACTGATCCTACAAATCCCTAGCAGCGGTGATATGAACACTGTAAGGGAGGACTAGGACATAAGAATTACTTCTGCAACAGCATCCTGTGATGTTGAGACCCACAACACAGTGTAATCAGTGCCTACGTACCAAACCAGCATATGCTTGTGTATGTCAGCATAATTTGGAAATGCATGATTCCACGTAACCAAAACACTGACTACACTTGGCAGTGGCTAACAGGGCTGGCTGTATTTATCTTTTGTGGGTTTGGCTAGGTAGCTGTATTCTTTTTTTCATTCTGACAAAACTGTAAAACTATAGAATAGTGTCTCAGGCCTTCCATTGATCATGTATCCAGGGAAAACACTCTTGTTCATCTTGGGATGGTTCTTGCTCAAATTAAGTCAGTGGATTGGGAATATTGTTTCACCTTTGCTGCTCCCTGCAGAAGGGAATTAGCCAGTGAGTCCTGGTGAGGAACGTGGTGAGACAGCAGACCTATCAACCATGGGAAGGCCCATGATCTCTGCAGGTAGGTTGCTGGCAGTTTCTAATAACCTCTTTCACAGTGATATTCACAGGAACAGAATGTCACCGTGAGTTTCAGTTTAAGGTAGAATCACTTTATTTGTCTATCTTTATCTAACATTTTCTCTGCCTTCAGTCTTTTGCTGCCCCCCGTAATGGTTTTCTGCACTCTGGTAAAGCCTCGGTGGAGAAATTCCTATGCATAATTGATGGAACACCAGAAAGCGTGGATTTGTATCAATGACATTATAGAATATAAACCTCAGTAACAAGGATAGCAGATGAAGCTCTGATTCTCACTATTTTGTTTACCTATGTATTTTTAAAACTTTAAGGCCAAAAAGAGTTCCAAACAAGAAACTAAAGGGAAAAAAACCCACAAAACCAAACCAAAACAAAATGAAGCAGAAAAGCTGGATTTTTTTTTTTTTTTTCTGCTCACTTACAGCTCCTGTACTCTGACAGTTTGTTTTGCCTTTTGTCTTCAGCCACCTGAGATAGTCACTTAACTAGCAATTGCTGTTGCTCTCTGTTAAGACATATCTCATAAAAAAGGTACTGGACATCATTCCAGATGAAATGGATCTAACTGTGGATCTAACTAGCAGGACAAAAAGAGCTTGGCATTAAGATTTTGACAGCACTGCTCTACCATATATGCCTTTTAGGGGGGATAGTTCTTTACTGCAGACTTGTACTGCATGGAAGACATCGACATAGAAAACACTGACATTTTGTAGCATATTTTGTGCTGCTGTTTTGGACAGGACAGGTTACTGTCATATGTTGCTGACTGTAGATTTAAACGGTGCAGGAACTAAAATTTGTCTAGCAGGGAGGTGAAAAACATTAACTGTATCAGCAAGTTGTCATCTTTGGGCATCTTTTTCCTAAAAGTAAACAAGGAAAAAAAAAAAATTACTAATGGCATGAAACAACTTGTAGAAAGCAGCTGACAACGTGAAGTTGGCAATTGTTGGTTATCAAACTCACAATACAGCTGAAAGTACATTCAGAAGCCTTAGGTGCCAAAGGGAACAGACATGGATGGAAAAAGATATCATGAAACATAAGTCCCCATGAACTCCAGTTATCAGTACTGCTATGTCATTGTCCTCAACTGCAATACTGACACTTTCAACATTTTACAGAAAATTCAGTTTTCTTAGGAATTGGTCCAGATAACTGGGGCAAGGAGGGGAGCTTACTCTAGCTCAGGCACAGAAATGGGAAACAGCAATGGAAAAGACACCTTAGGTTACCTTGTCATTCTCCTTGACAGGGCAGTATGATTATTTACAATAGAGCTAAGCATCTGCCTAGGTTCTTATAAATCTCCTGTAACACTACATTGCTCTGAGAACAGTATATATATGTAAACCTCTTTCTCCCTTCTCTATTTCTATGTCAGATTTTATATGAAGGCTAATAACCCAAATCATGTCCCTGAGTTCTGAATTCCAGCCTCAAATATCTCTACACAGATGTTTCCTGCCTTTTTTCAAGTTTTCCCACCTGTGCTAAACAAAGTAGTGCTTAACATGCACAAAAACAAAAGGCAAAGAAAAATTAATAAGTTGAGTTGATGTTACTTCAGCATACAGTTCATATTCTGTTTAGAGTCTAACTCCAGAGATTCAACTCAGTGGTTATCAAATGCAATACCTGTCACAAAACTAATTGTTCATTCACTTAAGACTGGAACTTTTCTGTTTGTTCTCACTGAGCACATTTGAAATTTGAATAACTTATGCAAAATATTGTAGTCCTAAAACTCTGTTTGGATTATTGAAAATGATTTGTACAAATAGTTGTTTGTGAGATTTTTATGTTTAGCCTGTAACGCTTGTCACATTCACAAGCCAAATATCTTTCTCCCAGATCATTTATTTTTTTAATTACATATTTTCGGCAACATGAAAAGTCCCTTTTGATTTAGAAGAAGAATTTGATGAATTTGTAGGAAAAGCATAGAGACACCAAATCAAACACCTATGGAACTATAATTTGTTCCCTTTTGTGCATGCAGATTAAAATGTTGAGTTTAGACAGCTGTGCCCTTGGTGATCTATCTGGAGTAGTTTAAGAGATCAAATTACAACAACTCTTTGTTTCCACCTTCACATCATTTACATGTTCCCTTTTCTTGTCAGATCAAAGTGAAATAGATTAGTGTAAACTTACCCCCAAATAAATGTGTTTGAATAGAAATGCTCAGATGGGTAAAAATGTCATTATTTTTTTACCTTTTTTATTATACAAGAGGGAGGGAAATTAGTTTTAAAAGGTTTCCAACTTAAATAAAGTTTCCAACAGGTATATGTGCAAAAGGAATAGAATATTCTGTTTCCATTGCAGCATTGTTATAAAGGAAAAATTTTTGCAGGTACAATTTTTCAGCCTTATGCTAATATAGTGTAATAGAGTTTAAAAAAAACCCCAGAAACAAACACATTATGGCAAGATGGACTATTTATACTGACTTCATCATCCCAACAAGAATCTGCAGTTCAAATCTCATTTACAGTGAATTGTAAAGAGGTTAAAATCTGTATTTAATCATGAATTTGACTTGCTACAGAGAGGTGGAAATCTATAAAGCACAAAGAGGATGCGTACATTTTGTTGACTTGATTAATATATTCTGTTTCACTTTCGAGTCTTTTTAAATTCAACAGAGAAAAATAACCAGATTTATTAACTATTAAAACATTAATGGTGTTCAGCAGCCTCATAGAGTATAGTTTAGCTCTCCAAACAACTTTTGCTGCAAAGCTCCGACTGAATTCTGAAGGTTAATATCTTTGGTCACCTTACAAGCAAGAGAGCACAGAAGCCAGATGACTTGTGCAAGATCACCTGCTTATATCTGGCTTCAGGGACAATGACATTGGCTAGCCTATTTTTACTTTGTATTTTAATCTCTGTCTGCAATTATCAAGGGGAAAAGGCTGAGTGTACCAACTGGAGATGACAGCTAAAACCATCAAATTCAGCTACTGTCTTTTTGTGTCCTTAAGCTTTGTTTTGAATTAGGCAGTACATGCACTATGTCAGAGATTAGAAATCAGACAGCAGTGAAACAGTACGTTCTAGGACAGCACTAGCAGCACAGATACCCCTTTTTTCATTCCCTGGCAAACATCCAGTTACTCTTTATCGCCCTGAAAGCCAGGTTTCTGAGCCAGAAAGGAGGACTTAAAGACGTTGAGTGAAATGCATATCAAGATTATGATTTCAAATCTTGAGACAATGTGTGTTGAAACTAAATAAAATCAGAGTGGAATAAACCAGCAAATTTTGTGACCGTCATCTCATTTAGGTAGAAGAAAAGTGCTGAAAGGATTTGGAAGAAAACTAATATTGTTGAAGAGAGCATACTTGACTTTAGATGCAGACAAGTTACTGTGCGATTTACCTGTATCTTACAGCTCGCAGGTTTGGTTCACCAAAAAATAATATTCATTTCATTTGCTCTACTTTGAAGAGGACACTACAAACAGCATGATAAAGCAGTACAATTCTAGATAGTATTTCTTTACCTAATTTGAGTTCACCACACTTCTGCTTATTTAGGCATGCATGTCTGGTTGTATTAGTTATTTGTAAATTGCCACAATTTGTCCGGAACGTGTAGTTACTTCATGATTTATAAGCAGAAATAAAGTATGCTGCGTATTTTTTAAATGGAATGCATAGCATCATAGAGAATGCTATTTCAAATCTTGAATCTGAGAAAAATGTTTGCACTTTCCTGAACTGAAAAAGATTACATAGGACATACCCTTATCAGACTCTACTGACATCAGCCAACCTTAAATTACATGTTTTAATTTTTATTTAGTCTTTCTTGAGGTGAAATTGGGGCCAGAAGTATAACATACCTTATTTTTAGTTCTGAAAATGTTATATTGGGAGGCATATTTACAAAATTAATTATGTCTGAAGAATTTAAGACATTATAACCTTTATATGTTTGAGATATTTAAAAAAACAAACAAACAAAAAGTATTTCTTCTTTTTATTCTCTATACATTTACCAAGGAAGCATTTACCCATTTTCTTTTTTTTTAAAAAATAGATATTTCAAGCAGTTACTGTTGAGTGACTATTGCATCTTTGTGTTGTTACAAAGTACCTAGATGATACTGATGTTTTTCATGTCAATCTCAGCACAGTTAATCCCTTCTTTTTCTGTGATCTAGGATTTCAGCCAATTTTTAAGATTTTGAGATAAAAATCCTCCACTGCACCATATTTAGATGTCATGATCATAAATCATAAAATGTCCATGTAATCCTCCTATGTCAGTGTTACAGAAGTGATTGTATGTTAGCTTTATTATATAATGAAACTTTTATAGGACATAAGCTTAAAAAGCTTCCTCATAAACATGAGGAAGATAAATCTGATTTTTCCCTCATTTAGAAAGGTTGTACACTCTTTAAATTAAATGCACTAGACAAAGTGAAATGATCATAAAACTTGTTATGTTTCAGCCTCTCTGTCATCCTCCTAAGTTTGAGGGTTTTCTTAGTACACCAAGGCATCTCTATTGGTCACTTCACTCTCTTCCAAATAATTGTAGATTTCAACTGTTAGGGGTTTATTTTTCTCTTTTAGAAGCACAGAATAGGAGTTTTTTTGGGAAAAAAAAAAATAAATGGCCATACACAGAAAAGTGATTAGGTCCATTCCTTTGCTCAAGATTTATAACTCTGGCAGATGTTTCTTTCACAAAATTACATTATTTTTTTTTTCCCAGCAAATTCCATGTTTTTTTAAAAAAACACCAATGGTGAAGATTCCACACCTTCATGTATGAGCAACACTATGATTTTTTTTTTTTCCCTAGTGTACACTCTTATTCCTCTTTATAGAAATTTATGAACATTGCTACTTCTCTGAAACCTGTGTGGACTAAAAAATCAGGTTTTTATCTTTGTTTTTTGCACCTGCCTTCTAACTATCTAAAGATTTTCTTAATGTCTGATTTTCAGTATTTGCTTCTCTGCATTAACAGAGCTACTATTTTAGGACTTCCCTTCGATCAACAAATTATTATTTTCTAGACTTCCAATCATTTTTATTACCTCCTCTAGATTCTTTCCAGTTGATTAACTTGTCTTTTCACAGGATGTTAGGAGTACTGAATAAAATAAAAGGATTGCTTCAAGTGACTTGCATAAATCTTACTGATCTAGTATTCTCTAGTATTATTATTAATAGGGTGTTATCCTATTAAAAAAAAAAAAAAAAAAAAAAAAAAAAAAAAAAGTAGGGGCGAGGGGATAATGCTGATTCTTAATTAGTTTGTGGATTGCTGTAAACCCAGATTTTATTCAGTGCTGCTTAACCAGTTGTTCCAGGTGCTTTACATGGCAGATGATTTCTACCTAAAAGCAATACTTCTTTCTTTTCCATATAATCATACAGTGGTGTGAGTTTGAAGGGACCTTAAAGATGATCTAACTCCAACCCCCTGCCCTGGGCAGGGACACCTTCCACTAGCCCAGGTTGCCCAAAGCCCCGTCCAGCCTGGCCTTGAACCCTGCCAGGGAGGGGGCAGCCACAGCTGCTCTGGGAAACCTCTGCCAGGGTCTCACCACCCGCACAGGGAAGGATTTCTTCCTTAGATCTCATCTGAATCTACCCTCTTTCAGTTTAAAACCATAACCCCTCATCCTATCCCTACACCCCCTGATAAAGAGTCCCTCCCCACCTTTCCTGCAGGCCCACTTTAAGTACTAGAAGGATATTGTACCTTATTGGTTTATGTCTGTTTCTTCAATTTGTCAAGATCATATTGCCCTCTGAAATGTTTGTGATTCTGTATCATCTTATCATTTTTAGGAGTAAGTAGTGTATTATTTTTTTATACTTCCTTCAAACACTCTACATATCCTTCATTCCAGTGTTTATAGGTGCTCTCTAAAATGTGTCCACTACATGAAGTTGCTCACTGGGGAAGTATTTCATATTTGACAAATGCTTCTGCAATTTTGCAGCCCTCTGTTGATGTGTAGGTAGTGTTTTTCACAGTGGATACTATAATGTAGCTTCCAATGATTTGTAGTCAGTTTCTTTACTGACCAATTTTGGCTTTTCTGTATTCATGAAAGTACTCAAAAGTTTTCGGCATTTCTTTTTCAGCCTGAACACAGATTTTGGGCTTCAGTAAGACCTTAAATATACCACTGGTTTATCATCTTGCAGAAATATAATTCCGAAAGTATTTTATGATTAATCAACAAAGTCCTTAGATTCTTTTTTAATGTTTCTAGTGTCAAGTCCTAAAAACTTTCTGGGATATGTTTCAGTGCTATTATATATTCTCCATAAACCCCCCCAAAACCTAAGCTGATGGTTTAGTTATGACAAACTGGAATGTGTTCCTGCATGTGTAAATACAGCTATGAATTTCTGCAAGAATCCTCCTAACAATTCTTTCCCCACTACTTCAAACTTCTTTAACTTTCACTACTTTTCCCCACTGAATATACACTCTACATGGCTAACTATCATATTCAGCTGTCCTGGCTTGAGCATGTAGTTGCGTCAACGTTGGAATTAGACAACCTCTAATTAGAAAGCTGAACATTTTCATATCATGTCAACAAATCATTAAAAAATATTGCTTTTACAGCTGTGTTTTCAAAGATCTAGGACATAGTATTGAGACAATCCTAAACAGCATTTCACCAAAAAGGGAGATGGGTGTATATAACCTCCTTTTTTACTACAAAAAAGTGATACTTAAAAAGCAGCCAAGCGTCATAGCCATCAACAGAAATACTTGATTTGCAGTGAAAATGAGGACACTTCTTTGTTTTAAAATCTAACCATCTCTTCTAAAATGCACATAAATATATTTTAAGAATAGAAGTAATGTGTATGGAGCAGATTATAGTATCTTTAACTGTGAATGTCAGGATTTTTATGATTTTATAGAATATTAACTTGCAAATTTTATCTTTAGGTCTACATTGTAATATATACAACAGGCCAATGGATATTTACTGATGGATGGATTGATACACTGATTTTTGTGTGTTTCTTAATTCTTACTAATTTTCTAATGTTACATTTTCAATGGTTTATCTTTAGAACAATTAAGGATTGGCCAACATGATAGTTGATTTGAGAGGCATGGGCATAATTGTGCTAGAGAAAGCTGGTGAATTACTTTCTTAGTTGAATGACATCGGCAGGTCATGCCATTTTAATGCAGAATGCAGCATGAAGAAGGCTACCAATTTTGCAGATGATTAGCTGTTTGTATTTATAGGAAAGATTCATAGTTAGGAGATACATAGTGGAATAGCTGACAGCTTGGTAGAAATTAGTACTATGTAGAAAACAGCTACTGTGCTTTACTGTCAGGAATCTACATGGAAATACATTTCCCATCTTTTAAGCTATTGAGGTGTGTTTGTATAATAATGTGTTATGTAAGCATAGTCCATGGACCTAAAACCAGTGGTTAGACAGGAATAAAGAAATGGAGTGTATCTTTTCCATGTATAAAAGGGCATAAGAAGGAAATCACTGTTTCCAAGCTTTCATTACTTTCTTTAAAAATGTTTGATAATAATCTCTTGCTGTTTAAAGTTCCCTGAGGCCTTGTTTCAATTATTTTTTTCTTCATTCCCATAATCTTCTGTCGAGGCTTCATTTATTTGAAGAGATAAACGCAACCACCATTGCAAATACAAATCCCATTATGACAGCTCAGTGGTGTTAGTCCAAAACTACTTGGCACTGGAGGATACAGACAACTGATAATCATCTTGCATTCTCACTGATTCATAATGAGTTAAAACTCTCTAAGTCAATGATAGTAATCAAAAGACTTCTAATATGCAATTTTATGTTGAATGGCAGACAACTTTGGCAGTTGAGAAGAGTTATCCTTGTTATTGAATAAGCTTGAAAGGTTGTGTTGGAGTGGCAGAAATCCCACTCATATACCAAATGTTTCTGAAATGCCCCACTCAGCCTTACACTTCTGATCTTTTACAGTGCCATGATTATGTAGGTAGTAACTCACAGGGAAGTTTTATGTCATGGTAGCTTTGTTGTGCTGTCTGTGCAATGATTGCCGGTGGTAGTTATTATGCCCAAAAGCAGAATCTCTTGAACAAAAATCTTTCCAAAAGTAACCGGATTTGGAAAAGGACAGACACTTTAAATCGATCACAGGAAGAAAAACATCCTACCTCTCATGCTTTTCCACTTCCAGCTGTAATTCTTCACTCTTTCTGCAGCTGAAAGCCCACTTGACATCTGTGGCTGAGTCAGTTCTGTGTATGCAGCAAGTGTCCCAGCTGCAGGGAGCAGACCTCAGCCTGACCCGTAATTACAATGTGGCTTAGGGCTGCCAGCTGCCTGCAGGCCCACTCAACCTGGGCAAAAACGGCCAGTCCGCAGGTTTTTCAACTCAAAGCAGTACTTCTTCCTCAAGGGTGGGGGAGCTTGGGTGCATGGAAAGGGGAGAGGATGGGAAGAATGAGACCATGAAGTGATGAGCAGTTTAACATACAATGAGAAAAGTAATACTCATTAGAGCCAACTCCTGATTCCAAGCTGAGTTCAGAATCTGCCTTTTAAAAACCCCAAATCCTTTCAAATTAGGCAATTAAACCCAAGATGTTGTATAGCTCCAGAGGCTCAGACAGGATTGCAAATTTTTTTTATTTTTTATTTTTTTTTAAATCAAGTAAAAAAAATTTTTCACCAGGGCCACCAAGTTTCCTAAATACTTGCTCATGTTCCAGGATTTTGGAATGTGTTTTTGAAAACTGAGTTTGTGCCAGGACAGAAGAAGCCTGTAAAGAAGGAATGGATTATAAACTCTTGTGTTATATCCTGATTTATTATAATGATAGTTTTCATTTCTACATTGTCACATATTGCTGTGTTAAGCATACTACTACATCCAATTTATGAAAATTAAAACAGTTCTTCAGTTAAAACAGCCAAACAGGAACATGCAATTTTGGTAATAAAGCTGCATAGTATGGAAGAGAAAATCTCTTGATTGTATAGAAAATTGATTGAAATATACCTTACAAGTATATATATATGAGATCTTAGGAAGGTCGACATAAATATATGAGTTTATTCTTTTCACCTGAAGAGGCCTTGCAAAAAAACTCCAAAGAATGTAGTTTTAAGTTGAACTGTTCTGTCTATAATACTCTGCCTTCCTTTAACAAAGTATTTGTTTTCCTGTCCACCCAGCTGTTATTTTACAATTTTTCTGTTCTGTCAAAAATAAGAATTATAATGCATTTAATAAAGGAAAACAACCTTGACAGGTTTGGCAAACAAATGTGGATTGCAGCAAATCATTTAATCCTGTTTTCTTCAATATAAAATCAATTGGCTATATGTTTTCCCAAGTACATTTAAAAGCTACCCCACCTTCTGAGAAATGGAATAGGAGGAGGGAGAAGGTAGTGCTAGAGAATTTTAAGAATGCTATTTATATTCATCTTAGTATGCACGTTGCTTGTGGTGAGTAGACCATATCATGTAAGAGCAAATAATTAGGAAGAGCCCAACGCACTGCAGGCATTGCAAATAAGAATTATAGTTAGCTTTCATCTAGAGGAGAAAAGTGGAAACAATAGAACGCACAGCAAATGTTATCAGGAGCACCAGAATCTACATAAGGAGAATCTGCAGTTGGAGTTTTCTTTGCTTCATTGCAGCATTATCCCATTATGCATGGTATCTTCTGTAGTTTTCCATTACTTTTATCCTCTGCTGCTTTAACAACACATCGAAAAGAGGAAATGGTTGCCATGCTGAATGGGATGGATCCGTATACCCTTAGGTGAGAGTGGTTGGAGCAAAGGAGCAACATATTGAAATGTGTTACCACAGGCTCACCATCTGAGGTTACAAATGAAGCCAAACTGGGTGAGACTGCTTTATCTCAGCAGTGCCCTGAGAACTTAATGAATGAATCATTACTGGCCTAACTGCTCAGTCAGTGAGACTGAGTATCCACTGATGTCATTAGAAATTTTTTAGATTAGTGAAGAAATTGTACAATCTGCTGGCTCCCTTCTAAAATGGTTAGGGCACAGTCTTTTGAAATGAAATTTTAATATTGACTGCTTGTTTTCTTGCAAATGGTTATGCATCACCTTAAGGTCCATCGAGTGGTTGGATTTTTAGAGTCTATCCAGACTACAGGGCAAATATTGATCAAGAGAATTGTAGGTATATTGCCACCAAGACAGTTTTATAGTCATCTGCTTATCTTTTGTTGACTGCAGTAAATTGTAGAGGGCAGTCAGGGACTTCTAGATGCCTATGCAGAGTTATTTCCTTACTTTTTGTTGAAATAAGAGGTTTTTAAAAGAGAGTTTGCATGGTCATGCCTGAGAATATTTCATGCTATCCTTAGTAACCTGAGGATAAACCATAGGCGGATTGTATGTGTTCTCTTGACATTGAAATAAATTTGCAGTTCCACTGAAAGTCACAGCACTGAAATGTATTGTGCTGCAGATATTTGGGTGGTGCGATAATTGGTTTTGGATTAAAATGTGTAACATATTTCAGGTTTTTAGAAAGAATTGTAACTTGGAAAACAGTGCAAAGGGAGTTGCTGTTGAAGTACAGGAAAGGTGAATAGCTGTGCTGACAGGGAAGAAAGACGAATAGAGACAGAAAGTAAGGGGGTTCTCTTGCTAGATAGCAAGGCATGAAATAGTTCAACATCCGCACAGCGCGCTCGCCACCATGGGCAGCTGCAGGCCGGCATTGTGGGGTGCTGCATGATCTGAGTGAAAGTGCTGGGTGGGAATGCTGCTGTAGCAGGGGGTGGCATAAAGATGACTGTGAGGTCTGAGCTTTCTTTAACCTCTTCTTAGTTCTAGTAAATCAACTACAGTAAAACATTTCCTTTCCTGAGGCAAGGAGTACAAATGCCTTGGGAATGGAACCAGCTAAACCCCTCCTGCAGTGGGTGTTCCTCCGGGTCTACCCTCTTCAAAATCCACAGGATTACTCAATACCTAAAATTCTGTGTATACATAATGACAGACAGGCGTTTACTCCTCTGATACTGGATATGAACAAGCACAGTACCAGGCTGGTCGCGGCCCTGAAAGCCGTGAGCCCTGTCGGGCTCCTGTGCCTTGCCTTTCTGCGCATCCCTTTCCCAGACTGATAATCTCGGGGCAGGTCAGGCAGTTACACAAACATGCCCGAGGCATGGCCCCTGGCTGAACAGCCATGTAAGCCAAGCAGACAAGTGGAAAGAAGGTGAAGAGGACAACTGTCGTATTCGTGTGGCTCTGTGTCATGCTCCCTTAGCTGTCCAGGGGGAAGGGGACTCTTTCCTGAGGCTGAGCAGCAGAGCAGGCCAGGGGCCTGCACACAGCCAGGTGAGGGCAGGCACAAAGTGTGGAGGCGCTCTGCTTGTAAGTGTGTAAAAAGAGCTTCCTGACACTGGAAAATATTTTCTGCTAATTGGGGAAATTATTAAATTGCCAGTGAGGAGCCCCAGACCTGGGGATCAAGCTCTAGGGGCATGCTGGGTGGAGTTGTGTGTAAACCCCTTTTTGGTTGGGCTTCCCTAGTTGCCCTGAGGCATTTTTTTAAACTATTCTATGTTATGCTGCTAGTCAGGAGGTCTTTCCAGGGATGGAAAATGCCTTGGGGGGTGGGTTGTGGTAGGAGGAGCTGTGGATGGCCTCTCTTAGGTGTGGTGAGGTGTCTGGGACCCCCCCCAGGTCCCGGCACTCTGCCTGAGCACAGGCCTCCAGCCTCTCCCCATGTCCTGAGTGTGCTTAAATCTCTGCTGGGGTTTGACTCGTGTTCAGAGTTGTTGCGAGTGCTGAGTGATTTTCTAAGTCTTCTTGCAAGGTCCTCCTTCATAGAAAAACTGGCATTTATGTATTACAGTAAAATATTAAAGGGCTCTTCACTGAATGAAAATGTGCTGGTGTGATGGACAACTTACAGCAGAAATACAGGAAACTACAGATGTTGTCTTGATAAAAATTATTGGGATAAAAGCACCAAATAAGATCTGATTATGAAGAAATTTGGTAACTGTAGTTTCACACTGATAATAAGAAAAAAAATTCCTTTCAAAACTCTTGTTCTGTCTCAAAATGGACAAAAACATGCTTTTTACAGTATGAGAACTACTGAAGGCTTATTTTGGGTTTTGAAAATCTATTAGCAATACAATGTGAATGCTCAGAACTTAAATTTTTTATGTTTTTTCTAAATTATTACTTTCTGATAAAAAGTAGCAATGTACTGTTTAATGTTGAGCTTTAATATTAATGAAAATGTGATTGTTTTAAATCCAGTTATGTTATTTGCTTAAAATTAAATTCTTAGCCCATCCCACCTATTACTTGCCAGAAAGTAAGGATCAGACAATTCACTAGTAGAATAAATTGCTTGATAGTGCCTGGATGGCTTAAAAGAAGATGAAAACCAAAATAATAAGATAGGTGGCTATCTTTTCCTCCCTTTGACATCCTGAGAAAACAAGTATTTGCACTAATGTTCACAGGACTGTGATTCCACATAACAAAACCAGTTGAATTTGCACTTGTTTCAGTGGCTATGAAGCCATATATTTCTAACTACAGAACATATTGCATATTAATAGCTGACAGTTGGGCATTTGGCAGCTACCAGACTTAGTCCTATGAATAATGTGGGACTGATTATATGTGTTCAGTTATAGAGCACAATTATATGATTAAATTTCATGAGGAGATAATGTTTGTATCAGAGCACTGTAATATGACTGGAATGTTCAGTGAGCCACAGGTACTTACACCTTACCATCCACAACTATGGTTAAGCAATTCTACATAGATAAATATTCCTTGTGCCTCATGATGTGGGAGTTCAATTCTATTTTCTTCTAAATTACCATCAAGCAGCATTGACTGAAATTGTGTAAGTGTCCAGATCTGAGTGAGCGCTGGGGTTTTTTGGTAACAGGGGAGGGGGCTACAGCAGTGACCCCCTGTGCAAAGCCCCTCGAAGCTCCCCAGCTCCAAGTCAGACACCCCCGTGCACCAGTGCTGGGCCAATTAGCTGCACCTGTGCTGTAACTTATTTAAGCAGGGGAACCTGGGAGAAAAGAGTAGAGCTGTGAGAACACCTGTGTGAGTACCGAGGGCAGTAGAAGAAAGAAGGGGGAGAGGTGTGTGGGAGCAGAGATCCCCCTGTACCCACTGTGAGATAGTAGGGCTCCCCTCCCCGCATTGGAGATGTACGGTGGAGCAGAGACTTGCAGCCGAGGGGGGGGCAGGCAGGTAGGTGACTGTGCCCGAAGAAGGATGGGACCTTGGGGGAAAAAGGCCCCGCTGTTGTTGTTTGGTGCTGGGAGGATTGCAACATGTGGGGGTGACCCACATGCTCATGGGAGTGATTCGTATCAGAGTTGTTTTCTGGGGGACTGTCTCCTCTGAGAGGGGTCTGCGCTGGAACAGGGGAGGAATGCCCGAAGTTCCCCCCGCCGCCCCCAGGTGGAAGAAGCAGCAGGACTGAGCGCACCCCCATCCCCTGCCCCCTGCGCCGCTGGCGGGGGCAGTTACAGATATCAGGAGTAAAGCTGAGCCTGGCAAGAAGGGAGGGGTGGGGGAAGGTGTTTTAAAGAGGTGGTTATGTTTCTCACGGCCATACTCCGTTAAGTGGTGGTGGTGGTGTTAGTGTCTGTATTAAATTTATGTTCTTTTTTCCTTCCTCTAACGAGTCTGGTTTTTACCTCTGCCTTAAAGGATGAGATCATCCTTCCTTGTCCTCATCTGGAGTTTCTTGGGCTTTGCTTCCCTCCTTCTCAGTGCTAGGGTGGAGTGAGCAGCTGCATGGTGCTCAGTTGCACTCTGAGCTCAAACCATGGCAAAGACACCTAGTTTTTACAGCAGCTTTGGAAGGCCCACTCTTTGTATTATATAATGCAAATTTGTAAATATCTTCAGTCTTAAATGTACATGACCATGATTTAGGAAGTCTCCTAAATGTGGTGATAAATAATTCATCTGAATCTCCATGTAATTAAACAATGTCTAATTGTTTTATATGGTACTATTTCTCTTTTCCTTCTAATACCTATAGCAAGGAAAGTAACATCTTTTAGAGGATTTTGTTCTCCCTTAGACAAGATGATGACTAAAACCTATTTGCACTTACAGCTGTTTGGTTGGATTCCCTTCCTTAGCCTTTACTCAAGCAAAAACCTCTGGCTGGGATTGTTAAGTGGAATTTTGCCTGGATGGGGAATGTTGGATGTGCCCCTCCATGATCCCTAGAGTTTTGTAGACATTTGCACAATATGAGTAGGGACGAGTATGCTGGGAAATAGCCAGGTGCCCATTTATGTGTTCTGAATCTTACAGTGTTCTCAATTTGTATGGCTTTAGAAAAGCAGGCAGGGGGGAAACCAAGTCAATCAACAGTGGTTATATATTAAGGCTTGTTCAATTTTTCTGCTTGGATTCTTCAGCATCTTTGAAATGGATTTAACATGTACAAAATACCAAACCCTGTGAGGTGGGGCAGACAATCTTTTCAAAAATTCATGCCATTGTGGGAAATTGGAATATTTGGAATTTCCAACAGTTTTTTGTTTTCATGGCAATCTAACTGTACTGCACAGCTTTTCTTTGAAAATAGAAATCAAAGAAATACAAGTAATCGTTTTTAGTTTCTAGCTTCGTATCTTTAGCTCTGATACTACATTAGAGGTCTTACCAGTACTAGGCAAGCTGGATGCTCACTGTCTTAGTGTTGTTTAACACCAACCTACCAGACTAAGCTGCTTCCTAGAATCCTTGGTCTGAAGCATCCAGCCTGTTTATCTTCATCATGAATCTCTGGAGATATTTGGGTTCTGACTTTCTGGGCTATCATTTCATGGAAGTACAACTGCATGGCCTCTGACATCTTCTGACAGTTGTGATGTGTATCTTGGGAGTGGCATAATTTAGCCTAAACCCAAGCTACTTCTAAAGGGAGTTGTTCTGCTTTCTCTTGCCCATGACAATGTGGAGCAGTGTTTAGGTGGTTGGTGAGTGCATTCTAAAGACTGAGTTTCACATTATACTTGATTTAGTGTTAACTGTAGGTTGCAGTGCTCTCCACCTCACTTTTTTCCACTAGTGTTTCACAGTGGGTTAAGTGATGGTGTAGAAAAAGGCTAAGTTGGATCAGTTGGCTGGTACAGCTGAAAACTAACCTAAAAAATAAATGGGAATGGCTTACTGTCATGTCAACAAATCTGTTCGTGACTGTGAAATTTAAATGAAATTGAAGGGAAGAAGCAGAATCAAAGGGGAATGGAGAACTAACATGTTAAGCAGGTTTTTCCTTCTCAGCAGCAGCCTATCCTTGCACCAAAGTAGATACTGACTGCATTGGAACATTGCCTAGAGTTTCAGATATGTTCATTACTGGAGCACCACGCTTTCGGTGAAACATTCCACATCTGCTAGGGCTTACACCCCCATATCCCGACTGTTTTTCTGAATCTTGAATGGAGGGGCCAGAAGCTGAACAACAGCTCTGTGCTCATCACTCAGATGGTGCCAGCAAGGAAACAGAGTGTAGGTAGAAAGTAATGGGATGTGGTAAATCTGTGCTTGTAAATGACTTGTAAAATACACTTAAGGATAGTGGGTGTGCTGCACCAGGTGGTGTGTAGTTTGTAAATTCATTTCTCAGACTTCAGAGCTGGAGAGGAAAAAAAAGGGTTTCCCTGTAATAACTGTCTTTGAGAAGCCTACTATATGAGTAGAGTACTATGGAAGTTTATCATCACAGTTTCTGTCCCTCTTTTGGAATTTGACTTCAGATTACTAAAATGCAGAACAATAATCCTGTTTTATGTGTCATTGTGTATTATGCTGGGAGCAAAGATCTGAAATCAGAGGGGCTTGTTTCTGTTCACATTCAGATTAGTAGTAGAAATAATGTAAATATTGTTGAAAACAGAATGACGTATGAACTGAAAACATACACAGTAACATAGCTATGCTGTATGTTCCAGAAGTTCCAGAACTTCTATTTGCTTAATTAAGGTGTAAGACAACATGCAAACTTGCTACAACATAATACTGTACTGAAATGTGCAGGCTATATCTAAAATTTAAGCAGTGAATATTGTGGCCATATGTAGACAAGACATGAGTGTTTTCCATCTACCCATGTGCTGTGTCTTCCACAGGAAGAAAACATGGGTGCATGCTGTGAAGGGAGCCTTCTTTCTTTCTCATGAGATCTCCGGAGACGTTTCTAGAGACATGCCATGATATGCACCTGCCCTGCAGCTTACGCGTCCAGAAAGATGGTGAGTTTGAAAGATGGAATTAGTTGGAATTGATCACTTGCATCAGCTGTCAAAACTATACCTGTTTACTTTTTTCTACAGTATTCTTGCATGGCCAGAGGTAAGTTATATTGTGCTACCAGATGTGTGGTTCTGTCTGCAACCTTTTACTTTGGCTGTTCAGATTCATCTATTAACTTCACATTGTAACCCACGCTTTCTGTTGTGTCCTGTAGTCAAGGTTGTGGGTTTTGTTTTTTCATTACTCTTGTGCTTTTTGAAGGATGGTGAACAGTGAAAGGTCAGATTTTCATCTGGGTTGAACCATATAGTCGTTAGATCTTTGGTCTACTAGTGACTCTTCAAAAATGTTTAGAAGAAGCAAGGAAGTGCAGGTGGAATGAAACAAGCCCCTTGATGTCTTAATTCAGCTGCGACCTGACCCTTAACACCCTCTGTGTATCATAATCAACAGGGCTGACAAGCAGTAGATTGTAGAAAACTTGTGGCACTGGGTTTTGTCTATTCCATAAAAAGTAGCCATGTTCTGGATAAAAAAAATAATAAAAGGTGTAGCAAAAAGTGGATTTCAGTCCAAAGTAATATGGATTTGCTCTATATGGTAACTGAGAAAGTTCTAGTAGCCCAGCTGAAATAAATGTTAGATGTAAGTAGTACTGAAGGAATAGAAAATGGGATGGCAATTGAAGTGGAAGCTGGCATATAAGGTCTGGTTGCAATTCCCGTATATAGAACTGCTGATCACTGGTCACCCATCATTGATTTAGTTCTGTTTTCTTTGAAGATGATCTATAAGCAATTAACAGAATCTTTAAATACACCCAAGGAGGATTACTTTTTTGCCCCTTGTTTGGGAGAAAATCAGTGAATCAAGAACAAAACACTTAACAGTTTGTTAAATTTATTTATATTTTTTCTTCTATTTCACACATACTGTTTCATCACAGTACTAACGTATTCTTTGGTTTACTTTCCTGCTGCTGTATGTATAATTAAATGAATGGTGGGGTTATGTATGCAGTGGCAATAGAAAGATTTTTGCAAGCTGATTTAAATTCACTGGAAAGTGAGAGAGTGACAAATATATAAAATTATATTTATTTGGATGATGCATTGGGCTATGGTGGCTTTAAACAGTGCTTACAACTAGTACAAACAGATAGGTTCTGTGAATACCTGTTTAAATTGAAGTGTACATTCTTGCAGCCTTCATTGTAGAATTTCTTGCTAAATTACTGGTAATTTTCTTCAATCTGAGTGCTATATAATCATGCATGGTTAAAACATTGTACTAGGAAGCCTAACAGAAAATGAGTTCAACAACACCATGTCTCCATGAACCTAAGACTGTAGCATGAGGTCAAGAATGAAAATAGCAAGTTTGTGAGATAGTATTTAGGTGAGTTTGGAAGAAAGGAAGGTTTTTTCATGGTGGCTAATAGTAAACTGTTTTGTTTGATATCTTGCAGGTGCTTGTTTTGCCATAGAGATTAAGATCTTAATCTCCTAGTTAACTTCTTATTCCTATTATATAAAAAGAAGCCCTAGTTCCCAATAAAGCATGAACTCTTGAGCACAAGGAGGGTGAATTTGCGTATGACTTCTGCAGCAATGTCTCCTTTTTTGAACAGGTGATTTCCTAAACAGTTCCTTATCAGAAACATTCTTTGTAATGTTTTGCTGGTTGTGCAAAGGATAAATTACCTTTAAGTCCTCCTTTTGTCATCGCCATTATACATGAGAGAGAGAAACAGACACTGCGGTATGTTTCTGAGGTTTTTGTCAACTCAAGAAGGGTTTATTGTTTCCTTTTTTTCATACAGGAAATAATTATAGCTTATTAAAAATCAAAGATCTTCAGATGTAAAGACATTTTCTAAGTGTTTTTCCTTCTCTAATACTTATGTGCACTAGAATTACAGTACAATGCTTTAAACTGACAAAAGTTACTGGAAATCTCATTTTAACAAAGCTAAAAAATCCGAAAAATCACCTGTAAGAAACCCAGAATCGGTCTACAGGAGTTTTTGTGGTTTTTCTTTCAGAGAAATATTTCATTTCAAAAGGCATTTACTGCTTCTAAAGGCTTGTGAAGAAAAGTAGCGTTTTTGTATAACTATTTTATTTGGCTTTTTTCCAATCTATAATGTCTTAGCTCTAAATATTTTTTAAATGTAAAATTTGTTCCTGTTGTGACTTAGTTTGTTTTGTAGCAGTTATAATTGCAACATTGGTCCTCTTATCTTTTGAGTTTGAAACTTTAAAATATTAATGATTGATGGTGTGACCAAACAAAAGAAATTCAGTGATCTACAATGATGCTAGTTTCATTTTAGGATGCCCAATTTTCAGCTAAAGAGTTGCGTTTTAAGCATGCTAAATGTGATCTAAATGGGTTATTTCTGCTTTAAGCATGCTTTGCACTTAGTAAACTGTACGACCTAAGCATTTTATCAGGGAATAAAACCAGAGTAAAGCACCATATTGAGAAGTAGCTGTTCGTTAATCTGCTGTGCTATTGTGCTCTTATATGAGATGAGTCATAAGCTATTGAGGAAAAATCACAAACTATTTCACTTTATTAAAATATTAGAAGCTAATTTATTCGAGTGCTATTTGGCTGCAGATTCAAAAAAGTCCTTCAGAAATCAATGTTTTTCATTTTCCTCCTGACTTGTCAAGGTGTCATTAACACGAGAGCGATGATAGTCATGTTGAAGAAGATTTTGATTGCTTTTAGCTAGATAAAAAATGGGGAAACTCACAATTCACACAGTCATTTGTTTCGGTATCTTTTATGCTTTCCTCTATGACTTTTAGGTAAACACAAATCCTTGCTTTTTTAAAATATTTTTATACTTTTAGGTTGTAAAGTTTCAAAGAAAAAGGTATATATATTTAGATGAGTGAGATTAAAAGAAGATATAATAAGCATCCAGTGAGTAATGACTCTAGTGTGTAAGTTCTTTCTACAGATGCAGAAAATTAAATGGCATCCCACAATCTATGAACCTAAAGCTGACATGAGTCACCACTGGAAAGATTTCATTCCAGTATACTCAATTTGTGTGTCTCTAGTCTGTCAATTTATCTCTAATCATTAAGCTTGCTGCATTTTTCCATTTTCTTTGTGTCCCTGTTGAAATCTGTGGTTTAAGTTTCTGAATTCCCATACCAGGCTGATTCACATGTTTCAGACTATTTTTAGAAGGTGTCTCAGATTGCATTACACATTTTATGTCCCACTCTTCATGGAAGTCTAACCCTGTCCAGTCCGGAAGTAAGTCATAAACACTTGCCTAAATTCCAGTGAAATAGGTCCTCTCATGAATTTTCTTCCATTTCAGCACTCAAGTGATTACACTAACATGAAATGTGGTCTGGACTGTTTTTTTTTCCAAATAAGGTATTATAAAAATATTTTTTCCAAGTTTGTAATAGATGTAGTAAACTCCTAATCCCAGTCTCCACAGAGAGCAGGAAGCTTAATGACATACAGGATGTATGTGGGTTTTGTTAACTGTTATTTCATTGAAGTCTTTCAGGGAAAAAAAAAAAAAATGCAAGTTTAATTTGAAGAAAGAAAAATTAGAAACTCAAAAGGACTTTGCAACATTTTAAAGTCATAATTTGCAAATCTTTGCCTTTGACTAAGATTTATGTACTTCTTTTTGCAATTCCCGAGTTTCTAAATATTTGCAAGTATTCTTTACTGGACGGGCACAAGCCATACTGCCTAGTGACAATGTGCTTGTTATGACTAGCAGTGTTGTGAGGAAAGGCAAACTAAAAAGGGCACATTTTCAGCTATGCAAAGCTTAATGAAATTTTATTGGAAAAGAGTGGGGATGAATAGTCTGAATGCAAGGGCAACTTTGAAAATAATTGCGCTTTTTGACTTTGAAAGTAGTCCTGCATGTGGCTGAATTCTTTCAGAGATAATATAAAAAATAGGAGTATTCAAATGTAATACTTCTATACTACTTTTTCAAGGAGGAACAAGCAAAGATTTAGGAGATTAATTCTCCTGTCATCTTCTAAAATCATTCAGCATTCATGGTCTTTCATAAAAATCATATGGAAATGGATTAAGCTTTGCTCTTGCTTAAAGTAAGATCCCTTTAGAACAACTGAAATGTTGATTTTCTTTTTTTATTTTTTTTTTTTTTGGACAGCTTTTTTAGATAGCATCTATTTAGTGAGTAAAAAAAGTAGTCTGAATATTAACTGTTCCAAGAACTTTTACCCTAATCAGTTTGAAGCAGCATCAGTCAAGCCTGAATCTTGACTGTTATATTATTAGTGCTATTTAAATATGTATGAAAATATTTGCAATAGGAGTAGTTAATTTTTGTAACGGCATGTCCAGTCTGTCTGATATTGTATGGAAAGTGTTTCCTGTCTCTGCAGCTTAGGGAGATAACCTTATTTTACAGAACTACTAAAACTGAGAACTAACACGATGAATCAAGCTCTGCTATACTATTAAATATTGCTTGTCTTGTTTCTGATAGAATTTACTAGCAAAAATTCCTGCAGTTTCAAAGAATGAATGCAGTTTCAAATATACATGAAGTTCATACAGTAAATAAAGTTATTACTTTTTTTTTTTTTAGTTCATATTGGTTAATATTTTAGCTGTTTGTGTAAGGCAAATTACCAAAGAAGGGCTTTATAGTTGTTTGTTCATTAAAGATGTGCTTTCAGACAAAATTTGGAAAGTAATATATATATTTAATAAATGCCTAAAATTATTTAAGAAGTATTAATAGTAGTTTAGAACTTGTCCTGAGAGCTATTCTATTTGTTTCCTATTGTTCTGTGTAGTTTTCTTACTACTTGTGGTTTGTGATGTAGTAGGTGAAGTCCTCAAAGGAAAACAAAACACCAAAGCAACAGCAATGTATCTTTTGACACAAAATCATAGATACTATGGTGAGGCCATGGTGAATGGTTCTGGCTACAAGAGGAGCTAAATAATTAGAGGAATGACAAAAATACCCCAGCCAAAATCATGAAACCTTGTACAAAAACAAGATATGTGTAATAAAATTATAGCATTCAGAATCTTTAACCATCAAGACTAGGACTGCAACTTTTGTGGGGCAGGGACATCTGGCACTGTGGAATTTCTTATTTTGATAACCACAAGCGGGGCATCATATTAGTGGTCTAATCATTAGTAACTTCTACTGCCAATAAAATGGAGAGAGGGTGAGAGCCTTTGAAGTTATTACTTCTTTGCTTAGGAAAGACAATGATAGGGAAGGACATAAATCTTCTAATATTAATTCTGATTTGAATATTATGAAATTGGATGGGACAGCTGGGTAGTGTGGCAGCCAAAATCACTTAAGCTCTAAACAAGAAAGGATGTATATAGTTCAATGTGTGTTAATGTTTTAAATCACATACATTTGTAATTAATGCACTGTATTTTCAAGTGCATTCCTTATGTCTGACAGGAAGGCTGTTGATGTTGTTTAATGTAACCGTCTCCTAATTGTCATACGATGAACAGTAGCTTTGATTAATGAGAAGCTCAGGTGGGCTGGGATTTGTTATTGAGCAGCCTCTCTAGTCCAGTTCCTCAAAGATTGGTCTTGCAGAATAACTAATACAATATAACTTGGAATATATTCTAAATAGTAGTAGTATAATAGAGTAATTTAACACATTCCACATACTGGAACAGGCCAAGTTGTTTGAAGCTATAAGAGTCTGAATTAGAATGTCCCTTACCTCTTCCCCATCTTCTTTAGACGTCTGTGAAAGTGGTTTCTGTACAGCTGCATCACATGCACAGTTTCTCTTTCTTACGTTAAGTCATACAATAAATGGATACTGTTCTCTTGCTCTTTTTGTTTCCTGATGTATTTATTCAAGATGCAGAAACTGCCTGAGAGTGACTGGGGTTTGTAAAACCTCTTCAGCTCTCTATTCTATTTACCCACATATCCAAGTTTGATAAATGGTTGGTGGCTGGAGAAATTACTTTAGCCAGGGCTAGATGATGCATTTGGGTTTGAATTCATGAATCTAAACTCATCTGAACGTTTTGTGACTTACTTTGAATTAACTGTCATTGTATGTTATTGGCTGATTAATAATAAAAAATTAGATGGTGAATTCTTCAGTGATTCACTGTAAGCTAATCCAAGCGAGAACAATGAAGAATGAAATCATAGCACGTTCTGCATATCACAGAAAGATTTACTTATGTTGGAGCAATAAGATATGGTTTCTGTAAAACTTCCATTAAAATAAGTTAAATTAGATTTTAGAAAGAAATCATCCAGCAGAAATTTTACAGGCCAGTCTTTAGGCTGCCACATCTGAATGTCATGACAAATGAAAAAGTGAAACTGGTGATGGGAAAATAAATCAAGATTTTTAGGAAACAAATATGAAAACTGCATTTGAACTGCAGAAAAATCGAATTCAGCTCTACTTGATCAGATGCTTGATGACCTAGATTCAAACTCATGTACTGTTGTGACCCCAAAAATCTAAGAAGTCTGTAAAATTAATCAACAGCGTTGACTAACCCTTTTCTTCTGATTTTAAACTTGAGGCCATTTGTGTTGAAGGATGTCTACAGGAGTGGGAATGTTGCTACTTTTTGTTATGGCAGGCACAAACAAATTTAATTTCACAATTTAAATAAAACCATTTTAAAACTTGATGTCAAACACCAAATATATGAGAAGGGCCAGGGCCAGATGAACATAGTAAATGGAGAGGATAAATGTAGTAAAGATTAATTCAGTCATTGCTATAAAGGCAAAATACTGTATTTCAGCATACTGTGACTTGTTGGAGGAGGAAAAGTAGAAAGACTAGAGAGTTTTATAAACTTGAAATATCAAAGTGCTGTTAAAAATTGGAGATATAATCTGAATTTTTATTTTTATGAATGACATTTATTTTAAGAACATTCAAATTTGTGAAGGATAAATACTTTCTTGATCTGGCTTGGAAGTGTGGGATGTTCTTCAAATGTTTCAAGTCAAATCTAAAACATCCATTAAATAAAATGTTCAGTGTGGAATTGTAATAAACATTCACAGGTATCCTAACTCCATGAAATCTGTGGAAGGACTTCATTATTGTTTTCAAGTAACATTTTGTTTTAAGAGAACACAGTAGGGTCTATTGGGCCATTTACAGTAGTCAGCATTATTTTATATCAGGAATTTAATTTTGAGTCAAATGTCGTGGCTGTGCCCGTTTACTACACTTTGATTCACATTGCAGAGTATGACCTGGGCTTTATTCAGATGAAATGAAACTGAAAGATAAGGTCCAGCACCACATCCGAGGTGCTCTAGACACTAATAGGCAGTTTGTCCACAAGACTTGAGCTACATGGAATAAAGTGACAAAAAAATCATGTAATTCACTGTTTCAGTCCATAGATTTTCTTCTGCTATTCTAGACATAGATGCTTTAATCTGTTGTATATTTGTTATTTTTACATTTGCATGGACTGGCGTTTTGTGTCAACAATAACAAATGTTTATTACTTTATTATATTTTATTATATATTTTATTATATTTACACAGACTGGTTTTAGAAAATCCTGAATTTTCATTGCAAAGATGGGTACTTCTGAATTTACTGTAAAGCAGGACTGCATCTGACATGGTATACTAGGAAGGGATGTGACAGAAGGCATTGCCCCCTGGAATATGTATTAGAGCTCCTGCGTAGGCCTTAAATGTTACAGTTTTTCTACCAAAGTGTCCCATTCCCCACCCACAACTGTTAATGATTCCAGGGTGAAACCATCAGTTTCTGGACATAGGCATTCCAGTGTTTGTTGCAATTCTTCCCAGTATTGTGGATAACTGTCTTACAGACTCATTTCAAGACAGGAGGTACTTTTTTTGGAACACTTTTGATGCCAAGTGCATTTTTTGTCACTTGTACAAATACTGAAGACTGGGAATCCAACTTCTAGATTGATGTTGATTTGCACTGTGTAATTAGCTGCAACATATGTTCTGAACTTGACAGAGAAGTAAAAAAAAAAAGTAAAATACATGCTATGACATAGAAAAGAGATGAAGCTATGATTTACCTTTAATTTTTAATTATGTAAAGAAAAATGCCAGAGTTGCCCAGATCCAGAGAGTTTTTTGTTGGAGAGTGGAATAAATTGAAGTAAATCTGTGAGAAAAAGCACCTCCCAAAGCCATAACACTGAAAACAAAGAAAAATATCTCTTAGGAGCAAGGAAGGTGACCTGGAATGTTTTTATATAGATCTTGATTAAGATTTTAAACTTGTGGTCATAGTTACAGCAGTGAAGATCATTTTCAAAATGACCCAAAGCTAGGTGGAAAAGAAGTGGAAGATTGGACCATCACTCATCTTTAATAGCAGACAGACAATAAGTTGAGTTTGGTTTCCCTTAAGCCATACATTTTTTCCTTTGCATTTTATTGTAAGCTTTAATATTTCAACTTTCAGTTTACACCTATAACCTGGAAAATGGCTTTGGTTAGTGCTTTTATTAGACTGAGTGAGACAAAATAGTTGTTAGTACACTCAAAAGAAAATGTCCAGTGTGCTGAAGGTATCTTCTGAACTACATGAAACACAAAGATTAAAGTTGACATAATAAATACAGGTCACAATGCTGATGGAGGGACCTGCTTCTTCTCAGCTTGATTCCTCTCTCCATTTTAATAAGGCTCTTCTGAGTTACTGTTAGTGAGTAAAGAATGAAGCCCACAGAATCTTTCAACAGATAGTTTAACATTTTAAATAGTTAATACACCAGATTCATGCCATCTTCATAAGAAGAGCAAATATTAATATTTAATATTAATCATTACTATTAGCAATTTTTTTCTGACCATTTAAGATGTGTAACCGTCACAGTGTGGTAATATAGTGGTTGTGTATATCTTTGTGTATGAAAATTTTCTATTTCCTTTGGTATATAGGCAAAATAAAATTAAATAATTAGACTTATGTTTAGGAAAGTAGGTTCAGGGTACTTACTAACTCAAGGCATGAATCTAGGTAGTAACAGAATAATTACTTGCTAATTGGTATGTGATTACTTTTACATTGGCCTGTCACAACTAGAAAAGATACCGTAATTGCATCTCACAATAATGGTGTTACTCCATCATGTTACATTCTGCTTAACTGAATGGAAAATAAAACTATTTAATTACTTTGAAATATGATCTTCAGATTCTGGATGTTAAAGAAGTTTATTTTTTTGGAATGACACTTTCTGAGGAAACTATTCTATTCAAAACTAAGTTTGAAGAAAAGCCTTACAGTGTAATGAGAATCTGAAATTAAGCTCCTAATTGCAGGATATTTCTGAACTCTTTATTGTATACCATCAGACTATTAAGGGTAATATCTTTTACATAATGATAGCAATTTAGTGAACATTTATCATTGAATATTTCAACTTACAATGTTTTAAGCTACCGCACTAGTCAATTTTAGAATCTAAAAATGGTGTTTCATAGCCCCAGGGAAACCGCTTAAGTTAACCTAATGGCATACTGTGGCACCTTGGGGAGGTTGCAAAGTGTACACTAAGCATTTTCTACTCAGGTCCCACTTGTGTTCTGCACCCAAAGAAGCAAGTTGAAAAGATAGGCAGTCCTCTGAGGAAAGGTTCTCATGCCCAAAACCTAACCTTCACAATTGCTTTCATCTGTAGACTTAAGACTAATGGACTTCTGAATTCCAAATACCATTGGGAAATACCTGTTTTGCAAAAATGTAGACGTAGTGTCGTGTACAGTTTTTAAAGATGAAGCTTAGAAATTTTAAAAGCTCCTGAATGCCCACGTGTGGAAATGATGTTTTTGTTTCCAGCGCTGAACTGTAGGAGATGTTCAAATGTCATTTTAAAACCTCCTTTAAGTAACAGCATGGTCCCATTAAAAAAAATTGAAAAAAGTTGAGTCGGAGAAAAAAACATGTTTCTTTGTGTTCCTATGATACATAAAAATGTAGAAAAAAGTAACTTGACTTTCATATTGCTAAACCAAAAATAGGCTCTCAGGCTAAAACTAGATCACAGAGATCATAGAAGAAAAGCTAAAATAGATGGGGGAGACGAGAGTCACATCTGCTATATCCAAAAAAATTTGCAGAGGTGTGGAATCAGTGCTGCTCTTTTAATAATCTTTTAGTCCACATGACTGAAAGCAAATATGGAAGGAAGAAAAATACATTTTTATTTTTCATTTCTTTCAAATAATGCACTTACAGCATGGTAGCCACTTCATGCACGTTCTATTTGAGCATAGGCTTGTTTGGAGCAATATAGTTTATATGTTTGATTAATCTCCGTAACGGAGGAAGCATAAAAGGATTAGTTCCATGTGTCCTCTTATTTCTACTTCATCCATTAGTTCATAAATTACTCTTGCAGTATAAGTTGTCTGCCATATTGTGAGCTGGTGTTTACACAAACTGTACTAGTTCTTAGGAATTTCTAAAGTATTCAGAAGACAGTTTTTTAAAAATCTATTTAGTTAAACCAAAAAGGAACAACAATGTGCTCCAGATAAAAATACATTCAAAATCTGATTTTTGTTAATCTGGGTCAGCTCTCATTTAGAAAGGATGTGTTATGAAATTTTTTGTAGGGAATGCTATTGGCTCGATTGGCGTCAGCAGTGCTTATAAGATATATGAGTTCTTATCCTTTGAGACACCAAGAAGCAATTCTTTTTTCCATCCCAATGTATTATTGAGAAAACATACACCTCATCATAACATTCTCCTTCCATTGGAATGGAGGCAGAATAATTTGATGGGTATTGCTGCAAGATACTGGACTGATGACAAAGGCCAACCATATGCTCAGTGGTGCTTAAAAGAGATACAGGTTCATTAGTATTTTTGCTGCTGCTGCCAGTGTTGTCAACGAAAGTATTTCTGTAAATAGTTGCCTTTATGGTCTGTGTACGTGCTAGCTGCCTGGGAATCAAGTGTGTACAGAAGGGTAAAAGAAGGGCTAGAAGGGTAGAAGCTAATACTAAGGAACTTGACATAATAGCAGACACTGATGTCTTCTGAAATCTGGACTCCAGAAGCGTGTCGTGTTCCATTGTGGATTCATTGCTTTCAGTTGAACACAAGCTTTGCAAACAGGTTGCCCTGTAAGCTGTGTTGCTGTCATCTAGCACACATTCCAGTACAAGGTCACTCAACAATTTTCCCTACCTTCCTAAGTGACTCCTCCTGTCAATTAACTTTATCCTCATTTCTCTCACCACTGCATCTCTCCATTCAGGGCTCTTCAGACACTTTATCCTTCATTATCTGTAAGCACATGGAGAAAAGTTTTCATTCTCCCAGGCACAACCAGACAAATTATTTCACATTGCAGGGTATTTTCAGCTTCTTTGGACTGTCTGAAGTAGGGTATGGGAAAGTCATCTTTATTTTTCATTCTTTTTCCCACTGAAATTCTCCACATTTGTTTCTAATTAAAAAACACCTAATTGAGATATTATGCTCTAGTGTATCAATTGTTGTTATAGAGTGTGTTACTGCACATCTTGGTTCTAAACATCAGTTAATAGCTTAAAGTAGTAAAAAGCATATGAAATCTTAATCATCACTATGAAATCTTACTCGTACAAAAATGTTAGACTTGCTGAATCTGATGCTTAATTCAAGCGTCACTGTGTTGAGGAACCTTTTTGAACAATTTAAACTTTTTTTTTTTTTTTTAGATAATGGCTTTAGAAGTTTTCAGCCTTCTTCCGTTTCTAAATCTTCTGCTGAAACACGTATTTCTCTCATCTGTTCTGACTCACCTTTTTCCAATCTCTAATGGCTTCCCCCTGCCTGCCCTTGAGTTATAGACTGTGTCTGAAATGCTGTATGACAGCACTTCCTGGCAGTGTTTTCAAAAAAAGAAAAATTGGCTGTTTATCTCTCAAAGTCCTGTAAAAGAACTTTTGCTCTTAGAATTTTCATGAGGTAGAGGGCCAAGGTTGGTTTTTCATTCCACTGTATCAGATAGGAAAACAGTATAAGGAAAAGTAACATAGATAACTCTTTAATCAAGGTCCCAGTCTTGCAAAGCACTCATGTTTTCTTAAGGATACTAAGTATTCATGGTTCGCACAGAAGACAGTGTAAGCCAAGCACACTCAGCATTATCCTCAAGATCTGAAATTTAATGGTGTTTAGTCTGAACTAGCACATATATACTAAAAAAAATCAGCATATAGAAACCAAGACAGCAGCAGTTAGGTGATCCAGCTTGGTGATTTACGCTTCTCATTAATTACTTTCTTTGTTTCTTATATGAACAATAACCACCAGTAGACCTTGTGAATTTTCACTGCTGAATGGGAAAGTCTTCAGTAACATATAACTATTCTCTGGGGAGCGAAATAATTGAATCTGTGTAAGCAAATCACCTTTGATCTCAGTGTAAGTTCAACATGATGACCTGTGTAAATCCATCGCTATTGAGAAGTTTTCTGGCTGGAATATATACATTTTTACTGTCTTTGGCACATGATCTTGTAAAATATGGGCATTAGACATTGCTGTGTTATAACAGTGACTTTGGCAGTGTTACACAAAGCTGTTACCTGCCCTTTCCGAATGGTTTAGTTTAAAAGCCAAGGATTTTGATTTTGTTTATTTGTTGAGTCACAATAGTATTAATTAGGGAGATATCTGCTGAACTGTGCTCAGTTCATTCCAGATTTGTCTTTTATATATGATTTTTTTGTAAAAATTTAAGGGGATTCCATATTTCTTAAACACCTTATTGGGAGGACTGTTCAGAGATACTGCCCCTGGAGGTATCCCTCAAAACATATGCAAAATGTCTAGTTCCATATCGTTTCTTCTCCATGTTCTTCCTGCACCCATTCTTTGTTCTGCCATTCAGTCTCTCAGGATTCCTAGATTATAATTCTGATGCCCAATTTTTGTCATCATGGGAAATTTTGCACTTGGCTACTGCTAAAATTCACTCTCTAGGATTCTGCTAGCACCAGAGTGTAACACTATACAAATAGTGTTTGTTCCGAATTAGCTTGGTCTTCCATGTATGGGTTTCAACTGTGCTATATTACACTTAATTTTTAGTAGTTCTATATTAACTTCTAATTTTTCATTTACAAAGAATGACCTGTAAATGAGTTAGGTATTTCATTCTTCTCTTGAAATTTGACATCAGAGGATTGTCGTAGTCTTCTGGGGGGGAAGACACTTCAGAATGAAACTTCCACTCATTTAGACTCTTTTAGGTGTTTCATTACTTGCATCCTTTTTCTTGTTTCCTCCCAATTAATTTTTTTTTTTCATTTGCAAGTCCTTGACTGAATCGTTTTGAGCAGAAGAGATGAAAAAGCATGTAAATAATGAAGTGATACATACAGAGTGGGTACAGGTGGGTTGTTCTTAGCAGATTTTTGTATTCAATGATGCTTAAGGCATCACAGAATAATATCACAGAAAAAAGCCAGCTCCCTTCTTTCCGCTGAACAAAACCAAAGTACATTTGTGGGGGTTTTTTTAATACCAGCAGAGCACTATGTGCAGTATTTTATCACTAATTTCTCATCCCTTCTGCCAAATGCTATAAGCTAGTTCTGTCTTGTGACTGATTCTATGTGTGTCTCAGATCCTTTTAAAAGTTCTTAGTCAGGGAGGAGAAGGGCAAACTGTATTTTACTGAGTGAGAGTTAAAGTGGTAAAAACAAGCTCGTTTAGGGAGAAAAAAAGATGAGTGTGAAGAGGATGAGAAAAACACTCCTTTAGTGCCTCTTAATCAGTGATCCCCAAATGCTTTGCCAAAGCCTCACAGTGCTCAGCATGGTAGAGAAAAGTCACACACTGGAAAGCTCAGTCACAAAGTGGAACTCTGAGTATGGGCTACTAGTGAAGACTGCAGTCAGTCCGTAGCAGAGTCAAACCAGTTGCTCCATTAGAACAGTCTGCCAGTGCTATTTTTGTGGTTTTAATCTATGATTTCTGAATTCTCTTTATGCATGAGGACCCACTGAGAAAATAGATATTAGAAAGGGAAGCTATGAAAAGGGCATAGAATTTAAGCTACTACCTTTTCATGAACATGAGCTCCTCACACATGGCACTGACAAAAGCAGAGGTCTCTTGCTGCCTTATGTTAAAAGTTGAGAGAGTACATCACATGTACTAATTCCTTTTACACTGATCCAAGTGATAAAGCTGCCGTTTGCGTTAAGTGTGTGACATGGGGGTGATGCATTAACAGACAAATAAGCAAGGATTCTGTCAGCATTCCAGCTCTTCCTGTAAGGTGCTAAACAGGGAACTCCTCTGCTTACTGTCTTTTCCTGTAATACTTGACAATTCTGAAGGAGAAAATACAGTTTTCTGCAGTAGCAAACCACAGAGGTTTCCATCAGGAGCACTGACTGAAATAGAACTGCAGTGTTTGGCTGTAGCAAAATTAAGTAAGGACTAGAAGAGCCATGTCTAACAATAAAGAGGAATATGGAATAGCTCTGCTTCCAGATTTTACAAATATCTTATTTTTTGGTGACTTGCTAAAAATGGAAATTCAGTATTTATAAAATCTAAAATGAAATTTTTAAGAAAATATTGTTTTCTAAATGAAAGGTATAGCTGCGCCTGGTCTAACCATAAAATAAAGTTTTCTGTAATATATCGTGGAAGACCTTGAGAATGTACATTGCCATAGACGTTGCTTCTAAAAATGTTATAACAGCGTATTACTTCAGAAGTAAATATTTAAAAATAAGATAGAAATCTTAGAAGTATTGTTTGATTATATATACTTATACCTTCAACAGAGTATCTTTGAGGAGAGGCCCATATTTGTTGTTTGATTGCTGACCGAATGATTTCTTGCTCTCAAATGTATTACTGGTACTTCATCTGCAACTTGCAGTTTAAGCATCTATTAAATATTTGATGTGCATCAGAAATAACCATAGCTAATGCTTAGACAGACATTTTCCAAAATACACCTTTAAAGCACAGTATAGTAAATTTAAAGTGGAACAGTAACCATAAAAGCTGCATTCTAGTCTGAGTGTGCAGTTGGGTATTTTATCACTAAAGCCGTTACTACCTTAACACTTGATGTTTATCAGTGACTAAGGAACTTCCCCCTACCCTTCCCTCCCCCCTCCAAAAAAAAAAGAAAAAAATCCACAAAACCAAAGTATGAAACAGAAACACTTGGACTTTCTGTAATTAATCTGAACATCTCATTTGAAAAACATACATATACAAAAGGATATGATATAGGACAGCCACTATGGGTATAAATATTATTGTTGGTATATCTGAAAATTCTGTAAAAGTACAAATAAGTTTGCAATAAATACACGAATTGGAAAGAGTTTATTGCTAGCTATTTTTATTTTAGTATTGAAATTTTCCTGCTACAATCTCAAACGAATACTGATTCAGGGGAAGACGCCTTTATAAAGTATTTTATGAAGCTTTATTTACAATCTGCTAGAGAAATAACACCTAAATTGAAACATGTATGTGGACATACAAACTCCTGAATATGAATTTTAGCAGTTACTCTAGATGTGCTTTTATAATACAGAGCAAATTCTATCCGGATCTTCAGCTCCTTAGGTGAGAGTCCAGATGCCAAACTTCTGTCATAAACCTTTTTTATACCCTAATAAAAGCTTTGTTGATCCAGAGAGCTAGTTCTCCTGGGACTATGCTTTTCTTAGGGGAGGGAGAGAACTTTTTTCAGTTCTCACTTTGTCAAACTCAAAAAGGCAATGAAGGCAAGTACAAAGTTAAAGCGACTGAGTACACATAATAAATGCACAAATATTATGTTGGTTTTTTTTTCCCTGTACTGTGACTTTGTATTACTTCAATACTATCAATGTGCTAAAGATGGTCTATCTTTAGGATTCATTTGTATTAAAACTTCCGTTTTGGTGGGTTTTTTTGTTGTTTTTTTTTTATATGCAGTGATCACAGATGTGTCAATGCAGGGAAGAAAACCAGTATAATAAACTGATATTTGAAAATCCATCTATTCTTGTTTGTAAATTATATAGTACAATCAACTATTTTTTTTTAATTGTAGCATATATTATATTTCATACCACTTTTTAAATAATCATAATTTTTTATTCCACTAAATAAATATTAGTAGATTTGAACTTTTTTTACTGAAGGTAATCTAATGCTATTCTATTTTACACCGTTCTTATGACAACTTTGGACACTTCAGTGTGTCTTCCTCTTGAAGGTAAACAAATTTCTCACGTGGTCTTTCTGATTTAGACATTAGTGTTGCCTGGATACGGTGCTATTGAAATAGTCTGCTGCAATGCTGTCAGCATAGCCATTTTGTTACATTGATTTATAAATGCATTATCTGTAAAAGCAGCTCAGCCTTTTACATGAGCAAAAGATAGGAGCCAATAGAATGCAATTTAGTTAGCTTTTTACGAGAGCTGTTGGTTTCCCAGTGTCTTATAGAAAAGTCTGATGCTTTGCAACAGATGAAGGTTGAATGCTAACAGTGTTTACCTTTTACATTACTGTCCTGGGAGGCATCTTTATCTATATCATTCACTAATTTAAGTTCTGCAAGTTACAAAGCTTAAAATGCCAATGGTAATTGTCAAATCAGCTGGGAGATGTTGGCATTTTACAGCTAACATTTTTGCAACTATTCTTTAAGTTTTCCTGTTTCCTTTCATATATACTGTATTTTCAGTCTTTATCATGACAACACCCTGAGACCTTTGGAGTTTTACAGTTACAGTGCGTGTTACTGTAATAACCTAAATCACAGTGATACAGATTGTCTTCATATATCAGTTTAATATCTCTGTGAGAGCTGAAAACTGAAACCTTAAAATACTTAATTTCACTTGTACAAAATATTACTTTGTCAGTTGTTCCACTGTTCAACTCCTGCACTTTAATAAAAAGTAACATTCTTAGTAGTGTCACTGTCAGAAATATCAATGAATGGCAATGTTTGGGTGAACACCTAGGGGAGGAGACCTTATTATAAGTTGAGCATGCTGCAAGACTCTGCAGTGAAAAATTAGTCAAAAACTATAGTGGCAGTCACAGCAAACCTTGCAGCAATACATGTGAGCTGCACTATACAGTTTTAAACAGAATGTAATTAACATGAAAGTCATTGTTAAAAAGAATTTTGGGACTGGAGAAACAGATTTTTATAAATCTTAGTGTTCTGTAATTTGTTCTCTGAAGCATCTAGTACTCATTTTTAGAGGTAGGATTTTACTAATACCTTAGTCTGCTTTATAATAGCCTGGATGTAATTAATAATTTACCATTAAATTTCTTAACATAGCGCACGCTATGCTCCATTGCAAACACTGCATTATTTACACAGCCTACAGTAAGGGACTTAGACCAGGGACATGGTGTTTAAGCAGATTTGCAGGTGTCATAGTGGTCATATGCAACTAGGAATCGGTCAAGGCATCTCTGCAGCTGTTCTTTATTCAGGTGAGAGACTGTATTATCTCTCTACCTAGGGGAGCACATTGATGATTTTGGATCTGCTTTTCCCTGGGTTCGTACTATAGAACTGAGATACTGAGATCCAGTAGATTCTATAACCAAAGCTATAATTTTACTAAGAGTTTTTCTTGAATTATAGAAACTGTTCCATTAATTCACTGAGGGAATATGGCCTCCTAGGGCCAGACCCTGTTAACAAGTGCTAAGACTAGTGTGCACTGGCGTTTTGAGAAATGGCATCTGGGTATTTGGAATCTTTCTTCAAAAAGACAAAATCCTTCATAATGAGGGTGAATGCCAGCAAGCCTTGCTAGTGGAATCTAGTAAGAGGTTAGTTGAAGAGAGAGCAGGTTGTTAATGACAGTTATTTTACTGACTGGTAGTGACACCTATTATTTATCAAATGCATGCAGTTTTCCTGACATAGTGTCTAATAATGCACTGCATGTTACAAAATGGAGATTGTTTGTTCTCATGTTGGTCTGGTGAGCTGGGGCTTATTTAATCGTTGGTAGCTGACCAGAATAGACAACTACTCTTCTGTGTAGTGCAAGAAAGATACAAATGCATATTGTGTATAGGTCTTTATTTTAGCATAACATACCATTTTTTGCACCTAAATTCTACACCAAAAATCTACCTTACTTTAAAACCAATGTGCGTTTAAATTCTCTGTAGACCTCTCCAGGTGAATGGTATGGGCAGGGGCTGCATTTGTGTTCTATGTGTTCAATTCATACCACAGTGGGGCCCTCAACTCCCAGATTGATCATCTAGGTGCTATTGCAATAAAAAAAGTAATAATGATAATAATAAAATTAACAGTTATAGTTAGCTGTGACAAGCTGAGCTTTTTTTTTTTCACCTCCAGCTGGTAGGAAATTGCAGTACATATTTTTCTCCAGACGTAGTCTTGTACATAGGCTTTCCATTAAGTAGAAAAATATCCCTGCATTTTCTTGCTCACTTTATCTGTTCATCTGCTTCAGTGACCTTACTGATATGAAACCTTGTAAAGTAGTGAACTAACACTGACAGACACAGGAGGTCAGACACATGTATTTGCTGTAATGAGGGATGCTTATATGCTTACATTAGCATCAGTGTTACTTCCAGACTGTTAGATAAACAGGTATCAAGGTTGAGTTTGCCACCATTATTGGAACTGCATGCATGTCTCTGCTTTTTCTGGCTTTAGCACTGCAGAAAAGTTGAACAATTTTAGTATTTTTTAAAAATTCTAGGTCTTAGATTGAAACAAAGCACAAATTCTCTAGATTTCTTGCTGTGATGCAAATGCTTACTTGTCTGACTCCTCATGAGAAATGTTGCTGCAGTATGACTGTACTGAGTGCTGTGGCTGTTGCAGTTCAGGGAGCTGTAAGTCCTTTCTTCACAGACACAGTAAGCTGTTATGTATGCTACTGCTGCTACATGTTCATTTAAAACAAAAAAAAAGAAAAAAGAAAAAATCCAAACAAGTATCTTTGATTGCAAAATTAGAATTCAAATCTTTGACATTTTGGTAGTTGCTGTATATAGAAACATGAGAAGGATGTTTTTATCATTCAGACAAGAGGCCTACATTGGCCATTAGCTATATAAAAACAACTCAAAGGAGGGGCAATCTGAATCTCCTGAGAACTGAAGAAGGGCCATGACAACAGAGATCAACAACAATTTATGAATGAAAGAGTATAGGACATGGAACAATATTAATTGTTCATTTCTGTTATACAACAGCCCACATTCTAAAAAATGTCAATTAAGGGACACAGCTAGGAGCTGCATGTGAACCATCAGTGAATGTATTATATGACACCTTCTCCCATCCATTTATATTGGTCTTTATGGTTCCTTGTGACACGATGCTCCAGACTTATGTGTGTTTGGGGTAAAACCAAACCTTTAAATTATTTAAAAATGACACTGGCTCATTTTATTGGTTGATTTCTAGTTCATATAGTGTAAGAAATTTTAAAGATTTTTATGTAACATTCATTCTTTATAGACCATTGCCTTACCCTCTTTCAGTCATTTATTTTTCTGATCTGAAGAGACTTTGTGAAGCTCATCTCATCTTATATGAAAGCCATAATATAGGTTTTATGTTTCTTCTTGTCCTTCTTTGTGTCATTTCCAGTTCTACCATAAAATTTCTGGACTTTCATAAAGATTTTCTGGTAATACTCTCTCTTATCCTAAGACATCAACTTGATGTGATTTGATAATTCTATGTATCAGAACTAAATTCTTCATAAAACTAAAATATTAGAATTCTGTGGAAATGGCACTTAAGATGGTAATTCTAAATAAAATGGTGCAACTTCTGCAGACAGAAAATTTACACAATGAAGGATTTTGATTAAGTTGGTTGCAAAGCAGTCAGAAAGATAATCTTCCATTCAGTGAAAGTTTACCAATTACATTGAGGGACAATTTACTTATATTTTTCAAAGTCCTCCTCATCTTATAAAGACACAGTACAAAAAATGACTAGCACAGTGTAAGAATGGGAACCAAGTAAGAGTATAACAAAAATGTGAAGAAAATAAGGTAAAAGTAAGTATACCAAAGCTATGATGTATTTATGTATCCTAAACTGTGGAAAAAAAAGCAACAGTTATCATCATGTGATGTCCAAATCAAGGTGTTGCAAGAAGAAAGGAATAATAGAGTTTGTCAATGAGTTTCTTAGACACATCTAGAAATTTAAATAGACACCAGTAAATGCTTCCTATATTTATCACTACTTTATGTAAGGTTTTCCAGGCCTGACATGTAACTAATTAAATATGAAAATAAATACAGAGAAGATAAATTAAAAGATACTGACATTCAGAAATCTATTTCTAAGTTACAATCTTCAAGTCTTGAAAGGCTAGAATAAAATAAAGGAAGTATAGGGTCAACTGCTCAGTACTATACAAGATTTAATTAAAAACTACCCTACTGCTAGCAAAACTATTTTGTTTTCACTATCTTGAGGAAAAAATACAATAATTTTCAGTTATCACCCAGTATTTCAGGATAATTTTTTTTTTTGTTATGCTCTTTAAAATAAGGATAAATGGAATACGATTTTTCAGAAATTAGTAATAACTTCTTAAATATTATGAGAATACATTGGGAAAAATATTTATCTGAGATTTGGTATCTTTAGTGTAAGTAGTAAGAATAAACTAATATCTAATAATATCAGAATACTGTTAATACAGAATAAACTATTTGCAGCAGTATTTACCTATGTGCCAGAAGTGGTTAGAGCAATCGTTATAGAGGCATCCTGTTTCAGTGGTATCTTAACCCCCCTCTGAATCTTTAGTTTAATGTCCTACTTAAACTACTCCTGATATTGCTTTGTCCACAGTCTGAACTCTCTCACACTGAGAACTCAGAGTCCCTTCTTTCCTTTTAAATTTCTGTGATTCACACAAGTCATTTGCCCAACTTAATTACAGGTTTCGATAGTTTTGTGTGTTCTCTTTTGGCTGGAGTTGAGCTGGCTAAATAGATTCATACCCCACTATCCTCATCATTGCACTCCTACCCGAGGACAGTGGTGTCTTAAACAGGCTGTCTGAGCTGCTTTTGTGGTCACTCACTAACTCATATCAGTCTTATTGGAGGGAGATGATTAAAACAGGGTGTCAAGGAGTGATTAAGCAAGGCGTTCAGCTGCCAGTAATGTGGACGCCGTAAATTCCAGCAGGGAGACGGTAATGAGTAGCTGGGGACAATATTCTCTTCAGCACTGTATTTGTAGCCAGAAGAGGACAGATGTCTCCAGCCTAATTCACTCTGAAATCTCCCTCAAACTATAATAAGTAGTTAATATATACTTGCTTTTTCTCTGGCCTCTCAGCTTGAACTGAGCTTCACAAACTACCTTAGTTGCTTTCAAGTACTTTTTTTTAATTATTATTATTATTATTCAGAACAGTCACTCACATCCTTCCCTGTACTTGGTCCGTGTTTCCAGAATCACCTCATTTCACAGCTCTTAATTAGTTGCAAAGCCAGTGGCAGCCCTGCTGCTGTGCCACCTAACCCTCTCACTTATGTTTCTTTCTTCTCCAGACAACACGTAACAACAGCTCTAATCCCATCTGTGAGCTACTGTCATTTGTGATTTTTTTTATAGCATTATGTGTTTTGGGTTTTTTTTGCTTCACACTTAGATGAGAGGTGTTAATTTGTAAATAAAAAAAAAATAAAATTAAAACAGTGAAAGCAAGAGAGAAAAGTCACTGCCAACTAAAAGAGGATCGGGGAATTAGAGAACCAACTCAGTTTGCTGCAGTGCTTGCTGGCTGCATTGATTTGTTGATCGATTCTGTTAGTAGCTCTGACTCCAGAGTCACGTATTACTAACTGGGTTCTTTTAATGTTATCACTTACACCATCCACATCTCTTGGTACCAAGTTCATCGATATTGCATTACTTGAAGAGGAGGAGGTAGAAACAAGGTGGTTTCAGTCACAGTGACCATCTCAGATGAGATCAGTTGAGATCTGTTTTACTTGTAACCTCAGTTTTGATTGTGAACTCTGTTAGATTAGAAAAAAATCTCAGAGTTTTTCCCTTCCTTATTTGGTTCTTTAGAGCCTTACAGAGTGTTGCTCAAAGCTCTTCAGCTCTGTTCATCTAACTAATCCAAATGTTTGCAAATCTAGCTAATTTTAGGGATTTTGCAGTTTTGAGTAGATTTTTGGGGTAGCTCTTATCTGGTAAATCTCCCAGTTCACAGAACATAAAAATTGTCATATTGAATTTGATAAACAAGTGATACCATAGCATGCAGCCCAAATGATTTATTAATCCTTAATAAATAATCTATCTGTAGAGTCTCTTCATTAAAACCCCATGTAGGCCACGTGAAACTGAGGTATGAGTTTGCATTATTCTGGTTTTGTTTATATTCTGTAGCAAAATAATACTACTCCAATATGCTACAAAACTTGAACTCTCTTAAACTTAAAAATACTTCATAAAGTGTAAAATTAATCTGTTGTGAACTGAATCTAAAATTCATTTTTGTGAAACTACAATGGCTTAATGAGTATAATGCCTGTATGACTGAGAATATTGGTATGCCATAAGATACAAAAAAAAAAAAAAGAGATACAAGGCTAAAAGAAGAAATAAGATTAGAAAAACATAAATTTTTTGTATAAATTTTAAAATATATGCTTACGACTGCCATTTGATTCTATTTTATATAAAGAGTTGAAGCTTTCCTAACATCTCTGATGTGAAAGTCCTAACAACCTTTAATCTGTGTATATGTTCATTCACATATGTAGGCATATAATTTCAAACATATATATGCACATAATATAATATCCATTGCTCTGGTAACTTTAATGATTTTGATGCATTTTTCTGAATGGGAAATAATAAACCCTAAATATGATTTGAAGATTGGTATTAAAATGTTTTCAATTATTTCTCTTCTCAAGGAATAGTGATTCAACAAAAATGTGTATGTGATTTTCTCCAAGGGTTTATAATTAAATTAGAACACAACAACATTTAAATTTTGCAAGTGGCTTCCTTCAGATTGAATTATCTTCTGTCTTTAAATTCTATCATGGCAAACTACCTGTAGGAATAGGGATTTAACAATACTTCTAGATTTGTACAATGGATAGTTTTACATTCTAGATTTAACGACATTGCAGAATTAATTTTAAGTGAAAATTTCCCTATCTGGTAGGGAAAAAAATTTTCACATAAAACTGATGTTCTTTAGAGGGTTCAAGAACTTCACTTCTGGTTTAGGTTGTAAAATGAGATCTGAAATCAGGTGTGTTTCAAGTGGTTTGAGGCTTCCTTACAAATCTCTAGTGCTAAGCGGTTTCACCTCAGAAGTCTGGCAAGGTATTTGCACATATTGTCTGACAGAAATATCAGCATCTAAAGACACTGATAGTTTGAGTGCCTGAGGTCAGTCAGCACTTAGCAAACCTTGCCTGAGAACAACACCCCTGTGGATTATGCTGGCTATTGTTTTACATCATTCGTTGGTGCACTTGAAACAGTATTAATCTATGTGTGAGAGACATGTAATTCAAGGTGAAACCTGCATATTAATGTATTTAATATTTCATACACATTTGTAATAATTTATCCATACACAAAAAAAAAACTAAAGAAGGGTCTAAAGACAGTTAAAGGGTAAGTTTAGGAAATAGTTCAAGTCACAGGCCTAATAGTTCTCCTGACCTTGATAGAACTGCCTAAGTATTTACATTTAAAATACCACTGTATTTCTTCTTAGCTTATTTGTACTTTTAGTATTTAAGCTCCTTGAGAGTATTTTGGCTGAAACATTACATTGGGATAAAACATACACAAGTAAAGAGAGATTGTTGTTTTATTTCAAACAATAGACGCTTTTTGTTCTTTGTAGCATGCTGGTTTTAAATACCTTCACCTATGAGAAGGGAAGCAGTGCACCAGGCAAGTAAGATTTAAGTTTTGGTTCCATTTGTGCCCCAGTCTGCACAAATCTCATGAAAATCACGGCTTCTCTCTAAATGAGCTTTACCAGTAATAAAATTGTGACTGATATTTATATTCTTTGAAGTGTTTTGAGAACTGCTCATTACAGGTATTATGTAAGAGATGCATGTCACTGTTCTGATTCTTTTGAGAAATATTCCTTGATGTTTGTAAATTCACTTTTATATCCAAACAGAACAAGTTCTTGATTAATTCTGGTGGATGTGGAGTTTTTGTTGTTTGAGATGTACACCATGCACTAGAACATTTACTACCTTGTGGCAAATACATCTGGATTGCTGCCTTTTGCTCTTCGAGTGTGAGGCAATATGGTTGTGATTTCATTGTCATGTCTCCTGTAACCCTTGAATTCTGCTGGGTTTTGTCTGCTTCAGATTTGTGTCTCAGTGCTTGGTATTCCTATTTTGCAGTCTAACCCTCTGTAAGTATTTTATGTACTATTTTGTTAAATTCTACTAATATTTAAAATAATTAGGATGTACAATGCAGTACCAGAAACATCTCAGCTGTTACATTAATGTTTCATTTCCTAGTTTGTTTTAGTATTGCTGTTACTATTGAAACAGTGAAGACGATATAGATAGGCATAAACGCAGTAGCAGGAATTTTTTTATCCTATTACTTTGACCATTTCTTTCAAGTACATAGGTTTTTAACAAATCAGAGGACACAGGCTATAGTATTGGGAAGAAAAAAAATATGTCTCTAGGCACTAGATAATGAAAACTTTTAAAGACCTCCAGATTCTATTTTCAGGTATAATCTTATCTGGAAATGAATAAAAGAAAGCAACCAAAAAGCTCTTGCCAATAACTAGACAGGCTGAAAATGGAGGATTTAATGAAATAAAAGTGATAATTCTAGATCTGTATTGCATAGAATTTTAATAAAAGACCGTGTTATGGAGAGCCCGAGGCTGCAGCACAGCATGAATCTCTTTTTTATATGAAGAATCCATGTAGTTATCTAAGACATGCAAACTAGTAGATCTGATTCCTACCTCCACTGAAAGTTCTTTAGATTGCACACGATAGTTAGAAGGGGACATAATTACATTTGCATGTATTTTAAGTCCTGTTTTTCTGAGAACACTTGCTATGTATTTATATTTTCATGGAACATAAAGTCCCACCAATACTTCACACAAGTGAAAGGACAGAACAAGAAAAGAAATGCCAAACATTTAAAGAACATTCTCTTTATATAATCAATTTACACTCCAAATGTGTGACCACATTTTTGCATGTAACTACAGCTCTATCTGCTTGACATTAGAAAGTTCAGCTGCTTTCTTTTCTTTTGATTAATCTTACTACTTGTGGAAAAAAAGCAGAATGTTGCAGAGGTACAATGGGTCTTCCCCATTAAAGACCACACCTCACTCTGGAAGAAAAAAAAAGATTCCAAATCCTCTAACACAATTTTTTAACTTTCTATTTGTGAGTTTATTTCCATTTATAAATATAAATAATGGAATAGGAAATGTCAGTTCTCCTCTATAATTAAATTACAAAATGGAACAAAAGCAAAATAATGAATTTTCTCACAAAAGAATATTATTGGAGGGAATGGAAGCATTTCGCAGAGAAGAGAACTAATTTTCCATATAATTGTAGAACCATCTAACTGCTCTCCTTTGATATCATGGCTGCAAAAGTTTATCTATATCTCTATGGCATTGTGAGAAAGATATTTCTGGAGAATCCACAGATGTCAGCAGACTAGAATCAGTGATAATGTGATTATAAATTCTTTCTGTTGTTCTTTACTATTTTGATTAAACTGCTTGTGAATATAAGAACATAGAATACTCAGATTACATTGATAAATTATTGGTTGGGTTTTTGTTTTGTCGTTAGTGGGAACTTTGTTCTCAGAAAACCATTTCAATAGAGCATTCATTCTTACCTTTAGATGCAAACAGCCTTGCACTGGTTTTTTATCTACAGTTGTTTTCTGGAGCTGCTGTTGAGTCACATGTTCATCCAGACTACTCAGTGTATTGGAGAGATATGGGTGAACATGTTCTTCTCATATGTATTCTATGGTAGGCAAAAATACTTCAGTTTCGTTGAAGGTGAAAATGCAGTTGAAGTAAAAAGCACAGAATACTTGAGGTTGGAAGAGAGCTTTGGAGATTGTCTAGTCCAACCTCCTTGTGCTCAAAGCAGGGTCAGCTGGTTGTTCAGGGCTGTGTCCAGTTGGATTTTTACTATCTTTAAAGATGGAGACTCTACAACTTCTCTGGGAAACCTAGTCCAGGGTTTGACCATCCTCACAGTATGAAAGTTTTTCTTTGTGTTTAGGTGGAATTTCCTGCATTTCAGTTTGTGTCTGCTGCCTATTGTCCTGTCACTGGTCATCACCGAGAATAGTCTGGCTCCATCCCACTCCCTATTGTATATTTTTACACCTTGATCAGAGTTTTTTTACACCTGAGTCTTCTTTTATCTAGCCTAAGCTCTTTCAGCTGGCATGCCTGGTTAACTTTTAAAGAAATGAAATTGAAACATTGGGAGAAAATGTGAAACCATGAGAAAAAAATTTGTCATCAATTGATGTTTGCTTTATACATTGTCTCTTTGATCTATAGTACTCATGCATATTTATATTTGTAATTTTTCAATCAACATTCAGAGAGAGAAATTACGCTGTTCTCTCAATAGTAGACATGTAGATACACAGGAATCCTTTTTTAAAGCATGGATACATGAGAGACAAGGGTGGGTTTAGTTATGTGTTTTCACAGTTTTGAAAATTTTCATACATCTTTAAGATTGTTCATTTCACATTTTGCCATGCCGGTCTGATATCCCACTGTGACTTAAAAGAAGTCTATTACCAAAGAGGAAATCAATCTAATCAGTACTTTGCCTTATTATAGAGATCTTCTGTCTCTTCTGGAAAAAAATCTGAAATCTGTTTCAAAAGTATTGTTAATAAAGTATTGTTGATAGAATTATTATTATTTTACAGTTTTATTACTTTGTAAAACAAGATTCAATACACTTGCTTTTCAAATAAATTTTGTAATATGTATATATGTTCAAATAACCAATAAAATGTCAAAAAAACCCACCACAAATAAATTTAAGCAATAAATGGCTTAATTTCAAAACCAAATTGTCACAATTGTTTATAAAATCAAGTGTTAGTACGCTGATTTTTTGCAATACCTATATTGACATAAATATTTACCTCTATCTAGATATTTCTATCCATTTCTAGTTTAAAGGGAATATTTTTCCCCTTTTAGAGCATTTATCTCTAAGAATTAGTGTTCAACATATTTATCAATATATTTCCTATGGCTTACCTGTAACACTATATTTTAATTGTCTAGAAGTGCACAAAACCAGAAAGTCAAACTTATTTACTCTATAAGGTATCTTAGTCTTCCACCTTGGCTGATTTTGTCATCTTAAAGAACAACTGACAGAGACGCTTTCTTCTCGAAGTTTATTACCTGTATGTGTTTGGTTTCTGTGTGGCAGGGTGTTGGTACTGGAGGAGAGGGCCATAGAAGTGGCTCCTGTGAGAAGCTTCTAGAATCCCCCTGGCTCCAGGACAGACCTGTCTCTTGCCATGGCCAAGCCAATTAATGGCAGTGGCCATGCTTCTGTGAATTGTTAAAATTATAATAGTGAAAAACAGAGTAGAAAAATATGAAAGATTGCACAATCAATTCATGCTTGTTGCTGAGAAGTGAGCAATGTTGTAATTTCTGATGGCAGGGCGTCAGAGTGGGATACAATACGGTGAACTGAAATGCACACTGCAGTCAGAGGTGAAATCCTGGTCCCCATTTAAATTAATTCAAAGCTCATTGGAGAAAGTTTTTATTGAAGATGCCTGGTATTATCAAAGCTATTTTATTTAGTTGCATGGACTTTTAAAAGGCAAGCTAAATATTTGAAGACCTCCAATCTCTTTCAATCCAAAGATTTGCTCTAGGGAATGTTTAGATTGGCTATTAGGATAAATTTCTTTACTGAAAGGGTTGTCAAGCATTGGAACAGGCTGCCCAGCGAAGTGGTTGAGTCTCTGAGTCACCATCCCTGGAGGTATTTAAAAGGCATGTAGACATGGTGCTAGGGAAATGGTTTAGTGGTAGAGTTGGCTGTGTTAGGTTTATGGTTGGACTTGATCTTTACATGTCTTTTCTCACCTAAATGATTCTGTGATGTTATGTTTGTCTGAAAGTATGTATGAAATCAGATCAGACAGAAGATCCCAATGCATGCCACTGCTATCTTTTTAGTGACTGCACTAATGAATCCAACTCCAAATACCCAGTATCTACTCAGAAAAGAGATTGCATACTGCTTCTGGCTTGAAAGGAAGTTTCAACTTGATGCTTAAGCTACCCTAAAGAATGAGACGTACTTTTGAAAGACTAAGGTGCTGAAAATAAGTATATGGTTCATATCCCTGAGTAGAGCAGTCTTTTTTAAACTTCCTGCTGACTGAGGAACCTTTAATCCTTCTGACTGTGCAGTATCTTGACAAATGAATCTTTTTAATTCTGGGAATTCGAGAATAAATTGCTAATGAGACAACAACAATGGCACTGCTTTTGTAATTGCTTAACAAGAAATTTCAGAGTAATGTGTGCTGAAGATTCCAGCTTCAGAGTCTGACTCCCATGAGATAAGAAATCTTCTCTGTTGCCATGTATTTCTTCTGACTGCTAGCCTCTGAATGATTTAAACGAGAAGCAATGATGTTTCTGAAAGGACACTGTGAACTCTCTTGAATTACACTGAGCAGATTTTTGAAAAAAAAGAGTTGCAGTGCTGCAAATTACTAAAGCTTAGATCCCTTCTCATAAATATTGCTTGTGCTACTATTCACAACAAGAATAATTAATTTTATGTGCCCTGCAGTATTAGTTTTACTAAAGCATGCTTGTGCGATAATAATCATCGCATTAGTAATGTTTTCATTTCTTTCACTTTTTATATTGCTACAATAGCACAGGTTATATGATTCATTAGTAATTATTCTGAAACAGAAAATATGTATAGGCTTAATTTAAATAGTCTTTAAACTGTCATTCTCTGAACTAACTTGTAAAAGGAAATAAAGAAGGTAGAGATGACATTTACAGTTGATTTGTAAAATGGGCTAGATCTTTGATGAAATCCACTTTGAATAAATGTGGTCTTTGCATCTATTAGGAATGTGGATCTTGCATGAAATAGTAAGTGGTAAATTATTCTGTATAGCCTGGTCTTCAGTGCTCAACATAGTGACTGCCTTTAAAAAGCAATTCAGTAGCATAAGTAGCAGGGCATCTGTGAAAAGAAATGAAACATAATTGAGATGAGAAATTTTAGTTTCATAGCAGAACATCAGTTAGGCTGGTGAAGAAGAGCATAACAAGAATGCAGGCTATGCTGTGTTACCAGTGAGGTAACTGGATGTTGTTGTATTCTGTTGTAGGGCAGGATAGGGTCTGTTTTCAGTGAATTCTCACAGACTCTGAATGTGTTGCATGCACCATTTTTACATGCTTATTCTAACACATCACTGGCTTGAACCAGTAATTTTAGGAGCTATTATAATAAAGCCAGCTATGTTGCATAACTGAGCAAATTCTGACTGCACTGTGTATCCAGTGGGTACAAAACATGAAACTTCATTATGTAGTCAGTCTCTCTGTGTAAGAAGCACTAATGTAATCCTCCAGTCATGGTTCTCCTGGGACATTGGTTATGTCTCTTCCTTTTGAAAGGAAAATTTCTATGATTTTGACCTCCTTAACTTCTCCCAGGCCTTTATGGATGATGATATCTGTGAGCTGCAGGAAACTATGTTGTCAAGAACATTTAAAATGTGTATATGATTCTTGATGCGGGCATCAGTGTCTACACCCCCATCTCTTGCAACGCTCCGGACTTAACTGTGCAGTTGCAGGGCTGAAACCTTAGAATCATAGAACCATTTAGTTTGGAAAAGACTCTTAAGGACATTGAGTCCAACCTTGAGACAGCATAGTTCAGATCGTCTTCATCTAAACTGAAAAGGTGAGTCCTCTGGCAGTAAAGCAGGGGCAACGAACCCTCTGCCTCCGGGTTTGCTGTTTCCATGCCTTTCTTTTGCTAAATGCCTTTTAATAAGAAACACTGAAAAACACAGTCAATTTACTGGAATTATGTTTTCAAGTACCCGACTCAAAATTTTGCTTGACGCTTTGATATATGTTTTTTATATGTGTGTTAAAAATTTGTGAGGAAATTACAGAAGATAAGTAAAGGTTAATTTGGTTGCAGACACTCTTATTTAAATTATACTCCCTAAAAGAAAGGTAATAAAATTCTATTGTCACACTAATGTGATGGGAATATAGAGGTGGCAGTGACACATTTATTGGCTTTAAAGTGACCTTTGTGTCAAACCTCATGCGTTGAATAATTTTTAGACAAAAATATTGGGGTTTATTTACTAGTTTACCCAAGGGCTCCACTTATACAGTGCCAGTCATTTTCTCTTCTGTTCAGTTAAACTGACAGTCGATGAGTTGTTTTATTTCTGTGTGGCTTTTACCTTTTTGAACATAAATATGAAGCAAAACCTGGCAGACTTAAAAAGCTGTGGTAGCAGATGGACTTATCAACATCCCTTTGCCTTTTTTTCATTTGAACTGTGGCAACAACCATCTAAATTGAGGCTAATTAAATACAATATTTCTACATAATTATATGATAAAGATTTCTAGTGCCAGAGTTTGTGCAGTTTTGTATGGTTGTCTATAATTTCTTGGTTAAGAGAGTAATTTATTCTCAATGCTAATTGATGATGAACAGATTATTAAAGTTGGATTGTATGACACTTCTTTCTGTAGTCTCTTTAATTTTAAATAAGATCAGAGTAATTCTAAATAGGAAGTTGGTGCCAGCATTATAAAAGCATGGTGTATAAAGCTGCAGACCTTTTCTTACACTGTTGATTGATAACCACCGATGAAGTTATAGCAGTGCTATAAACATTTTAGTGTGCATCATAAAGATTTTTCATGTTTAGCATTAGTCACATGGTATAGCTTAAAGTTGTAGTTTCAAAAGCAGTTATCAGAAATTAACTTTAATAGTAAGTTCTAAGTGTTATAAAAGCTAAAACTAATGAAAGTTACAACATTATCCATTTATATTCTTTAAGAAATTCTTTTAAGATTTTCTGTGACTTGACCTTTATTTTATGACAAGATACCTGAAAGGTTGATTTGTATGAGTCATAGCTATAATTATTATACTGTATGAAAAAAAAGAAAAGTTAATGGTTTTTCAAAGCTATTTTGTTAAAAAAAAAAAAAAGAATACTTTTAACACCCTTATATTTCACTATCTAAAATGTTTCTCACTGGGTTAGCCACTGTATCAATCTATACTTTAAAAGGAATTTTAAAAGAAATTTAGAAGACGTGTACCTTTGCTGAGTATACTGCAAGTATCAGCCTCAAGCTTCTATTCAACATGTGTTATTATTTAGGTTCATACGGGAGATCCACAATAACTATATGTATTGAACATATTTACCTAAGCATGAAACATAGATACATACATTACTGTTAAAAAGTTGACGTTAATGGGTTTTCTGGTTGTCTATACAAAATGTGCCTGCATTATTCTAATCCTAAAGTGCAAACACCCTTATTTGGTACTTTTGCATGGTGTAGGATTCCAAGTGTTTGAAACATGAAAGAGCTCTGTTAAAGAAACCTGTTATTATTTATACTATGTTCTCCTCTTGAGAATTCTGGTTTGGATTTTCAAAGGAACCTGAGTTACTCTTTCTCCCACTGAAAGCTTAAGGATTTTATTTTTATTTACACTAAAAGACTACAGACTGTCCTTGCAGTAGAAAGGAACATTAATTTATATGTGAATCTTACCCAGTAGGTTTTGTATCCCTGCGTTATTTAGGCTCTTTTGAAAAGCCTGCCTAATGCAAGCAATCTTATTTACACAAAGAGAATTCCCATTAAAGAAGGCAAAGCTGCAGAAATAAACTAGGTCTATTCATGTAGAATCAGATTCTATCTGTCCCTCTAGGTTTATAATTTACAGACTTTTAGCTCTTGCCTTTGAGGACTAAATGTCTTGCTCTTCTCATTTTCTTCTCAATATACTTAACTGTTAAGCTATTTTCTTGTTTTGGATTCAAGCACAAAGGAGAAAAGTTGATTTACAGATGAATCAAGATGGTTCTTACCTGCTGTTATTTCTAGAAGCCCTCTTGTTTGCTTAAGTTTATAAGAAAGTTGCAATTACTCTTCCCATGAACCCCTGCAATTTAGTGCACTCCTAAGGTACAGGCCTACTCGCAGGGGAAATTGTCTATGCATGGTACATCTAATGTCAGGCTCATTGGGCTTCTGTGATTGATCTGTGCAAGTGAAGGAGGTCCTCTTCACATGCATGCATGTTCGTTACATGTGGTTAAGATGGCTTCATTCTTAATGATGTGTGTGGGCTGATAATTCTGAATTTACTTATTCCACAACCTGTGAAGAAATTGCTAAAGCAAGGAAAATATAGAGCAAACAAGTTATGGTCTACTTTGCATTTTGTGAGTTGTAAAGAACATTTTTGAAAAGTAATTAATTGCATATTTATTAATACATACTAAACACATTCCCATTAGAAATAATGATCTTGTTTATGTCGTGATTCCTAAAAGATTATAAGTATGTCTTCGTATTAAGGATATATTTCTGACTGAGAAATTTAGACCATTAAATTTTTAAAGAACTTTTGGATCCTTTTGGGATGACCATATATGTGGGGGGGGTATTTACTTTTGTTCAATTTCCAGGAGCCCAAATGTTTAGAGAACTGCTATTAACTATTCATGTTTTGGCTCTGTTACAGTTTAAACAAGACCAAGACTAGCAGCGTGGTTTTCTTATTTTATAAAATCATTTTGTGAAATAAATCACTCAAGGCTTGAGGGTTTTTTTTATACTGAGTTTCATCCCTTAGGGAACCTTTCATACACACTTTATAACTTCCCGAAAATAGGGAGATTATACACAGAATAAATAGCAGACAGCTGTGAGCTATGAGTCTATAATGCCAGTAAAGGGATTTGGTGATTTCATAAACCAGAAAAGCAAAGTTTGAGTGTCTTGAACACTATTCAGACCCTCAAAATAGAATGAGTATTCTGTAATTCAACTCAATTTTTATTTGGTATAACATATGGATCCGAGTATATGATTCATACTGACAGGATAGAGCCCTCTGATCTTACAACAGCTCCCATATCTCTAGGCTAGTAGCGCTAACCATTTCATTTATATTTTCCCCTTCATTCTCTCTCCTCTTGTACTTGCCCTTCATGCTATAGTACTGCTCTGTCATGCAGCCCTTAACTTATTCTTTTTCAGATACACTTCAAATGCTGGTGCTGAACTGAAGCCAAAATGCCTATCCATACCTATACTAACAGTGCAGGAACACTTGGAATTTCTCCACAATGTGCTTACCAGCAGTCTTGGTTCTAAGGGGGCATGATGACTACAGATTTCATGCAGCTAGTATGGTCTGAACAAGTGATCTAGCTGAATTAATAAACTCTCATGGGGTCCATAGTGCTTCAGAGCGTGGTACAGAGATGCTTTCATAGCCCTGTTAGACCCAGCTGACAACCACTTGCACTTATTAGCACCAGCTTGGCCCTGTGATACGGACTGATGCTGGAACTAGGTTTTTCTGCACTGTGCTTCCAAAGACCTGTAATAGTCAGGTTTTTCCATTTTCTGAAGCTTCAGAGTCTCTTAAGTGTCAGTTAAGCAGCTAAAATGACGGACAACCCCTTTCTCCAAAAAGATATAAACCAAAATCCCTGATGTGTGTTACAGTAATAATTCTAATAAGTCTCGAAATAATAAAGGCTGTGTGGTGTTGCAGTAATACTTCATTCCCAGATGTAAATTATTTTGATCTGAATTTTTGTCTATATCTTCATGTCGTAAATGTTTGGGAAATTGTATTAAGACTTACCGAACAGTAAATATGTATCATAGAAATGGTGAAGAGAATAGGCTTTTTAATCTTTTGAATAAGTTAATAAAGACTTTGATAATAAAAGGCATAAATAAATACTGAATTGTAGTTCCCATTAGTTGCAATTCAGACAGATAGTTACTTGATACGATGTTAAGTAGTGTCTTGACTATAATTTGCTATCTTGGATGAGGTATTTGCATAGAATTGTTTCATGCTTGTAAAACTAAAATTGCTTCTAACTGTGAGAATTTATTCATAGTAATGCTGCAGTGGTACTTGTCATTTCAGGTGAGTGCACAGAGATTCTTTTCTCCAGAGCTTTCCCAAATTTCTCTGAAGTTTAGTGTGTTCAGCTGGAATTCCAAGATAAGAAATGTATTTTTTAAATAAAATGTCTTGGTACGCTGAACATCTTAGTTAATTTATCTTTATTATGGATATGATCTGGAATATCCAGCTGACCAAACCAATCATGCTCAGCTTCAGGCAGAATTATGATTTTCAGAGAGGAATTCAGTAACCTAAGCTCATTTTTATTCATCTGAAATTTCAATATAGTATGCTAGTTTAGGGTAACACTTGATCAGCATTTAAAAAATTTCTGTCAAATGTATGCAGTATGGTTTCTCACACAAAACATGAACTCAAATCCACTTTTTTGTCATCTGGGCTTTTGGAAAAAGACAATTGCTTATGGAACCATTATAGTAAAAACCGTTCTTCTGACAGCTGTACAGGGAAATTGTGTTCTGCTCTTAAAACAGTTATAAGTAGTACCAGTTGGAGATTTTCCAAGAGAACAGTTATTTCATCTCAAAATGCTGATTCTTTGACTATGCATGTTGATTTCTGACAAGCAGAATACTAGAATTGCGCTTGTCAGGAAGATTTCAGTCAACTGTCTGGTTGGTTCAATAATGCTAGTGGGTTTGTGAAAAGTCATGGAACTAGCGAGAATTTTCCTAATTTCAGCTAGCAGCCACCAGATATTCCCAGGTGCATATTCTCAGTTAAAACACTATTATTTCTCACTGTTTCCAAAACAAAATAATGTACTATTTCATTTTGGCATTTTAAAGAAAACCATCTTAGTTAGGAGTGATTTCTTTTTATACTTTCATGCTAGAAAAAGAAAAAAAAAAAGGTATCGCTGAGCAAAAATACCTTTTCTTGGAAGCTTTTGTCATCAGTCTTTTCATGTCTAAAACTAGAATTATGTATGATACATCCTTTGAAAAAGATATAATGATCTCATAATCCTCTCAGCATAAACAAGAATAAGGCAAATATATTCTCAACTGTTTTTGTGGAATTCTTTTTTTTCTGGTCAAGGTGCGTGTATCACATTGTGTTGGTGTCAACGCCAATTGTAGTGTTCCCTTAGTCAGGATTCTGACTATAACACATGAGCTTGGGAGACCAGCATGCTGCCAAGGTTATAGAGTAGGTGCTGTAATGACTGTGAAGGTAAGCATCATGCCCTCAACTTCATGTTCTCTCAGGCATGAGGAAAAGATTCTGCTCCCCCACAGCATCAGCAGATCATGGATGGGGGAAGACCTTAAAATGTTACTGTATAAGAAGGGAGATCTAGTTCGTAAATAGCATCATGCATCTACTATGATGGCATCGCTCCATCACAGCAAGGGTCATATTGAAATACCTTCAGGTCTGTCAGGGACGAGTCACTCATCCAAACATTTGATTAGGAAAAGCTCATTTCTTGTATGAGGTGGAGGAGAGCTCAACTCATAAGACATGGAACTTTATTATTATTTCTGGGTTGTAAAGTGGAAGATCCTTCCAACTTGTTAAGGGTATAGAAAACATGGAGCTACATTATTTAGAGTGTGCCAATAGAGGAAAGAAGAAATTATGTTAATCTTCCTGTTACAGTGTATAAAATTATATACTATTTGAGAAACATTGCATTCTCAGCAGGGGTTTTAGCAAGTTGGTGGCCAAAAGCTATCTTAATGAGACAGCTGGCTTGAAAAATACAGTGAAAATGACAAGGGAAATAAATGAACAACTAAATAAGATGAAACTTGGATAAAAGAATAAAATTAACTTACACGAACTGAATCCTGAAGACATTGTTAAACCCTGTTTTAAAGGCACAAAGTCAAGAGAGTTGAGAATTTCTCACAGAACCCTTAGCTGTGTCCTTTATGGCATCTGTTATAGGTCATTAAAAAACTTAGAACATCACACAGGTTAACTAGATTAGTAGTGAAATATTTGGCACAAGCTATGAGAAATCTTGATTGAAAAAGAAACATAACAATTTACTACTTAGCTTCACTATATTCTTATTCACAAATATGAAGCCATCAGAATAAAATGCTTGTTTTCTATTAAAACGATATGTGACTGTTAAAATATATATATAAAAAACTTTTTGGCTCATTAAAAAAAAATTGTCAAAGAAATTTGCAACTTAGTTACTGGATTATGTCTAGATGAGAATTAATTCCTGAAGTATACCTGTCTCTCAGATGTGTGTATTTTGGATGGGACAAAGCAGTTTATTGCTGTCCATGTGGTGAAATTTATTTGGCCTATCATTTTTAAAATTTTACAGACAAATATTCTGCTCAAAACAGAGGGCTTTGCAAGACCATGCTTACAAGTAACATTGTCTGACCACAAGTATTTTTTGCCTCCCACTATAATCATACCATGTTAAGTGTACTTTACATATTTGCACCCAAGTGTGTATGGATAGAACATTCAGGGTCAGATCCAAGATTTCTGTTGATTTCAGTGAACTTTGTCTCAGTTTGTTGATTGACAGCTGTTGGCATTACTTATGGTGTGTAGTAAATAACAAAGGTGAGATGGCAGATTTGGTGTTTGTTATACACATACCTATATTTCTACTGATTAATTTTATGAAGAAACATGTTTTTCCCTAAGAATCTGAATGAGCATGTGGTAAGAACTTTGTAGACAGGGTGAAGCAAAAAAAAAAAAAAAAAAAAAAAACAGAATTATTTTAAAGTAAAATATAAAACCTATCTTTTATCTGTTGAGTTTGACTGTCAGTGATGAGGTTTTATATATTTTTATAGTATCAGTTCATTAATAGCTGTACATTGGTATAAATATTCAAGGATAATAATTAAGATATGCAAGCAAATTGAAGACAGTGGGAACAGATTTTAAAATAGGTCATACCCTTTATAGTGCAAAAATAAATTGTCTGCAGTGTGGAAATACTTGAGTGGTCAGATATCTTCATAGCAAATTGATGCTGCTAAAAAGTACAAAACATGATAAAAAAAATATAAAAAATGAGAGAGATTTGAGCCTTTCTGACTTCAAAGTATGATAAAGAAGTGACAGAGGAAAAAAAAAAAAAGGATGGTAGTACTCTAGAAATGTTACAAATTAAGACATGCACTGAACCTTGGGAAGATCTAAGTGAAGAGCTGTCCTTTTTATAAATAATGTCACTATGTAAAGATGTATTTGTAGCAGACCTGAATCCTTCCTGCTCTTTCACCATGAAGTGATGGAATTCTCTGGGCACAGGAATACTGTAGTCAGAGATCTTTGATCTGATGAGCGTACCATACTAGATGTTAATATTTGGCAAAAAAATTCTCTGTTGGTGATGTCTGCTAATAATTAATTACAGCATAGAATCATAGTAACAGCAGGCATAAAATTCTGGAGTATACCAGTGAGGCAGCATGAATTACAGCAGAAAAGTCTTTGAAATGATAGAAAGACAGGTTCACCATCTGATTTATTTGAACTTTTAAATGAAGCTCATGGACACAAGTGACAGGCCAAAATCAGAAGTGACTTGTACATTAGTGTAACTTAATGACAAAGGAGCAAAATTTAGAGCAGTTCAAAGCAAGTAACTGGACAAAGCTTTCTGACAATTTTCTATGAGTTACTGCTTTTTAAATACAGGAAATCTTTTTCCTCCATCATACAAGTTACATTTATTTTGCAGTGTCACACTTTCATAACATCTTTGATGGCTGCAAAGGAAAGAAAATAGAAAGAATAGGAAAACCACCTATTGAAAAGAGAAGCCACAATAAAGGAGAAAGAGAGGGGAAAAAAATAAAGACTCAGCAAGAAATGATACTCTTATAAAATAATAATGGTTTGCCTACCTTTTGAATTTTTGGAGCTTTTTTTTTTTCTTTCAAAGTACCTTTAATTCAAAGGTATTTTGCTGTACTACAGTTGGAGAAATTAAAAATCCAAGAGAGAATGCAGTCATGGTCTCTAAAATGTGGTGATTATATTTTTTAATGCCTCAGTCATGGTGTTCCAACTTGAAGGAATGTCTGATTTTCAGGAGGATTTTAGATACATTATTTCAGTTCATAGTAAAGTTTATTTATTGTTTCTGAGTTTCAAAGTACTGGCTGTTGTTCAGTAAAGAATGGAATGTACTCCAAAATAAAAGATGACCAAAAAAATTTTGCAAGGCAATTTATATTGGACAGTATTGCAGAACACCTGAACAAAAGGAATTGTAGGGGCTGAATTTATTCTCTAACTCTGCTGTGGTCTGAGAGAGGAATTTGTACATGCAAAAGTGAAACTTGACATTCTGTTATTCTACAGAGAATTAGAAATGTTAGGATAAAAGATCAAATCTTCCTTATAATCCAGAATGGATCTGTATAGCATATCTATTACACATTCTGTACTTGTCCCAAATACAGAGTTCTTTTAGAAGGAAAGATACAGCCTGGACTTTCAAAACTGGAACAAGTGCTCATTTGGGACTTGGAAATATATGGAGCAGTATCTCACTTGAGACACCAGTGGAAGTTCTGTGTTTGAAAAATCTTAAACTACACAGACACAGACAGTTATGCATTCTGGAGTCACATCTGAGTGATTATAAAATCAAGAGAAAATGGTCCTAGCTAAGACAGTGTTTGCTTAGTTTTAAAGATTGACTCAAGTTTGTTGTTGCAAAAACCGCCATGATTTTGTCACGTGATTCTAAATTTTCATTGAGAAGTGCGTTCAGTGTACAAATATTTATGTTTTGACTTAATACGGTGATTTATTAAATCATTAAAGTGGATATTAAAATCAAGCAGTTGGGTATGTAAGCAGGTTTTTAGCATCAGTATTTTAAAACATATTGCTCAACATTAAAAATATACTAAATTAAAACAAAAGTCTGAATACAGGGTATATCAATGGCTTAATGCATTAATAGTTTATATTAAAATGATGTCATTTGTGTGTGTGTGAAAAGATACCCAGTGCCACAATGTAGACTCTTAGAATACTACATTCCATAGGCTTTAATTAGTTCATCATACACACACTGTTTCAGAACCTGAATCCTAATAGACATCTAACTGGTAAATAAGGTTAATAAGAAACCCTAGAACTGAAAAGATACTGATACGAAATGCGATTTTCTGCTTCACTGTGGGTGTACATTTGAGGGTTAGGGGTTAGGAACATCTCGTAATATATTTCTCCACAGTGAGGATCCAAAAATTGAGAGTCATTGTTCTCATAGCCAGTGTATTTTAAATGCAACGTATTCCCTCTCACTCTTAACCTATGTAACATAAATGTTTTAGACTAATGAATTAAATATATTAGTTGCTACATAAGAATAGTCCTTAAATTGCTCATCTCTAGATGAATCTTTTGAATTATTTGTTCTTTTCAGTGATACTTCTGTGTCAAAATCTATCAATTTTTTATAATTTCAGATTCATCTAGGGTTTGACCTTTAGTACTTGAATGCCTTTAATATCAGAGTTATAGTGCATTTGGCATCGTAAAGTAAGTGATATTAAGTCCAAAGAAAGAGTTGTGCACAATGAAATGTATCTCAGATTGCTAAGAGCTACTTATTTAATTATGCATTTATCTAATGCCTTGAAAACAAGTCTATACCTTTTAAGCATCCATCCCAAAATGACCAAGGTAAATGGCAAATTAGATAGGGCTTTTTCATGGGTTTAATTTCCTTATACAAAAACACAATTCCTGTACACAATAAGAATGGCAGCAGGTTTTTTTAGTAGGTCAGTGATATTAGAATGAAATGCAAATGTACAACTAAACTACATAACACAAATCCTGATGTTTACTCTCTTGGGCATTACTCTGTGTTTGGTGTAATATTTTTCTAACATTTTATGAAGTTTTCCAATTAAATATTAATGCAACTTCTTCAAAGAGAAACAAAGATTTATAACCCTGAAGTGAAAGAGAGAGGATGAGAGAATTGATAGCACAGTTGGGCAGGAGAATTCTGCATGAGCTCCGAACACTCTTTTCTTATTTATTTGAGAAGTTAAATATAATATATAAAACAAAATATGTATATGTGTAAGCTATGCTCTGATTGTATGTGGTGCATGATCATATGTGGTAAATTGGGATCTTTCCACTCCAGCAACAAACCATGTGCTGTATCGCTGTTTTATTTTTAAAGGTTCATTTTGATTTCTTTACGTTTTAAATACTGTAAACATTTAGGGGGAAAAAAACAAAAAAACACCAAAAAAACCCCCACAATTAAATTAGAATCTAAAGTTAAGGCAACTAATATATTTTTGTATTTTAAAATTCAGTTGAACTTGTAATAAATAATTTACTTAAGCAGTACAAAAAGGAAGTGATAACCACTCTTGCCTTTTGGCAAGAATGGGTATGTGGTATGCCTGATTCATCAGCACTAGACGGCAGTAACTCATGTATATGGAACAGACTCCAGTTTACTTGAGGGAATGGGAAATGTTTAAGATTCTGCATACTCCTAGATATTCTTCAAGGTTACCAGAAGGCATAAAGACATATTCTGAACCTGAGGTCATATTCATAGGAAAAAAATATTCAAAGAGAAAGACCTATTATTTGTAAAGTTCTCATGTATTGGGTTGCAAAGAGGGGAGGGGCAGCATTCTGTGATTGTGTCAGTTTGGACTTCTTAAATATTTTGCTTGTTCTGCCGTCTTAAGAAAAATCTAGCTTGGAAAAATACATCAGGGCAACACAAAGGAATTAATCAGCAGGGCTGTTGCTTAAGATGCAGCAGTGTGAAAAATGCCTCGTTGCTGTAGGTCAGATTGAGGCATTGCATAGGGAAGTCATAGAAAGTTTGCTAATGAACAGCATTTCTGTCTGTCGTCTTATATTTCTTAGTGTTTATCATTGTTATCTATTTATGCACAGTTCTCATATTCTACAGTTCTCCCATCAGACACAGGGATCAACACAGAAGTAAAATTCTATTCATTCACACACATTGCCTGCTCCACTCTCAAGGTAGCAGGAGAAGGGTGAACCCTTGCCTGTTGTGTATCTCTTCCATCATGATTTACTTTCACTTATTTAACGTTGACTGGATAGGAATGATCAAGGAGAAGTGGTGTTTGCTCGTTGAGATGTATGTACCACTGGAGAATGACAGAACCTGAACTGATCTGGCACAGGACCATCAAATCCATTTTAATAGGCAATTACTGAATGCTGAATTAGCACATTCCTGCAGCATATAAGAGAATACTAGAAGTGAAAAATTTCATAGAAACTTAAGTTCAGGTATCTTCCAATAAATACTAGTGGTCATCAGTTTTGTGTATTTTCTTACTCTATTTGCAAAATTTTTAATATTAAATTATTTTCTTGAGTAAAACCAGAGGAAGAAAAGAATGGTTGATGGCATTACCTTCTTTCTATCCCCCCAAAAGAAGAAACCATCTGAAAAATAGAGTATAAAACTACTAATTAAAATGTCAGGAAAGCATCACTGTATGCTTGATTCAGGGACAAAGTGGAGGAGGGGGGATTATACACTGAGTCCATGCAGAAAGTTGTGATTAAATTGAACGGAATTTGTTTAAAGAATAGGCCTGTACTCAAAACCACAAGAATGGCAGTAGAAAACAACTATTTCTCCACCCAGTGATTTTCTGTATAGTATTTTAATTATGTTGGAAAAGCAAAACTTATTAAAGACGTTATAAATAAGTCATCATGAAATAGCAAAGTGTTTGAGAACAGTGAGTGCTTCACTCGGAGCAGAACGTCAGGAAGAAAAAGAGCTACCAATCTGGCAACTAGTGAAACAAGCAGCAGCAGTTTCTGACACAGTAGAAAAAACATTCACTCCTCTGGCTTTGCTGGAAAATATCAGAGGAGCATCATCCACACCACATGTTAGGGAGTTATGTCCAGATCCAGTCGAAGGCTTGGAACTGAAACAAGATTGCTTCCAGGGATGAGAAGATGACTCACTTGTTAGTATCTCTTTAACATTATGACCTTTATGGGCAAAGCCTATTACTGTAAAGGTTATTTTTGCTTCTGTAGAGGGGAAAAAAAAAATAAATGTTTGGGCAACATTGCTGACAGCTAGACTGTCATTTTAAAAATTAGGTTATAATGAATATGAGTTTCAGAAGAAGACTAAAGAGTAGGCCCCATCTGCTTCCCTCTGGACTGCAGCATGAAAGAGAACAGATGGGCATGAATTATGCCAAAAATGGCTGGGAGAGGCTAAAGAGCTCCATAGTCTTCTATGTTATCAGGAGCCACTCTAAGATCCCATTCCTATATACATCTTAGAGTGCACTGCTGCTGTTGGGGGAATGAGGGAAGGGTGGGTGATTGGAAGGCAAGGGAACTTAGAACAGATCATGATACAAATATTTTTCTGCAACATTCACCTGTAGTTCAGGTGCTAATCTGATTGCTAATTCTAGTTTCCCCTCTTGTTTTGTCCTGGAGTTCACATGAGCGCCCTTACATTCTGAGTAGTCACAGGAAAGTGACACCATTTCCCTCCTGCACAGCTATACAAAAGATAGGTGCTCTGGAATAAGATCTTAGCCTCCAAAATCAATGTCATCTTGACATGACCTCAGAGTAAGTCAGGATTTTACTCTCTGCAGATGACTTTTAATATGGAGGGTTTATCAGACCCAGTTCTGGAGTGGATTGAAATTGCATTGAAATGCCAGACTCAGGAAGGTACTTTCAGGGGAAAAGCCCTTGCCTATGAAGACCACAATTCAATTGCTTACAGACAGTATCAAAAGTTTCTTAGATTTTTTGATATGATCTTTTCTGCATTTCTCAAATTAAAAATCATGCTTAGATATTGTATGTTGTGTACTTTAAAAAGCTCTTTTATAGTCATATTGTGTAATATTATCAAATATTTATGCTGAGGTTTAGCCATTGAAGCAAAAAGATTGGAACTCCCATTAAAATTTTGCTTAAATTTAAATACATTCTTCTTTACAGTTGATGGCTGCTAATTTATTTGAACTTTGAGTATTTAGCCTTTTCTAACAATTGGTAACTTTTAGCCATTTCTTAAGGTGTCAGAGACAGCCTTCCACAGTGGTCACACCTTCCTTTTGAAACTAGTCATTTACTCTTTTCTAACATCATTTTACAGTGCATAATATACAAATGGCAACTCATGCAATCGTTATTATTTTAACATATTTTTTCTGTATTTTAAAAGCATCTGATAAATCTCTTTCATCTCTTAGTTCTTTTCCAGCTATGTACAGCACAAAGTGGCTAAAGTGTAGCTTTAAATTAGATTTAGTAATAGCAAGCCTGGCTACAGCACAATGGTTTTGAGGCTGAGTATTCTTCTCCACTTCAATGTTTGTACTCCAGTTAGTATTTCACTCAATACCTGTTAAAACTAGCAATTTAAACTGTTGGTGCTGTCAATTACAGTGTGGGCAAACTCCTTTTAAACACTGCAAGCCAAGCCGGGTATATTAAAGACCATTCCAAGCTTCTAACTCTGGGGTTTTTTTCCCCTCTGTATTTGCTTTATTATTATCAGTATATTCGGAATTTCTTAGTAAGCCTATTTGTCTACATGGTAAAAGCCTATGCTAGTGTTTGCATGGTAACTGGTGTGAAAGTGTCGGAAAATTCCCTCTGTCATCCATTTTTGAAAAGAAAAAGACTGTTCTGTCTTTTGACAGAACATATGGGTACATCTGTATTGATTTCAATACTCAGTAAAACAGTAGTTTGAGCTATAATATATTCTGTGATAAAGGAGGGAAATTATCATCAGTGTTTCATGTAATGTTTTGTTGGCTGTTTCAAAATCCATATTTTCAAAAACCCACTGTAATCCCAGGTGTTTTAGGGAAAGAAAAACTAGAATCTGGACAGAAATGTTATGTAACACTTAACAAGTGAGGTCTATGATCTATATTTCTGTATATTTGAGAAGGTATTGACTTTCTGAAAAGATTAGTATTGTATCAGTGCACCTTACTATTTGGGAAAAAATGTAAATAGGAGACTATTCTAGGAACCAATGGGCAGCTACAATCATTAATCAGTGTTTTTGCTTCTTGTCTTCTCTGTGTTGTGAAGTCAATGTTTTACACTTTGGCTGCCTCAAGGTCTACGTATACTTCAGGGCTTCACTGAACTAGCAGTACACTAGTGTAGAAAAATAACCCATTTGGTTTTTCACCATGAAAAATATGAAGTCTGTCTTTGAACATTGACTAAAATCTCATTACTTTGGTGGCAAATGAGGCATGAAACATATTGTCAAAAATATAGAGCCCAAAATATAGTGGCACTAAATATTTTATCTTCATGGAATATACTACAAAAGGTTTGAACTCTAAATCAGACAGTGCACTTAAGCACACAGCATCATTCATCAAGTGTGCAGTCTTCGTTGCAAAATTTGTCCATGATGGCAGCTTTAATGAAGTTCCATAATTTCTCTCAACCTCAGAAAACTATTATTTCGGCTGTATGAAGGCATAAATCTACCACCAACACTTCAACTCTGGCCTTGCTCAAGGCTTAGACTATTGACTTTATGGTGAGAATTTCATGGTAATCTTTCATGTCCTACTCATTCCTGTCTACATGTTAGATGTGTAATATCAACTTGCTGTTCACAGACATGGGTGATTGCAAGGAAGTGCAATTGCAGAAGTGGAACTAAAAAGACAGCCTTGGTAATTTGAGACTTCATGACATGGCTTTCTGAAGTATTCCTGAAGTATCTGCACTTGTGTTCCCTTTGATCTCCACAGTAGAACAGAATTCTGTTACTCCATGGCTGAACCAACTTAACAGGACAACTTTATTTCTTATATCAAATATTTAAGAGTTGTGGATCTGGGAAACAAGTAGTATCTGTAGTCAGACAATGAAATTGCCAACTGATTGATATAAACAGTGGTAAAAAATTAATTATCTATGGACAGTGCACTTTGAGGAATGATGTTTGATTTATACAAAGCACCCCTCATCTCTGTAGGTGGCTGATAAGATTTACTTCAGTCATACACACATAGTACTCGACATATGGCAGTTCACAGAGAATCATACACTCTCACAAGCATAGTATTGATTTTTTTTTTTTTTCTGTGTTAGAATTAGATATGCTGTGACATGGGAACTGGTAATCAATGTAGCACATATATTCTGTGGAGAGGGGGAAAATGACATTCTGAAATTCCTGAATGATAATAAATGTACAATGCATAAAGCTATTTTGCTGTCATGATAAGGAAATAATCTATTTAACTGTCTTGAAATATATGTGTTGTTATTTGTCTGTGCTGTTTGCACTTTTCATATTGTATAGATACTAGTTTTCAACCATCATACATTAAATTTTAAGGGGAAATAGTCTAGATATCAGGAAAAGTGCTTCCAGCAAGCATACATTGAAACCACAAAATCAACTGCAGATAGATGGAATAAAAGGATTTTGATATGAGCAGAAAGTTGCGATTTTGAAAATTGTTTTAGTGTAAATATTGTAAAATTTGACAGCTGTATACAATGGTTAAGTGAAAACACCATTGTTTAATATTAAAAACTAAAAAAAAAAGTCTAATATATATGCTCTAGGACAGGCTTCATGCCCCCCAGATTTAGAGAGTGCTTGATTAAAATATATCTCCTTCCATTTTAAATAGGAACTGATCTGCAAGCTGTAAAAAAGATTAAACAAATAATTATAACCTAAAAAACAAACCTGCACTACTTGTATAACAATATATATTTGTAAAGGAATTTGTTATGCTTTTAAGAACTGGTGTTGTCAGAGCGCTAGATTTTTTTCCATTTCTTCTTACCTCTGTAAAGACTGAGGATCATCATTTAGAACCATGACTTTTATAAAACTATTTTATATATTTTCATAGTACCTCATAAGCAGCAGTATTGTTGGGCTTGATTATATTAATTTTCAGAACCGATTGTGAAGATTTGAGCCAAATCTAGCACTTCTTATGTTAGATCACTGGCTAATTGATTTGGTTTCTCCCACTGTTTCAAGTATTATGTCCTCCTGTGTCGTTCAAGTATGAGGGACAAATGTTAATTTCAAATGTGAACTGCTGCAAGTAATTTGTAATTGTTCATTTGTCCACAGGAAGCAAGAGTGTTGAGAAACCTGCTTTACTTTTGTGTGAGTTCTTGCATAAAATACCTTGGGTTTACTCCACTCTTCTGGTATAAGTCCAAGCTGCACTGAGTAATCAAGACAAACATGTTCAGGTTCATTCCACCTACTGAAGCCTCTTTGTGGCGAATCCTAAGTTAGGAGTTGACTCCGCATTTTTGTAGGCAATGCACACCCCCGCAGAACATCTTCAGTTTATGTGGGCTGAAAGACTTTTTACAGGTAGCTGTGTTAATTCATTTGCTGTGAAAAGAGACTATCAAAGTGACTATTTTGAAACTTACATAATCTAAAGTTAGGTGGGACAACTTTGATCAAATGCAGCCATGTATATGAATAACAGATAATCAGGTGCATGGTTAGCCCTTACATATTCACGCTTTACAGCAGAAGAAATGTATTTGCCTTTCCACATCTAAAAATAGAACTTCAAGTTTCCAAATACAAAATACACTGACAATATGGAAAGTTGTTCATGAATTGGAGAGTACTTCATTTATATGTTGTCCAACAGTCCTTTCAGTAAAGTGTACGCAGCTGTCTCGTTTTGTTCCAGCTAATTCAAAGCTATGTAGGGAATAAAAAGGAACAATAGAATGAAAAATAAAAATCACAAAAGTGATTTTCTTCAGTCCCGACAGAGGGGAAAAGTTGTTGCTGTTTTGGAAAGATAAATCTAATTTATACAATAAATTGGTGCTGAGATTTCTCAGTAACTGTTGTAAATAAGATAAATCTGTACAAATGGTACATGTTGTATTCAATATTAGCTGAATGAAAAAGATAATGGGGTAAACAGAAATCAGAAATTAATATCACACACTGAAACATTCCCAAGAGAAATCAAGCTCTGCCATTTACATTCTCCCCAAAAGGTAATGAAATGATCCAAGTAATTCAAGTGGCCTGGTTTTAGTCCCAAAAAGGCAGGCTAGTTTTAAGTTACTCTGAGTCCCATTTTCCATTTTCCATGATTTATATGATTATACCATGACAAAAGTAGTTCGTGTGCATCAAAACAGGCACTTTTATGCATGAAGTGGAGTCCCCCTTAGTGGGTAAGGTTTTCACTTGGTCTTGGATGTTTATGTCAATGTTCTGCACCTAGTTCCACTACAGATTATTTAACTACAACCTCAAATAAAAGTAAATACAAATGCTTTATTATGAATTAAACTTTGAAGACCATATTTTTTTAAGGATTTTTTAACTCCAGAATTGTAGTTATATAGTGCTAGATTTTGTGCTGAAATACATAGTTTAGTATCTTCTTGGATGCGTGACCATCTGTGTAAGGAGAAAGGAGAAGCTTTTATACACAATTTTCTTCTATTCATTGAAAATATTCCATGCCTACTGCTGCAATATAGATGTAAAAATGGCCTGAGAAGGGTAGGTGTTCTTGACCGTCCTTGATTCAATGCTTCATGACGGCTGGTACATCTTAATGTGTAAAAGCCCCCAAGAATGAAAGTTCCTTTTCTGATATTTGTAGTGGTTGTACTGTACATGTTCCCTTCTGCCATAACAATTATTAATTAATTAATACAGCTTAAATAGCTGTAAACAAGTTTTGCTTTATTTTATTCTCTCTTCTCTTGCTTTTTCTAATTCTGGAAAAATACTTAAAATATCAGGTAATGTACTATTTTGAACTCTGAACAATTAATTATGAATGTCTGAAAAAATGTACAAGATGAAATTTTATGACACAAATAACATGGTACAGGTTATAGATCAACTCCTGACAAACAGTAATACCTTGATAAGCCCTAATGTAGCACGATTTAAATTAGACGTCTCAGTAAATGTTAAATGTGCTCACTTTTGAAACAGAAATAATTTGAAGCCAGGTCTATTTTTCAGACTAAAACTTTATCAGAAATATGTACTTTTCCCTTCTGAGCAATCTAAAATAGCAGTATAGGGCATGTGAATATAAATATTATATTTAATTATAAACATAGGGAGGGATCTGTGCGTGATACAGACTTTACCTCTTCTTTTTAATTTGCTATTATCGCTGTCTAATTAATATAGTAAAAAGGTTGTTGCATAAATCAATGTATGACCCCAATGCAGTCTTGCTAATATCCCTATATCCAATAGATCTTGTTCTGTAATTCCCCTGGAAGAAGTGGGGCATGTCAGATAAATTAAATGAAAAGAACAGATGTAGATTAAGAGTGATGTAAATTTCAAGCCTGCACTTTTAATTTCACTAAATATTATTTTCCATCTTCATGATCACATTACATTGAAATGTGGAACTTCAATTTCCTCTACTATTTCATTTAATAAAACCTTTGTCTCATCTGAGTTCTTGAAGAGATGTTAGCTTTAAATCACATTGACTTCACCCTATCCAATTTACATATGCTGGAGAAATAAAAGTCTTTTCAAGAGTTGCCATGGGGCTTCAGAAGCCTCAAAGGAGTATTAAGACCTTGAGTTTAATGTGAACTGCCTCCAACACAAAACACAAATCTTCCCAACAGAATACTAATGGTTTAGTGTACAGTTACATTTTCTGTGCAAGTTTGTAAAGTAAATAAACAATCCACATATAGAGAAAAAAAGATAACTAAATTATGTCTGAGCATTTGAATTTAGAAGTACGCTAGCTGGAAATAAAAAATGCATTCTATAGGCCTATATTACATAAGAAATATTATGTGGTTTGACAGATCTACAAAATGGAACACAGGATAGATTAAAGGGGGAATTCAGAGCTCCTCCGTTTTTTCTCTAAGGACCGTATACCTGCAGAATAGTTTCTCAAAGTCACTCCGAATACACATATAAAATGTTTTGCCTTAGATCTATATAAACAGAAATGCTTCCACACTAGATTTACTTTGTTTTATTTGTATAAACATTTTACATTTATTTTGGTTTTTAGAAATCTTTGTTTTAAAAGATTAGCAGACTTCATTGCATACAATAACTAAGGGGGGAAGTGTTTTCCTAATATGACCTCAATCTTGTCTCTTTAATGGATTTCTTTTTATAATAATTATATCCCATTATAATGTCAGAACTGGTTTAAAAAATATCTAAGAGGATATGTCTGTTTGAGCAAACTAGCAGGAAGAAACCTTGATGTTAATATACCTGGCATCATTTAAGGGAAATGGAGAGCTACAGTACATAAAATGAGAATCCTAGAGTGACACAAAATCCAAGCAGATTGACTATACACAGTATTAACACTTAAATAATTGGTCAGTCATAAGTAATTAGGGAGCATTACAGTTACACAAAGAGAAGGTTTGTTTCAAGTGGAGAGCAGAGTGAATGATCCAGAGTGAATACTCCTAATGACAAATCTAGCCCTGTTTTCTGCTTGGTAATTATCTGCAAGAGGGTAGACTGCTATTCATTTGTTTGGGTGAGATTGCAAAACCCCTCCTCTTACTGGAGTCCTGTTCTTGGGGCGGTGGTGTTTCCAAGAGCAGTTGCTCAGCATGAATGGGAGGTGCTCGGTCTCACCCTTTGTTAAGACAGAGTCTGAACTCTTTGGGCCAGAGTCTGACACCCTCTTCACACAAAGAATCAGCTTCTACCGCAAATGATCCCAGTTGTTTCAGTTCAGTAAGCTCATCCTGGTCTGGCTCTTTATTTAGAATGATTTCCATTCCTTGGGTGTTCATGAACAAGTCACTGTGACAGTGTTTCCTGCCCTTTGTTATCCACTACGTTTTGTGTGCAGTCGGAACCTGATTCAGCAAGTGATTTCAGGATGAATTGAAAGAAGCCCCATAAGCCGAGTTGGGAAAGATAGGCACGTGCATTGTGTTCTGTTGAAATCTCACTTTCCTCACCAATCCTGTTCACTCAGGTGTTCTCTGGTATAATGTCCTTTAGAGACAGAAAGCACTTTATAAATGCTAAATCAAAGCAAACTGCAATAACCAGAAAATATCAGATTCTTTTATACATTGATATTTCACAAGTCAAGACTTAAAATTCTTACCTGTATCTGATAAATTCAAACATAAGTATTTAAGCATATTCTTGTAATAAATTGATAAATAATGATAGGTTGAAAATAGTACAGTTCCCTACCAATATCATTCTGGATTTTAAATTAAAAAAAAACAAATAAACCAGTCTTAGAGTTCTCACAAAACATGACTACTCCTGTGTGTGTACTATGGAAGTAGAGTATTACAACGCAACTTCAGTTTTAAAATAATAAATTGCACACAAGCTGACTTCCAAAGATTAATTGGTAATACAGAGACAGAACTCATAGTTCTTATGCAGGCAAACCTACCATTGACTTAAAGTGGATTTTCCTGAATGAATGGCATGTTGAAAGTCCTGGAAGGAAGCCATGCTACAAAGAATTGAATTGAATGGGGTCAGAAACAGTCCCAGAAAGCCCTTTTAAGCTTGGAAAGCACCCTACTGAATTTCTTGCCAAATGCAGTATTTGCTATCACATTACATAAAGAGTAGCCTGCACTCCTTCAGAACAGGCTTATTAGTATTTGCCAGTCTGCAGGGTGCAGGCAGTGTAAACAGCATCCCTGATCCATCCATCTTGCACAGGCAAATCCTGTCCAGGTTGTCCCAGTGTCCGGGCCATGCTAGATACTGTTGATCTGGACAAGTGCTGTTGCTTCAATTGAACCACAGACTTCTTGGTCTTCCCTGCCAATGTTTTCATCTTGACACCCATCTACATCTTTTCTTTATTATAGCTTCAGAACATACAGTGGTGCACAGTAAGATGGTAAATGTATTATCCATGTTTATGTATTTCCTGATACTGGAAATCTTCTGCCTTCTTAGAATGCCAGATAAAGTTAATAGGACAAACCTCGGTAAACAAACCTAATTACCTTGGCAGTTTAGATTAAGCCCTTGAAATGGATTGTCAGAAATTAGTTTATTTATGTTACCAGATTAAGGATCCATTTCTCTGTCAGATGTTTCAGCCACCATGAAATAATCTTCCTACTGATAAGCACAAAGAGCTGGACACGTTTCTTTCTCATTCCTGTGCATATGCTTAAATGGACTTCTAAATTGCTCTCGGTTCATGACTTGAATTTGATATTTTAAACTTAATGTTTCTTATTAGTTCGGTTGTGTTTGCGTTTTTCTAATTATCTTCAATTCTGTTCTCTAAATGATTTAGTTTTTACACCTAAACTGATAACCAATAGGTGGTGACAGCAGTACACGTCTTGATTTAACCTAGTTATGTGTGGTTTAGCAGCCTAGGCTTTCTTTTAATGGTATCATTTCTTACGGTCTTAGACTTAATAATGTTACTAGAAAGAAAGAAAATACATTTGCTTTTAAAATTCTGGTGTAAGTCTGGTATGGCTCAGAGTCTGTGGTAGTACACATAAGAAAGTAGCACAGTAGAGATTAAAACAGCCCAAGATTTAAAGTTAGAAAGTAACTATTTCAGAATAAACTCTACAGAACAAAAGATGGTACAGCTTTTAAATCAATCATTTTCCAAGTGCAAGATTCTGCGTTGGCAAAGCTCAAATTGATATTTATTAATTTACAAATTACAAATATCAGAAGAGCCATTTCAGTATTGTATTAGACAAATCTTATTGTGAAGTAGTGTAATGAAGGTCTGACTGTTCAGCCTATGCACGCTTAGGTGCATAAATCTTTTGTAAAATGTGAAGATTCATTCTATGTTTAAAATATAATCTAGATCTATGATACTCTGCAGGCACTGTGCGAGTTAAATATCACTATATTTATAACAGTTAACCCCATCTGCTTTCCCTTCTCCTTACCCAGAGTTAGAATTTTGTCTTGATTTGAGAAATATAACATGATAAAATGGACATGATAAAATCAATAATTTCTATTTGATGTAACAGCCTTCTCCTAGAGCTTTGTTAACTAAGGACAAAATTCCAACATCAGATGAAGTTAGTGGGAATTTTGCTAAGTACTTTTATGGGCCGCAGTATTAAATTCTTCATTAATATTTCACAGTGGGTCATTTTTCATTACCGGAAATCATTTTTACAGCTATTTGCTAAAAAGTAGAGTAATTTTTAAAAAATTACTTGGATTTGAAGTGTTAAATTTTAGTTACTTCTTTACTTAAGATGGGAAATGTTTTATTGATATACCCTCTTGATCCATTTTTTTTACATTTTGAAATGTAAATTTTCATTAAGACTGTGAAATATATGATTTATCATGATCCATTTATAATGCTGTATGCTTTATTTGAAAATATGAAGACATTTAGAAAGTCTGATGATATCTCATTACTCTACTTTGCAGAAATCTGCACGCCAGCAGAGTAAACACATTTCACACACTCTAGAAATCACAACAGAAGTCACAAGTGAGATCTACAGGATGAACAGAAGAAAGTGTTTACATGCAACTCCACTTCTTTGCTTTGTTATAAGGCAAAATTTTAGGAATATTTTAGAAAGAAAAGAAAATAAAGATACAGGCATACATAATGCCAGATGACAAAAATCAGTCCAGTATTTCAGCAGTTAAGGAGCAATGTTTAAACTGACGTAAAATGATCCTGAATGCTCATCAGGATTGGGGTTAATCTATGGATTTGAGACTATGCTATATTACATTTGACTAAGAACTGTGATATTTCAGCAGTTATATTGAGGAGTACAGTTATGCTGATTCAGCAGTAAAATCAGAAACTTCTCCATCAATCACTGGCATTGGTTAAAATCTCAGAATTTCCATCCTGCATAGAACAATATTTGTCTTGGGCCATTCAACATGTGTCATTTTAACTTCATCTTTTTATATTATAAACAATCTGTTGCATTCCAACAAGCCTCATCAAGTCACATAACGCAATTGTTTTTAAAGAAATATGGTCGAATTGTTACATTACTGGGAAAAGTTTCCTGCAAAATAACATCCTTTCAGATTTTTTTATTCTGTTTTACTTGTTCTAGCTGGTTACTTTCTAGAACACTGACTGAATGTAGACTATAATACACAGGGAGAATGAAGGGCAATGGTTAAAAGCAGAGCTAAGAAAAAGAACATCTTCCACTCAAACCAAAAAGAAAGAGATACATGAGAAGCCAAAGGAGAAGGTATAAGGATTTTAGAGTTGCTATTAGTGGAATTTCTTGAGATATATATTTCACTCTTTTTTTGGTTATATTTGTCATGTTCTTGTTTATATCTGGAGATTGAAAGAGGTCAGGTATGTATACATACTGGAAACGTGATCCAAGAAGTGCCCTTTTACCATAATATAAAAGATTTCTTACTAATGTTTCCAAATACAGTTTTCTAAGTCTCTCTCTCTTTTTTTTTCTTTTTTTTTTTTTTAATCCCAGAGGATGTAGTAACTGTCCTTCAGTGTTCAGTACACACGATCTTTCAGAAAGTCCACTAGTATGATCCTGAGAATTATGAAGTACCTCCTGCTTTAAAGCCATAAATGCAAGCTCAAAGTACTAATAGTTTGGGAGCAACACTACAATTAACACCGCAGTGCTTGAAGGTTTAGCATGGGTACTTGCCAGATGTTGTTTCTTAATATGTTACTAGAGTGTTATTCCTGCTGGCCAGTACATTGTTAATATATCATGTGAGCAATAATCCTGCTGGCCATTACTATGTTAATGCATCATTTAGTGTCAGTCACTTGATTCATTAAAATAGCAGCAACTACCAGGAACCCATTAAAAAGCTTCAAAGTCTGTATTTTATTCCAAACGACTGCACATTTCTTAAAAGAATGATTTGGAGGGAATGGAAGAAAATCTAATGAATGGAACTGGATGCTAGCTATGGCCCTAATCCAATACCTGTTGAATGAGAGTCCTTTCACTGACATTAGTGGACTTCAGAATTGGACTATGTGTCTTAATTAACAGAAATGTTACAATATTATTTTTGTTAGCCTTTGGAAGCCAGATTAAATGCTGGAGACTTCTGAAAACTATGGGATGCTTTTATTTTTAATGTGATAGCAAGAAATCAAGGCTAAAGTATCCGTAAGAAGTCAAGCACTTTTATATAAACACATCCGTGTATGTAAACATATTCAGGTACTTGCATATTCTGGTAATTGCATCTGAATACTCATGTGACCAAAGTTTTGTATACAAAGCTTGCAAGATTGTGTTCAAAATTGACAGAAACACAGTCCTTCTGGGGTTTTTTATGTTTTTTGTGGAATTTTTGGGGAAAGTGTATTTTTGTAAAATTAATTGTTACAAATTACATATATTAAATAGCAGTAGGATATTTTGACAAATGAAGAGTCAAATTTTTTAGACAATATTGGTTTTTACAAATCATAATCCTGTAAACTGTATCAAAGCAAAACATTCAAATGAATGGGGAGTAGATTTTTACAGTCAAGTGTAGTAAAATATAGTATAAAATTACGTCACCTTTAACAGCACCAGGACTGCAGGACTGAACTTTGATTTCGTGTTTGTTGGGTTGCTTTTACATATGGCTTTCCTGTTACTTAGATATAGAATTTGATCTCTGAAACATCTGTGTATGTAGATAATCTTACTCCAAAATCTTGCTCAGATGCTGGTAGGTCTTGGAGAACAGGAATCCGAAGTAACTTGGAGCAAATATAGTCTCCTTACCTAATGAGTTTAAAACTGATATGATAACATACAAGCCTAATGTAAAACCCATTAGGATTATGAAAATGGGTGTCAACCAGTGTTTGCTAGGCACATGTAAAATAATACTATTTTCAGAAGATAGTTGAATAAGACTGTAATTAAAGTCAAGCTCTCAGAAAATTATACAAATCTGCAAAAGTCAAACTAAGTTTTACCAATATATTTTATTGATAGCATCTTTGTGAAATATTTTAGATGTAAAATTGATTTAAAATCTTAATGTAGTAGCTTAGAATAATTCCTTCTGGGAGGAACTGTGCAAGGAAGGTATTGAGATTCTACTAGGGACTGATATATTATAAATAATTATGTCTTAACCATGTCTAAGTCAATGCTTTCATAACTTTTGAAAAGTGTGATTGACTGAAGCAATGGTTAATGTTCCTGCTGCTGCCTGAGCATTTAGGAAGCTCATATGTAACCTTAAGAGTGAGATTGCACTTTTAAGGCCTCTGCTCTGCACTGTGTTCATCTCAAGGGAATTTCTGGGTGAGACTCTGCTTTGCAGGCTTTGCTTAAACATTAACAGGAATATGGTCTTGCAACCTTAGGTTGATATTTGGCATACTATCTTTATTTGTAGACTGATCCATAAGAGATATCTAAGCTGTCATTTGATCTCCTGCCACCTTTCACTTTCTGTGAATTTCGCCATCTGGTCAAGAATGTGCTAGGAGATTGCATTTATGTAGAGAGAGGAGAGGATCTGGGAAACAGAAGGTCTCTGTGCTCTTTCTGTTCTTGCACATGTATGTGTAGGCCAGTAATAGTCTTTCCTTTAACATCAATAATCTGGATAACTGCATTGCTCCCTCTGCCTTCACAGAGGTTTTCATACATAAGGAAAGTAATTGTACCGATAAAGCTGTTGGATAAAAAGACAAATAAAGATCTAAACTGGTCTACACTGAGGCTGCATGCATCCACCTGAAATCCTCAGACAGCAAGTATTTGCGCAATAATAAACAAGTAAACTGTGTAAGTATTAACTCTGCAGGGAAGAAAACAAATGTGGAGTGTATTTATAAATGCTGCTAGGACATAATTTTTGAGATATAGTTTGTGCTTTTCATTACAGATTTCAGAACTACTCAGCTTGACTCTATATTATCATGCATGTATGAAAACTAATTTTGTCATGAAATAATAAAATACTTTGTATTTATACTTTTCGGTTATTTTAAATCTGGGAAATGCATATTGCCTCACAAATATTAACACATCAGCTTGACAAATGGTCCTACTGGACAGCTAGTGTAAATTTTTCAAACTGGAACTGAAGCAGGGAAAGGCTGTCCCAGTGGAAAAAGAATTGGCCTCTGAAATGAACCATTCTCCCAAAAACGCATTTAAGACCAGAGATGCAATTAGAAATCCCTGAGACTGCATCAAGGGTTAGGAAACTTAAGAACATAGTCATCACCAATAACCAATTCATCAAATAAATAAGGTAGGCAAATAGCTTAAAATTATACCTGCTACTTACTGAACATATGCCCATAATTTACCCAGTCAGTGAAAGGACTGGGCTAAATAATCTCCAATAATAGTGTGTGTCTGGAGGTGATAATTCTGAAACACAGAAATATGAAACCCTGAGGGATCATTCTTTTGGTATGTAAAGTACCTCTGATATCTTGATATAAATATGGATATGTAATGAAGACAGTCTAGTTACTGCTTGCCTCATTTCTGTTAACAATTGTTTAAGTTAACCTCTTTAAAACTCTGGTAGCCTTTCCTTGCATGAAGCAAGAGTGAGTTGAGTCGGGCTGAACAAAAGGACCCATCACCCAGGGGTCACTTTGTGGTAGTTCCTATGATTTCTAGGAAAATGTGGAAGCAGCAACAAACCCACTGGCTGTCGCGGTAGAGATGGACACAACAAATGAATGTTGTAGGCAAAATGTCTATATCTTTATTTTCCAAACACTTCTTTTATATCTGCTTTACAAAACCGTGTGCTCATTTGATTGGTCACATAGTTGTTTTTTAACATGAGCATTGCTATCGGTTAATCTGTACTCTTCTAATCAGCTCTTCAATAGGGGTGAGACTGCAGCTCTTAAATCCTGCTTCCTTCCTCATTGTTCCTCTTATGTTGTTTATTCAGCAGACATTCCTCCTTTTCAAGGGTACACTGGAATCTTATCAAGGCTAAACTCTTCATCAATCAGGCTGGTGGCAGACGCGCTGCCTCCCCCAACAACTGGCCATCATGTAGGCCAAGAAAATAGTTCATTCTTAGAACGTAAACTAAATATTCTTCTTTTTTTTTCTCTACCTGTCACTGGTCACAGCAGAGGTCAAAAAAAAAAAAGATGTTTCCTGTAGTGAAAAAAATTACTAAATCAGTTTTATCTACCTTCATAACTTCAGTGAAACAGAAGCTGTGCTATAAGAGAAACTCCCTGGATGGCTAAGGGTGAACAGAGGGATGTAGAGCATCTCTGCAGAATGCGTTCTGAAGCCCTGTGTAAGACTTCCCTCTTCCTCTTCCATCATTACTGCCCTTCTCCCCACTCTTATGAGCAACTCTGGCTGACAGAGCTATATTTCTCCTTGACCTTAACTAATGTCCTGAGCCCTCTGCCCCAAGATCCATCCTCTAGAAGGAGAAGTGCAGGATGATGGATCATGGCCTTGTGACAGGGAATAGATGACTTCAGATCTGACCTCCTAATTTTGAGTTGGGCACGCAGTTCTCAATCAAATGATTTTGAAATCCCTTATTTGTGGATCATAGGAACTGCACATTCAGTGGACACAGCCTGTGCTTCTGTATGAATATACATGTGTATCATAATGTGTTCTTCCTGCTTTATATTTTAATACCATATCTATTGTATATACATATATGTATATATATAAAACTGACCTGTGTAAATAAGATTGCATGATTAACAGCTGAAAATTATCTAGCCATGAGACAGTGCACCTCCTATATATTCTAGTTTTGACAATAAATTACATTAACATTTTTGCTGAAACAAAATCTGTGCCTTTAGACCAATGAAACAGCTCCTGTTAGCCTCTTTTTTTAATAAAAAGCGAAAAAGAAAAAGAATTTTTGCAAGATATTCATCATGCATATTCTGGCAATGCACTCTAACAAGGCTAATGGTAAATGGCACTGATTCTACAGACCCCTGTAACAAGTAGTTCCATTCATTTCACACTGTATAAATTGTATTTGTTTGATATATGACTATTTTCATTGATTGCTGGAGCTTCATGTATTTGGTTACAAGAACATATGCTTTATTCACTTGTATCTCTACATAAATACACCTGACTTGCTTCTGGGATGACAAATTCTTTTGTACCTCATAAGATTGGTTTCAATTAATATGCAGAGAAGACAAATAGAGTCATTTTTTCTCTTTAAAATCAGTAGCACTACTTCTTTGGGCAAGGTCTCAGTTTTATTTATAGAACCTGACACAAGAAGTGTTTAATCATAATCTTATCCTTTTATTTTGCAAATATACAAAATCTTTGTTAAAACAGTAGAAGTCAACAATATATCTCTATAGATTTATTTTGTTCTGAACAGCATGTTAGAAATTATGGTGGAACATTAATTCTTTTGCTTGCTTTTTTAATTAACCACTTAATTTAGTATTTCAAGAAAGCACAGTCTATGGATAACAAGAATGTGGTGATTCCTTAACTGTAAGAAAGTCTAGTTGGTTAGTAATAAATCTTTAATTTCTTGCATGTTTATTTAATGTGGATTAATGGTTTATGTATCACTGAGCTTCAAAGTCTTTATTAAAATAAATTTTGCTATAGAAAAATAAGAAATCTACATATACCATATTAAACTAGTAGATAATTTAGAGTAATAGATTCAAGAATATGTGTTTATAGGATAAGAGAAATAATTCAATGTGCTTTTAAATAGATTATTATGCATCAGTATGTTGCAGAGCCTACTGAGACAGTATACCATATATAGCATAAAAAGAATATGTTGTCTGCAGTGTTTATGTAGCATGTTTAGTATTTTACAATTCAGTATGTCTATATGTTAAGCTAAGAATACCGGTCTGTACAACAGGAGAAAATGTTTTTCTGAGATTCAATTTATGCAATCCAAAGGGACACTCATAAATTAACATTTTAAATGAAAACATAAATTGGTTTAGAAAAAATGTTATGGTAATTTATCACCAAAGGTAGACCATATATATGGGATAGAGTCATAAGGGTAAATAATTCTGTGCTTTCAATCACACAATGCTATTTAAACAGCAGGGTTAAACAATAATGTTTGTTATGATTATGTTTCCATTAACCACCCACTGATGGCCCCAGATGGGTTTTTATAAAATCTGAGTCACTACTGTATGCAGAGATCTATTGACAAGTGACTAACCCTTTTCTCTAGGTATGCCATAAGTATCTGTGTTCCTGCAGTAACCATGACCTCTTCGTTCTGATGATGTTCTCAATATTTCTAATACTCTAGCTTTACAGGCTCCTGAATTTATATAGAGATGTTTACTATGGAAAAATCTTGGTCATTCACTTGGTGAATAAGTATTATATCAAACAGAACAGAAAGATACCTTAGAAACCTCTAACTTCGTAGTTGGTGGTACTAATTTTAAATCTATTATACACCATAACAACAGAAAATGGAGTCTGTAGAACCCAAATTTGAGATTTGCATAGTGGCCATTTTGCTTGCACAGGAACTGTGAATTCAAAGGACTTTAGCACGTGCTTTGCAACATCCCTGCCAAAGCCCCCCAAACTGGATATTTGCTTGTGCAAATTTATGATTTGCGACTCTTTCCTCGTAAGGGCTCAGAATTTCTGAGTTTAAATTAGTTTTGCATGCAGATGGGTCTCCATACGCTCTTTGTATTGTGTGAGTGCCACGGTTCACCCAACAGTTCTGATAGCAGATTTTAAGACTGAAATGCTATACCTGCTACTGGGAGACCTGCTTATTAAAAATCTGATTCCTCTGTGATCTTCTGAACTCAAGAAATGATAAATATTGACTTCTTTTATGGTGGATTACATACACAGTGTTTAAACATTAATTAATGATCCACTTTTCCAGGTGAGGGATAATATGTAATAAACAGAATCGTTCTTATCAAATAACATGTTCATTTTCGAAGGCAATGTTGGGGCATTCAGTCTACAAGAAGCAATATATCTTGTGCCGACTGCACTGCAAGGTTGAAGGTCAGTCAGTTTATTAACCCAAAATGGCTTTATAACCTATTAAACATAAACCATAGTTGAATTATTAATTAATGTTTCTATATTATACTGTACTATGACCTCTTACATCTTTCTAGCCTTTGTCATTCCTGCTCCTCCCAAACCCTCATCCCAATGAATAATTAACACTTACACAATTTGATTTGTTTTTAAAAGAGATGACACTGGGAATGCGTATGTTGTGAATGGGAATTTCTGCATTTCTTTTCTGACCCTAGTATGGAATTACTGGGTGAATGGCTGTCATCTTTCCTTCCATTCATTGTCTGTACAATACAGATGGTAACAGGTCTGCTTTTCAGACCTGTTTCAATGGCCAATTAATTATAATCTTTTTATTGTAAACTGCTCTATTATTAGTCCCCGGGTAAATGCTTCACCTGCTGAGTAATGTACCTGGCATTCTCAAGAGGAAGTGACAGTGGCATCAAAATATTATCTGTAAGAATTATAGTATTTTATCAATTGTCGTGCCGCTGAAGCTGTGCATAAATTCTTCCATGGAGGAAAATTACAGGCATATCAGTCACTGATCCCATAAAACTGAAATGTGCTACAACTCTCAGAGGATAGCCAAGAAACAATGAATCACTAAAAAGTAAAACTAAAGAATTTGGTGTGTTTTGATAACATTTTAGAGTACCTAAGTCATCTTTCTCAAGTCATCACTTCTCAAGTGTATTCAGGCCAACTCTAGTGAGTGGAGAGGTAGTTTAGATATGATTTTTTGGGCTATATGTAGTTTTAATAATTTTCATTTTACCTGTTCCACAAATATTCCAGTCATAGCAAATATGATATCTATGACCTGGTGAGATACTACGATAATGAAGTCTAGTAGCTTAATACTATTGTTTTATACTTTCATATTACATCACTTGTTACATGTTCACATTGCTGCTGATAAAAATATAATTGACAAAAGTTTTACTTTTAGGGCTGAGATTTTTAATATAAATTATTTAGGCTTGGTAAATGTTGCTTAATATTCTGTAGATTACTGCTGTCATTTATTCCTAAGCAAAATGGTTTATCATTCCTCCATTGAACGTTTCATGCTATGAAATTATGATGCTTAAAATATACTTTTTATGACTCTCAGCCATTTGAGGCAGAACTCTTCATCAGGCAGAGCTCTGATAGATACTGCTGCTTTGCTCCTCATCTTTTGAGTGAACTTGCCAAAAGCCCAGTATTTAAAATTGGTCTTGGTTAGAATTCTAAGATAGTACATTAGGTTAAAATACCTCAGGAAATTCTGGGTAAAACAGAAGAACTGAAAGATTAAAAAATAAATCTCTGCCTTGTCCAAAGGATCCTAGCAGAATGGTATTTGTTCCAGTCCTTCTGAGCGGTCTTTACAGCTTGGGTTGGGAGAAGGGGTTGCTGAATTATGCAAACTCCAAACGGTTTTCTTGGTGTCTTGAGGAATGATTCTTCCTTTCCATCCCTTTTAAAGTTGGGTTTATGTCTATTTCTGTTGCTTGAGATACACAAGCTCTTCAGTCTTCTTTGAAGACTGAACCTCACACCTCAAGTCTCAACAGAGACAGCCTTTCTCCTTGCTTTCTAACTACACTTTTTTTCCCTCAAACATATAAAGTAAATTAAGAAATAAATGAAAGTAACGCTTCTCATTTATAATAGTCTTTTAGATACACATGTAAACTACCATTACGACAATTGAGACCATCCTGGTCTCAATTTGGAGAGTAAGTACTTTCAAGTTTACCAGAGAAAAGTAGTATGCTATTTGGTTTTGGAGTGCTTTACTCTTTATACAGTATTTTTGCTAAAATTAGTTTCAATTTTTTATTTTGGATTTGATCATTCCTAGGATTATTGACTCCTATCGATATTTATCCAATTATTATTTATATTTAAAGGAATGTACTTGTTATAATTTTTTTTTTTTTTATTGCCTTCCTTTCTTATTTTTGCCTTTTCTTAATTGAATCCATGGCCAAAATTAAACCTTTTCATAAGGGAAGCATTGATTTTTTTTTTTTATTTTTTTTTTTTGTCATTCAAGTTTCCATGAATTGCCAATCATAATTCACCTTTTTTTTTTTTTTCTGTTTGTATTTCTGCCTGTTGTCAATTTTGCCTGTAATTTTGCTTTGCTTTCTCTCATTAGAGGTTTCTTCCATGCAGTCAGATTTAGAGTAGCTGAAATTTCTTTTGATTACTTTTCATCTCTTATTATCTGAAATATCCGTTTTGAAATATTTGGGCTCCCTGAAGATGTGTGTTCAATCCTACCACAACCATAGCAGACAGTTATCCTTCCGAGATTAATAAATTGCATTCTATGAAGTTCACAGAGTGTGTTGCAGAGAGGATTTAGCTGAAACTTTCAAGAATCAAATCCTGTCTGCTCTGTTTAATTACTGGAAATAACATAATCTTTCTGTAGGATTTGAGATTTATTTCTGTGACTTGATTCTTTTCTCCTCAACATACTGGAGTTTGCTATCCAATTAGTTACTGCCTCCCCTTACCAATAATCATCACATTTCAACAGTGTTGTATGTAAGAGAGCAGCTTGTTTGGAGCAGTTTGTAGTAGAAGCGTAAGATCATTTGAGTAATTACAAAAATAACTTTCTGATGCGTTGTCCTTAATGATAGTTTTTAATAATTCATGGTTATTCACAATCTTATTTGTTTTTAACTTTCAAATAGAACTAGAAAATTAAAAGTAATTTTAGAACAGCCACTACCATTAAATTTCTGTGCTTGTCATGTTGCCTTGCATATTTGAACGTAGAGGCATTGTATAATACAGCAGGTTATGTTTATCTGGTGCAACTGAGGTCAGTAATTAATCCTACTTTAAACTCTGTCACTACTGCAGTGGCATTTAAATTGTGCTACTAAGAAGTCTTAATAAAGGCAGCACAGAAAAATAACACGACAGTTAAGTGTTTTAATGATACACACTAAAGCAATGCTATTGATTAGATTCTTTGCTAATTACCTTCTCCTACTTCTGTTGGTTATATTTCAACAAAATAGACACACTTATTTACAAATAGCTTTGCTTTTTAAGATGCCACTCATTGTTAAATTCCTAAAAGGTCAAGACAGAACAAAAGTTTTTGAAACATCATTTTAGACAGTTCCAGGAACACAAAGCCAATAGTTTTTGTAAGAATTACAGAAGAGTTATAATTAGAAATTTCTCTTCTATTTGTCGTCCTTTTTTTTTCATCCTTAAGCCTACAGCCTGTAAACCTTGCCGGTACTGCATGTTGCCTTGACTTGGATCCAGACTGCATTTAGCTTTTCTAGGAGAGAATTTGTATGTCCTTTTAACTGGGAAGGAACTGTGGGTATCTCCCAAATTGATAGATGTTGTTCTGTAGCACAATGTGTAGATAATACCCCCAAAATTCTGGAAAACCCAAATGAAGGCAAATGAGATCCTGTAAGAGCAGAGGCACAGGCCTACATGCATAATTATTAGTGGTATAACTATATAATTTTTATTAGTATAATACCGATTCTTATACTCACCTAAGAATTTCAAAGTATGAAGTTTATTGTAAAAAATTTGCTGAGATGTTGCTTACTGACAGACCTGATGAAGCTCTGAGTCATTGAATAGACACAGAAAATCAAGAAACACATCTCTTACATGTGTGGGGAGATATATATGTGTATAAAATATATATGTATATTGTTGCCCTACTTTGCTGCTTCTATCCTCACCCAATTGCTAAGCAGATGTCTTTAACATGATGTACAGTCCTCTGTTCTTAACTTAACCCAGAATGCTCTGGTCATGCCTTTCAGATTACTTTGCTAGCAAAGACATTGACCCAGAAATTCTCTCCCAAGAGAAAATTATGTTCATATGATAGTTCTCTCACTACTAGATCTCAGCTGGAATAGTTGAGACAGAAATGTCTCACCTGTTATAAGTGCTTCTCTATTTAGTGTAACAAGAGTGTAGAATAATAAACTGGTGGGAAGTAATCCAAGTATTATGAACACTGGATAGTTGCATAATGCATAAGAGACCAATGTCCACTTCATTAAAAAAACCCTGTCCAGATTGGTAAAACACCCTTTAGGTTTACACCTGCTGGATTTTGCTGTGTTAGTATGCATGTGGGAGGTTTGTTAGTATTTTTCCACTTAATTAGATCCTTCATCATGAATCATTCATAATATGATGTTTCTAATAGAAGCAAACAACAAAATATAGCAAAGCTTTTAACTCTAGAATAGGCACTACTTTTCTCTGGTAAACTTGAAAGTACTTACTCTCTGTAAGTCTCTTTCTTCTTTCCAGGATTTGTTAGTTATAATTAGGAACTGAAGAAACTCCAGTATCATCTTTCGTTATTGTTCTCTTCTTTTTTTGTGGCTGATAGTCCTCCTACAAGTTGTACAACACTGTGTTGATAAAAAATGTTTGTTTGTTAATAACTAGGAGAGTTGGCAATTTTGTGGTGGACTGACAAAAACTTTGCTCAGTAGATAAGATCCTAGAAGCATTAAAAATATGATAAAATATATGTCATTTTTGTCAGCATAGTACTTCCTCTCAGTAATAGCTCTAAATTAGAACGATGAAGAAATTGGATGATTATAGAGGAGCAGGATTCTGTTCTCTTTATGTGATTGTTCTCAGTAACTAGTGAAAACATGAACAGTCGAAGGACAGAAATACAAAGATGATACATACAGAGATAATATTACTTGTGGTCACTTTGAACTGGTTTAATTTAATCCTGAGGTTTCAGCCTTCATTACAAGAAAGGACCATAGTGGAGACTGTGACATTATTCTGGAGATTACCAGCCATATGGACAGGGTAGAATTGGCTTTTGGCTCTTTGACAGCGAGCATTTTTCATTATTACTCAGAAGCTTTTATACCTCAAGACTAACTGAATCTGATTACATGCAAACTTCAAATTGATTAGTCTTTTCAATTTATAATATTACCTTATAATCTAAATTCCACTGATCTTAATAGATGAGAGAGTTTTGCAGAAAACCTCCTATTCAATTTAAAAATAAATTGAAGTACAAGAAAGGAGAAAATATTTTACAGACTCACAGAACCATCTAGGTTGGAAAAGATCTTGAAAATCATTTAGTCCAACCATTAACCTAACATCAACCATTCTCAGCTCCACGTGATCCCTCAGCACTTGGTCAACCCGACTCTTAAACACCCCCAGGGATGGGGACTCAACCACCTCCCTGGGCAGCACATTCCAGCACCTGACAAACCCTTCTGGAAAGAAATGCTTCCTAACATCCAGTCTAAACCTTCCCTGGCACAACTGGAGGCCATTCCCTCTTGTCCTATCGCTTGTTACTTGGTTCAAGAGGCTCATCCCCAGCTCCCTGCACCCTCCTTTCAGGGAGCTGTAGAGGGCGATGAGGTCTCCCCTCAGCCTCCTCTTCTCCAGACTAAACCCCCCCAGTTCCCTCAGCCGCTCCCCGTACGACCTGTGCTCCAGACCCTGCACCAGCTCCGTTGCCCTTCTCTGGACACGCTCGAGTCATTCAATGTCCTTTTTGTAGTGAGGGGCCCAAAACTGAACACAGGAATCGAGGGGCGGCCTCACCAGTGCCGAGTACAGGGGTCAGATCCCTTCCCTGTCCCTGCTGGCCACGCTATTGCTGACACAAGCCAGGATGCCATTGGCCTTCTTGGCCCCCTGGGCACACTGCTGGCTCCTGTTCAGCCGGCTGTCAATCAACACCCCCAGGTCCCTCTCTGACTGGCAGCTCTCCAGCCACTCCTCCCCAAGCCTGTAGCGCTGCTGGGGGTTGTTGTGGCCCAAGGGCAGCCCCCGGCATTTGCCCTCAGTGAAACTCCCCCAGTTGGGCTCAGCCCATGGCTCCAGCCTGTCCAGGTCTCTCTGCAGAGCCTCCCTGCCCTCGAGCACATCAACACTCCCACCCAGCTGGGTGTCATCTGCAAACTGACTGAGGGTGCCCTCGATCCCCTCGTCTGGATCATCAATAAAGATGTTAAACAGGAGTGGCCCCAACACCGAGCCCTGGGGGACACCACTCGTGACCGGCTGCCCACAGGATTTAACTCCCATCACCACAACTCTCTGGGCCCGGCCATCCAGCCAGATTTTCACCCAGCGAAGCCTGTGCCCATCCAAGCCACGAGCAGCCAGTTTTGCCAGGAGAATGCTGTGGGAAATGGTGTCAAAGGCCTTACTAAAGTCAAGGTAAACAACATCCACAGCCTTTCCCTCATCCAATAAGCAGGTCTCCCAGGTTTCTCAGGCAGGACCTGCCTTTCATAAACCCATCTGACTGGGCCTGACCATCTGGTTGTGCCATGTGCGTTGTATGATGGTACTCAAGATGAACTGCTCCATCAGCTTCCGGGGCACCAAAGTCAAGCTGACAGGCCTGTAGTTTCCTGGATCATCCTTCCAACCCTTCTTATATATGGGCGTCACATTGGCCAATTTCCAATCTGTTGATTTTCCAATCTGTTCCAACTTTCTCATAAAATGTAATAAAATTTCTATAGTGGATAACAACAATTACTATAGTGGATAACAACAGTTTTTCCTTTAGAAAGTGTGAAGTTATTTACATAGATATATAAATATGTAGTTATTTTCTGATGTTTTAATATAGTGTACATCACATTATTATTAGAAATAATATCAATACTGTTTTTTCCCTGTATTTTTAATTCATTAATCACAAGTTTCCTTGTTAAGATTTTAATTCTAACTTCCTAGATCAGAGTTTCTATCTGTGAGGCAATTTTAACACTCAAGAAAGTATTAGCACTCAGTGTACTAATTAGAAGACCAGCTGTTTTCAGTACTCTCTGATTTTCTAACTGGATTGATGAGGTACTAGTTAGAGTTGTGTCAGCAAGTAGCAGCCTTTGCTCTGAGACTAGACCAATGATCTGTATATCATGCTTTTCTAGCTGTTGTGCTGAATCTTTTCTGTTGACCTCTACAATAAGGTAAGCGTAGTACAAATATAAAGTAAATAGATCTGAATGAAAGTGTTACCTGTGAGTTTTCTGGATTTTTATCCAAATTAAAAATACACATTATCATTTTTTTAAAATTTATTTTTCATATCAGAAGCTTCCTAAAGATAGGTGTTTTTATTTCTGAGCAAAAAACAAATTTTGAACTGTGAATGCGCTTAGAAAAATTGAAATACTGAGTTTTCCCTAATTCAGTTCTTGGGTTTTCATCCCACACAGTATAAAAATTTTCAGATGTCGATGCAAAAAAAATGCAGTTTCCTTTTCTAACATTCACTTAGGTCTATTTTGTTTGCTAAATTTTTGGTTTTGACATCTTGAAATACACAGGATGAAATCAAGGCCTCCTGGATTTTAGGAAAAAGACGAGGAACAGGCTAGGAGAAAAGGACAAAGAAAGTACACGTCTCTGAACAAATGATTTTTGAATGTTAATGTAATTTTGAACACTAATGTCATATTAGTTCCTAAGTGTGTGTGTGAAATGAGGAGTGCTGGTATTGCATCCTTTGGTTTTGCTTAGCTTGTGGATGGTGATTCTCAAAGGTCTCAATAATAGGAAATGCTTTTCTATTGTGACCATCTTGGTGGTCTGCCAAATTTCCTGGATGAGTCACAGTCAGAAGAATGTCACTGAGCTGGATCAGACTGTTTTTGACTGTCTCAGCATGCTTCATGATGCATCAGCTCCTCCTAATGTGAAGAAAGAGTCACCTTCCCTGCTTTCCATATACCAGAGTCTTCCTTGAGGACTGCCTGTAGTGATACAAGTATAAGGCAGTTTTCCTCCTTCTTGTCTCTTCCTGAAAAGTTTGAGGGACAAGGTGGACATAACAGCTGTTAGTCAAGCAAAACTTTCCCTAATCTTTAGGTGGATAGAAGTGAATAGAGTGCTTACCAGGATACCTCTTTGTATTTAGTATTCTTACAACCTTTTCCTAAGTGCTTCTCACATGCCACTGTTTGAAAAAGGATATTGGGATGGAAGGACTGCTGGGATAACCCAGTATGTTTATCTTTAGCGTCACTGAAGCCTTTTTGTGAAGAAGATGGTTAAGTGTTTCGTTGAATTGAGGTCCTCTCTAAGAAAAAGAGAAGTAAAAGTGTGTGAGCATTTGGCAGGCATGAGGAACCCAGTGTATTTTAAAGAAAAAAAAAAAAAAAAGTTTAGCACCAAGCTCTGTCTTGAGTCTATTAATATCAAGTTTTTTAACATGATACAAACTCCCACCTTGACCTGCACATTTGTGATTTTTGTTCTAAATGAAGCTTATCATTCCTTGGATAAATTACCAATGAATCTAAACTTGTCCATGTGAGAATCTTTTTCCTTCTAGTTCTTTTATAGCTTAGTACAATACATGGTGAACTATAACAGTTTATCAAAGAGCAAACATGTCATGTGGTTGTATATTGATTGACAGACAGGCATTAAGTTAATTTACTGTAACCTTCCTTAAAAAGTTTTGTTGAGTAAGTGAAAGCCATTATCACACAACTGACCTTTGCCAACTAAATATTAATCTTTCACCAACTCTGTTTTGTTAGTACATGTATATCAAACCAACTGTTCTCAGAAATGTCAGCAAGCTAAAATAAGCATGCAACATGCTGCACATCAGAAACACTACCAAGTGACAGGGAAAGTGTCTTATTGAAGATGTAAAGGAAACTAAAGATTGAAGAAGCATCCATATGGAAGCAAATTTAATAGGCATCTATAGAGGTTCCCCTCTGTACCAGCTTATTATTCTCAGTTATCCAGTTAATTAACTATTTCTTACATAAAATCAATAAATAGTTGCCACCAAGACAGATGAGGTATTTTAAGATTAACATGACTCATAAAGAGGACTGAATTTACAGAGTCCCACATTCCAGCTACATAAATTAAAAGGGGAAGAAAGATATTTATCGGAAACAGTGTGTTGTTTTGTTTGTTGGGAGTTTCTTTCTTCTTTTGGCTAGAGTCATGGGTGGCATATTGAGTTATGTGGTTATGAGATGCCTATTTCAGTATAGTTTTTCAGACATTTAGTTTCATTCATGTGTCCTTCAGGTGCTAACATCTCTTAGGACCATTAGAAGATAACCTTCTGTAGAGCTTGGAAACTGTGAAAGAGGATAAGTAACCCTATAAAGGTAATGAATATTTTTTTAGGATGACGAGTCTGATTTGCACATCATCTGACACTGTCTCTTTGCTAAAGAAACAATGCAAATGCATTGGCTAAATGCAAAATTTGCCTTTCTATTCCAGCTTTAATCCACTTGTCTGCCATTATATTTAGAGTTATTTTTAAATTAAACAATAAACACTTCTATAAATCCAAGAACTGCTTGCGTATCTGAAGTCCTAATGATGTAGTTTATCTGAGGATTTGATGTAGATGCAGAAGGGGAAGCTAAACAGGGTCATCTTAAATCAGTGTAGCAAAAATGTCAGCGCTCAATTGCTCATATTCCTCAGCTGACATTTGTAACAAAGCTAAATGTTCAGGTAACAAAGAAAACAAGAGACAAGAAGTTTTGTGTGATCACTAGTATAGGAAACCTGAATTTTTTTTTTCTGGAAGGCAGATTTTAGTAAACATATACTTTAATCAAACATAATGCTCAGTATAGACATCTGATAATCAGAGGTCACAATAGATTGCCTGTGGCTCTCTTCCTGAAACTCTCTGGAAAGGTCAAAGATAATTGTTGAACATAGTTTTCTCAGCTAAGAAAGCTGAGCAGCCATTATAGCCTATTTGGGCCAGTTAAAACCATTAAAAGAGTATGAAATGAGGGTTATCTATTGTGGGAGAAATAATAAAGTCACAGGCCTAAATTTTTTTATCAGGAAACAAATATCTGCAGAGCTGTATATAGATTATGCTCTTTTTTTTTTTTTTTTTTTTAAGGGGCTTTAATTAACAAACCCATTTGTGTTAACAGCTAGATTCTGCTGTGCGTATATGCATATCTGCTCATTTGGGATTTTCAGGTGGGCACGACACACCACCTTGCATGGTTCAGGTGCAAAGTCGGTTCTGGATGTGCATACTCTCTTTTTACTGCTGAATCCCTTCCCTCTGAAGAATGTCTCTTGCACACAAACTGAAGACTTGGCTGCCAGTCGCACAGGGTGGTATCTGAAGGAAAATGGTTCTGTTTTAAAGTCATGAAATATACAGCTATTAGGAACATCCTGACATCAAGGCCAATAGAGAGAGATCTTTTGATCCAGGATCAGCAGACCAGATTTAAAACTGCATTAAACTTTTATTATAACATATCCATATTGGAATATATCAAATAGAATTCTCTATGAGTTACTTCATAAAAACCAGAATAATTGAAAATGTCATGGCTTACTATTATTTCAAAGTTACAAAAAGCTGTTCCAGAAGTGTCACTGTGCTGCACATTGTTGTTGGGGGATATGTGGTTTGGGTTTGTTTGTTGTGGGGTTTTTTTGGAGGGTGGTTGTTGTTGGTGGTGAGTTTTTTTCCAGAATTGTGTAACTTTTCTTTAGAAAACAAGAGGTGTGGTGAGGAGGAGGTTGTTCCTTCTCTCCAGAAGTTCTTGAGTATGCTTGCTGTAGCAAAAGCTGTAACAATCACGTTATGGAGTTGAGACACTGCCATCAGAAAACAGGGAGCTACAGAGGAGATGGAAAGACTTTTGTGGGGACCAGAGGAGAATGCACTGAGTTTTCTTTTGTTCTTATTCTGTGAGTGGTACAAAATGAAGCCTGGTAATGCAAGACATGCAAGCTCACAATGGATAGGGAAGATTGGTGTATGAAGCCCTGTTATTCCTTTTGGCATCTTTGTTATTTCTTATGTTTTTATTATAAGACAAAGCCAAAGGGTTTATTTCTTAAGTTGAAAACTGAGAAATTTGAGTCATCTTTAGTGTACTAATGCTTGAAGATTGAGATAGCTTCACCACAGAACTCTGGACAGCTGGGGGTCTTGACACGGTCACCAGTGTATACAAAGTTGTGCTGTGCAGTGGGCACAGAGGAAGTTTTTTCTGTAAAGGTGATACTTGGAAAGTTAGAAGGAACAGTCTGAAAGACTGCCGCTGTAAACGTTTCCATCAAAAGATGAAATAGATCAGATTATTAATCAATAAGTGTAGCCTATATGTGAAGTTTAAGAAAGTGGAGATAGTTCCAATGTTGATGTGTCTACTTGCACTTTTTCTCCCAAGGAGCCTCTTGTCATTGTGGTCTCTCATCATTCTCATACTTCTGGGATGTAAGGGTCTGAACCTAAAGAAGTCAGCATTTGGGGAAAAGGTTTTGTAAGTATGCATCAGTTAAAAATTCTCCAGCAGAAAGCAAGAATGCTGCCTTTAATTTAAAAAATTATTGCATATTATTTTCACGTGCAGTTTGGGAATAACAGGAATGCCTCTTGTGAAGGCTGTTCTTGGTGCAGGATGGAAATACATATCCCAAAAAAGCTCTCAGATGAAAACCTTAGACACAGTTGCAGCAAAGACAGATATTCATTAATTTCTACAGGTACTTCCATCTGCCCAGTCCTTACTTCTTATTCAAAAAAAACTCAAATGAAATGACAAAACAGTGCTAAATTTGCACCAGGATTTCAACATTGAATTGGCAGAGAGTATGTAGGTATTTTTTTTTCCTCTGTGCTTTTGTAGCTCTTTAGAAAAGAGCTCTTTAGATCTGTGCAGATAAAAAGTTATGTTTAGACCTTAAACTTTGTGATTTCACCTGCGCAACCTTAATATAACTTTGAAGTGCTTTAATTTATTTTTGGAACAAAATAAGATGCTTAAAAACCTATAAATGAACAGATGGGAATGAGCTGATATTCCTGTAGATTTAAATCAAATTAACTATGTAAGAACTGTAAGGGCAGAGTGGAGGGTCTATATGTCTCTCCTTAGAAAAGCAGATGAAACCTTCTCTTTTGGTAGTCCAACACGTTGTGTGTGTGTGTATGTAGATATTGTAAAGCATGAAAGAGATTTATCTTTTTTGAGAATTCATTTCTTCCTAGAGTTGATCATCAAGACATGGTTCTAGTCTTAATGGAAGACAATGTGAGGACAACTAGCAGGTACCCAAGGTACATTTAATTTATTTGATATAGTACACGATGGGAAATATTGCAACCGCCTCTGTTAATGTGTTAGTGTAAAGATGGAATTATTTAATGAGTTAAATTCATCCAAACATTTTGTATCCTGTTTGTTCTAACACAATTATTATGTTAATTTCTGTATGCTTTGCATATTAAGCTGAGTACATCCTAAAATGCTGATGACCACTGTTTCAGCTTTTTATTAAACAGGAAATAAACATGTAAAATCCTGCTACAGCAGCTAATTAGTTTGCTATTCATATCAAAGAAAGTGCAACTGTTTCTCGGCTTTAAAATTGAATGTATTTGTATTATTTGCCAAATTGCCATTTCTTGAATAAAGCAGGTGACTGGTTGAGGGAAACAAGAGACCAGTTATATTGGAAGGACTTGTGGCTTATAATATATTGTATTAATATTCAACAGCAGTAATCACTAAATAATAAGGTATTAATATCTTGCCAATACTTGGAAATGTTGTTCAGTTCGGAGGTCTTTCTACTTTGAACTCTGGTCCTAGATCCTTCCTTGTTGCGATTAATGGTGATCATAATCTGATGGGTATATTCTTAAATCATAAAGGTTTTTGGAGACACACTTTGCCCTTGTCCAGTCTTTGTGCCCTGCTGTTGCCCTGAGATCACCTACCAACCCACTTACAAACCTGTGAAAGCTTTAAGCTTTATTGTCATTTAAGCCTTGATATTCTGCAGTTTGAAATCAATTTACTGTCACTAGATAGTAAAAGCTGATAAAATACTACATTTAGTTATTGATGACATCTTATCATTATGCTGGGTGAAATTAAAGACTGATTCACTACTGTATGTCAGATATTGCACAAAAGTTAAGTAACTGGCAGACACCCTACCTGGATCTGATATATTACCAATTACCCTCATCTTTTTGGTTATACAGGGCAATGGCTGTAAATTTAAAACTCTTCCAAAGAATGATCAAAATCAACCAGAGAGTACTCTAGCTGATACATGAATCATCATCCTAAAGGAGGGGAGGGAAAGAATGTAATGAGTTCATTTGGGTGGAAATAAGCTTATTACTATGCCAGTGTGTGATAGTCTCTGTCACAATCCTTGCCAACAAATAATCTCTGGCTCCCCACCTACAGCCAGAAGATTCAATGGCCCCACTCTAAACGAAGACTGAGTGTCAGTCATTTTATCCTGCATCCATAGGTACTAACAGTTATAATAAGGGACAAGCAAAATCTATAGGGATGTATAAAGAAAAAAAAAAAAATAGAAAATGTTTAGTTTCTTAAACCATATAAAACTTGAGAAGGATTCTGGTGGGAAGAAATCCAGGATGGGCTTAAATAGAACTGTTGAAGGAGTGCTTTGCAATGCAATGAAAGAAAAAGTACTTAAGAAAAGGGAAAGGCTCTAAATAATTGCGGCAGTCCATAGGGGTAATATCAATAGTGAAACCAGTGCATCATCTGAAAACATTGATGATAATAGCATTTGATAGCTCTTTTGTCCAGAAGTCTCAAAATCCTCAGAAGAGTGGTTTAACTATGACTAGTTAATAACTATTAGCATTATAAGTGTATTTTCGGCAACAGGGATGGTATGAGAATAATAAAGTATAGGTCCCATATTTCAATACATCTACCTACATACCTACAAATAAATCCAAGGAACATATATTTTCATGGTTCATCTAAATTTTATTACAAAGATGGACTGCTTCTCTGGTATTCAGGGCACTGGGAACCTGTGCTGCAGTTCTATTTCTATCCAGGGTAAAAAGTATTTATAATAGTAAATCTAACAGCATTCATTCATCTGCCAGATGAACATCATCAAGATCAAACAAACTTACCAGCACCATCTCTGCTTGCAAATTTTAGAATATCGAAATTTGTCAGTATAAAGCACTTTTCTGTTTTCCAGCAATAATGTAAAGAAAGTAAATAAATAAAATTACTCACACGAGCAACACAAGAGGGTATCACTGAGGGTTATCAAACCAGACTTCTGAGGGACTGTTGACTGAAGAAAAGAATGAAAGCAACACTGAAGGCACCAAACGCAACTTGATCAGTTGGTTCTTAGATTGTTTACTTTTGATCATTAGATTTGATCACTGATTCATAAATCATAGCGGAGAGGCCTTGCCTTACATTTTGTTAAATATAGTTACTTTCCACTCCATAGTTACCAATTTTAAGGACTTTAAATATTACCTCAGTAGACTGGGAAAGTTTAACTTTTGTAACGTATTACATACTATGCGTGTCATCACTTTTCACCTGTTATTAACAGCATGTACCTTCCTGTCTGCTTCCAGGATCATGAAATGAATTTTGTCTTGTACATTATAATTTCTTTCTCATCCCTATTATCTAATGAAAATCAGAAAAACAAGACCCATCTATTTATTTTGATGCTTTTTGTTTTTATTTTGCTTATCGTAGTTCTTGGTATATGATTATATTTTTTTTAAATCTCTGTTGAGCACCACACCTATTTAACTCCTAAATTATTCCTGGATTTTGTCTGTTTAGTGAGCCTATATTATCAGGACAAATAGCTACATCCATCAGTTCACATGTCCTAAAACACAAGCTGGTGTCTGAAAATGCGTCTTAGTAAATATAAGGTTTCTCTGACATCAGCCACTAAAAAATAATCCTCAAAGGAATAGATGTTAACTAACATTTTCTAGCGGATCTTTGCAGCTCATTGAGTTGGATGACAGACTGTCCTTTGGGGTGGGGAGGGAAGGAAAAAAGAAGAGAAGGAAAAATGGAATGATTACTCAGTCTCCCTAAATGCTATATATAAAATAACCTTATTTGTGGTTATTCTGTTTCCATGGCCTGTTCAAAGACATCACGTACAGTTAAATTAAGTATAATATTGCACTGTCATAGGCTCAGATGATTAAGAAAGAATATGCTTGTTGAGGTTAAAACCTGATCCATGTTGTGACTATGAGAATAACATGATAGTGATATAATAGAAAATTAGTAATTATTAGTGTCTCAGTCTTGTAAAATCTGGAGGTGTGCCCTGTACCACAACCTCCTGCTGTTAATTCTTTCTTTCCTTTCATCACCAATCCCCACTGGAGTCATAGGCCAATTAGTGGGAGCAATAACAGATATATGAATTTTTGACTATATTGGATACTCCAAATTAAGAAAACAAAAAACCAGTGTGGCAGAAGTATACGTAAAAGGTTATGAAGCAATATTAGGGTAAATGTGTAAAGATTACATTGTACATTAAGTGCACAATGAAAATGCCTAGCAACTTTCAAGGTTAATAGCTTCTTTATTTAGATGTGCCATCCTTTATGCTTGGATAGTGCTGAGGAATTTCTCAGTGGAATCATTGGGAATTTTTCCATTGACATTCGAAGGAGGTCAATGGGGTCAATATTATTTAGTAACAACTACTGGAATCTAATCCTTAGTAAATTTATTCTTTAGTAAAATGCCAGCTTATGAGCTGTGATTTTGCAGGCATAAATAATCGTGGAATAAACTACTACTCCTGGGATGTAAACGCAATGATCTCATCAACATTCTATACCATTCACTATGTCTAGGCAGTTGCATTCAGCATAAGGGATTGTGATTCTTTTTCTTTCTGCCTTTTTTGTTTGTTTGTTTTTTGAACGATTCTAGTTTAAAACCACTTTTTTTTTTTTTTTTTTTCACTCTACAGATGTGTTACAGAGAGGTATGAATAGTATTTGTTCACCTACCTCACAATGTGAGAAAGGTTGGCTTAAAACACCTTCATTTTAGCATGCATGCACATGTCTCAGGTGTTCTTCAGCAGGATTGTGAAGGGAACATCAGTTAAGATAGAGGGAAATCAAGTTTAAATATTCTGTTGTGCAGCATAATTTACAATATACAACATAAGTGAATTAACTAGTATCCGACAGTCTTCTCCATTTTTATGTTGCTTTCTCATGTTCCCTGCCTGTTTACAGAATGCTGCACAGACATTTACAGCTCTGAAGCTAAGTACCTCTTAGAAAGATTTAACAATGTTATCATAGGCTCATTATTTATTTAAATCATTAGCTAATGCTTTATGTAAATATTTTTATTATTGCTTTTTATTTTGCAAATATACTTTGATTTTTCATGAATAAAGTCTGAGTTCAAGCACATATGCAGACTTTGCAATGACGTGCAAGAGAACATGGACAATCATAATGAGGGGTGCATGCTAACGTACTAGAGAATCTCGTTGCCCACTATAGATGCTGCTCACTGACACAAATGCATAAATTTTTCTTTTTACATTTTCTATTGCTGAAATGGACAGTAAAGCAAAATATTTGCACTAGGTGCACATCTGGCCAAGATCAAGGAATCGGATCCGTACTGATAAGTGCTTGAGCATGAGTGCAGACGTGCTGAAATCAGTAACAGTTCTTTGGGATCCACCTGCTGTGGTAAGTGATGGCCAAACAAGACTGAGAATTGAAACAAGAAAAGAATTGAAGGTGGAGCTTTTATATGGGCTTTTATTTATTTAGTTACAACATCACAGGAAGAAATTGCCTTTTTGTGTGTGATGTGTTCTGATCAACTGGATTATGAGTATCATTTTTACATTTTAGACCAATTTCTTTTGTGACTCAGCAGGATCTGTCCGGCCTGAGAGCTGGACTCATAAATCTGTTGTTTTAAACATATCGTACAAACAATAAATAAATTTCTCCAAGACAGAAAACTGGTAAAATAGGAGTGATTATGTATTTCTATTTACAGTACGTTGTTGTTTATCTACTTCAGTAATTTGAGGTGGGGTTTTTTAATTTCATTTCTTGGTTTTCTTTATTTAAAATAGCAACATAATCTAAAAGCAGGGTTTTTTACCATAACCTTATGTTCTCTCTCAGATTCAATTCAGAGGGTTTTTTTCTGTCATCTTATTTTTCAAATATTTTTCTGATAAACACAAAATGAAGGTCAAGAATTAGTAGTGGGTGTGGTCAATGTAGTTATTGCAGTAGATAATTTAGAAAGAAGTCTTTAACTTCAGTAAAACTTGGCCGGAGACCCATGTTGTAAGATGCGTTACCGATTTTAAAAAGAGCTCAGACACTCAACAAATCACGAGTTTCTAGCATCTTTCTGGACACATATTCTACAAGAAAAGACAAGAAGAAAACCTACCTGGACTTAGATTTTTTTTTAATTTTAGTTTGTTTTTTGTTTTTTTTTTTTTTCTGTCAGACAGGTTAACATTCTGGCACTCAATTCTGCTGGTCCCGTCCTCATATCACAACAAAGAGCAAGAATTAAAACCTCCAATAGTGTACATCATGGCCAACAATGGTAGATTGGTAGAGAGGCAGTCTTAGGTACTGAGGTATACATAAAGATGGTACTTTTTCTTGACAACTACTGAATTAATCTAATGGATGTGAGCCTCATATAAACAATAAAAATCACCCAGATAGTAGATCTGAAGTCAAAATTTGGAAAATACCTGTTGGATAGTTCCAGTTGACAAGGAAGGAAGCATAGAAGACTTTTAAAACTCCAAAGAGTTAGAAGATAAATAGGCTCAGCTAAACCTTTCATATTTAGAAGTTTCTTAAAACTTGGACTCAGTATTGCAAAGCACTCTAATACATCCTGAATATAATTCACAGGGTACTGTAAATGCCATATTTGTAATAATTTTCCTTTCCTAGATTAGAGCTATAGTGGTTAGAATTAGGAAAGCTCAAACGTTCTTGTTATGTCCTACAGGTATTTGGAGGGGGGGAAGAGGAGGTGGTTTTAATTTTTGTTTAGCTTTGTATTTAGAAAAAAACCCAATTGAAATAAAATCTCACTGTAGAGGAATTAAAAAATGTTTAGGCTGCATCTTCACCTATAGTACTTGTAAGTAACAGCAGTAGGAAGTCTGAAGCTTTTAGAATATCTGCATTCTTCATCTTTGCTTAAGGTTAGCCTGTTACATTTACTATTCTGTAATATGCCAAATATAAAACTTTTTATTATGCTTTATTGAAATTTCTGGATGTCCTCATAAAAGTCTAAATGTTAAAGGAACAATATTAATAAGTCATCTAGTTCTTTTTGCGTTCACACATATTTCTTGGCAGTAAAAGAATATTACATTGCACCAGCTGTGCAGAACAGAATTTTGATTCTTGTTCTGGGTCAGTTAAAATGTGCATATAACAAAATTTGAGTCTGGCATATGATGCTGGATCTTAAGCCTTATTATATGCTGTATAGACTTGGAAACGGTGGTTGTTGGGTTTTGGTTGGTGTTTTTTTTTTTTTTTTTGGGGGGGGGGTTCAAGACTGCCTGTTATTTAACAAACATAGGAACATTTCAGATAAAAACCAGGTCATTTATGCCTCTCAGCTGAAGTGTATGAAAGGATACAATAATCATATATTCCAATGAACTAATTTTATATAGCTAATGTTAATACTATAAAACTTAGTTTTATCTATATTCTAATAAATACATTATATTGTTATGATAAAAGTGATATGTTTGATAAATAGGTATAGTTTGAAATCTTCAGTACTTATTTCACTCACAGAGAGAACAAATATCCAGTTTTACAGCACTGCTTAACATTCCATCTTCCTTCAGTAGTAAACATTTTCAGTGTTATGCAGATACTTTTGTAATATGATTCATAATTTTAATGGTCTTTTGAAACCACATCCAGAAATAATCTCTACAGGTATCTGTTTTATACATTGTTCTCAGGCAGACTGATTCCAGTGTGGATAGACCAGTGGGATTTTCTTTCCTTCTTGAATCAGAAGAGAATTGCACCAGTATGTAGGTAGACCATACAGCTTTGTTTATCTGATACCAGTTTGGTCTAATACATCTAATTGCAATAACAGGAATCAATGCAATGGGAGCAAAGATAAAAAAAAACATTCTGTCCTTCATTTCCAGCTTCCCATATTTTTGATAATTTCATCATGGTTACAAGTTTGACTACCTAATTGTTAAGGAGAAATGTCTTTATGAAAGATCCATCAAAGTAAACACAGTGTCATTTTCAGTGCTGCAGAATTCCAGTACCCTCGGACAGCTTCAAGGGATTCCAGTTCAGTGTTCCAGAAAGATAGAGAAAACAAAAAAAAACCCCAAACAAACAGCTAGTGTTAGGCTGTCTTCCAATGCCCTCCGAACTATGGGAACAATCAGTTTACACTTAAAACTCTAGCTCTCCAGGAAACTTCAGCGGACTCTACGGTCTGTAACCCCTATGTGGTGGGTCATGAATTTTTAAAACTTCATAAATGGAAGTAAGTTTGAGCACTTGATATTAAAGAACAGCAACTTCAATAGCATAGGATGATAATACCTTAAAAATTCTGGGGGGTTTTGAAATTGGTATTTTCTTCAAAGGTGTGCTTGCTATTGCTTTTTGAGAGATTTCTCTGTGAATTCTTATCTAATCTAGATGGTTATCTGGCCTTATATCCACTTTTACTCTCTGATATCCTTTAATTGGGTTTGCTTTTCAGACTTTTACTTCACGTTGGTTTTGCATCACACATAGTAAATATTTGATTTATAAGATGTGGGTCCCTTTTATCAACCTTAAAATGAAATAATTTTAAGTGTAAATCCTTCACAGAAGTCTCCTATCAGTGAAAGTTCCTTTTACTAAATTTCATCATTTCATGGAGACTGTGTCCAACCTGCTGTGTCTAAATTTCCTGTTTCAGTAAAACAGGTTTGAGCAATCCCACTTCTACCCAGAAAACATTGAGGCATATATTTCAGCCCACTGAAGGCAGTTTGTTTATCCATGCTTAACTGCTTTGTTAAATCAGAGTTCTAATGTCTTAAAGTGGCTCAAATTCTTGTTGCCTATGAATGTTTATTCTCTGAATCTAGAATATAACTTTGTTTTGCTGTGTGTTCATACTTAAAATCAATTCATGTGCTTAATGCATAGAATGATCTTCCAGATTCTGTTTTAAGGGTGTCACTGTCATCAAATCTGTCATGGTCTCTCAGTATTAAATACATTAAACTGATTCTTTTGAATAATTTCTATTGAAAGCAGGTAAGAGACTTAACCATTCATATGGTCTTAAATTTAGTAGGTTCATATCTTAACAAGGGAATTGTTACAATGTAGCAATCAAAACATTTTTCATATGCAAATGAATATGAACTTTTTTTTCCTCACTTGTGGGAGGCAAGCATATCTTATTTTTCAATTTAAAATTATAATTATTTCACTAGTCTTGACTTTAAATAGACCTATTCTTAATAAACTGAACACTACATTCTTTATTCATTTGGGTAAATTAGATCCCTCTGTGCTTTTTTCCTCATACCTTCTTGTTTTTCTTGCCAAATTCTTGCATATACAACTATACGTTCATTTTTAAAGGTTATGTTACATGTATAGTATATAAACAACTTCTATGCGTATTTACTCATAAACCTCTTCTGAAAACAGTAAGTTTTAAACTGGTGTGATTCAGAGTGTTTAAAAAGTGTTTGAAAATTGTGTGATAGAGAATATACCATATAGTGGTAACTTTCAGGGGAGGATGGCTGAATTGAGATACCTCTGCGTTTTCCAGTGTCACAATGTCTGTGTGATTGCACCTCTTCTATATAACTTGGTAAATACTGAAGTCAATCTTGTTTCCCATGTTTAAGCCTATGAGATTCTCAGGCATCCACACTCCTCTATTGATCATGTCCATGACTGCCTCTCATAGCTGAAAGGCTTAGTGTCTGCATAGCTGAACCAGTCACAGATTCATAGTATTTTTCCTGAAGTGGTCCAGTGCCACAATGCCTAGCTCACACAAATAACAACAGTGCAACATGTGCACCTTTTACTCTTTGGAGGAAGTGCATACATTCAGGGATCAAGGGAAATATCCCACAATCAACTCCCTTTCAAAGCGGGTACTGTAATAGCAAGACTGAGTAGTTAATGCTTTCCTCTCTGGCAGACATTCACTTCTTTTCAATATGCCTTGTTAACTGATTTAGCTGCTAGTATGGTGTTTTAAATTCTTTCTTACCTCTTCTGTGAAAGATCCAAAATGACTCCCTCCAGGCTATGGGTTTCACTGTCTAAATTATCAGTATGTATAGATACAACACTGTACCTGTTGTCTGATGCTGATCTCCTCCTCATACTTCTCTTTAGGATTTCAGGACTCTGTATATTAGTTGTTTGTTTTCCAGATAAAATACTGTGATCTTCAATATATGCTTTCTTTATAATATTTGTTGATTCAGAAGACTTTTTTATAATTTCTATGCATATATCTAAATAATTTTAGTCTAGAGAAAGAAGTAGAATATACACACACATGCCTCAAGCAACTGAAGAAATGAATTTGTAAAGCATAACAAAAGTTTTGTCTTGGGAACTGGAAATGCTTTTCAGAATATGTGCATGCAGTTATTATAAAGTGTGTATATTTCTGACAATGGGTAGATTAAGACAATTATTCTTCCGGTTGTCACCAGTATTAAGAGCATGCTAATCTATGTTGTTTTCTACCCAGCTTTGTTGCCTATTGCAATGATCATGGCTACAACATCTAGTCAGAGAGAAGCAATAACAATATAATTCTCATAACACAATGTGTGCACGGCTTGGAAGACATAGAGTGGAAATGGACCTCAGCATAGATAAACTCCATGGCTTCTGATTTTCCTTCTCTTCAGTATATTTGAAGCTAACATTTTATAATCAATATTACATAAGTAGACAAGAAAGATGGCAATGAGGAAATAAAGACTGATTGATAGAAGAACAAAATTTTGACCATCCTAACGAAAGGAGGAGTGACTCAAATGAGAAAAGTACTGGCTAGGTTTACTCAGTACTTTCCTGTTAGAGAAGCTGTAGAAAAAAGGCAAAAATAAATCCAGTTCTACAAAGGATTCTACTGCTGCTGTATGATAGTCAAGAAGATTGTCAGGTGTGTTACAAGGTCCTCTCCAAATAGGCACAGAAACTCCACTGTGTAGTGGATAGCTGCATGTAAGTTTATTTTTGAAAGATGAGGAATTTTTTCAAACATAGCTAGCACTTGGAATATTTATAACAGGCAGCAGAAATACAGAGATGCAAAAAGTTCTCCCTTAGGAGTTCCCCTCTCTACCTTTTTATGGGAAAGAATTGGTGAGTAATCATTCCAAACTCACTGGTGGTCACGATGTGTTAGTCTAAGGTATTGGAAAAACATGCAGAAGTAGATTAAAATTGGATGCCAAAATAGGCTAGTATTGGATGGCTGCAGTTGTTCCCAGCCCAGCTGTCTGCCTTGTTCCCCTGATGAACGATCAGTTTCCCTCCTCAGATGGGTGTGAGATTATTTCGTGAACCAGCTCTTGAACTAGCATAGATTTTACCCTTTTATACTAAGTGAATGGAAAGGAGTCTTACAATTACCATTAAATATTAATTTGGGGGGTTAAACTAGAGGAGAGGGAAGATGGGGAACACTTGTGTAAAATTTCATTCCAAAGTAGGTGAAAGGTGGGGAAACATACTGTATGTGCATGATTCTTTAGGAGAAACAAGCAGCTATCTATTTTCATAGTTTCACTATTTATTATTTGAGGAAAATGAGGCTATCCTGAAACAAGGAAATTAACTCAGTAGTCAGAATCCAATATAACTCTTAAGGTATTCCTTAATAGCAGTGCTGGTGTTGCCCTGGGGATTCCAAACTACATCAGTTTCGATACACACAAATTATACATATTCATTAGATTTCCTGGAAAGGGGTGTCTTATGATAATGAGTTCCCGGAATTAATTTACGTAGTCTGAGCATGCGTAGTAAAAATAAGGTGAGGGTCCTCGGTGGTCGAGGGAAGAAGTACATGGTCCTCTTCATGATGTCCGCTCTTTCCAGAGCGCGCACTGTGAGGTAAAGTCCAGGTGTCCTCTTCCTAAATCTATGAGATCATCCTCCCTAGATTGTATCTCTGGGTCCTTTTGTTCGAGTTCCCCTCATCTTAGTTTGCCTAAGTGCACACTGAGGGCTTTGAGTCTGCTATCAGTGAATTATATAGGGAGCATTTGACTTTCGGCTAGACAGACAAAGAGGCCTAGGAAAAAGAGTTGAGGAGTCCTTAAGAATCAAACACAAGCAAAACTTTCCTGCATCACAGCTTATTCTTAATCAGAAATTCATTGATTTGAGTCCTTTCAATTTGCTCCCAGGTGAGGAATAATTTAAAAAATTTGTACTCACAGGTGTTCTTGGAAGGGTCGTTCAGGATCAGGAAGGGAGATTCCTTGAGGATAAGCTGGTAGGAATCACTGTTCCACTTAGGGCCATGATGAGAATGTTTATAAAGATGCCTGTTTTACAGGTACTGTTTATTCTGTGCAAGGGAGATTCACAGAGCATTTCCCAGGGGTGCCTTTAGTATCTTACACAAAGAACAAGATAAATTCACTTCTGCAAATGAGGAAAAGACATGTGAATTCCTCTCTTTATGTGCTGAACCACTTCACTGGCAACCATTGTCTATCAGCTACAGGAAGGTACAGTGCAGTTAGGAAATGCTTCTCCTGTTCAGTGGAACATTATCTGCTAGTATTTAACAAAGCTTCAACAATTACATAGAAAGGAGCAAAATTTTGTATCACCAGTAACTTCTGGTTACCACCAGAAACTGAAATGTAGGCAAGCCAGGGACAACAGTTGCCACTTATTTATAATAAGTCTTAGGTAAAATTTGGTTGATTATATTTTTAAGACTTTTTTTTTTTTTTTTTTTAATGCGTAATACTATTGACTCCTAATTTACTATTTTATTTATTCAAGAAAGATTAGCCATCTTAACCAGGAAAATACTTTGTTTTCAAGATGGTCTTGGTTTCTCAACTAACAAGAAGAGAAAATTTAGATCAACATTGAAATAGATCAACGTTCACTTGTAAAGTATTGCACACAATTCTGTATGGGTAAATATTTGTCATTGCTCAAGTAAGATTCTGCTGGAGTAAGAGCAGAGATTTTTATTCATGTGAGCACCTACGAACAGACCGAAGTGATTTGTCAAAGTCAAGTCAGCAAAAGAAACACCTGTAAGAAGACAATAATGAGATTTGTGTAGAAAACAAGTATGAGAGAGTTTTGGTCCCTCATATAGGCCTGCATCTGTGCTGCTTTCTTTTATTGAATACTTTGTGTATTTTCTGGATGAGTTACTGCACCTCTAATTGACACACCAGTTAGTTGCCAGTGATCTTGGAACTAACTAGTTGCTTTAGGCTGCTGCAGTATTTGGCCAAAAAACCTGGTGTTTGTTCCAGGATGGCTTTGTACTGCTCTAAGGGAAAATGGGAAGCATGCAGCTTCTATTCTTTCTCTCCTTTCTCTCCCAAGGCATAATAGTATAACATATATCACTTCAGAGAGCAACAAAAAAACCCATGTTGGCTTTTTCTTTCTTACATTAAAAAACCCCACAAACCTAGTACTGCCACTTATTATAAAACTTACGTATCAGCCAATAAAGGAAGAATATATCAGAAATTATTTTCTGACAGTGTCTCAGTACATTCTTATTTTTAAACTGGTTACTTGTGTTGGCTTTTTTGTTTGCTTTTTTTTCCATTACTATTTTTTGTACTAGATATAGGCTGGTACGCTGCTTTAATCTTTCCTTCAGGAATAATTTAATCTTGGGGAATATGTTCTCCAACATCATTCATGACTTTTTAATGTTCTTGGTCAGCATGAAACAGCTTTGGCATTTAGAAGATCCTTAAATCGTTAATTATTGTTTCCAGATTCCTCCATGAATGTAATCAGTATAATATATCACATACCATAAAACCACAGAAAACTTATTGTCAAATTAGAACTTTTAATATAGCAGTAAATTTTGATGACAATGCAGTAAAAAGCAAAACTTTCCTTTGCAATAACTTCTTTCACATGTGCCTTACTGAGCTGCTTATGGTACAGCTTCAAAAGAATAATGATAGTATATCAGATTTAAGTAGCATAGAATGCTGCTTAACAAAGGATTCTTTCATCTACTGTATCTTGACGGTTTGTAATCATGTTCAGTGCACAGAAAAGTAACAGGCATTGAAAATATTAATGAAGATATGTTCCTGGATGTTCAAACAGTATCAAAATCTGGAGAATGCTGTTTGGTTTTGTTTGTTTTTTTTCTAGTAAAGAAACATCTTTCTGATTTTATTAATGTTATTTTATACATTTACAGTATTAATTAGTGCATCATGCTGGCAGAAAAAAAAAAAAAAAAGCTCAAATACTGTAATGTATTTATACCTGTAATCAAAAGACATATTAAGGAATGTTCATAGCTACAGATCTCATCTTTTGTGTAGCTATAAAGTGCTTCAGTTTTCAAGTTGTTACCAGTCCAATGCCTTTCACTGAAAAGTGAAAATTATTGATCAGGATCAGAAGATGACTTTGATTTTTTGGAGCTGGAGTAATCCCATATAACTGGAGATGTTCATAAAGTAGATGTCACTTGAGAAATAGGTGTCATTTGAACTAGTCCTTTAGGCTACCTTTATAGTTGAGAAGTAGGAACTTTTGTAGCATGATTTGTTTTACCCTAAGATACTCACTTCAGGATGACATGAATCATGCTGCAGAAAGTGCCTATTTATCTTATTTGACTTTAAAGCACTAGAGGAGACTACCTGAGCCATAAACGTGTATATCTTAACAGTTAAATCCCAACTGTAGTGTTTTGGTAGTTTATAGAACTTAACTTTTCAATTTTACCTGCCTGTGAAAGTTGCCTGTGTGAAGATTAAAATGTCTTGGACAGTAGAGGTGTATTGTTCCTCCAGTCCAGAGTTACCCTGGCTCTCTGGCAGCCTGGCTCCATCTAGGGTGCAATAGGAGCACAGGAAGAGCAAAAGTGAGGAAAAAGGAATTTCAGAACAGGAAACTAGCTTGTGGATGGTTGTATTGATCCTAGCTGAGAATATCAGTTCACTGAAGAGGCTTTGCAGGAATGGGAGGGCAAGGTATGAGCCTAGCTATGGAACAGGAGACCCAAACCAGTATCTCCAGATAAATAGACATAGGTACTGTGGTGGAAGAACTGATGTTAGGACTACACTATGTATAATAGGACTAAATAATGTAACGGATAATGGCAGCTCATGAATTTGCATCCTCAAAATACTCATTAAGGTGTTTGAGCCCTGTCTAAAAATGATTGCAGTGGCTCTGTTTCACAACCTCGGCTTATCTGAGTAGCACAAGGGCACTGTAATCGCAACTCTTTAAATTTTCAGCACCATGATTTGTTTTAGTTAGGGCTCTCTTTTGAGTACTTAAGCCTTGCATATACATTTTTAATTTCAATTGCTTCAGTGAATTGTATTATATACCTCCTAAAGACGCAATATAACAAAGTATCACAGTATTGTGTATCAGTTACAGATGCACAAAATATAATTACACATTACCTGGCACTTTCTTTTACTATAAAATTACTGAACTTGGAGAAAACAGTGTTAGCAGAAACAGAAACAAATTTTATGAGGATTTATTTTAACTTTTTCTGTGCATGTTTTAGCTGTTCTTTCAACAACTTAGTTGTACATTAATCAGTATTAATCACTGATGTTCTAATACTGCATTTTAGTTTGGCATAAACAGAATTTACTTTATCTTTAGGTCCAGTTCTAATATTTGTATTCATAAAGTAATAATAAACAAAATGTAGATGCTTCTCAGGAGGAACATTGAGTGGGAGAGAGATTAAAATTTATACAGAACTGTAAAGCTTAAAACCTCTTCAAAATATTTTCTATAATAAACATTGATCTTCTCCTCTAAAGTCAAATATTAGCTACTTGGTATTACAGACTATTCACAGAGACCAAGTTACACCATATCAGTTTATATAGGACATGCAGCACTTTTCTTTGAAACATCTGATTTCCTCTGGGATATAATACCAGAGCAAATACAAGACGGACTTGATTCAATGTGTTGACTATTTAAATAGTCAAACCCAATACATTTACTACAAATAATGTCATGAAGTAAATGATATGGGTCTGACATACATGGGTAATGATGGAAAATTGCTGAATATTTAGTCTGTTTAAAGTGCTGAGACATATACAGGTGCTTTATGTGTGGAACAATCTAATCCTTTCTGTTTCTGCTTTTTGCAAGATCTGAATGAAAATCCTTTTTTGTATTTAAAAAAGATGATTTAGAAAAAAATATTTTGCCTAAAGATAATGTTTACCGAGTATCAGCAGCAAAATAGGATAGATGTAGGGTTTTTTTCTGAAAACAGTGAAACTAGAAATAATGAGAGATAAAGCACAAAATAGCAAAATGTGAACTAACTGGCAGCTCACTGACTTATAAATTTAACCTTGAGTTAAAGAATTGAGTTTCAGAATACTGAAAGAAAATATTCCCAGGCACAAAGATAGGATCTGTTCCAGTGAGAAGAATAATAGATCGGACTTGGTATGTTGTAAATAATTGACTCAAATGCAACACGCATGTACTTCCTGATACGTGAATAAAATTCTGAAAAAATGAAAGAGTTAAATTCTGCAAAAAGTCATAGCTATATAAGGCAATGTACTTGCAAAATCAGCAAGTACATTTTATGTGTTTTGTGTTACAGAAAAATCTGAGTTTTCACACTTGTCTTGAGAAAGAAGAAATGAAAATTAAATGAGAATTCTAATATATACAAAATTTATTAGTTTATAACTGCAGGTTGTTCATAGCAATACAAAAATAAGAGGTTATTCAGGTTATGCTTTTGTTTGATATATGCTCCCTGATGTTTGAAATATTCAATTCTCAAAGTCAAGATTCTCAAAGTAGCACAATGCCTTGTTATAAACAATTTCATTTGAATATGTAGAGATCTGAAATTTACTATAAATGTAGCCATATGTAGCTTCAAATAAAATATTTCTTTTTTTCTCCCAGATCTGGTCAATAATAAATGAGTTTTAGAATTTAAATAAAGACACGGTGGAGTTTTTGTGGTACATTATTGATAAAGCACACTTATTGTAATAACATTTTCCAAGTACGTTATTTGTTGGCTGTGTTAATACAAATTCTAACATAAACCTATATTATACTTTTAAAAATAGTTCTGAATATGTTGGAAGAAGTTTTGTAAGGAACCTTTTAAATAATCAAATGAAAAAATGTAACTTATTACCTTAATGAATAAAATTTTATTCTTACAGTAGGTCTTCAAATTCACTTTCTAATATGGCTCAAAAAATCCATGATGATAATGATGTATTTCAGAATTTAACACTCAGAAATATTTCACTGAAATTTTTGAATATTTTTCTTTCATAATGGCTTATTGAATATATGAATACAAGAAATAAGAACCTCTAACTAAGAACACATAAATGAGTTTCTTGTACTTTTCTGAAGTTCCACAATTGATAATTCTGAAGATTTTAATCTACTGCTCAGGTCAACTTAACTGTCTTCCTGTCTCTATTACTATGGAAATTCAAAAGTACTTTCAAAACTCCCACTCTAGATATCTGAGTATCAACAGATGTATGTTCTTACGGGGATCCCATACTCTTATAACCTGCACCACTTCTATTTTGAAACATTACAGTCCATCTGCTCATTTCCAGATAATTTCCACTTGCAATTTATCCAAGGGAATGTGATGATATATAATTCATGAATAGGGCAATAATCATGATCTATCCATTCTGCGGAGCTTTGACAAAGATGATATGACCTTGAGTTTGGAGGTATGATAGCACCAAGATTCAGAAGTGGTACCATCTCAGCAGGTAACTATTATCTAAAGACTAAGTGGTGCTCTAATTTTCTCCTTAATGTATTGACCTTTTAATCTTAAGCCACTTCTTGCTTAAGATTTTATATATTTTTAAAACATACAAGTCTTTATGTTGTTTGGGAATGAGGTTCGGTAATACAATCTTTCAGGAGTACCAGTGTTTTGGTTTACTAGATTTTAACATAATGCAACTTTGGGAGTAGCTATTACTGTGTTAACAGATTTGTGTTTTTTAATTTGTCTTGGCTTTGATAATGCTGATAGTCTAAGCTCTTAACTGAGAGTACTCTTTGAAATAGGAAGTTGATATATTTGAGAGAAAATCAGGAACAACGTCTGAATATATTAATTGAATATACCTGGTCCTTGAAGGTAAGTCAAAAGTGTAGAGATATAAAGAAAGACAATGAACCATGTTTGCTTTCCATGAACAGTTTGAAAATAGGGAAGACAACTAATATTTGAGACCCCATTCAAGAAAAAAAGATATTTAATTATGTTATGACAGGCTGTGTGCATTGGTATTCACAATTCTGATTAGGTATAAATTAATCTAAGTAAGTAACGCAACAGTACTTGTGGGTATAGGATTACACACAATAACATCTTCGTAGCTGGTAGGAACAGTGAATTTTTTTTTTTCTTCTTTATTCTCCTGCCCTCCCCTTCCCCAATACTTATTTTCTGCTTTTATAGAAAAACAATTAATCTTTTCATCTTTTTAATGCTAACTTTTTTTTGTGTGGGTGTGGTGACTGATTAGTTTAATAGTCTACCTGTTCCCAGAAGGAGCTACCGAGAGTCTTCAGGTTGGGTGAACTGGGAGTCTCCGTTGAGGGCTTCAGTAGAGCTATACAGATCAATACCATTTGGCATGTTTCAGCACTCGGATTTTCTCTATGGTTTGGATGTTATATGTATGTGTAACTATAAAATGAACATATCTTTTACAAAAAAATAAAAAAGAAATTGCTGGGACTGCTCTATTAGTCTAGCAATCTCACACTATATAGGCAGGACTGTACATGAAGTAGGGAAAACCACAAGATGTCACTTATTGGCCTTAGAATTTTTAAACATTTACAGTAATTTAAATGGGCTTGGAAAGAGTTTCATTGCCTGTTAATTTTAAGTGGACCTTTGTTTAATCACTTATTGATAGATGGTTCAATTCTTTATGGCTGTATGTGTGAGGAATATTTCAATATTAATCGAAACTCTTTAGTGTTTTTGAATGTCATGTTTTTAAGTTACGAAGTTATCTTTAAAATACCCATGTTCCTCATTTACATCAGTGCAACCTTACTGAAGTCAATGGGCATGTTTCCAGTTAGCTGGTACTGCAGCGAGAGTTGCGTTTCCAACCTAAATAGATAAAGCTGTGGCTGTTAATATCAAATTATATCTCATTATATTTACAGGGATAATAAGACATGGATGGATGGCTAGTACAGTCTAAGAAGTGTGTTAGCTTTCAGCATGCTTGGTGGTGGTTAAAATGTTAATGAACAGCATTAGAAAGGAAATGTTGCACTGCTCAAGAAATCTTGACATGAAGAAAAAAGTTAATTTCAGCCCTGCCTCATTAATCAGATCTGCCTACAGCTGAGAAAGTGTCACCTAAGTATGTTTTGCTTTCTGCTGTGTGTTGCTGATGAAAATTCTGACATACAAAACAGAAGTAATTGGATTTGTGCTAGAAGGCAATGGCAAAAGTAAAAAGCAATGAATTGGAATGTGTTTTATAACTGACCTTTGGAAAGAATGCCTTAGGCACCTCCATGTGGTGGCTGTCACTATTAATGGTGACTATAGGTTCAAGTTTGTTTAAGCAGTCATACACATAAATTGTTTTGCATGTGTCTTATCTGCCATTGATCATACACATAATCTTTGCATGTTGGCAGGAAGCAATAGCCTTCAGGTTTGGAGAATTATCCAAGGGGACCTCTGGCCTCCAAGTGTTCATCATTGCTGTTGTATTTCCCGGAGGTGCAAAATAAAATAAACTTCTTAATGTGCTGTCCCAAGACTAGGCAGTGAACTGAGATTAAGACTTTCCGCATGACGGAATGAACTACACTTTAGCCATTTCTTTGGTTGTGTTCTGGGGTTGTTCTAGAACTCCACAAGGAGAAGCTGTCCTAGGAACTGGGTTCCCTGGGAGAAGTACATAGGCAGCCTAAAGTCCATTTTGCTTTTATTATACTGTGTAACCTGATAAAGCTTGATCAAAGCAGACATTAAGGTAGTCAGTAAACATAGGGTTTATGGTAAACTCTACTGTGACAACAAGATTGGAAGGCATAGTCATATCCTTGTTATTGCATTAAGTACCAAATAAAGCAGACTAGGCTCATTATAACCTTATGTAAGACCTAAAAGCTTAAGTCTGTGAACAGAAACACCTTTCTTTAACTTCTACTTACTGCTCACTGAAAACTCTAAGAGTCCCTGGACTTGGACTAACTCTTTTCAGGTAATAATTATATCTAATAATAATACATGACTACCC
>NW_020799113.1:6311708-6395189 GCF_003259725.1 Athene cunicularia
GGGGGGGGGGGGGGGGGGGGGGGGGGGGGGGGGGGAAGTATATATAATTCTAAATTTTCACTGAAAAAATTTACTTGTTTTATGTAAAATCCTTATAAGGCTATCAATTTTTATAATGACCCTTCTGTTGAACAGAAATTTCTAAGAATCACAGGTCTTATGGATAGGAATTTGCAGAAAGGGGTGGAAGTGTACACATAGAGCCAGTGCACACACCAAAACACACCGTTTTGCAGGGGACTAAAAACAAACCCAAGAAGGAAAAGTTGTAGCTTCTCTTCCTTTAGAATCAAACACTGTTGAAGAAGTTGAGTAGTCTACTAGTATAGATGTAGCTGGCCAAACCTCAGTGGAATGGATCAGCTTTTCAGCAAACAGAGGAAGAATGAGACAGAAGTTGTTATTTACTGGTAAAAGCAATGCCTGATTTAAGAGTAGGGTCAACATAGCGCTTAGGGATACGGTGTAGTTGGGAACTGTCAGTGTTGGGTTAATGGTTGGACTGGATGATCTTCAAGGTCTTTTCCAACCTAGACGATTCTGTGATTCTGTGATGGTTTGGATAAAGAAAAGTTAGAAGGACTTTTAATAACAAAGGAAGCAAATGTAATTTAGGCTTTGAAAAGGTGATAAATCTGAGGAAATTTATTTTAAAAACCAAACCAGAACCCAAACAAATCTGGTACCAGAATATCAGAGAAGTAGTTTAAACCATTTATCACTCAGCTGTGCAGAATAGATGTCTAATCTCTCTCACTGCCACAGCTAAAGATTTAGAGGATTTTGCACTAACCTTTTCTGAGTCTTTAAGTACATCTTTAGTGAATGGTAAAGTACTTGTGGCAGGAGGAAGTAAATCTTTTTAACAAAGTTTACCAAATCGGGTGCAGTGGCTGATATACTGTAGGACAGGACTGTTGGAATAGATCTGGCTTCCCCTCATCACCCCAGTCCCTTAATTCAAGGCCTAATGAAGTTTAACGAAGGCAGATACCAAGTGTTGCATGTGGGGTAGCGTAACCTCCTAAAAGTGCTGACTGGTGACTGGTTAAGTCAACCAATGACAGTGATTATCTTGGTGAACGTGAGTCAGCAGTATGCCTTTGTGGTAGGCTGATTTCATACAGGGCTGCATTACAAACTGATTCTACAAAAGTGATTCTTCCCTTCTCCTTGGCATCTGTCAGGATGCATCTGAAATTTCACATCCAGTTCTGGGACCCTCAGTACTAGAGAGACATTGAGAAACTGTTAGGTGTCCAGCAGAAAGCCACTGAGGTGGGTGAGGGTCTCGCACGTGTGGTGTGTTAAGGGGGGCACAAGGAATGGACGCAAAAATACTTGTCACCGTGAGAGCTGCTTAGCCCTTGAGCAGGGCCCAGAGAGCTTGTGTAATCTGCATCTGTGGAGGTTTTCAAAACTTTTCTGGCCAAGGCCCTGGACAACAGGATTTTGCATTAAAGCTACCTCTGCTTTGAGTGGGAGATTGGACTGGATGATTCCTAGAGCTTTCTTCCAGCATAAATTTTCCTACAGTTCAAAGTGAGAAATATGAGTGACTCCCTGGGCTTCATTTTCAGAAATGGTCTTAATGTTCAGAGACTACTAAGGGCTGGTTTGATCCTACTCTCTCTCTAAGCAGATAGGCAGCTAAATTTATGGCAAATCTCTTCATTTAAATGATGAGGTGCATATACCTCAACACAGTACATGCTGTTAAATCTAATTACGGTAATTTTACTGCGTAGTTTTAAGAGAGTATGCAAATGAGATTTTTTTATTTTTTTTTTAAATGCCCTCTAGAAATCTCACTTTTATTGCACCATGGTGTAGGTTATGAAAAGCAACAGGTAGGGAAAGTGAAGCAAGCATTGCATAACTTTTTCAGTGCATCAGCTGATTCAGGCTAATGAATTGTTAAGGTTTATTTGTGGTTTGCTGTAGTTTTATTATCGTTGTTCACCATTGTGAAATATCCCTATGAGCTTTTATCCAGGGCTGATTTTTCTCTTGCCTAAGACTCTGTCAAACTGTTGTTTGTCTGTTCATGTCTATTCATGTTGTTACAGTTTTGACAGCTTTAGGCATCCCTAATCTTTTCCCATTTTTTCAGAATTGTCAGCAGTATTCTTTTTATCTACTTCAGAGGACTGGGAATGTCAGTCTTCCCTTAAATTCTTTGTTTTCTTTCTCTATAGATGGATTTTCTTCTTGTAATACTGCTTATGTACTGTTCAGTTTCCCCCAAGGTTCGCTTACAAGATCTACAAATTTAAGCTTTCTAAATGAGGTCAAGATTTTAATTTCTGCCAGCTTTCTATAAATTTGATGTTTTATATTGCAGTAAGTAAAGATGAAAGTTCATGACAGGATTTTAATCCATACGCATACTTTACAACTACGAATGTACTTGAAAACATTATCTGTGTAACACTGATATCTAACGTTCCCTGTCCTCTTTCCCCTTTCCTTGGTAAAGCAGAGCCCACACATAAAGAATTAATCCAGTGAAAATTTGTTTGTTTTATAGATTTTGTTGCTCTTTGCTCCCTAATACTGTTATGTTTCCATCACTTTTATTATTCTGTGTGTGTGTGCACACTAATTTGTAGCACTATTTCATACATCTCTTTAAATTTATTCACAAAATGAAGTACAGCCAGTCATTTGTAAGAATAAAAAAAGATTGCTGTAGTTGAGTCCTCTCTGGTTTAGGTTTTAGTTGTAAACTGTTATAGTTCTCTCTGTGCTCATTCCAAAGAAGCTGTTCGGATGGACTTTTAAGGAACATTTGTGAAGGAAGTAACAATTATTTGAATTTTTTGAATGATGCCAACACTAGCATGTTTTGCATATGTTATGACAGAACTCTAGGCAACTGTAGTAATGTTTCTTTTGTATTCAGCTGCTGCTTTTTTCCTTTTTTTTTTTGGGGTGGTGGTTTTCATTGATGATTTTAAAACTTGTAACAAATAGACCAGTGTTCTTATAACTACATTAAGAAGGTGCAATGCCCAACAGATACTGAAATGAAGTTGTCCACCAAAAAAAGCAGTGTTCCTTTTTTTTTGTCACAGCCTATATTTCTTGTTAATATTCTGCTATCTCTAAATTGTTGCAGCTCAAGATCCAAATGGCAGTAATTCTTTTTTAGTTCATTTTGAATAAGCTATCAGGTTAACTTCATTTATATAGCTGGTGGTGAGAATAAAACATAGTTCTTCTATCTATAAATCAGTTTCAGAGACAACAGCCCAGTAATACTATTGATATAATATTAGAGAAAATCCGGTAAAATTTTGCTTTTTATCAGTCATTGTGCAACGCTTACATTACTGTTCAGAAAATTAAGAATTTGTATTTGTTTTCTATATTCAAAATGTGAAGATGATCTTTCTTGCTGTGTCAGATGTACATGCATACTTTAGGCACAGATTTTTCAAGAAATAATCAGTTGCAAGAGAAGCTCTTTTCCTTGCTGCATTTAAAAAAAAAAAAAAAAAAAAAAAAAAAAAAAAAAAAAAAAAAAAAAAAAAAAACATATCTAAGTTCAAAACTCAAGACTAGAATCAAACTTACATTATTGTGATCTCTATCAAAATAAATATTTACTAAGTAAAGCTAAGTCAAGCATTTCTAAATATATCTTTGGGCTTTTTGTTTTCTTTTGGAAAAAAGAAAAGTGTTTGGCAAGAGTTCTCGAAAGGATAACTAAACACTTTCTTGTTTTAATACCAATAGCACCCTAAAGGTCTTGACCAGAATGATTGAAAAAGATCTTGGGGGAGCAAGAGGATAGGGCATCTTTTACCATGCTTTTAGGTGGGAGTTTTCCTTCACAACTGGAAAGAAAACCAATAGAGATGAAAACACTGTTGTTTTTGGTTTTCTGTTTTTATTTATTCTTTCTTCTCTTGATAATGTTCTAGTTGCTGGAATTCACAAAGTGCACATGATTTTCAACATGCACTGGGGGGGGGGGGAAGAGATAGGACATTTTGTAAATGTTTGAAACATTTATTTTTACTTCTTTTTAAACAAAAGGAAACCCAAATATTCCTTTTTACATTTCAAGTTTAATTCCTGTGTAATGATGAGGGTGGAGATGAATTTGTAATGTTTGAATTAATAGAAATGATGATAGTAAAAGAGATCATAACTCCCTTGTCTTGAGTGACACCACCTGTGTGGGAAGTCATTGCCCGCTTACATCACTAATGGTCAAAAGCAAGTACAAGATTTTTTAGAGTAAGCCTTACAAAGTTCACAATGAAAGCCCTTTTAAAAATCACCATTCTGTATATTAAAGTGTTTGCTACTTCTTTCCTGTAAGTTTTTCATCTGAGAGATGGGCACTATTTATATATCAATGTAAAAGGAGGCTCTCTTGCGAGGCTGTGATGGGCTTCTGCGTGCTACATGGAGGTGAAGGACTGTGTGAAAAGAGATTGTGTAGCTCCTTAGAGTTCATCTATCTTACAGAATGCAGTTTCTAATAGCCGAGTCCTCTTGAAACACTTTAAATTATGAAGAACTGGCTTATTTGTGTTCAAACTTTAGCTAGGTTTCTATAATACATGTGCAACAGAAATACTTTAAGACGTGTTGTGGAAGTAGATATGTTGAAACACTGAGAAATCAGAACAACGTGGAATGTAGCTATTATATTTTGGCAGGATGCACCTTCCCTTTCTTTTGTTTCTTCCCTTATGGTAATAAATGGGGAAGAAAAAAAACCTTTAAGAGTGACAAGACTGCATGGAAATTAGGTTTAATATAGTTGATTTACATAATGTTAGCTTTTTTAAACAAATGTGGGCTCTGTATTCCTCTGCTAGAAAGCGGCCAAAAATAGAAGGCTCTCTATTATACCTTTCTTAGTAAGTTAATTATGTGGCTACTTTGAAATGAATTGCTTACCCCACTATTTAATATGTCAAGGAGTATTTGTAGCTGAAATTCCTTATTGTATCTTTGCAGTTAAGAAGTCCTTATTTTTTGGAATAATTTACTCTGATACTTACAGCCCTCTTAATTATTTCAGTGTAGATTCTTATTATCTAAACATAGATGTAAAGAAAAATTTGGAGTAGTTTAGATGTAAAAAGATCTTTGCTTAGTCATACTATATGCTATGACAGGAGGAAGCCAGTGTTCTGATACTTTTCTGTTTTCTTTGGATTGATTTATACTTGGAGGAAGTATTCCTTAGTCCACGGAATAAATCAAGGATAGAATAGTATTGCAGCACCTTTTCTTTAGCAGGTGTCTCTTACATATTTAACCCAAAACTTCATCTCAACTCTCAACTGGTTTCTCAAAGCCTTATGCATCAGCACAATGCTAATGTATAACTTCAAGGTTAAAACAAGGAGGAAGTCTCTTGTTTTAAATTTTAATATTCATCTAAGTGAAGAACTAATGACACTGAAGACATATATAATGCAGAGAGAAATTGGACAAGCTTCCTTTCACGTGTCCATTAATGCACTACTTTACGTCTGTGGAAGACATTTGTCACAGAAACATTGCTATAGAGACAAAAACCTTCACCATCCTTTTATTCTTGTTTCAAAGACAATGGCTCATCTCAATAAATAATAATATCTGGCAATTTTTGTGTGGTGGATCAACTTAGAATGATTACAAATATTCTAGAATAAATACTGCATGGTTGGTTGGGGTTTTTTACATCTTTATTCAGACTTGTCCAAGGAATTTCTTTGGCTGTTTTAAAAATTAATTTATGTTGAACTTATGTAGATTTTTGAGCAAGTGAGGACATGAACCAGGAGCATTTGCAGGAACAGCAATTTCAGGTAAAAACTGAATGTAAGTGGAATACGGATTTTAAGTTGTAAAGAGCAAGGGGGGAATTTAGATATCCTCAGCAGAAACAAGATTCTAATTGATACAGATATAGAAATATAATATGAACAAATGTTTAATTAGCTCACATTTGTAACTTCAGGTTAACTATATGTAGGCTTGTTTGGATTCACTTAAGGTAATTAAAGATTTATATATTTTTTAAGCAGGCATACTTATAGAAAACAACATAACTGATAGGTATGAGCTGACTTCAGTCAAGAACAGGAAGTTGGTCTGTGTGAGGCTCTCCAGTTATGCTTTCCATTTGGACTTGAGGCCAAGTTTCAAAAGATTGTAGCTTTGGGGTTACCCTGTCAGAAAATAAAAGAGAAGATTGTCTTACTTCAATTATCTAAATTCTCTTCTGTTAGCTATAGCATTTCTCCAATCAATGTAATAAAGACAGAATTTTTAAGAATTTTTGAATAAGTATCTTATTTAGCTAACCACAACAAAAATATTTCCACAATATCTGCCTTACTATAAAATAAAAGCCAGCTACTGAATCTAAGTGACCGTATCTTTTTTTCATTTACCTCTGCTGTTGATATTGATTACAATGTTAACTGTTTTCTTTACAATAAAAAACCCCAGTCTTTTCCTAGCCCCAGGTGAGGCTAAGCAATGTTTATTGCATGTCTGTGTAAATGTGTTCTATTAATTAATATTCTATGAACTTTTTAATGAAATTTGTCTAATTTTCAGACTTGCTGCAGATTTGAGCATCATCTAAATAATTTATTAACATGAAATCACAGGAAAACTCATTTTGTCCAAACTCACAGTGCCTAAATTCTTGCTGTTGGCAGAAGAGAATAGAAGGAGGAAACAATTCAGTGTCTTTTTAAGACTACTTATTATATTAATTTTTCTCTTGCAAGTTAGAAATTAAAGCAAAGCTTTCCTGTAACCCTGCTTTTCTTTATAAAATCTATAGTATCTATCTGTCTACAGGTACGTGTATGTATATTATATATATATATATAACAGTATATAAATATAAGATGACAGATTCCCTTAGAGTACATTAAGTTTATAACATTTCACATTCTCATTATAATTACTGTCAAAATAATAGGTTCACATTTCTGTTATGTTCTCATTACAACCATCGGTGAGATACTGGAATTTTAAAGCCTCACATATTCAGAGAATTAGGGGAATATACTATATTGCTGTGACCTTTTCAATATTCCATAAATGGATTGCTGGAAATTTTATTTTTCTTCCTGTTTACTGCTCTTTTCTTTTCCTCATTGTTAATTGTGTGGGGAAGAGTTGAAATGGATGACCTTTCCAGTGTTTTGTATTTTGATTGGCCAAAAAATGTATCAAATTTACATAGAACTGTATATTTATCAACATAGTTATATTACGCCCTTTTATTAAGCTATATAATACATCTAATTTTAGCAGTTCTATGAAACTGAACAGTATCTGAGGCATGCATAGAATGGCATTTACTTGAAACATGTTCCTATTGATGACTGAATTAAGACGATCTGTAATACATAATTTCCCGAAGGTCCAGCTTCCTAAAATTGTAAGTATTTGTAGACATCTCTAACACTGAAGTTGGAAGTTTTTAGACATCAAACCTGTTTTTGTATTCATGTATATTGTTGCCTGGATAACAGTTTTATTTAGTAATACTTCTCTCTCTCTCTTTTTTTTTTTTTTTTTTTTTTTTTTTTTTTTTTTTAATGTTGAAATGAGAGTGGAGAACCATCTTCAATACACATCTCTTATTCAGCAAAGCAGTACTGAGAGTAGAAGGGTGATATTTCCCGTTCCAGTAATCCTTTTGCATTAGTGACTTGGAAGCATTCTGTAAATGCTAAAGGTCTGTTAGCCCTACATCTGTGCAAGAATTGCATTTAATCTCCTTTTTCTCTCTAGTGCTGTGCACACTAACTGCTCCTTAGCATGTCCAGACTGGTGGAGGTTATGTTTGTTTGATTTTCATTCTAATTTTTTCAATATTAAAAGAAGGAATGAGAAGGGTGTGGAGGAAAAAGACACTTTCAGAAAAGGGGTGAGGGGAGGGTTTAAAATATCTGCATAGTCTTGAAAGGGAGCAGGGAATGTTTGAGTCGAAGTCTACATGGCAAACTAAGCATGCTTCCCTGGACCACTACTTCTGGTATCCTTACGTGGTGGTATAGTCTCATGACAGATGTAATATGACTACTGTAAAGAAATGATGTTTTTATTATTTAATTATTGGTGTGTTTCACTGCCCCCAAGAAGACTCATTTTATTTCTGATTTGTGTCCGGCTTCTAATGCTGGTATACAGGTTCAAAAGCATAGAAGTGGCATTTAATTCAGAAGCTTTAGTTTGAAGTAACTGTCATGAGAGGTAGAGACATTAAGAATTTGTCTTACACTTTGGATTCATTCTTATTGATATTTTATATGTAAATAATGACCTAGAACCATATTACTGCATTGTCACCATAAGGGTCATGACACACTATTTATGAGGTGTATTTGGTACAGCAGCAAGTGAGTTACTGATAGAAGTGGGAAGATAAGCTAAGGCTGATATGGCAGTGAGTTGCCTTTTTTCCTAATATCTGAGAATAGTCCTAGGTGACATGCATGGCTACTGTGTTTAGTTACTAGAAGAAAGGATACTGGTAAACAAACATGCTGTTAAGTCTGGTTTTTCTTTTGTTGTTGTCTTTGCCAACTAAAAAATTAGTGGTTTAGATGTGATTTTAAAATGTTTTCTGCATGATTCATGCAATCCAAATTTTTCTTTTTTTTTTAAAGAATAAACCCAGATATTGCATAAAATATTTGTCAACTCCACAGTAGAGAAGGAAAAATTAAAGAACTCTAGATAATAGGCTTGCTTCAGCTTCAGCTGTAGTGAGATACAGCCTTGCTCTCAGTGACTATGCCTAGATCATTCCGGGAGCTGCCATCAAAGTAACTGCAATGGGAAATGCCCCATGATCTTTCTGCCACCCATCCATATAGCCTGAGCTTCCAGGCTGTTTCGGACTCTTATGCATACTTAGGGCAGCACCTGCAGCCTTTGTGTGTGTAAGGACAATAAACTGGGTATTGAGAATGGGCTGCAATATTGGGAATCCATCAAGATAAGAGATCCTGTAATCTCTCCCATTGCTAATGGTGAAAATTGTATTTGAACTTTTGAAAGTAATTCTCTAGAGCCAAACTCTAGTAGTTCCTTCTGTTAGAACACTTACACTTATTTCCAAGCATCACCTGGGATACACATATGTATAAACTACAAAAAGTTAAACAGATTCCATATTTTAATACTGATTTTGAAAGACTATAATTTCATGCATCTTTGTGATTTTTTTGAGGGTTTAATTGCTATGTCATGGTAATGCTTATCAGAAAGCACTGAAAAGCTTTAATTACTTTGTACTTTGGTTCGTTATGAGTGCATGCAAAATTTAACTATTTCCCCAGAAGCAAATAAAGTCCACATTTATTATGTTACATAAAAGTTATGGAATGATTTAGAATAATTAAGCTAAAGGCTGTCTTACTTGGGGTTTAGCTCATCTAAATGATGCATAAAATTAATCTCAGAAAATTATTTTATATTAAACTACTACGTGAGAAAGAAGCATTAGGATCTTCTCAGGAAATTTTGTTATAGGAAATGCATCTTATGGCAGTAAACTACAGGTGTATTATGTCAAGCAACAGAATTGTAGTGTGGTCTTAATATCTCGAATTAAGCTAATCAAATAAAGCCAACAGGGAAAATAGAGACATTAAGAAGTGTAAAAAGACAGAATTTAAAACCAATAAAGCAGAATAAGAGAGTGTAATGGAAATATTAGGCAATTTGAAGTGAAAGTTGGGAAAATTGAGAGAGATGCAGGTAATAAGGAAGGACGAGAGGAAAAATGAAAAAGGACCATCAAATTCTCAAAGTTAGCCTTGATATATATACAGTCAATTTTTACTATTGCAACCATATTTCATGTCTATTGCCCGTTAAAAGCAACTGAAGTTCCTTCTGACCTATATCAGTATTGTAACACTGACCATCGGAGGATCAGATACTTTCTACTTTTCTCAAGAGAATTGATTTATGACCAACAGTGAGAACTGCTTACAGGACTGAGGTGAGGTTAGAGTAATTGTTCTACATGACAAAACTATGTTAGGAATTCCACAGCTTAATAGTTAAAGCAAAGCCACACTCTAAATGCTGTGATCAGTTTTATGGACAAGAACATGGAAGGTGATGAGTGAAGCATACAGGAAATGAATGGGATCAAAGTAGATTTGAGATCATGCGGTATAAATGAATGGCTAGTAAATTTAGGCACGTTTGTGTCTTAGTAATTCTGTGTATATTTCAGCTTTTTATAGTCAAATAATAATATATGATATGGCCATTACGGATATCTCACTGCAGTGGTTTTCCAGGAGTGGTCTGTGAAGCTCAGGTGGCAATGACAGGCAAACTGAAAGCTGTCACAGTTGTTAATGTTTTATAGAGCCCCAGGAGCGTGATTGTGCGAAGGAATAGATGGGTTTACTCTATGTAAGGAATAGATTTGTATTCCAAGTTTTTTTAAAGATAGGTTGAGATGCAGGATGCTGGAAAAACTTTCTAATGGAATTTCAGTTTTCAGTCTAAAATACAGCTCAGGATTATAAAGTAGTCAAGGAGACTGTCAAAAAAAAAAAAAAAAAAAAAAAGGGAAGCGAGTCATGAAGAACCAGAACAGCTGCTGTTGTGAGGTTTGGTCTTTCTGACATTATTTGACCTTTAGAAACAGTTTCTAACCTAAAGTGGACATTCTTCTCTCAGTTACTAGAAGGAATGAGTTTTGCAATCCGTGAAACAGCTTCCTATAAACTGCAAATGTGTATAGATGCAAAAGTTCCATCTAGCACATTCTAATGCCAAGGTAAGTCAATCAAGTTATAATTGGCTCTAACTGACTCGGCACTCCCACAAGCTGCTGCACTCTTCATCTGAAGCTGGAATGCAAATTTCGTTCTTGCCTTTGAAAATGCTAAAGGGAAAATTTGTTACTAGTTCTGACAGAAGAAAGATTGTCTGACAGTGTAAAACATAGGAAGCAATTAACTATATCAAAAAATAAATGCATATTTAAATGATCGAGACAGAATGTATGTAGGACTCACCACTGAATTGAGAGGGATGACGCTATGTGCAGTTTCAGAAACTAACAGCTGAAGATTTAATAAACCACATAAAACAAAAGGATCCTTAATATATGAAATTCCATGGTCACAAGAGAGTGCATTTGCCTTTTATTCTTGGTCAAACATCCTGCTCTTTATCTGAGTGTTGAACTTGCCATGTTTCAAGAGCGATAAGTAAGGAGTGCTCTTTCTGTCTGTGAAATCCTCCTTTTAGTTTCTTCGTGCATTCTCTCTGTCCATGCAGGAAAAAGAATGAGTTTGAGCAAATCTAGTGTGGTGGGCTTTTTTTAAAGGAAAGGACAAAGTAAAGAAATGCTGTATGTGTTACACTGCAGCAGAACAGTACTGCTTGGTAAACCAAGATAACTCACTGGTGATGGCTATGGAGCTTTACTTGAGATGACTTTCTGCTGTGGTGTGCTAAGTGGAAGACAGTACCTCGTTATAATATCTCAATCTAGCATAATTTCTTTGTCATGTAAGAGGAGACAAAGTCTACCACACTCTAGAAATGAAAGTTTCCAGTCATCATTTCTATATAAGGGAAAATGATACCTTGAGTAACAATACCTACCAGTGCAGGAATTTAAAATTATGTTTATTTTCTCTCTCCTTTCTATTAACAGAGATGACACATCTTTATTTCTGTTGAAATACAGACTACAGATTTTTAAGCCCAGGTCCCATGTATAAATAAATCTTCCCTTGATTGCAAATGGAGAAGGATTGGATTTTAAGAAAATTGTCATTTCAGAATTCTGACTGAAATTTGGACAGTGTTTTCAGAAATGCCGTCTTGTATCGCACTGTAACAGATTTTGAAGGCTTGGGAAAGCTTAAAGCTTTTTGAAAGCTTAAATGGCCAACTCTGAAAAATTTGCTCCATTGTGTGGTATAAAAATTAATTTCAGAAAGTTCAGAGAACTTCTTGGAGGAAATCTTTAGTAACACAGTATGTGCTCTTACTTCATTTAATTGACAGTGCTGTATGAAAATCAAGCAAATATTAGTATACTCAGCCATAATGATTTTATCTAAGTTTTATTACTATTTACAAAAAGGCAGTATTAAGTGATAACGTTATCTAGTTAATGAAAGCACCACAAAGAATTTATATCTATTGTAACATCAGTATATTGGCAGTAAGGAAAGCTCAACTTTCTCAGCTGGATATTAGTAATTAATATCTTGCTGTCTAATTAGATTCTTTCCCACTCATTTTAATGTTGATTTCTGAAGCAAATGTCCATGTTGCCAGCATGTGCTGTGTTCTAGTAGAACAGAACATCTGTCTGCCCACCAATTAATGTAATATAGAAAGGCAGGCCTTTCTAGGGAGCAACTCCGCTGAGTTTGTTATGAACAATGGAAACACTATGAGATACAGTAATTAAATAGATGTTGGTATGTCATTATCTTCGAAATGCAAAGAGATCAAGGATGCCATCTGAAATTTCTGTAGTCCTCATTGGGACAATGGCTTATTTCAACATTTTTAAAAAATTGTAATAATATTAAACTTACATTTTCTAGGAAACTTTAAAGTAAAAATAAATTCATCTGAGAAATTGGACTATATCTACAGTCAAGAGAAAATTCTTAAGAACACGCAATAAAAATAATGCTTTGCTGGAATATAGTTAAGGTTGAGAAGAATTTATTTTTATGGGGCAGGTGTAAACCCAAACCATCTTCCAACATTTTGGGATATGTTTGTAGAAATGGGTCTAAGAGTTCATCATATAAGTACTGTGGTTCTATAGAAATTACTGTAGTTGATTAAGTATTGTTACTTGTACTTTGCTTCTTCCAGTCCTCAAGGTATTTGTGTTCAGAACACACCTCTGTTTCCATACTCCTGTCTCCTTGGTCCGTGCAGAAGTGGAGAGATGGGCCAAAACCCACCAACATTGTGTATATTGTAATCAGCTTTACCAACTTTTTCTATCTAATTTTTTTCCCTTTTTAATACATCTGTGTTACTGGATGTTAGTTGGAAGACAGCAGTTCACCTGTGGAAGTTATACTTAGTTACAATAAGCATGGGTATGTATGCAACTTCTAGCTCTGACGGTTTTCAGTGCTTGTGACTCCCTCATCTCAGTATTTGGGAAGCGGTAACAATGCTGGGCAACATTTTTAATGAGCAGAAACAAATAATAAGTCCCTTAAAATCCTGAAACCACTTGTTTCAGTAATGCCAAGATCATCTCTCATACGTTAGGATCATGTCATATGTTAGATTCTGTCCAGTCTGAGAAGCCAGCAGTGGAAACCTGTAGTTTGATCTTAAGGTGGAGGGTTGTTCTGCAAGAAAGCATCTTCATTCCCGAGGAACTGATCTCAGATGAAGCTTGACAGTGCCCCTGAGGATAATGTACAGAACACAAAAGTGCAGTGTACTAAAAGTTATTAAAGCTTCGTTTCGTTTCTTTTTTTCTTTTTTTTTTTTTTTTTTTTTTTCCCCCTGTTGTAAATATCACTTTACATAAGCACATTAATGGTCAAATATTAGATTACCCTTTTGTGATATTTTCTCAGCTTTAATTTTTATTTAATTGAAACTATTAGTAGTGCTGTAACATTTAGAAGCATGGCTGTTGTAAGGTCAGGTGCTGTTTATCCAAAAGTACATATTTGTACAGCAAGCTAATGTTTTTAAGACATTGTAATATTATCTGTATTATATACATTTTCTCAGAGATTGTACTGGGGTGGAGCTGTAAGGTTTTTAAAAAAATTGCAAAGAATGATTACAAATACTTTTTTGAATAATTAAATTTGCACTGACATAATGTTCCTTGATAAAATTTTGTCAGCTTTCCAGCTGAAAGATAAGACTTAAATACTATTTTATATGAAGCTACTGAGTTTTTCTATAAATATTTTGTGCATAATTTTTCTTTTCCTCATCAAATGTGCAACTCTTATGTAATTATTGACTTTATTTGCTTTCTCTTCTCTGACTACAGATTTTTTTTATTAAAATAGAAAAGTTAATTTCAAAATATTTAAATCAGTGATTCTAAAAACTATCAGTCTTTAATATATATTAATATAGAATCTATAATCTATTAATATAAAAAACATTGCTGTTAAAACATTTTGTGCCAATCCTCCACATGTAAATGTGTGTTACAAGAAAAGATATATGTGAAATTAAGTTTTGAATTGTTTACCTTAAAAGTTTTCTACAGAGGGTAGACTTTATAAGTGTTTGGTTTTTTTGGTTTGGGTTTTTTTTTGGCAATACATGTAGGATCCAACCATGTTTTTCATTCTGTAAGGTAGATAACCATCCTTAGCTTTGTAAAATCTGCCAGATTAGAAGAGCTGATCAGTGATCCTACTGTCTGTCAAGCTAGTTATATAAAGATCCTTGTTGATCCTTGAGAGGATGATTTTTCTTCTGCCACATTGAAACATTGTGAATGATATTTTTTAAAAGAAATACTTTTGTACAAATATTATCATAGCTGGAAGAGGATTTACTAGTCTATTTTGACTTTCCTGACAGTAGAGAATTATTCTTTCAAATTTTTCATTTAGTATAGCCCATTAATCTTGTCATTTTTCTAATTTTCTTTTCTTTTTTCTGTCAGATATTTCAAATGCTGTTTATTTTTCTGTTGCTCATAAACTATTGTCCTCAGAGGTTTATAAAGAGTACATTAGATGATATTGGATGGGAAGCTATTCCTTATGAATGAGTGTAGTAAGATTCATGTAAATCTGAAAGATGATCTCACAATTCTTTCCATTGTTTCTAATATTAAGTGAACTATGTTCACTTGTGAACTATATGTGAATAATGTAAACTATTCTAATACTAAGAGAACTAAGTTTCTAATATTAAGTGAACTATTAAGTGTCTTCTGTCTTCCATTTTTCCATCTAGGATGGGAATACAGAGCATCATCTGCCCATACAGTGATTCAGAAAGTCATCGTTAATACAAGCATCTTCTGAAATCCTTTTCTGAAGACTCAGTCTAAAAAAAGTGGTAGTTCTCTTTTCCTAGCCTTCTCAATTAAAACTATTTAATGGCACTCCTGCAGTAAACATCTCTGTGGGTTTTCTTCCCTTTCCTAGACTTTCCCTAGACGGTGTAACAGTGCCTGGATTACTTTGTATGCTGACCCAGGAGTGTGTAGGCGGCACCTTTTGTCTAAGAAGACACTAGGGGTAATCCTGGAAATTTCCACTTAAACCTTATCTTTGGCTGTAATGTTACATAAAAGCACCTGATTCACCTTCACTGTATCACCATTGTGTGATGAAGCTTTCTTCCAATTTTATTCATCTCCTCCATAATCCTCTCAGTCGCTTCTCACTTGGAAGACATGTCATGCCATCTCATTTCACTCTTCCTCCTGGATCAGACTGACTTCCTTTCAATATGTAGGCAGCAACATGTTGTTTATATGCATATGTAGTTATATTTGTAATTTTACTCTGTAATTACTGGCATTACAGTAGAAAAATCCTGTTGCTTCAGCAAGTAACAGATTTGTGAAGCAATATAAATTCAGGTCTAAACAGATAGAATTTATCAGACATTAAAGACTCCTTTTAAAATACTTTTTATTCCATTTTATCTCCTTAATTATTCAGGAAATCTTGTAGGTATGACTTCGCCGGAGCTCCATTAGCTGTAAATTTTCTGCTTTTGGTCCCTCTTCCTTGTGGGATATTTTGCTCTGGGATTCCTCTGAAGAATCTGTGATAAATGTAGCTTTTAGGTAAACTGTCTTACATATGTTTTTCTTTAATTTAAATAATCCCTTTCATAAGGAGATTGCTCTCTTGAGTAAAGTGTACATACTTCCAGTACTAGATATTTCTGCTTCCTGCTGAAATGAGCTGTTGCATTTGCTTTTAAGCATGTACCAATAATTTAAATAGAATTAGCTCCTACAGGCACATACTTTACATATCATAATAACATTTCCTCTGCCTCCTAATTCATTTATGCAAAATGAGATGGAAGTTTTTTCTTTTATTTTTTTTACTCTGTCTACTAGATTACTTATCTCAAGATAAGTCTTTAAAGATGGATAAACATGGAAACAACCATTCATTTATCTTCTTTGTAATGATCCTCTAAAACAATTAATTTCTCTTTATTTGGAGTGCTTTGAATATATGAAGCTACTCAGATTTATGTGGAACTTTGATATTGTAATCAAAATTCTTCTCTGAAGGCTGATTTTCATGACTCTAAAATCTCTAGATTGTATTCATTCTTGTAAAACCACCAAAATCTTGAACTACAAGATGTGCTTTTATGTTGAAAACTACTTGCTATGTTGTAAGTAATTGTTGAGGATGTGTGTTAATATTGTTAAAAATGGAGGAAAGTGGAAAGAAACCTTTTCTTTCCAAGAGGCAGTTTTAAATTTCTTTTTATCTACAAGAGAAAGTATTGATAAACAGTAATGATGACTAGAAATAATCTTCACAACTGATCATCTGAAATATCATGGATACACTCAGGTTAATTATAGTTCTCAATGAGTAAGATGAAACCAAAAGGAGTTTGTATTTTGGGGTTTGGAGAGCAGGGAGGATAGCTAGTGAAATTCAGGACCCTTAATTGACATACTACACAAGAAATCACTGGTTACTGGGATCAAAATTCTTTCATCTGACTCTGTATACCCCAGCTGAGTGGTGAAGGTTCTTTTATTCACTTAAAGGTCTTCTCAGTCTGTCACAAAACCCAGGGCCTACTATAAGGTTTTTTATTATATTGTTTTTTTGAAAGCCACTTTGATTTTCTATTTTTTTTTTTTAATCTCAAAAAGTCAACATTGCAGCAAGTAATAGTTTGTTTTGTTTTGTTTTGTTTTCCCCTCAATTTGTAGTACTTCTGATGTAATTAGAAGCAAAATAGAAATATGTAGATACGTTGTAAGGACTTTAGAGTTTAATTCTTTAGGCTTGAATAAAGCAATTCCATGTATGCTTATACATTCTCACATGTGATGCCCCAGCCCTTAGCACACTGCGTTGTGCCTTTGAGCCGCTGAACTATGGAAGTCTGAGCTTAATTTTCTGTGCTTAGCAAGCTCTATAGCTCAGCTAGCACTATGGGAGCAAGTTATATGCATGTTTTAGTTTTCAACAAAAGAGGCAGCAAAGAGAAATTGTGATAAAATGGATGTTTGTGCACATGCACATTTACTTGAGGGAATATGATAGTGGCTAATATTGTTGTGTAACTTCTTGTTTAAAATCTACTTAATTGCCTGAGAAATGAAGGGTGGCAAATATGATGCTAATTTTTTTAAAAGGTGAGATTTGGGGAACTTCAAACTTGTAAATGTGATATTTATACCAGGGAAATTAATATAATCTCTAATAAAGGATAGAAGTAGAGAACACATGGGTAACTATGGTATGCCTTGGAAGAGCCAACGTAGATCTGTAAAGATTCTGCCTCATTGAGTTAAGTCAAGATGTTCAAGATACTAAAAGTCAAGGCCAGCTCTGAAAAATTACAGAAAACCTCGATGAGACAAACCAACTATGCAGTAAAATTCAGCATAGATGTATGTAAAGTTTTGCATACAAGGAGCAATGAAAAAGTCCTATTTTGCATGTTACCTCTGTTACATGTTAGCTCTGTTACCCTTCCTTTTGTCATTTCCTCCTTCATTTACCATGTGAGTTTGCTTGAGTGAGAGGAGATGTGCTAGTCAGAGGGGTATGTCTATGCACGGTAAGAATTGATTTCACTCAAAATAAATAAAAAATAAGATAAAATAAATCAGGTTTTGTTCAGGGTAGGTGAACTGTAGAGGCCACTTCCACTTCTGATGTTTATGATTCTAGGAGTATTTAATTTGTATGTTTGTTACACAGAAGCTTTAGATCAGAAAAGGGACAGTATTTTCTTGAGAGAAAAGCAAGCAAAGTTTTAATATAAAGTGTGTTGATACTTGTATTTACCAATCGTTTTAAATGTATTGAGGTTTTAATTGGCTTATAAGCAACACAGAAATTGCCAGGTACCAATTTGTTGAGTGTTCTTTTGATGCAAAGAGTGCAATGTGGGAGAATTCCAGCTGGTTTTGCTGCTTTTTATTTATGATTTCAGTCATTTTCAAGCACTAATTGTCATTAATGTCATCATCTGGAAATTTTTGAGAACATGCAGCAGTAAATTTATTGATAGAAGTAACATAGAGTTATATACAATATTTTTTCAGAGACAGATTTTGAGCCAGTTAGTCCATATAAACCTGTTGTAACACATTCCTTAATCATTACTGACGTGGAAGAAATTAGAATATGGATTTGTATATTGTACTTGTGACTGGTGGGAAATCAAGAACCGGTAGTATCCAGATAGAGATGATAACAGCATGTGCCCTAATTTGAAGTTCACTGGTGCATTTTTTTTACCAGTTTCTGTGCTATGAGGTTTATGTTCAGCTAACAGGGTAAATGGATACAATCTCTGTTAAAGCTAAATAGCATTTATGTTCACTTTTAGTGACTTTTAGTTCATTGCTTTTTACATTTCATGTAGTCCTGTTGGTTTTGGTATTATTACTCCTTTGCTCTGTGTGTGGTTGCTATTCTTACTCCTTTGCTCTCTGTGTGTGTGTATAAAGAGAAATATTTTGTTCTTTCTGGTGGGGACTCAATTTACTACTAGGAAGACATTAAATATGAAACTAACAGTGGTAATTTGTAGGGATGGCTTAAATGTACAGGGAGGAGCTAATATTCAGCTGATACAGCTAGCAAAACAACAGTAATTGTTCTCAAATTTTATTTATCTATTAAATACTCTGTTACCTTTTCAGAAGAAGACTTGCTGTGCATTAAGTTCTAACTACTCCAGAGGATCTAATAATATGTTGCATCTCTCAACATATTTGTTGTGACTGGGAAATATTTATGTACTAGGAGCCAAACTGCACATGATTTTGCTAAATCTATCTGGGTTTTTTGACCAGCCTTAATGTCTTTCTGTTATCAGTGGGATTGCTCCTAATTTTTAAGAAGCAATGTCGAGAAGATCAGATTGAGTTATGATGGATAGCATGTGTTCCAGTTTTGTTTGATGGTTTATTATGTAATGCAGTTTTCTTATATAATGTATTATGTATTAGTTTATTATGTAATGTATTATGAAAAGGAACATGCTCATTTTTCTTTAAAAAAAGTCTGTGGCTGAGAACCAAAGAAGGTGGTAATGTTTTGCCTTCAGAGGAAATCGATCCTTCATTTTTACCTTGTAGTCATGTTAAAAAGTCTTATTTTCTCATCAGTTGTAATCAGATTAAGGGAAATGAATTCATCTTGCATATAACTGTGCAAGGTGCTGAGTCTGTTATGTGGCATCTTACAGAAAGAACATGGATGGATTACAGTGGGTGAGCTAGGGAGAGATCTTATTCCACATCAGCTGCTTGGCAGTAACTACCTGTTTTTTCCCTGCAGTCAGTGTTGAGTAATTTATGATAGTTTATACCCCTGGTGAAAGCAGGATGGTTTACGTCCTGTATTTATCACTCCTCTCACGTATAAGGAACATGTTTGCAAGTTTGTGACATGTTGAGTTACTGGTGGATCTGGAGAGAGCCCTCTGGCTGGTACTGGTCCATCTCTTGACCCTTTAAATCAGTTCTGCTTCCAGGTACATTGATGTTTGCTCATTGATCTTCGCCTCAGCTTCCTCCTGCACTACACACAACTCCTTTTGGAGTTCTTACAGGTAATTATTGATCATGTATTTTCCTCCAAGGTGGTAAATGTAAGATGCTTTAGGCAAAAGCAAAGTGCACTTTATGCGTTCAAGACTTATGAAATTTTATGAGGTTTTGGTTTACTGTGGATGCTTCATAATGCAGAGCACGGAGCAAACTTGTCCCTTAACAGAATATTCCCAAATTAATTCTATGTGATTGCAGTGAACCAAAGAGATTTGCTGATTTTAATTGCCACAGTTCTTTACCTGTGGGAATGTACATATGGATTTATGCCTGAACCACATTTATCAGTGCATGTAAAAGTAACTTCCCAAATCTTGAAGTTGTACTGTAGAACTGTAACATATAGATTTGGGGGGAGTTGATTTTATCTCACTATTTTGTAAAACATTTTAGTGGAATTTAGGATTAATAATTTCAGTTGTAGTTTCTAAAATACTTATTTCCCACAGTTAAAGGTTTTATCCCTGCAAATTTGCTCAGATATTTGATGGGAAACAGCAACATACCTTGAGCTGTTCTCCTTTTCAGATACCTGCATTCTTATCACCTCTTGAGAAAAATTAGGCATCGTAGGAAGAAAATATAGAATAAAAGTTTTGTTATATAAATTATTTTGGGTAAGAATACATTTTAAATAGTTATATGTACCATTCTGATTAGTAAAAAAACCCAGCTTATGAATTGTTAGTGAAATACTCGATGTTCAGAAAATATATGGACCGCACAACTGCATACTGTCCTTTTTTATTTATTTCTCTTTTATATGTCTGAATGCAAGGCCTGACCTTTTGGGTGGCTAAGGTTCTTAAGAGAGAGAGTAATGCATATCACTTGCTCATTTTTGTCAGTGTAGTGAAAACTATGTTAGGTCAGTACCTCTAACACATCCCTCAGCTGCTAGCAGCATTTGTACACCTTGCCTTTTTCCATTTAAACAATATTTTCAGTCTATCTGCACATACTTTTAAGAAACTTTTGTTAATGACTGTAATACTGAGAATAGAAACAGTTTTGTGTGAATTTCTGTCTAGGTAACATAAATTCAGAGCATGTTTGTTCATAAAGCTTTTCGTTTAAACATAGTTTTTTGAGCATGTATTTAATGAAATTACCAACCCTGTACCAGTTCCAGACTTCCAGCTAGACGTACGTAAATCTAGGGGCCCTGATAGGGTTCATCCCAGGGTACTGAAAAATTGGCCAATGTCATCACAGGACCTCTCTCCGTTATTTTTCAATGGTCTTGGGAGTCTGGAGAGGTCCCAGTTGCGGGGGAGTGATTCTCTCCCTCTACTCCACTTTTGTGAGACCCCCCCCTGCAGTGCTGTGTCCAGCTTTGGGGCCTCCAACATAAAGAGGACATGGACCTGCTCGATTGGGTCCAGAGAAGTCCACGAAGATGATCAGGAGCTGGAGCACCTCCCTTATGAGGATGACCTGAGAGAATTGGGGGTGTTCAGCCTGGAGAAGAGGAGGCTCCAGGGAGACCTTAGAATGGCCTTCCAGTACTTCTCAGGGAGTGTAAGGATAGGAAAAGTGGTAACGGTTTTCAACTGAAAGAGGGCATATTTAGAATAGATCTAAGGAAGAAATTCCTCCCCGTGAGGGTGGTGAGGCCCTGGCAGAGGTTTCCCAGAGCAGCTGTGGCTGCCCCCTCCCTGGCAGGGTTCAAGGCCAGGCTGGACGGGGCTTTGAGCAACCTGGGCTGGTGGAAGGTGTCCCTGCCCAGGGCAGGGGGTTGAGCTAGATGGTCTTTAGGGTCCCTTTCGACCCAGAACATTCTAGGATTCTAGTCTATAACTTGAAACTTGGATAACTGGAACAGACTCCTCAGGGAAGTGATCACAGCACCTAGCCTGTCAGAGTTCAAGGAGCATCGGGATGACGCTTTTAGTCATATGGTTTAGTTTCAGGTAGTCTTGCAAGGAGCGGGGAGGTGAACTGGATGATCCTTGGGGGTCTCTTCCAACTCAAGATATTCTGTGATTCTGTGACTGTTGTTAGGAAAGTTACAGCACATTTTGAGTAAATTTGAGTGCTTTTTCTTATGGGGAACTGCACTAAAATAAATCTTCACTTTACAGCTTGTATTTATGGCATAGGACAGTCATTTTTTTCTTTATAAAGTAGCTTTTTTCATAGGTCATAGCTTTCTAGAAAGTTATAAATATATTGGTAAGCTTTTACAGTTTTTTTTTCTTTTAAAAAAAATTACCTGTTCTTCTGAGACTACGATAAAGTTTAAAAATTAGGTTATATTATTCCTCCATTTAATGCTACAATTTTAATCTACTCTTTTCAGCGCATTTTAAGAGATGCAATTAAGTGTATTGTAGAAAACACAAGTTTCACTAAACATATTGTCATGTTTGTTTGAAATAAAGTAGACAAAAGTCTTGCAGAGAGAAAATTAGAACAAAAGAGAAATTCTCAAAGACGTTTTTTGGTATCTGGAAATACGGTGGACAGTTTTGTAAAAAAACATGCACATTCTTTAAAAAGCTGACTCGTGCCTACATGATACTGAGCAAAACTCACTTGGAATATCCAATTTAATAACAAATGACAATTAAAAATTCTGTTATATTCTCCAAGCAGCCTAATTATTAAAAAAAAATAAATATATTAATTAAGATTAAGGCAAGTTTGTAATAACATAATAGTGCAAGAATACACTATGATATTGCTAATAAAAACATTTGCATGAGTATTGAGACTATCTCATATGGACTTTGAGGGAAAATTTGTTTACCTGATTAAAAAGCCAAGAAATGTACATGTGTTAATCTATCCCCTGCTCGTTGTGAATCTGCATCTTTAATTTCCTCCTTTTCCTTCTCTGCCTATCATTTTTTAATAAACACTGGTTGTTGTGTCTTAGCAGAGTTCAATACTGTCTGTGTGCATGAGGCATAAAGTTGAATGTGCTTATTGAATTTGCGATGTGAGATGGGTTCCAAGGAAGTTGAAGAAATCTAAATCAGGATTGCCAAGGTCCTATCCTCTGTACGCCTTGCATTTCTTTTCTTTCCCTTGAACCAGCCTGAATGCTTATGCTATCATGCTGGTTCAAGGCATTAGTGTAAAACTAATCACTTATTTTGCTGGATTAGGTTTGAAAGGGATCAGCTTCCTGAGTCAGCTCAGAAGCACTGAAACCCTCAGCCCTGCTAAATTGGCAGTAAGCTTGAGCGTGGGCAGATTCAGCAAAACGAGGACCCAAACCCTTACTAGAGCAATCTTGCATGCTTAGGGTCTCGAAAATGTTCCTGTGATAGGGAATGAGCTGTAAATCACACTGTTAGAGTCACAAACCATCAGAATCTTGCTATAGAGGTCTTTGTCTTTTCATGGACCTGGGACCAGGTTAAAAGATTTCAGCCTAAGAGGTGCAGAATTTGAGAAGCTACAGCCAGTTTAAGTATAAAACAATAATGTAAATGTTTCTTGGTCGCTGAATGGCAGATTAACTTTAGATTGATTAGGGTTATCTAATCAAGTTTCTGAGTTTCATATACCATGAAGACAAATTAGTGGGGAACGTCTACCACGAAAATGCTGTCTGGATTTTTCAAATATTTCTTTGGTTTTCATCACCTATTATATTTATCTTTTCTCCTTTTTCCTGAAAAACCAATTTTCTTCTCCATCTTTATTAAATCCAGAATATCAAAGTGCAATTCAGAACTGTATTGGTAGAGCTATATAAGTAATTTCCATTTTCCTCTATAATGCAAGTGTTACATTCTCATTGTGCCTTTTTTTTTATCCAAAACATGTTACAAACCATGCAGTATGCATATGCATTCCAGCTATTTGTTTAAATTATAAAAAGTACTTTAGAATTGTTCCAGAAAAAAACATTATAAACCTTATAACTGTGCTATGATTATGTTTATCTATACTGACTCAATCAAATACATCTAGCACTGTAATAAGTAATCACTTTGAAATTATTATTGCACAGTATTATATGTACGTCTAGTATTAATCTTCTGAATTAAACATGTGTGTATATATTTTTTTATGTATATCCATCTGTGTATATTGTATTTATATACATATAAACTATATGTCTATTAATTTACAAGTTTACTTCTGCTTCATATATGATCAGTGATGACATACGTGACGTGGCCTGGAGAGGTAAGACGGGAGAGTGATCCAGGAGGGGTTTCTATGGAAGGATGACGGTGGTATGACAGCTTTCCTGTCTGTGCACTCTCCAGTGGTGGGGTACGAGTGCGCAGCTGGGCCAGAACCGTTGGGTTATACTATTCTCAGTAATCCCGATTTTGCTTTCTTTCACAGATGAGTATTCAAATTACTTGACTAACCCTGTACCAACCCAATTTTGCTGCAGTGTAGCTGCAAGCACTGAAAGCTACACACCTTGTGAACTTTAACTGATTCAGCTGCTTGCCTGTGGGAGACAATATTCACAGCAGGAGCAGTTCAATATGCCCACTGTATAGCTAGATGAAATAGGCTGTGCCCCTTCAAAGATGGACTGCTTTACTCTGGGCTGTGTATGCCTAAGCTCTTACACTTTATATGTGGAAATTGGAACAAATTTTATATTGAACAAATCACACCTACATTTTTTTTCCCCCCTCCTACGCAGAACCTCTTGTTTTCCCAAGTTTTTTTCTCGGTATTTTTAGTCAACACTACAGCTGAGTGATTGTTCAGTAAATAACAGTGTCTGTCAGTTTATGCCGGCATTCTTTTATCAGCATACAGCCATAAAGATACCTGCTAGAATATCTCACATTTTCCAAAAGGCATGGTCCAGCAAGGTTGATTGATCAACCCCGACAAATCTATCTCGGTGGGAGTCTAAAATTTTAATACAGTAGTTCATAATGTTCTCAGAATGAAACTAAGAAATAGAAAACAGGGCTCATGGCACAAATCTTCAGGAGGCTTTTCATATTTTTAAACAACTTTTTCATAGTCTACTACAGCATTCTGCTCAGTTTCCAAGCATTTGGACCCCTACTGAACTAAGTACTCAACCATTTTAGACAGTGCAAAGTTCCATCAACCAAAAATGTGTATGACTGGAATGTCTAATTATCTTCTTTCTTTGCCTTAGTTTCCCATAAATCTATATAACAAACGTTTTTTAATCCATCCTGAATACAACCACAGTTCTTTATCTGAAGTAGAAACTTCTAACATTTCTTTCAATTCACCTTTTAATGTTCCCTCTGTGACAATAGATATTGGTAATAACCATGAAAACTCTATCCAGACTGTAAGAAATAATGTAAATTTTCTTCACATACGTGGTGCCCTGCTTCTGTTCATACTTCAAGAGGTATGCTGTAGCTCTCATGGGGAAAACCAGGATTTGTACCTATTCTCTATTACGTTAAATATACTGCTTCTCTGCAGTCTTGAAGGTTAAGACTTCAGCCTTCCTTCATCTTCTAGATTATGTTTTTTAAAAGTTGCTGTTGGGCTGAGATCTAGTATGCCAAGTTTCAGCCTGAAGGAAAATTTTATGTCTGAGTTAAAAATACACAGATAAATCCAAACAGATTTTTTTTCACATAATATAATATGCAAAAAAAAGGATCTTTGTCATTAGATAGAGACAGTCTTCTTTTAAGGTGAGCCTAAAGTCAGCCAGCTTTTACTTTGTATTTTTGTGCTGCTCTGTACTCTTCCCTGAAGGAGCAGGAGTGATGCCTTAAGGTCAAACCGGTGCAGCACATAACTGTACTCTTTATATTTTCATTTCTCTTTCTGGTTCTCTTCTATTAAAGGTGTCAGCTCTATTGCTTAGATTTTTGGGGCTTATAAAGGGAGCTGTTTGCTATGTTTTTAGTTTAGGGAAGGTCTTGTAGTAATTCTATTTACGAGGAATGTGAAGGATACATGCTGATCATACAAAAATATTTTCAGTCTTTGGCTCGTTCAGAAGGAACACTTAATTTTTCCAGTGTGTTGTAATTACTCTCAATTAATTGTCTAACCTTACAGATAGATGACAGAAGTCATTACACCAGAATGATTTTGAAACATTGAAACACTGTGGAGTGTACTCTTTTTTTTTTTTTTTTTTTTTTGACAGATGGTGACACCATTGCAATTACCAGTAGAGATATTAATGTTCCAAACATTGTAGAAATGAGTGTCCAGTCTTCTAGATTATACTTGACATATAGATCTGAAATGGTAATCGGACAAATAGTAAGTAGTATTAAATTCAGAATTATTTACCTACAGAAATGCATGAGGTTCATGCCCATAGTTGTTAGTGAGGTGGTAAGACTCTGGTAAATGAGGGCTTTCAGAAGAACTCTTAGTTAACTCATACAGTGTTTCTGAGCCAGTAGTGAAAAGTTGCTTGTTAGCTGTTGCCCTAACAAGGAGCAGGTCTTACACTGGGCCTAGTGGGGTCAGTCCCCAAGAGGAATTTTTAACTTAATTGTGAGCTGCAAGCTCTGCACACTCTATGGAGAGAGTGTACATTCTACTCCCAAGCCTGGCATCCTCTCACACCGGAGGAGGAGCAGGAGGTATAAACTGGAAAGAGAAGCATGCTCCACTTGTGCAAAAGCCTTCAAAGGAAGCATAGATCTCCACTTAAAGACACTGAAGTTGCCACTAGTTTTAACTACTGGAGGAAGAGATTGTAGATGTCTGACCAATTTGCACTGCCTTTCAGCAGAAGTTGGGCAATTAGACATGAATTTATGTCAGATATGAATCTTAGTGTTTTGAAAAGGTTTAGCCTGTTATCAAATTGTTTCTCACTTTGTCAGAACTGGTCGATCTGTTCACAACATAGCAGCACAGTAATCTTTGAAGAATTCCAGTTCTGCCCTCATTGAACTAGAGGGCAAAACTCTTAGGGATGATAGCGGAGTATGTACAGACCAACAATCCCTGTCTGAAATGAACTTGCATTGGCCTTGTAAAACCATGATCCAACTGATTTCCGTGACTTCAAAATACCTAGAGAAATGATTCCAGAAAATTATTTTGCTAATGAATTCACTTTGTGCGGTACTTCTAACGATTTTTCTATTAATTGAAGTCCGTTATCTGATCAAAAACCATGTAGTTGTGGGGTCAAATAATTCTAATTAGCCCATGCAAAGTGCGACTGGGGGAATAATGCGTTTTCATAACTTTGCACTGTGCTTGCTAATTCTAGTGTTACAGGACTTGATGGTTCATGTGATTAGCAAGGGAAAAAAAAATAAAAGAGATCATTCCTTTCTTCCAGTGCTAAGATGTGGCTCAAGAAAACTTCTTACTGGTCCAAAAACTCTTACTGCTATCTGATCATGGCTGATGGATCATCAGCACAGTAAAGCAATAGTTTCAGTCCTATTCCTCATAAGTCAGCATTTATATCACACAGTGTATGACTGGAGGCACCTGGCACTATTTCTGGTTGTTTATTGAGGGAGATGGGAAACTGAACTGGCAAAGGAATCAAGATGAGCTCTGTCTCCACTCTCATGGTGTGAAGGATTTGGGCACGTTTGACAGACCTGGCACTGCTCTTTTCCATGTTACAATCTTCTATCCTTTAAAATTGCAGTTCTGTAGCTCTTTCCATCTAATGAATTTAAGATACTTTGGAGATGAGAACAAACTGTGCCTTGCAGTCTGCCTTGGAGAAAGAATGGATGGTGTTTATCTCAAATTTCAAAAGATAAGGGAAAAAGCAGCACAGTAGTTCAGATTCTCAAATCTGCTGAGTGCCTAACTTTCATTTAATTAATTAAAGTTTGGCAGCTGAGTATCACTGACTTGATCATTGCCAAGAAAATGTTCCTAGTAGGTCTGTGAAGTTTTCTGGGGCTTTCTTTATAAGGATCCCTTCCATATTAGCTCAAACAACCATGAAACTGGTAGTATTTGTGAAAAATAGGAATAATGTTAAATAGCTTGGAACACAGAAAAATATTTCAGTTCAGAAATAGTGGAAATGGAGAAAGTAAGGAAAAAGTACAAGAATGATGCGTATAAGAGATAAGAACGCTACATTCCAATCAGTGCAAGTTTGCAATTAATAAACCAAGATACTGGAGTATGAGACATTTTTATGAACAGTATCTGGCTTGTTGCATTGCAACGAAATCAGTGTATAAAAATAGTTAGAAAAGTTTGTCCATTCGTATCAAACCATACTTTGATAGGATGTAAAAATAACTATTTACATAAACATACCATAAAAACCTATGCTTGCATTAAGAGTCTTAATTACTCAGAGCATTGTCATTATGATAATTAATTAAAAATTCATCTTCCAGGAAATTATTGCCAAAGTTAGTCAATGTATTTGCCCTGTTGCTTTCAGAGCACAATACACCTTTAATATCTGCAGGTCTGAGCACACTCATCGGATGTGAGTGCACCTTACCACATCGACTTGTCAGACCAGAAGAGGTATTTTTTTGTTCACCAGATTAATACTATATGTTCAAGACTCCAGATATAGTTCTGAAGAATGTAGACATCTTTAATCCAAAAAGTGGGAGACAGACTGGAGGAAAATACAGTAAAAAATGTGTATGATAATGCTGTTGTTTAGTTATCTTCAGAATATTGGGGAAATATTTTTCTACACCATCTCTTCTACACCTTGACGAGATAAAGAATGTCTAATGTGCTTGAAGATTTTCTCTGCTGTTAGAAAGAAGCTTTATGACTAGGACTTTTAAAAATTAATTATTTTTTACCTTCTGCTCCTTCACATAACCTGCTTTCTTTTGAAAAATCTTTGACTGTTTGCCATATATTTTTGTGAACTGTCCATTTTGCCAAATAGTGTGATGATGATTAATGGACTGAACTTAATCCTTTAAGTTCAAAAGGTACTGGAAACAGAAGGTGAAAAAGACAGTTTTACACAAAATAATCCCAGAATGATTATTGGTTATAAATGTTCTTCATTATTTGCTTTATCATTTTATATTCATAAGAAGTTGGTTATTCTTTCTGTTGTTCAAGAATAAATATTCATGTTCGCAGTTTTGCTAAATGTAACGTAGCTTTTAACTGCCCTAAGACAATGTTTTCACAGTCATTCTATTAACTATGTAAATCTTTCATATTTAAAAGTAATAATACTTATTTACATTACAAATGAGTCGCTAATTTGATAATGCTTGGTAACAAAAGTTATACTATATGATAACCATGTTTATATTAGCAATTATAGAATACCATCAGGAAAATCCAAAGAATGCTTATTAAAATACTTTATTGTGTTTCCTATACTGAACAGGAGTTCTCCCACTAAAAACGGATCTTTGTGTCACTGTAAAAAACATCATAGGATTTGTCCTCTTGGTACCATCAATTTAAAGATTTCGAGTAGTTGTATAAGGGCCAAGTTTGAGAACTCTGTTCTATATACAAGCCCTCCATTGAAATCTTTACTATGTAAGCATCATTGTCAGCAGTGAATGTTTCATAAACAAAGTTCTGTTTACAGTCATGAAGATTCAAACATATAGTTTCTGTTATGCGGGTGTTGACTCACAGACAGCTCAGTCCTTTTCTTGGTTATTCACAGATGTAAACTTTTCATCTATCCTAGACCTGGAACGTTCCTGATGATGATACATAAATGAGACAGGGACTTGAGTTCTCTCACTTTCTGCTTCATGAATTTTGCTCCATTCCTTGGAGTGAAAGGCAGTGAAAAATATAGTCACTAAGGTCGTTTGATTTGATGTTTGACTGCACTCAGAGAGCAGGGGTTTTTTAAAATAAATAAATAGGTCACTTTTAACATAGTCCCTGTTCAGAAGACTATGGTATTTTACAGCTTCAGCAATCACTTCCCATGAGGAGTTCTGGTCAACCAGACTTCAACACATCTGCTAAGAAAAATGAGTCTTACTGATTCTAGGACTTGGACAGGATGCAAAATTGACAAATCCAGAAACCACACTGGTTTATGAACCCTCTTATTGGTATAAACGTGGAGTAACACAGTAATGTTATTTAAACCACAATTTATATTTTAAAGTAATAAGTTGCAGAGCATGAAATGTCTCAGTGTAATATTCATAGATGCTATTTTTTTCAGCCATCATCCCAGTATCTTAGAGAAGATCCAGTAACTGAGCCGTGGCAAACAGCGTTTTCAATTCTGTTGTTGGGTTCTCCCAGTCCTGTCTGTGTCTGAGAGGCTCGCGGTACGTCCCAGAGCACGTCTGGATAACAAGTAATTGTCTTATTGCTCCTTGATACTTTTGGTAATTTCCACGTCCTTCCACTTTTCATCAAGGTAAAATTTACTTTCTTTTTTTTAATTTATTTATTCTGCGTTTTCTGAGCAAGAGAAACCTTCAGGTTCAATCTTTACCTGATTCAGCTCAGCATAATTTAGAAATAGGATACATCTCCAACCTTCCAATATCAGAGACCTTATTGGCTACATGCATAGCTCATTTTCTTTCCTCTTTGGTTTCCTCCTTGCACTACAGTTAGTCAAATCTTCTTAAATTCCTGTGAAATCTTGTTCTAAAACATGAGTTTTACTCTCCCCCTTTTCTTTTTTTTTTTTTTTTTCAAGACAATAGGAAACTCTTCCAATTGGAATTAAAAGAAAGATAAAATGAATATTTGGCAAGTGTTCTGGGACTTGTTAAATAACTTCATGTATCAAACATTTTAACGTTTTGACGTGTACTCATATTGTCCGCATATATTTTTAATGATGAGTTGTGTCGAGCTACATCTGCTTTAATCTCCCATGTTTTGGCAGTTCCTTAACTGAATGACTTACTACACCAGGTTGCCACAAAAGAATTTCCTTTCACTTTCTTCCTCAACTGACAAAAGCATAAGGGTCTTTACATTTTTAATGACAAACAGGGTTTCTGTGTTCAGAAAAAAAGAAAAAAAAAACTTTTTAAAAAATGAGACAGTGCAGTACACATTTGTACACTCCTCCTGTCATAACTAAAGAAAAATTATACAGATAAGACATCACTCTAGCCCCTTGAAGGTTTGCTACCCATCACATAGTTTCGAAAACCTTGTCACAATAAACTTGCATGTCATTGACATTAATGGTTGTTCCTTCATGGGAGGAATATCCTTTTTCATGAAAGGGATTATTCCAAAAAACAAATGAAAAATGTATCTTCTGAGAAAGAGGCAGATTTCAGTGATGAAATTTGCTTTGCTTGTTGCCTCCTGTCAAGAGAGTGAACATTGACTGTACAACACATTTTGATTATTAATGAAAAAAAAATAAAGTGTATGAAAGGAAGGTTGGATAAGTTCTTAAAGTTAGAAAACATTGTTTTAGATGCTTCTTTCTAACTACAGCTCCAGTGCTTCCCTATATTAATAAGGAAACACACCAATTTAAGCCCGTGGTTGCTAAAGATATTTCAAGGTTTATTTTTTTGTTTGGCTTTTTTTTTTTTTGCAAAGCATAACAGTTTGCTTGGAAAATAATTGGAATAGAGATTATCGCTATGAATACAAACCATTTAATTTAATTTAGCATTTATTAATGCAATGTAAAATGTTTTGTGAATTAATGAAAAATATTCCATCCCTGAAAATAAATCCTGCCAAAGGCCTTCTGCTTCAATATATATTACAATTACAGGGTTTTCATTCTTGTCCCATGAAAAAAAATATTCTTTGCTATATGTTTGTTTCATCATACAAAAGTAATTTTGAAGTTAGATTTACAGAATGATTCAGGGAAGTAGACTTCTGCATTTCTTTAACATTTTTAATGAAACTTTGAGAAAACAAGCTAAATCATTTTATTCTTTCAACCCTGCAACTGTGTGACTACTCTGTTGAAATATTTACTAGCAAGATCTCTCTCTCCTTTCCAAAACATGTTTAGCATTTCAGAAAAAAAACCCCTACAACCTAGTATGGAATCATGTATGTGACAGTTATAATGTCTAGTCATGCAGATAAGCATGCAAGTTTCTCCCAATATGATTTTTGTGAATGCACTGATGAACAGAGTTATATTTCTGCAGCAAGTTACTTTCCTCACTGCTAAACCATTCTTGACCTCAAACTTACAGTCTAATTGAATGCACCAAGCTTGAGTGATTTTTGAACCTGCTCAGTCCCTACTGAATTTGACAAGAATCTGTCCCAGCTGTGGACCCAATAATGGCTTTTTCTTTAATTAGTCCCACATTGTAGAGGATACATCTTATCACACTCTACCTTTGCAGCTGGTACCCAGCCTTTTTCTGGGACAATAATAGTTTCTGGTTATATCACTGGGAAAAATTGTTATAGCTGCTTCCATATCTATCTGGTTGCCTGATAAAACAAAGGTAGAATAACTTGGTGCTCTGACATTTTAACTGCTTGGTATCTGTAAAAGCAGCAATTAGGTAGCAATTATGGCTACTGCCATAAACATCAGGTAGATGCTGAAACAATTAATTGACTATTATCTCCAAGCTCTTATTCAGAGTGACTCCATTTCCACTTCTAGAAACATAGTGTCTTGTCTCCCAGTACATCCAGAAGCTGCCCAATCCAAAAAAATAATTTTTCATTGGAAAGCAAACATTGTTCAGATGCATATTTCTTGTCTGTCAAAGAGTACAAAAAGGGTATTGAGTGTGCCTGACAGGCCTCCTGTGCCAGTTCAGAATCTCTACCTGTCTGCTTTTCAATGGGAATTGACTGATTCCCTGGAGACAAACACAATATTTTGTCCTTGCATACAAACTCCAGTTTTTAGAACTTGCCTTTTGCTCCTGTAAACTGGATAAAAATCAAAATTCAAATTTGACAGATTCCCACTTTGTTCAGTAGCGTCCAGCATGCATCTGAATGCCAGTAGCTGATCATCCTGTTTTGCTGGAACTTTGTTCATTGTTGTTATACAACCTTCTATCTTCACAATGCCAGTAGATTTCTTGCCTGTGGGTGCAAGCCGATCTGATCCTGTCATGTTGCCTCCTTTACCCATCCCCACTTGCCAATCACTGGTCATAATACGTGCAGAATGCATGTTAATCATCAAGTGTCTCTTCCATAAGTGCCAGTCTGAATTCTCTAAATGGTTGTCTCCCTGCAGAAAGGATGTCTGTGGGGCTCTGATTATCCACTTACCAATGTGTGGTGTTCAGGCAACTCATTCGTGCAGTTAACTTTGTACTCCAGAAACTGATTCCAAAGAAGGAACTGCCTGAATGAGATATGTGATGTAAATGTGAGTGCACTACTGTGTGCTTTTGGTTATACAAAGGGGATTGGGATAGGGGTACAGAGCTTGTATATATTCTACGTAGGCTCTAAAGGTTTTTGTTGTCCCCACTAGCCTGGCAGTCCACTGCAGTGACGGTCTTCCTAATAACGTGCAGGCTGTAAGGGAGGAGGTAGTAGAGGACAGCTGTTAAGGGAATGATGATCTGCTTAATCTTCAACGGCCTTTCCTGAAGCCTTTGGGTACCTTTCATTTGAGTATATCTATTTTCAAGAAAAATAATATTGAAGAGGTCCAATCATATTTTAACGTGTTATTTATGAAACCAATAACCAACATGAGGTCAAAAACTAAGCAAGCCAGTCTGTTCCCAAGCCAGATAGGGCAGATCCTCCAGTGCTAGACACAGCTTTCGCCTCCTGCATCTTTTCTTATTCACTACTTCTGTATGTACTATAAATGCACCTTTTGCTTCTCATCTTGCTGTTGGTGTTCAGCTCTTCCTTGTCAGTACTGATAACTCATATTAATCTACCTTGAAAACTAACTACAGCAGTCAATCAAATTTGCCATCTGCCCATCTGGGAATGTCCATGTCAACTCATGGTTCACCTTCAGCTGAGCGTGGTTATTACTATAAACGACTCTGTAGTCTAATTTCATTGTTTTGGCTCATATCAATCTCAGCTTCACTTCTATAGCACCTTTCTCCACACAGTGACAATATTCCTTCTCTGAATACTGAATTCATTGTTTTGTAAATAACTGGAAAGAAACTAGCTCCTTTTTTTTTGATCTTCTGAAAACTTAGTACAAGGATAATTTTGCATTTTTGCAAACCAGAAGAGACTGCAGAAAGGAGAACTGTAGAAGGGACATAATATATAAAATCTATCTTGTAGTTCTTCTTGTTAGTAGACAGGAAACTACAGTACAGAGAAAAGCAACATGGCGTTAATTGCATCAGAATATCGTTACTAACTTTACACTAATACAAGTAAATATATATATCAAAATGTCTGTTTCTTTATCACTGTAATTTATTTAAACACATTTCTTAAGGCAGGAATTGCTTGGGGAATTGCAGATATATTAGAACACAAGGCAGCAGCCTTGTACATAGGTACAGCAGTACATATACAGGTTTAATCTAACATAGCAGTATACAGCTACTCTTTTTTAAATGTAGTCCTGACAGTTTGTTGAGCTCTACAGGACTCTAATCATGAAAACAGACCATTTCCCAAGAAGCTTTTAGATTCAGGTTCTAGTGAAGACACTGTCAATTCAGTGTGTTAGTTGCATATAGCCTGTCAACAGTATTGATTCTTATGTATTTTTCTTTTTTTTTTCTTTCTTCAAAGACTAGAGTTGAAAAAAATAAAGATTGTGGGGTCTTTTTCTCCCCTCCCATTCCTTTTGGGGAAAGAAAAAAAAAAAAAAAGAAAGAGCAATGTTTAAATTTTCCAGCTGATGCTTTATACTGTCATATTTTATGTTAGGTTGCCTCAGCCATGTCAAATGATATAAAGTTACATGATGTAATTATGTGACTTGCATTGAGTTATCTCACTATGACATACTAGGCAGGAACCTGCTTTAAAAGATACACTTTCCTGGAAACTGCAGATAATTTTCTGAGAGTGGAAAGCAGTTAGTAGTGGCTGCCCTAGGTAACGACATCAGGCCTGACATTCTTCAGTATATTTATTATTGATTTGGTGGATGGGTTGGTGAACATTGCTGATAACAGAAAATTATTTAGGCTAAAGAAAACCACACAGAATAGAAAGATTTCCTGAAGGATCCAGTTAGACTGGGTGACGGAGTAGCATGATGATAACATGATGGTGATAACATGTTGATAAAATGAAATGTATAACTTCAATACTTTCATGTAAAAGGTAAATAATTTCTTCTAACAAGGCTTAATTTTTAAACATCAGTGGGTTCAAAATTGAACAATACTGCTGAGATCGTATTGAAGGGGTATCTAAATTTAACTGTGTTCAGTTTTGGGCCCCTCACTACAAAAAGAACATTGAATGACTCGAGCGTGTCCAGAGAAGGGAACGGAGCTGGTGCAGGGTCTGGAGCACAGGTCGTACAGGGAGCGGCTGAGGGAACTGGGGGGGTTTAGTCTGGAGAAGAGGAGGCTGAGGGGAGACCTCATCGCCCTCTACAGCTCCCTGAAAGGAGGGTGCAGGGAGCTGGGGATGAGCCTCTTGAACCAAGTAACAAGCGATAGGACAAGAGGGAATGGCATCAAGTTGTACCAGGGAAGGTTCAGATCCGATATCAGGAAGCATTTATTTGCAGAATGGGTTGTCAGGTGTTGGAATGGGCTGCCCAGGGCAGTGGTGGAGTCCCCATCCCTGGAGGTGTTCAAGAATCTGTTGGACTGGGTGATCTTCAAGGTCTTTTCCAACCTTGATGATTCTGTGATTCTGTAAATCTCCTTATGGATCATACTTCTGTTCCCCCTGAAATTAATGAGTTGTCAGTGATGGCTCAAAATTAACAGACTGGAAATACTGTAAATCAAAAATCTTAGGACATGCTGAGCATCTTCTAGGAAGCTTCCTAATTATTTGTTTTTCCAGCTCCAATTGATATGATTTTGCTATGAAGTTCTGTGTTGCTTTCTTCCATGTCATCAGCATTATCCTCAGAAAGGCTTTATACTCTGCTGCCATATCATCAGTATTCCAGAAAACAAAAGTAATGAACTCAGACAGGAGGAACACTAGCAAAAATTAATAAAGATTTGTAACCTACAGTCTGTTAACCATGTTGTCACCTTCAACATCCATTGGAATACAGAATGATTTCGTCTTTGAGAAATGCTGTCCTCCAAATAGGTTCTTCTGTGTCATTCAGATGAAAAAAATATCCTCTCCCCATTGTGTTTGTTTTGTGAGTCCAATGTCCATGGGGTTTTGTTTTTTGTTTGTTTTGTCATAAAGTGCTAACCACAATATATTTTTTCTATTTACTCTCATTAGGACAATAGAATAGACAAAAAAGTAATGGGCTGTAGCAGTAACCTCCTTAAAAAATCCTGAACAAAAGTTTACACCCACTCTTACACATGATCTTTTAATAGTTCATTTTCAGTCCTCCTCCTGGCCCTAGTTTACTGTTGAGCATTTATCTCAGCTGACTGTTTCTTTTATTTAATTCTTGTTCCAGCTACCTGCACCCACACAGCTCCAGCTGCTACAGGTTTCTCTGTTAGTTTTCAAGAGTCAGTGGAGAAAGACATTGCTCTCACACAATTAAAGGAGAAAGCTGACACCCTCTGCTTGCTGCCATGCCTCCCAAACAGTGGGGGAAAGGAGTACAAAAGGAGAAGCAGAAGGAATATACTCATGATGTAGACTGGGTCCTCCTTTTTTGAAACATGACATGAAATTGGCCTCACTGTGCAGGTATGGATGGAGACAAAGCTTTCCAACGCAGATAGTACACTCCCTTAAGGAGTTAAACTAGGATTTCTCTGGTCTGTTAAAACAGAAGTTTTAAAATATGTTTTCCCCATGGTTAGTATAAGTGGTTAATCCAGGGGGATTTATTTTAAAGAAACTTCAAACTAGCCTTTCAACAATCTCATACAAGCTTCCAAAAAACTTTTGTACAAAATAATTTTGCAGATTTTGTATTTAGTCATTTCTGTACCTGTTAGTGACTGTCAGGGCTTTGCAAATCAAGCACATAAATATGGCTTATTCTGTGTTTATTTCTATCAAAATTTTTGTGTCCATCATTAACACAAGTAATTTTCTACACAAGAATGAAGATTTGTTGTACTCTATTGTCTCTTTGATTTGGGAAAAAAAAAAAAAAAAGTTAGAAAAGGTGCTATCCATATACTGTTAGCAATGAAGAAGACGTCACTGATGATAATGTATTAACTTCAAAATATTACCTACCATAATCAGGTTAAGTTTGTCGTTTGGACTGAAATGAGACAATGGAATAAAAGGATGGTTGAATTTCATTTGATCTTATTTTAGTAGAAGGTGAGAAAAATCAATGTAAGGAAGACATAGAAAGGAAATAGAAAGTGCTGAAAGATAAATGAAGGTATTTCATCTAGCAGCGAATATACTATGTCAAAAAAAAAAAATGACCCAATGTAGATGAAAAATAAAGGGTCAGAAAGAGACATCTATAAGGTGTAAAATATCCGGACCAAAGGAGAAGTAGAAAGATTAAAGAATAAAGTCGGGTAAGTGTAAAAACACCTGATAAGAAATATAAAGGTGGAGAATAAAAAGAAAAGTGCTGGAGGTTAGGATAAATAAAATATGTTTGAAGTGCCTAAAGGAACAAGATTATGTTGAAGGAGACTGTAAGGCACTGTAAAAATAGTCAGAAGTGCCTTTCATAAGAAATATGTACAGTAAATACGTTAATAGTTTAAAAATCAATCCTGGGTATTATAATTGAACATGTGCAAATAAGAAAATTCATAATTTGCTTTTTAAGTGTCTAAGTTGTTCCAGCTACCTTAGCAGCTGGTAAAGGATCTTTTGAAATAAACTTTTACAATTTTTTAATTCACCCATTCAGCAGAATGATACTCCCAAGAAGAAAGAAAGGGAATGCAGCAGCAATGATTGAGGTGATGGAGTTGGGAAGTAATTTTCTTTGCCTTATCATTTGCAATGAGTGATTAGAATCAGATGTAAGAAGAAATAATTGCTGAATCCACTAAGATGTAATCAGGTCCTTATTTGTGGAACGATTTGTAGTGCTTAAAGAGGTTGCCACCTTTCATCTGACTGTGTTTTAAAGTCCACTGCCTTTGTTTTGCTTTGAAATAGCTTAGAGTTGCTCCTACATGCAGATACCATGTCAGAACCAAGAGACTAGCTTTGTGTCTTTAACTGCTCTAGCTTTTTTGTAAGCACGTCTGTCTTATGATGCAGTAGACATAATGAAGACGTTAAGATACATGGGGATAGATATATTGAAAATAATATAGCTGCAAAGGAGTCAGCTCCACACAGAAAGTATTACGTGTTTTCCCCTTTTTCTCACCATTTTTGAAAATTACATTCTTTAAGTAAGACGTTGAACAGTATTTGGAAAAATTAATCAGCAAAGTTCAGTTGTTCAAGTTTCTTTTTACTGGTTTAAATAATCTAGGGCAAAATAGAGTAGCAAATCATACTTTATAAATAGCCAAGATAGGATTTTTTTCCCAAAACTTTATAACATGAAGGTTATATTTTTTTTCTCCCCAAAAGATTATAACACAAAGGTGAAATCCACTTGGTAAGACAAGATGTGTGATGAAAGAAAGAACAGAAATTTCAGTAGAATTTATTTATGGAGGAGAGAGAGAAGGATTTCTGACCCTCAAGTTCCACAGGGTCAAGCAAATTGCTTGAAATTTCTGTATACAGGTTTCTTGGAGATTGTTAGCAAACTAAAATATAAATATTAAGGCTGGTTTGCTGGTGATGCTCAGTGTTATTGCATTTCAACATCTTAATTCAAGAAGTTCACAGAAGCTGGGAGTCCAGCAATGGTGCTTAGAGTGTAATGCAAGGAAGACTAGTCACTTTACCTTATCGAAGCATCTTACTAGACTCATGTGATATCATAGATTATGGCATACAATGTAATCCATGCTGCATTTATTGTTGAAACGTATTATTTACTTGGGGTTTTGTGCAATTCAGGTTGGTAGAATGCTTTCACCTTTTTATGTAGTTACCGGTGTGAATTGTTTAGAATAAAAAAGAAGAAAGGCTACAAGGGAGGATAATAATTGATAATATTTTGTGGTAATGAGATAATGCATTTGGGTTTTTTACAGGCTGCACATAAAGCGTGTCAATAATAACATTTCTGGGGAAAAAGTAGTTAGTATGTGACAACAGATGACTTGCATAATTTTTATTATGAAAAGGGTTTTTTAATTATAATTTTACATAACTTGAAAAGTTAAATAATTTTTAATAGCTCACATAGAATAATACCAGGAAGAGCTCATAAAAGAGATAGGATTTCCCATTTATGATTGTGATAATACTATTGTATTAATATCATTTTAAAAATAGGTGGAGTTTTGTTTGTATTAAATAAAGTAGCATCAGATTTACTACTGTAGACTTCATGACATTGTGTAAGAGAAAGTAAACTGAGGACACTTTAAATATAGAGATTTAATGAAGGTTTTGAGCATCATTGGTTTTGACTGATCCTGTTTATTTCTTATTAATGAAATTTCACTATCTGGCACTGAATACAACTTTTCCATAGACTGACCAGGTTCATCCAAGTTAATTTCCTGCCTCCAAAACATTTCAGGATACTACTCTATTTAGATTCCAATAAATTTTATAGCTCAGGATAAGAATACCATTCAGGTAAGTTCATGTCTTTAAGGGGGGCAGAAGCATGTCTTCCCAGCAACCTATCCAAAACTTCTCTTACTTGCTCTATCCATGAATGCGAATCTTAAATTTCACTGTCACAGTAGGATGTCTTTCAGCTATACGTACAGCTATATGGAATAACCATTCACTTCGGTGTTTTTCTTTTCACATTTCCTTTCTTATTTTCTGCTTCTTTAATCACACTATCACAGATCAATCCTCTGGCTTCTCCTGTGAGATTTCCATTACATTTTAGGAGCCAAGTTAGTTCATATGAATTGTGGGTGGAAAATGTGAGAAGATTGGGTACAGTCCTCTCTTACTCTGCATGAGATTTGCCATGAGATTATGTACAATGTATTTTATTTACTCTCTCGTAGGACATAACAATCAGATTGCTCATATCTGAATTCATACTTCAATAAATTTACAGGTGGTGGAAAAGATTTTTTGCCCAGAGTTTGGCTCACTCCTTTACAGTAATATAGACTATCTATGAAGTTTGTCTCTGGATTCACGAGGTTCAAGTATTTGGTTTGTTCCCGTGTTACCTGTCTCTTTTCTTCTACAATACGTAAGACAGAGAAACTTTAGCGAGCCATAGTACATTTTAATGTACTTTAATAAGCCAAGAACATTTTAATGTTAAAATCTTTTGAATTAAAAATATTTATTAATATTGAATTTAATTGTACTTTAGTACTGAATTTAATGTACTTTAGTACATTAAATTATTAAAATATTTATTAATACTGAATACATGTATAATGCTCATAATCCACAAAGCAGTGTAAAGTCATTAACTTATTTGATGCTCTCTACTTCTCCCTGATAATAAATGAAGTTCCCCTTAGCAAAGGTCTTCTCACCTGGGTAGGTTGCTTGGTGCGGGAGCTATGGACACGCACACGACCAGTATGATCAAGCAATGCCAATTTATTGAAGGTAAGCGAGCCCTTTTATAGGTTTCTCCTGTGCACGCAAACGGTACGTGGTGCAATCCTTATGACTGGACAGTTAGCTCTGTCCACGCGCTTCAAGCCTTCTCGCGATTGGATAATAAGCGCCACACTCAAATGTCTTTCTCTGCCCAACCCATCTCCTGGAGTTGGTTGGTTGCTGATTTCTTTGTTCTATGTCCTTGCCGAGGCGTGCACATGTGTAAGATTGCTCACATGTCCGTTATCTCCCAACAGCTTGGAGTTAAAAGAAGTAGATCAACAACTGAGAGCTTTAGTGCTGTCACCATAAACAGAGGAACGTGTCCTGTTCTTCCCTGAAATGAAGCTACTGTATTCAGGAACAAACATCATCTTGGCATGCTATTACCGTTAATACTGTTTCTTCTTAAGATAGGCAAATAAGTTGTAACGGGTGATTCTTCTGCTTTTTCTTTTTGCAAGTGATCCTTATAGAAACTGTGGTGATTCTTCCTCCCACTATTCATTCGGAGTGGAGGAGGAAACAAAAAACCTCACTTATTGAGTTGTTGCTTGAGAAAAGCCTGACTCCTACCTTAGCATTTGTACATCTTAAACCATTGGTGCTACCTGGAACCATCTTCAAACTATGAGAACACTGGTTATTCATGTTCCTCAGTGACAAATTTTTAGTTTTTTTCTGTAATTAGGTCAAGATGAATTGATTTTTGACTTCAATGGGTTTGGAAGCTAGACCTTCCACAAACTCCAATTGAAGACATCAAGGATTAATGTACAGAAAAAAAACCAACCAAACAAACAAACCAATTTCTGTTTACTAGAACTCTATCCAAACTGAAATATGCTTGTTGGCAGTTTCAGTTAAACTGCATCTGCCTGTGCCACATCTGTTGAAAGAAAAAAACAGTTTAGCCATCTCAATTGGGCATGCTTTGTTAACAGAAAAGTCAGAACCTTGTAGTATGAATTATGATATTAGATTGAGTGGGTGTAAAAGTTTTTATATAATTTGCAGGGGGATTGAATCAGGTCTTAAATTCAGGCTCAGGGGAAAAAAATGTATGACTTTATGCTATAATTATGATCATCATAAAATCTAGGCACATTGTTACGGTATGCACAGTTGCTTGATACACTAGTAGCTTGTTTTGCTTTAAAATCAAATTAATTGTCCTGTGCTATCCTTGTTATGTGATCACTAGATAAGTCAGTTTGTTTTGATTACCGCTCTGAAGGTAATTAAAAGATAATCACTGTGTCACAGACAGAAGGACCCAGTTCAGCCAAGTAAGAAGCATAAGAACACACTGAATAATACCTTTATACTTTTGTATTAACATCTTCTAGAGTCCTGCCCTTGCCCCAAAATGTATTCTGAAACCCATAAATTCTTTTGGGCTCTGTAGCGCAATGGAATTAGGTGTGTGGTGTACAAAACTAGTAAGTTCCCAGTTCTCTGAAGCTATCAGCTTCCTTATTTCTCATGTAAGTGTCATAATGTAGCTGAAATATTTTGAAGCTAATAAATCAACTGTGTGTTTCAAAATGCTTACTCGGTACAGTGTTAATGACATGTGAAGGACAAGACAAAAAAAAAAAAACAAAAAAAACCCCAGCCAAACAATTCTCTGCCTTTTCTATCCTGTATGTGGGCTGAGTGCTGCTTGAAGTACTCCTTAGGAAGTACTGCAGAACTCCATAGTGTACAGCAAATAAATACATCTAACGGACACTTCCAGCTGACAGCAGTTAGGCAGTTGAAAAGACATAGCTAAAGCTCTCTGTGCATCCATATAAACTCATTTTACCGTAGTGGCATTCTTTCCAATTCCCTGATTAGGTCATTTTTTAATCCACTCTGCAGTATTTGACTGTTACTCAGGCTATAAAATCTTTTGGGAACGGGCAGTCGTTTGAGCATATGCTGTCCCTTGAAACTCTTTTACAGGCCACTGAAATACAAACACCAATGTGCCCAGATTATTCTCATGTGCCAAGTGTAATTTGGTGATCTGAAGGAAACAATGGGATTACTATATAAAATCCAACTACATAAATCATGAATAACCATAATCTGTAAGGAATTTTCCTAAATGGACTGGGAAACTCTAGGCCAATACATTTATTTTTTTTTCTTTTATATGAAGGAGGACACGGTGTCTTTGAGAGATTTAAAGAGCAAGAGATTAAATAATCACGGACCATCGAGTAGAGGGTGAAATAGGGACATTGCCGACATAAGAAATTAATAATTCCACCTCAGCCTGAAATAATGATTTATTTTACATTGTTAAACACTGTAATTTTTAGCAATAACTAGTAAATCTTTCAAAAAGAGCTCTCTAAATATTTCTGAAGGTTGGGAGGCAACACACAATAACTTGGTGCCACTATTTCCTTGGTGAATTGAGTTTATTGAATTTATTTATGTTGTAGCATTGATAGCATCCTAACTATCTTTGTAGGCTTGCAAATATGCAGGAGATCACAAAGCTTATTATCTTTGTGAGAGTAATTTGAGAAATCTGAGATCCTTTGACTTAACTCTTGATACTTGAGATTTAATGAAGGAACTTGCATTCCTTTTTTCCTACTGGACCACTCTTTGTGCTACTGATGACACCTGCTATGTGTTTTCTTTCTGTTCTTATACCTCATTAAGCAGAGATAGAGACAGTCCCATGTGATTTTGATATGCATTTGAAATACTTGAAAAGCTGTTGGTTTGAAGGGCTAAGGCTTGGACAACCGGCCCAAGCCAGAGTTGACCTATAGATGAATCCTGTATGTTTTATAACTGAAAACCATTGTGCTAGTAGGTATTGTACTAAGTTATAACAACCCACTTATGCTGATGTAAAAAGTGCTAAAGCATTGAAATACTGCAGCCTGAACAACAGGCCCCAAGCCGAAGCTGCTCACTTAGTCTGTAATCATTAACAAAGTATGTAAACTCGCTAGTGAAAGATGCAGCTTAGAATCAGTAGTGAGGAGAGAATGTATCCAGCTTCCCTTGTTCAGCCTTGTTCAAGGCTGAGAACCCAAGTATCTGGCCTTGTTAGAAACTCCCTTGGTTTCCCCCCCTGAGCCCTGGCCAGGCTTTGGGTGGAATCCAACAGGAGAATGAAACCAGAAATTTTCCGCTCAGAAGAGAGGTGCCAGCTATCCTGGCCTGTCGATCTCTGGTATCTAAGGCTGGGCCCACTCACGGCAACTTTGGCAGCCTCCCCTATGGGTGGAGGCACCGCGCAGGATTTCCCACTTGCTGGGACAGGCTCTCCAAACCCTCGCTGTGACCGGGGTTCCCCTGTGACTGCGGATCTGGATGATGATAATATATGCAAGTGGTGATGTATTTTTCTTAATCTCCATTCTCTCTCTCGTGTAGTAATGATTTAATGCATTACCCTGTTTTTTCCTGTTTGCTGCTTTAAGTGCACTATTCTGCTTTTTCTCACTGCATGTTTTCTGTAGTACACTGTTACATTGGTTATCACTAGTAAAATACGCCTACTCTTTTCACTCTGGTGTCTGAGTTTAATTGATATCCTTAATCAGCAGAACATGGTTTTACATGTAGAATGCTGTCCCTCTAACTTACTTGTGCTAGCCTTCATGGCTAATGCAAATTTTAGGAAATGTTTTCCTATCTGCTTCCAGTGACTTCCTATTACCTTCTGAAAACAACTAAGATAGTCCATCAGCCACCATCTCAATAGAAGTAATAGCATATTTCAACTCTGATAATAAATTTACCTTGCCCAACAATCAAGTAACTTACTCAAATGTTCTAGAAAAACAAGAAGCTCTACTTTCCAATGAGCTACATGCATTTGGACCCCATCGCATCTACATAAGTACTAGGACCCAGTGTGAGTGATGTTTCTGTTCCATGTGAGAGGAATGCTGTTACAGGTATAAATTACTCCATTAAAATTTTTAAACCAGAATAATATTTTTTTCCTGCATGGTTTATTCCCAAATAAGTCTTTCAGCACACAGAATCATACAGGTGCAACTTTTCTAAAATAGATTAATATACATATCTGAAATGCTCCTGCCAAATTCAAGGTACTCCTTATTATTGTTCCTCTGACTGATCCCGTTAAGCAAAAGAAAAAAGTTTTCATATTGGATCTGACATCCACTGTTTCTGATTACAGAAATGCTAATCCCTAAGTGGGAGTCAAGAGGCAGTGTCGTGTTTTTCTAGCGTTGAGCTGTAACATGGAGTGTTAACCAGCTTGTGACCCACACAACGGATGCAGTCAACAGCTATGCTGATGGAAGGTGTGTGATCTAGAAAAAGTCACAAGCAGCTCTTTGATTTCACTTGAAATATCACAACCTGGCAGGGCTGCTTTGCTAATTAGTGGTCCATAACTTTGTTGTTTGGCAGGTTCACAAGGTACCAGCACTTGAGAATTCACTCTAGGAAAGACTTTTACTGGAAAAAATGAATCTGGAAACAGGCTATTATGGCTAAATAATGGGTAAATATTTGCTCCTACTTACTCAAATGTATTATTCTGTAATCTGGACTTGTTTCATTCATTCACATTGGAAAACTGACAAAAGGTATTTTAGCTACCTTTGTATGCCTGTGACAAAATTTGTCCTGTATGAACTGTAGATACAGATGAATGCAGTAATTTTTCGTATTATTTCAGTGGAACCTCAATAACTTTGCAACACTGTGATATTAAACAGTACTGTTGTGGAGTTACACATATTGTGTATAAAAGTTGAACATAAAGTAATTCCAGAGAGCTACTACTGGCTCAGTGGATGGATTTTTGTGTATGAGTACAAAAAGGATCACAGCTTTGCTCACAATGCGTATTACACTGCTTGAGTCTTAGAAGATGCTTGACCCAGACTCCCATGGCTAAAGGGATTACATTTCTGTCTTTTTTTTTTTTTTTTTTTTTCATGATAGCATGAAGGAGATTTCTTCTCAAGTGCTGTAGCTAGCTATAGTTTCCTGGTTCTGATTCTAACTTTGAATCCAGCCTACATAGAGCTCCAAGTCAGACTCTTTTATAAGTATTTGCATAAGTAGCAGCACCACAGAACACCATGTACCTGGTCAGTGCTGAAGTCAGGGAGAGATGCTACAGATCTTTCAGCCTCCTCAGAAAATAAACAAACTCATCATCTTCTGCATGTATTTTGCTAGGATTACAAAACACTGAGAGGACACAGAGTGCTTTCTCTCTTCCTCTCTGTCTTGCTCTCTTTTTTCTGCATCTTTTGGGCTTTTGTATTAGAAGTAGTAGATTTGTTTTAGAGGTTCTGGGGTGTTTGTCGATTTTGAAATGTGAGATCAAAGCAGTGACTGTTTTTGAGGATATTTGTAGACTAACAGTTTTTACAGAATTCTGTTGATAGTTGAGTACCAGGCTTAATGTCTCTGAAGTCTCATGTTCCCTTAGACCCGGTTACTAGAGGCTATTATTTCCTCTCCTCCTTTTTTCCCCATCCAAGGCTGCTAAACTTGTTTGGTTTTTTTCATTGCAAGAACATTTCTAAAATTTCTCTTATGTCCCTTTCCAGAGCAGCTGGCCTACAGCCAGCATACCATTTTCTGCCTCATGCCTGTTAACTTCAGTAACCAGCTAAAGTTTTTGTGTACAGATAATCTGTCTTTTGTCAGTCTTGTTTTGTGTACTGCTTGCAATAAAGGAAAAAAAAATTCCAAGGCAATATAAACTGAAGGAAGATTACAACTACATCATTATAGTTTCCTTCTATTTTCTTTATGTACCAATCCATTAGTTACTTATATCCTTCTCAATGCACTGAATGATGGAAAAAAAAAGTGACTTGTGCAGCTAAGGATGTTGCAGATATATTATTGGGAGCAGTGGAAAGCTTGATCTTTGTTAGTAGAGCAGTAACAAAATAACCATCCCGATCTTGACACAAAATTTGGTTCTGTAAAATTCCGCAGGAATTTTATCCTAAATTCCAGATTTGATCTTGAATCCTTCATATGGTCACAGGGACAGACTCTCTTTGGGGCTTCAAAATCACAAAAGGACTAACGATGCAGTAAACAACCTTGATTCTCACTCTCTCTTTGTGTCTCTCTTTGTACAACCTTTTAATGACTGTCATTGCTTTAGCTTCAAGAGGTTGTGTGATCTAATTAGGGCAAATTGAATAAGACTGCTTTTATGCTAAAGTGTGAGAAAGTTAATTGAAATCAATCCATGTTCAGTGAAAATGCTGGAGACATCACTGATAATTTAAAGCAATTAAAAGATGTTGTCCTGAAGCAAGGCAGAAACATTAAGTCTAAGAGCCTGTTAAAGAAAACTACCTAAAATATTTAAATGATATTATTCAGCTAAGATGGACTAGGCAGAGCTGAAGCAATTAGAAATTGTAAAGCATAAAGTCATATGTAATCTTTGAGCCGTTTGTTTTTTGTAAAGTAATAGATCTCTTTAAAAATCCCATTTATGATATTTTGTGAACAAAGGTATACTAATGATGTGAGGCAGTACGCTTGCAAATTTTCAGTTCTCATTTATGGGCCATTGTGCTTTAAGAAAATAGTAAGCATTGAATTAAATTCAAATGCATTTTCCAGATACATTTTAAATTACTTCTTCATAGGATGCAAAACATTTCATTTGGTAGATGTGAATGTTAAAATCCATTCTTTTGTCTTTATCAAATTCCTAAACACAACAGTGTAAAGAAGACGACGGTTTTCTTTTCTGAAGTTCCCCATATCCATCACAGTGTACCTGTGCAGCTTGCTGAGGGGATGAGAATTCAGAGATTCACTGTTCTGCGGCATCCTCATTTAGAAGTTTCTTCTAGTACAAGAAATAAGACAAAAGGTAAAGAATAGAATCCAAAAAACCTTTGAGATGTTATCTGCAACAGGTCATCTTGTCTATATTTGGCCTCTGGAACAGACATGATGGACTTGATTGATTTACCTTCCAACTCTAGCAGGACTTGTGCTGTTCATTGAGAAAGTTTAACTGCAATGACACATGCTGGTAATACTGTACAGACATGAAATTGTATGAAAGATTAATTCTATAAAATATACCATAGGCACAGACTGACGACAGCTAAAATTAATCTGCCAAATACTAGTAATTATCTTTTATGGTCTGTCACAGCTTGTACTTGCAGATTTATATAAATCTTGGTCTTGACAGTTTCTTTCTTAGCCATAGTTAAACATATGGAGGTTGAAAAAGGACAGATTCTGAGTCAACAGCACACTGGCTCTGTCTTGCCAAGGGTTCTTAAAACAAGCATTTAAGATAATTTTGACTTGTTGCATGTGTGTTCCACTCCCAATCCCATTCCTGATTATCTATTCCTGTTTTTTTTTCTGTCCTGGTTCCTGAGTATGGTTTTGTAGCATGCCCAGTGTTCCTGACCATCTAGAGAGCCCCAGAGGGCTGTGTAGGAATGTCCTGCAGTTTCCTTCTCTTCAGGAGCGTGGTGCATACGTGGCTTTGATCCAAGCATGCAGATTAGGTATGGCCAACACGTGGCAGAGGCAAGCGTGGATGCTAAAAAGTATGCCTGCCCTGTAGTGCACCTACAGGCAATGTAGAAAGACCCCACACGTTCATGTGTTTGGATCCCTTGGAACAGGAAGGAAACAACATTTAAAAAACTTTGCATTCTTGCTAAGAAATACAGCCTTGGGTTATATATCAGATATTTTCTATGAAATGTGTCAGCTGTGTTTGCATCTGAGAGATGTTCCTTCTCTCTGTGTATACTGGTGCCCTACTGCCACAAAGAAGGCTTTCACTCTGCCCTATTACAGTGAATGGTGTTGCTAGTATTGATAGCATTGGTATTTTTATTTTTTCCTTTGCAGTCCTTCATCTCGTCGTCTTGTGCAAAATAAGAATCTTGGGTTGAAGTGGTTTTTTGCTTTCCCCCCCCTTTTTAAACTTTTTAAAGAAAGAGTATACTCCCATTCTTCTGACTACAGAAAACAAAAGGCATTACCCACCTCAAGACTCTAAAACCAGAGCACAATTTATTAATTTTGAACCAATTTCATGATTTTTTTTGTGTGTTTTGTTGCTTGAATTATAAGTGCTTTGATGGCAATACTGAAATGACTTTGTTTTTTACATTCAACTGGAGGTGGAAGGAATAATGTTCTTTAGTTAAAAATTGGAAGCAAACTATTTTCTTTAATATCATTTGTTGATTCCATGATCTGTGAGTTGCATTACCACAGAAAATTGTGCCAAACTTTTGGTCACTCTTTATTGATCTTAAATGCTGAAGTTTCTGTGTTTGTTTTCAGACCAAGAAACAATATTCTCCTTCGTAATATGAATATTGTGTTATCTCAGAGGATGCATCTGTGTTATCTCAGAGGGTACGCCTGTACTATTGTGGTGCCTGCAGGTTCTAACTGTGATTAACATTTCATGCAAGAAGAGATCGCAGACAAAAAATACATGCTGAACAGGGTAGAGAGAAGGTAGAAGAAAATAAATATTTTACCCCAAGAACTGTATTGATTTGCCAGGGTCACTCTGGAATTATGAATATTGTCAGGAAATGAGACTGGAAAGCATCTGCTATTTGGTGCCTTAATCATAAAACCTTTCTTCCTATCAAAATATTTCTGGGAAAAAAGTTCAGAAAGCTGAAAAACTGACCCTACCCACTAAAAATTCTCAGGACTTCTATGCATATAACATCTTCTAAAATTCCTGTATTTTAAAATGTGCACCTTCTAGTAGCTCCAGAAACAATTAATCAAAAAAAAAAAAAAAAAAAAATTCTGTTACATAATCTCGAACAGGAAACTTGAACTAAACTCGCATTCTACAAGAGGCTTAGTACACTTCTCTGGATGGAGCCTCCTTTATGAATTTTGAATGGCATTCAGTTAAGTCTCATTTTAGCTGCACTGGTTTTCCCCTGTCGCTTCCTGTTAGCTATATATATCACCTCTAACAAGTTTAGTTTTTATGCACTTTCATATTACAATACAAACTCACTATGAAAATGCTATGTCCTATTTCCTCTGCAATGTGTTTAATCAAAAATGACCCCCAATTTCAGGCATGAATGCCTAACATCTCATTAACCACTACCTGGGACGTTTTATAGTGTTCTAACATCAGCTAGGATGTAGTGACAGAATTCAGAAGGCCACCAGTATTTTACACTTTCGGTAATTCTGTCTATTCTTATTATGAATATGGTATGAAACAGTACGGGGAAGAGTATTCTGGTTTAGATAGTTCCTGTAGAGGCTCACCCTTATCATACTCTTAAGATTTAAGTGAAGCACCTTGGCTATTTTTGTTTGTTTCTTTGAATTTCCCTGAGCAATACCTTTTGTTTGCTTGAAGAAGTTTATATTTTTACATGCTGTGAGTAGATTTTTGTATCAGCAGTAAAATTCTTCATCTATATGACCTTGGTCTAATTTGAAACCTCGAGAAATCAAGTAAGAGCCAGTCCAAAGACAGGACTCGAGTTAATTCGCTTTCCCTTCTTTCTGACTTCTCAAGGGTTTCACTACAAGGACACTTTCCAGTTAGTTCATGAATTTTTCAGACATCGTTCATCACTGACCTTTCACTTCAGTTTGAAAAGAATAGCAAGATCTGGGCAAAACGACATTACTGTAGCATTTTAATTTGTCTTATTTCAACCAAACACAAATATGCAGCCTTTTAATCATGTGTATCTAGCAAGTCTTCCTAGTCTGGGAAGAACAATTCTCCCCATTTTAATCTTTAAAAATGTGGTGTTTCTTTGTGAAATAAAGCTTGAAAAATGGTTTTGAAAAATGATGACTATAGCTGAAAGCTATTTTTTTTTTCCCATAGACCAATTTCCTCAGAGTCATTCAGGGATTGTTTTCCTTTTTGAAAGACTATGCTTTTGAAATCCATTCTTTTTTTTTGGAAGAATGCAGATTATAACTGAGTGCTATCTGGCTAGCAATGATACACAGGCTATGACACTGGAATTTTCTTAGTGTGCCTGTGGCTTTTACTCAAAACCAGAAGTCTTACAGGTTTTACAGGACAATCTCTTGATGTCCCTGTGTGGGTAAAAGCTTGGACTTTTTAAAGTACTTCTCTAGCTCAGCAATAGTAGTGGCATTTCTGAGGATTTTTCCAGGCATACTCAGGCATAGAGTGCACTTCATTTAGGTGCTTAATTTATAATAAAAACAGGGATGATGCTTCCACTTAATGATTTCATGAGCTGAACTGATAAAATGGCGGAAAAGCATGATAAGCTTGCTCGTATTTCTCTGCTGGATGAGGGAATGAACAGAATTGCACAGTGGCCTTGTGAGAGATGACTTGTGAAAATAAGTCCTGAAAGAAACAGGCCTGCAAAAACAAGGACTGAGAAAAACAGCTTGAGAAAGAGATAAAGGATAGTGGGAGGAGTGGAGGCCCTCGGAGCTAAGGAGTGTCTCAAACACTCACGAGTAATTAAACTATAGTCATGAGGTGGGTAGTGTGGAGGTCGAAGCTGGCAAAGCTGCCCCGGTAACAGAGGATGCAGCTGGAGGGGGCAGCCCTGAGGAGACAGGACGGGTCTGCTTGGGGCACCTGGTCAGATTTCAGGGGCCATCTGGTGAATGCCCTTTGCTTCATTATCCATGAAATGCATGTTAAAGTTAACACCCTAAATATGCTAACGAAGACTATCAAGATCATGCCAATTACATCATCCCCTGAAACACCTTACATGGTATAGATGGTATGTGGGTCAGACTGGGGGATGGACCTAAGGAAAGTGGGTATAAATTGAGGGAGGGAGGAAGGGAGGGGTGTGCAGAGAGTGGAGTGATCGATGCAGCAACCCAGACCAGTGATCTATATTTCTCTATTCTCTTCATCTCCCTCCTTTCCTTTTTCCTCCTTTCCCTTCACTTAAGCAATGCAAGGCATGCTGTATTGCTTGCCACAACTCATTATATACTTAGCCAATTATCATGTATCCAATTAGTACATTGTGGGAAGTTAATAAATGTCTGGACTTTGAGGCTTGTCTCACTGTTGTCCACTCCATTGGGGATTTACAAATCTGAGTCACTTGTGTCCCTTGCCTGAGCAGGATGTGACAGGTCTGCAGGAAAAGGTGGGGAGGGACTCTTGGTCAGGGGGTGTAGGGATAGGATGAGGGGTAACAGCTTTAAAGTGAAAGAGGGAAGATTCAGATTAGATCCAAGAAATCCTTCCCTGTGAGGGTGGTGAGGCCCTGGCAGAGGTTTCCCAGAGCAGCTGTGGCTGCCCCCTCCCTGGCAGGGTTCAAGGCCAGGCTGGACGGGGCTTTGGGCAACCTGGGCTGGTGGAAGGTGTCCCTGCCCAGGGCAGGGGGTTGGGGAGCGATTGAAGGAGCTGGGACTGTTTAATCTGAGTAAGAGAAGGCTGAGGGGAGACCTCATCACTGTCTACAACTACGTCAAAGGACATTGTAGGGAGGTTGGTGCTGATCTCTTCTCACAGGTAATTAGTGACAGAACAGAATGGCTTTACACACCAACAGGGGAGGTTCAGACTGGACATTAGAAAAGAATTTTTCACAGAAAGAGTGGTCAGAGAGTGGAATGGGCTGCCCAGGGAGGTGATGGAGTCACCATCCCTGGATGTGTTTAAGGGTTGTTTAGATGAGCTGTTGGGGGATATGGTGTAGGGGGAACTTGTAGAGTAGGGCGGATGGTTCGACTCGATGATCCCAAGGGTCTTATCCATCCTGAATGATTCTGTGATTCTGATTAGATCATCTTTAAAGTCCCTTCCAACCTAAAGCATTCTATGTATAAAACGTAAAAAAAAAAAATAAAAAAAAATGCATGGCCATTCCTGCAAGCTGCAGGTTTTTTACCCTGTTCTTTAATACCGGGTTTTCGTAGTATGGCTGCTAATTAAGTAAGGCTTCAGTACTTTTTCATTACATCATGGAAATAATCATGTTCATTTAAAGGTCATACTAAATTATTGGAGTCTTAGCTTCATAAAAGCTAATTTTAATAACACTATTTCAAGATAGCGATATTGTTTAAAAATTGTAACGCACTTATATTCTGGCAAGGAAGCTTTTGTGTCTATATAGTGAACAGATTGCTTTATGAAGTTTTTTTTTTCCTACAGATCCCCTCTGTTTTGCATTTGCAGAAAAAGTGCAGTTAGCTCTTTTAAACTCTGAGTCACCACTGATAGGTTGCAAAGTGGGATAGTTTGGTAATATATACCCAGAAGCCTGTAATGCATGAATTAAAAATTTTTTAAAAAAAATAAATAAATAAAATGGAATCTGATTTGGTTATTGGTTACAACATTGTGTTGCTATATTTAACATATCCATATAGTTTTGACATGCAAAGTAAAGCTGCTTGGCTGAAATTCTGATGAATCATAATTAAAGTTTATTTGATATTTTAATCTGTTCTGGGTATTCAGATCTGCCCCATTATTCTAAAAGAACTACAGAAAAATCTTGTTGCTGCTATTAGAATCTCCTTTTTGTTTACATGCCTTTTGTTCCTTTAACAATATTTTATGTGCATTTGGAGCATTTTGTAATGCTTACTGCATTTTAAATGGTACAGAGTTTCTCTTTCACTCATTGTCAATCAAGTATATACCACCTCATTATTTTATCCCTACTTAGTATGTCTTTTGAATCTTCTGGGTCATACTATTAAAATAATACTGAAATAAATGTTGCTGCATACAACCCTTGGGATTAAAATCAACTCAACACAAATCCTGAGAGAAAAGCCTTCCTACTTGGTGATCTGTCCTGTGGGCATGCCTCAGGGAATTCTGAGGTCAGCTTTCTCTTAGCACTATATGTGGAAAATTACGTGTCTAGGTACAGGTTGAGGAAAGTATTAAACAGAATGTCCTTATCCATTGTAATCTCATGTCCTCAACTTTCAGAAGACGAATCTCTTAATTCTGTTACACTGCATACCGAATAGATTTTTCTTGTTGAAAGGCAAATAATTTTTTCCCTTCATAGATGTGGTGATTTGAGATCTGTTATGAGCTGCAATCACTGTGTAAATAGACAAAAATGTACCGTATGAGTAATTTCAGACAGAACACAAGTTTGAGTTTTGAGTCTGGATTTGTTGCTGAATTTGCACTTTTCTGAGATGAGCATCGTAGGAATTTGGCATTATTTGGACTGCTCTTCAGTATACAGGCAGATCATCAGAGAACCTTTAAGATTCACTTTTCAGGCATGATTTTTTTCATTTTAGAATAGTATAACGGTATTTTTTCTTCCAAAGTTTGTGATATGAGGAGGGGAAAAAATTATCAATATATGTGCGTGTAATTTTTTTTTTTTTTACTTTTTAAGTGGAATCATGAAAGTTTGAAAGTTTCTAAGCCACCTAACCTGACTGTTGTATTATTTTTGAAATTAACAATAAGAAGGAAAAGCATATTTGCTGACTACAACTAACTTTTTTCAATTGCATTTTGCTTTAAATACTGTTTCTCTTTTGTACTGTACTGTTTGCTCACCTAGTGAGTTTTCATGGAATGTCTATCTTTCACCACCTAATTTCTGCCTGTTAGGTTTAAAAACAAAACCATTCTCTGTGTAAGTGTTTTGGGGAAAAGCTACATGGAAGTGGTAATGGCAACTATGGTAAATGTTGAACCCAGGATTTCTAAGTACTTGCTGCAAAAATGATATATAAAATATTTCATGATAGTGTTAATCGTATGTTTTATGTTGTTTACTTTTTACTCATCAAAGCTCTTTCCATGAAAACAAAGGCATAGAGAATTGAAAAAAGGTAGTGATCAGAGTCACTGTGCTTAAAATGTTGCCTGACTTCTGTTCTTTCAAAGACTACAAAGCCACTTATCTATTTTAAAAAAATGACGAGATGGTGTTTGATTGTAGGAGGTCACATATGGGAGAAAAATAATTTGAAACATTGCTTTAGACTGATTTAAAATGTAGTCTTTTTTCACTTGACATAAATTCTCGTTGACTTAAATGTGCTGCTTTGCACACCAGGCTGTTTGTGAGCATTCTGAAGCATAATTGATTGATGATGCCTATGTAGATTTGGCATAGCGTTGTGTGTATTCATTCAGTCCCTCTTGGACTGATACAATAAAACCAGTTTTATATATAAAATTAACTTACTCTTTTCTCCTCAGATCATTCTAGTGATACTGAGCATTTTGATTTGTTTATATGTTATGAAGTGTCTCTTTTTCAGTTGATGGTCATCTGTTGCCAGTAGTTTAGTGACGGAGTGTAATCTGTACTTTATTTAGAGTTGTCTTTCCACAGTGTTTCATCAATTACACAGAAATGAAAATGAAGCATGATCTGATTTCTCCTGGAACTTATTAATGAACAGAATGATTGTCTGTGTGTTCTTATGGAATTTTTAAGTAATTTACACATTCACATCTGTTACACACTGGTCAAACTACCACAGCCTGAAAGGCAGGCAGCTCCTTTAATATGAAAAGTTTGAGCAGCTTATTCTTGCTTTATACAGGAGAAAATTCTCAAGTCAGTCTCCTCTAGATCAGCAAAAGTGCTTTTGCTATCAGTTTGTATCGCTTCAGAGTTCATTCCTAACAAGCTTTTGTCCTTGCAGTGTATAGCTACTAGCTGTCAGAAACCATTTCTGTAGCTTGTGAATTTAATCAGTTCAGTGTGTCTGCTGAAAGTAATAAAACATCATTGAAATTCTGTTTTACGGAAGTTAATGCACTAACTGCTTCCCATGTAACTGCAGACATCTAAAGTGTAAGATATGGACCCTATATTGTAAAGCTTGAAAAAAAAAAACTGCACTGATATCCTTGGTTGCACTTTAACTTATAGAGTAATAGACCTTTAAATTTGAAACCAGCTCATCACCTTGCATTAAATGAAAAAAAAAAAAAAAAAAAAAAAAAAATAATCTTAAAGGTAGATAAATTCAGGCTGTAACAGAAGAACATTTCAAAACTTGTATTCATGGAGAGCCCAAGGTCTCCATCTCTAGGATTTCCTGTTCCACCATCCCCTTTGACTCTTGAGCAGCAGAGTTTCTGTACAGGCATTCTGTAGCCATTTCAGTCTATGTAATCTGCCTTTGTAAATTTGTGTCTGCTGCAAACCTGAACCTGGCCATAGGCACCCTGGTGTAGTGTCTCAGCGAGTAGATGACTGATCCAGAAAAAATGTGCAGAAAAATCTGCACCGTTTGCTTATTGCATATTTTCTATTCTTTTTGTTGTCGCTTTATTAGTTGCATAGTAGAGCTCACATCATGACATATTTTAGCAGCTTTAGTGACCTAAAGAGGTGTCATTTCATTGGTTTGTAAGCTGTTAGATACCAGTGCTTTCACTCAACAGCCTTAATCATGCAGGCTGGAAGTGCCAAAAGGGGGATTCTGGTAAACGTTATGGCAAGAAGAAATTTTGAATTACTTTACCTTTAAGCTCATGGCAAACTCAGAAAAATATCCCTAAAAGGCAGTGACTGTTAACACGCATTTGATTCTGAAAACCAGCAATGAAACGAATGGGTAAATTCTGGGAGGAAGCACTCGCCAAACAGCAATAACATAACCAAAAGGTTTGTGAAGGAATTGTTTATGCTGGTTTTCTGGCGATTGGTTGAAAAAAAACCTCTGGATTACAAGGATTTAGTTAAGGAGGTGTGAAAATAAATCACTGAGGCAGCGTCCAGCAAAGTGTGTTGACCTTCACACCATTACACACATTGCGAATAACAACAGTTTCAGTGGGAAGAGAAGTAGAGGCTAAAATACAAAAGGCATACAAATGTGGGCAATGAAAAGCCATCCACTACAAAGTGCAAGTGGCAATCAATAACTTCTTAACTAAGCAAGAGAGAAAAAATAGCTCCACATGGTGTGTTGTAGGAGGCTAGAGGACATAAGGCACTTTCAGAAAGTGAGAACAGTTGCAGTGTGGTAGAGATTTGCTAATAATGAGGCAGGGCATTTAAAACCTCTGTGAGATGAATTTCTGAAAGAAGAAACATGGAAGATAGAACTCAGAGATCAGATTCCATCTGCCTTCATCTCCGACTACCTGGAGTGCGAGGTCAGAACAAGGGGCAGAACCCCTTAGTCTAGTTTCAAACCCCTTAAGAGTAGTACCCAGACTGGAAAGAGAAGCCATGCAGAGTAAGCCAAAATGGAGCGCTGAGAAACTGCACTTCCCACAGCCAGGCTTCTCAGTTGTTGATGGGTTTTAGGAGCGGTTTTTTTCCTCGGGTTTTTTTTCAAAATGTGATGGGAAAGAGGTCAGATATAATAACATGATGTCATGGCTATACAGCAGGTACATAGCTCTGTTTACACTTCATCACATCTCTGCTGCTATTATGAACAATGTCTGCTTGTATGTGCAGATCTTTGCAGAAGCTCAATCTGAGTAACTTAATGAACCTGTAACATACAGAAAGTGTATGAAAAAGTCTAGAATGAACTAGCACAAAATTTTGTTTGCTGAAAACAACTATCCACACTTGGTTAGCTCAATCCATAGTTTAAGAATATTTCTGTGTTCATAATTGATTCTTGGATCCAGGAGTAGATGCGGTTTAATGCTTTGTAGCATGCATTATGTCTTTGGAGGCCTTATGCTACCTCTGCCTCTGAGGTACAAACATCGATAGATGTTTAGATATACTGAAGACGTAAGTGCTTAGAAAATTTTAAAAAATAATTATAATTGCAAAAATATCTTTGTGACTTTTCACTAGTACCACAGGTTATTCAGGCTTATTTGAAGTTTTAGATTTTGACTACTGCCAGGTTTGTTTTAACTACTGTCAAGTTTGTCATCTACCTTGTATTCTTTTGGCATGATGGGACTCTCAAAATATCTGTATTTATCTCAAAGCCAGATTTTTTTTTTATATATTTTGACCAAGAAAGACAATTAATTACAGCAGGTTATCAGGACTTTGGCAATTCTTGATTTTTCTGTTTTCTTTGCTTTATCTAACACAATATACAAAATAAAATAAAGATCCTTCATATGGAATGAAAACGTAGCACTATATAAGGTACTCCTTCTAGCCAGAGAATGAGAATAAACAGTTTTGGCATGCTGCTTAATGCAGAGGGCACAGTCAGACAAGAAAGTGAGGAAATCAGTCTGAAAATAATTTCAAATAGAATCTTACTGTTTTCCTTTGTGTTCCAGTTTTTCATCATAGAAAACAGAGCTGAAAGGGGATCGAGGATCACTGCACTTTGACAAAACAGGATCAGCCTATTGCTACATAAAGCTGGGAAGAAGCTTTCAGAACAGACAAGTCGTGGGTATGTTGAAATGCATAGTTAAGAAGTGGTGTTGCCCGTGGTCTTAGAAGTTATAGAGGCTACAGTTCTCTGGAGTTCTCTGCTTGAAGCCTTTCACTAAAACATTTAGAAAATAACACAGAACAAGTAAAAAGAAGAAACTGATTTTTTTTTTTTTTTCTGCACACAAATACTGGGTTTAAAGTAAGTCTAGCTATAATAACTTCTGAGTGTATTGCCTATAACTTTGCCAGCTGTCTTGGTCTTTTCTCCTCATCTGCGATGTATGTGATATATAGTAGTTTCAAATAGTATAGTTGTATGGTTTAGCTTTTTTATCTCTAAGGTACATTACACTATACATTGCTTTTTTATCCAACTTTATATTTGTTTCACCGACACATTCATATAGATCTGAAAATGTGCAAAATTTTTAAGACACTTTATTTACCTTTATGCTGTGATCACTCATATTGAAACATCCATGTTACTAATCGCTAGGAGAGTTCCAGCTGAATTCTTTATTTATGAACTCTTCTTGACCTACTGTACAGTGTGCCAGTTTGTCCCTGTGGTTGATGTTATGTATGGCTGGATTAGTAACCACCACACATTTTGATGTTGTCTTTGCTGTCTAGTAAAATGGTGACATAATCGTTCTTACTGCTTTTTGACTCGGGCAGTTTTTGTGCATGTGTGTGCTTTTGTACCTCTTGCATAGGAACTGCTACAGCTTTAATCTATGCTTTTGTTTCTTTCAAAAGTGTCTTGCGAGATAAAGTCATCAGTTCTGAAAACTGAGGAATAAATTATGAATCCCCCTCAGACAGTAATATAGCCTAATTAAACCAAGCTAAACATCACTTAATTAGACTCATATCTGGAATGAAGGTAAGGGAGATAGTGATATAAGTGAATTCATTCAGTTCAGACTGTGATATAGTTGCTGTAATTTTGAGATTTCTGAAAGGTCATGGTTTCAAGTCCCTGGAAACATAGTCCTCTTTGAAGAGGCCTTGATGTGGGAAGCTGAAAAGTCAAGTGTACTGAGATAGTGAGTAGTTTTGGGAGACGGTGGCATTTATTCTCCCATCTTAGTCTTTAGACTCTGCAGAATCTTACTCTTTGCTGTCCAATCCATTGTTTACAGGAGTCATTACTGCCAAATGTTTTCTAATGTAGTTAAATGAACAGCTCCGAATGATTTATGTGAAGGTTTCTTGGCAAGTGTTGGTAAAGAGCCAAACTTCACAAAAGCGCTGAGGACCCAACAATTTTTGTTTATACTTCTGAATAAATGACCAGATTTTGAAGAGGGCAGAGTGCCAATTTTCCTCCGTGCCAACTTCTCTTAATTCTTCTTGGATAGAACTACTGGTTCCAGATAGCTTTCATATATTTTGGTTAAGTACATAAATGGCAATGTACTTTTTAAAAAATCTTATCCTAAGATGAAGGACAACAAAACCACAGTGGAGTTTATGACATAAAGAAAAAGAAAACAGGAAACAGAAAATATTCTAAAAGAAATATCTGCTAGCTAGTGCAGCCTTTAAGCATTGTAAATTCGCAGATTTTTATCTCTTAATTCTATCTAAGTGCCAGGTCAGTGCTAATGTTAATCAAAAATATTTCCCAGAAATTGTTGTTGAAGTTTTATCTCTAACCTGCCTTCAGTTTAACAGAGTGAGAAGCCGAATGTAGAGTCTTTAAATCTATATATGATCATAAAATATCAGGAATTTTGAAACAAGTAATGAAATAGCCAACATTAAATGATCTTGAGGAATTATTATAGCTAGTTATTTTATTGGCATTGACTAGCTAAGCAAGTTGTTATCTTCTGCAATTGCACATGTTGGGATGGCAGAAGTGGTTTGTGAGGAGTGTTGTGGTATTGTGGGGAGTAATACACAACACTGTTTTAAATTTTTTATTTAGATTGATACTAAACCTCCAAGGACAGCAAAGTCTTTTTAACTTGCCGTAATGCTTGTTTAGTTTAACTCCAAATGGACTTTTCCCTGTGAAAACAGTTACTCTAGCAAGGGGCTTAGGTAGGTTCCATTCTACTGCAGGGTGTAGCTGCAGAGAACAATTTATCTGCATTCAGAGAAACACATGGTCTTTTGTCCTCCCTAAAGAAGACTTTGGAGAAACAAGCTAGCCACAGAACTAAGGAGGAAAATGATAAATTTTGCAGTCCTCTATGACGGTTCTGCTCGTTTCCTTCCCCTCTTGTTGTATGCCTAAGTCCAATATTTCTGCCTAGTTAGGAGCTACAGCTTGGTAATGAAGCTGTCAGTGAGGGAAGCTTAACATGCTTTTAATTTCCCTCTTAGGATCTGGTAGCCCCATACGAGTGCAAGGGAGATTTGGAATGTTCTGGCAGTTATCTTACTTTGGAAATTCACTAGTGCAAAGAAGAGCAGCTAAATGTGGACGCAGATCTTGTTCCACTAGTCGTGGTGGAACAGGATATCGTATAATATATCTTATCGGAAATTGCATAAACTGAGGTGGTTTCAGAGTGGGAACGTTCTCTTTCTCCTCACCACGCGTTGAGGCTGGTGACCTCTGGTCTTCTGTTTGGCTGTTACTTCTTCCTGTCATAGATTTTAGGAGAGATTGCTTTTTTACATTTAACATTCCCTCTCTGGCTGCCTAGCAATATAGGACTCATCAAGTCATCCAAGAAAACCAGGTAAGATAAATTAGATGCTTAATTTGCACATCAGGAACTGCAGACAGACTAATTTTAAAAGGACATTTTGATAAAGTAAAATAGTACTGTGCACATATTAGTAATTGCCGGTTCCACAAAATTATTCATGATAGATGAGCTCTGGGCTTTGAATCTTTGCTTAAATTAATGTTTGAAGGGTACTCCATGAAATATAGACAACAAAGGTAATTAGAAAACTTATCACATAATTTTCAATATTAAAACATTTGTAATTTATATTATTTTTCTTTATCACTATCCATAATCCTAACTGTCCTATATAAAAACAAATATAAAACAACACATGCAGTAGGTAGTCACATTGTGAATATTCCTTCCAAAAATAGAGTGATTTTAGAAAATCTGAAAACAGAAGTAATGTATTTCTGTACCTGCTATATGTAATTTAAAGAGATTTAATCTATAAATTAAGTATGAACAGCTTAATCCAGTATGCACCTCTTTCACCGATCCCTATTAGGACTCCGGGTTCCATTCTTAATTTCATTCCCTTCAGAGACCAGTTTCCCTCTACCTTTATAGTCACAGAGCTGTACTGTGCAGGGCTTGGCAGTTCATTGAGGGTACTATGATACACAGCATGACAGTGACAACCCAACGGTATGGGTTAGGTCCGTACACCCAAACTGAAATTAAAGTTACTTCCAGCCTTCATAGGCATTCCATTAATTCTTTATATCTGACACCATGCCTTGTCCTGTTGGTTTTCATCATCCATCATGCATTGTTTTACTTGTCTAACTATTTATTAGATAAATATAAATGAAAATGGTGCTCATTTATTCTATCGGGCATTAAGATTGAGCTAAATATTCTTGGGTGTTAGGTTTTGAGCCTGCCCGCTCTGAGCTGCCTGTTACAGTGTGGGTGTTCTGTTAACCCTTTGACAGCATGCAGGCACGCTGTCCCATTCTCATGCTTCTCATGGCTTCAGTACACAATATGTAAACTAGACTTCATGTTTCTCACCTCTGCCTAGCATTGTTCAGCATCCTTCAGGATCGCACACTTCTCCCAATATAGCCTGAATGCTGTTGTGTTTGGGTAAGGACTTGTGTTTGTTGTGGCTTCTTGTTCTTGCACCTGGTCTCCTTGGAGCACCAAAGTCCTTCTGTCTCTTGACAGACAGATTTTGTCTTCCACACCTTTGTTTATCTTGGGAGCAAGTAGAAAGCTAAGCAGAACAACAAAAATCTGTGTATTATGCAGTCATTGACTATTTTAATTCCATTTGATGTCTCCCTCTCCCACATATAAATAGATAAGGATCAAGGCTGCTTTCGTCAGACCCTTCCTCCAGACTCTGGTTCCCACCTTGTCTCCCAAGTTTTTCGAAGACTTTCCAACCAGAGAATTGGACTTGTGTGACTCTCTCTCTGTGTGCGCATGTATGTGAGTATAATTCAGACTTTGTTCAGCTCTTCCAATAAACTTTAGAAAAAGTTTTCTTCTACATATTTTTTAACAGACAGGTTTTCAGATTTTTTTTTTTCATATTTTTCTCAGTTTGCACATTCCATCGCACATGAAGATAAACCTTTGTGTACAGTTCTTAGAATTTTGAGTTTTAATATCAATGGAGATGACAGACTGACAAATTTTTGCTTTGTGTTTCACTTTCCTGTACACCTTTCCCATATATTCTTTCTATTATGAATACAAAACTGTTTGTATACATATATATATTCTTAATGATGTTACTGATTTTAAAATATTCTCAAAGCTACCTTGAGAACTCTTTAAATTAGATTCTTTAAATTTAAATTAGATACAGTTGTGCAGATTCTTTTCTCTGTTTCACAGAGTTTTAATTCTTTGCATCTCATTTACACATTCCTGAGAACTGTAACTTGCAAAGGGCAAAGAGCTAAGGAGCATTTTTCAGAGCATTTGCATGTTACATGTGTCAGTTTGAATGAATATAAATACATGTGTGAATTTTTAAGTAAAATTTTAAAAAATTGAAAAGAGTAATATAAAAGGAAGTCTTTGTAAATGTTTTAGCTCATTACATAATCTTCATTTCATAACAAATACTCCTCTGTAATGATCCTATTTTTTGTGAGTCAAATACTTCTAAATCTGTACCAGATTTGTGGAGACAGATAAGAACAGCAAAGGCTAGATCCAGCCATTAATCTTGTAGAACTTTGCCTCTGTAAAAAAAATAGTGGTCAGACTAGAAAAAATCCCCTGTATTATCAGGTGACTCACTTGTGGTTATAATGCCAATGCGTGGCTTTCAGGAATACGCAGATTTGGTTGTGTGATGACTATGCAGGCTGACTGTGCTAGCCCACTGAGTTCCCACCGATGAAACGTGCCCTGGGACAGGGTGTAAACATGAAGAGACTCTGGAGGAGCTGAGGAGATAGGGAAGGCCATTGCCCAAGGAGCCTCCTGTATTCACCATTAAAACTGTTGCCCTTTAAATCTTCTTTTGGCCGTCTGATTGGGGCCACTACGAAACGCTTTTTGTTGTCCCAGTTTCCTCTTTGGTGTCACTCGCACTCTGACAGAGAAACTTAGAGAATCAAATCTTAGTTGTGTTTTTCCTCTCTGCTTCTCTGCATTGCCCCGTCCTACTTTAACAGTCTGCCAGTGGCCCCTGATTAATACTGATACCCAGGGGCAACATTTGTTTCCTTTTTGGACAGAAACAAAATTCGGTTTTACAAGAGACAGTTAGTATCTGTTTGCATCTTCTGTAGATGTAAGGAGGTGCTGTAGATATTTCAGTACCCTGAGGACATATTTATATAATGATCGCTCTTGGGCAGAAGCAATTTAAAAATCCCACTGCATACACTTGATATTTAGTATAATGAATGAGGGCAAATGCAAAAGAATCGCAATAAATAAGCTAAACACTGGAGAATACCAGATCTAGTATACAATTAATAGAAGTGCAGTCATCATAGAAAATATTCATATTTATAAAGTATAGCTATGCTTTGTTCTTTTTATAAATCTTTGGGGCAAGTTTGTCTTGAAACCTGCACTCGTAAATTTGAAAATTGCTTATTCTCACTTGGATTTCTGCCATCCTAATTAAATAAATACTTTAAATAATATTTTTAACTTTATGGCTACTAAGAACAACAGAACAACAATAGGAGTTTGTCTGAATATCTTTTTCCAGAACATTGTGGATGAACTGTCAACATAAGTATTGGAGTCTGCAAGAATTAAATCTCTGCAAGCATTAAACATCTTTAGCCATTGTTTTTATGGTCAACTCCATAGTTCCTCAGCTTGGTTTGTTTTTTGTTTTTTTTTTTTGTTTTGTTTTGTTTTTTGTTTTTTTTGCCTTTGCATTCCACACTTAATATTCAACCCTGAATACTGCTTTTCACAAATTTTCCACTGTTTCTGTCTCTCCCTCTGGTAATCTTGGCATAAGATGGTGAATAGTTTTACAGTCACATTTTTTTTATTTTCTCCACACACATGTTTTTTGAAGTTGGATTTGCAGTAACATTGGGCAGATAAGGATGCCTGTGGGAATTCATTAAAGCTCCTCTGTGAGTTAGATATCTAAACTCTGTTATAGTGTTGTTTAGGCACCTAATTCACTGAGGAGCTTCAGTCTATCTGACAGAGGTCTATCTGCCCTACGCTTTGTAGCCCTAACCTTCAATCCATCGTCTGTGTCACAACAGGGCAGATTGTTCTCACGTGTTGGATAGATGTTACTCCTAGGAGACTATACTAAGTGTACAGTTACAGTCAGGATGAGGAATCCCCCGTATGAGCATAGCTGGATAACCTTTAGTCTTTCCATGAATACAAAATGTAAAATGAAGATCTACAGCTGATTTCAGTACACCTATGCTAGGCTGTGTCAGTAGAAATTATATTTTTTTATTAAGACAGTGTGGTGAACATCATACTACTATTGACTGACTTTTAATAGCTATTTTTCATATTCTTCAGAAAGAAAACAGACAACTTTAAAAGCTAGGAAATTTTTCTGTAAACTTAAATAGAGGAAGGAGGAAAGCACTTTAGTAAGGAGATAGCATATTGCAAATTAATGTAAACCTTATGCTTTCTCAACAGTCTTAGAATTTTAGTACTTTGATTATATTTGTATCCACAGTTACACTGAGATTCCTTGGAACATTTAATGCAGTGCATCATTGCATCGTTTGTGTATTTTTAGTCATAAAGTTTCTGAGTAGATTAGATTTTTCCTTGTGACTACACAACTTCAGGTGAAAATATCAACATTTATAGGGAGAATGATATGAGCCATGATTTTTTACAGGAATTTAGATTTACATATGAAGAAATATTGGAGTCATAAAACAGAGTATGTTGATTATTTAAGGCTGGTTCAATTTTTAAAACTAAATCTGCTTGTCAGAATAAAAAGCTCTTTGCTGCGGGTCACAGGAATAGCAAATTATTTTTCACTAACCTTCCTGGATATCAGATTTAAATTGAAAGACGGTAGATTTAGACTGGACATAAGGGAGAATTTCTCTACAGTGAAGGTGTTGAGGCAATGGAACAGGTTGCCTAGAGAATTGTGGATGCCCCATCATTGGAAGTGGTCAAAATCAGGTTGGACGGGGATTTCAGCCACCTGGTCTAGTGGAAGATGCCCCTGCCCATGGCAGCAGAGGTTGGACAGGATGATCATGAAAGGTGCCTTCAAACCCAAACCTTTCTATGATTCTTAAAAAAATAATATCTCTAAGAGATGAATACACCTCCTTCAAGAGCATTATCTGTGAATAATAGTTGTTGTTTTAAATGGCTTAAGGCCAACAACTAATTTAAATTCTTTGCCTTTTTGGTCAGTGAGATCTGGGTGAAAGTGATATGTGAAGCTTGCACATCCCTCGTAGTTTAGTGAGAAAAAAAGAAAATAAAGAGAGCAAAACATAATCCTATTTCTTGCTGTTTTGTCATTCTTTCAGAAAGTCATGTCATTAAGTATGGTCTGCTGGACAGGAGAGTGTCCAGTGTATTCATTAAATATTCCAGTATTAATCAGTAAACTTGAAGCAGCTGCTGATCCTTTGTTCCATTTGTTCATTGCTAAACTAGAGAACGTGATTTTGCTATAGCTGACATGCAATAGAAACTCCAGCCTTAACTAATTAAGGTTAGATTTTTAAATGAGCTCAGTGCTTAATGGCTTGTATTTTACTTAGTGGTTCTCAGGTATCCTCAACAACCAATTGTTTCCACGATTTTTTGTGGGAATGTTTGTTGGTTTTTTGGAGGAGCTAGGGAGAGATTGGCCAGTTCTGACATGATGTTTGTAAGATCTGGACCACTCTTTCAGATCTTTGGATCAAAGATGCTGTTGAAGTGTCATTATATGGCCACCTTCAGAACAACGTAATATCATTACTGATGGCAGTTTCAGGTCCCAGTGGACAATTCCCTAATTGGTCACAGCCAGGGCAGTGGTTAACGGCACAGTGGGAAGGCATTGACAGTTTATTAATCAGCTTGCATTGTAATTGTTGCTTCTTACAAGGGTTTACATAACTGTTAAGGAAATGTTAATATTTCATACTTCACTGATTAGTTACTAAGAAACTATACTTGATAAGCAGGAAGATGTCTGTTGTACAAATTTTACAGAGCCCTTCTCATTAAGAGCCATACCTAAAGCCCATTGAAGTTAATAGGGAGATTGTTTTTCATCACACCTTAAAGCAAAAAAGACTTGGTTTTCTACAAAGGTAAATTTATTGGAGGAGGGAGGAGGATTCATAGATCCAATGAGCCAAGCAACTGGTGGTGTTACTCTGTTAAGGTTGTTGGCATTGCGTGTGTGCTGAGCTTAGACTCTGAGTTTTAAGCGCAGGAACATTGCGGTGAGATGAAATGAGATCTTTTGAGCTTTCTGCTATAAGAGAAATCATGTTTATTTAGCTTGTTTGTCCTGTGTTCGGCTGAGGCCAGGCTGTATGACATCACCAGTTAGGTGGCCTCCAGAAATGCAGAACCAGTATACTGTTGGCAGTAGAGACTGGCTGGGGAGAGAAAAGCCACTCAGGGAGACTGGACTGACGCACCTATTCATTGATTTGTGGCTCCTACGTAGTTCACTCTGAGGCCAGCTTTCAGCACAAGTAAAAGCCTGTGCTGTCAGCATGCTCCAGTTTGTAGTGGGAGAGAGCAAGCTTCAGTTTGTATGACTGCAAAACTTCACTAAAAATAAGTTACGTGTTTAGCATAAAATAAACTGGAACCTAGACAGGGAGCAACTCAAAAACTATCGTTTCAAATGTTGAATCCCCCTAAAATTCTCTTTGACCTGGATTTAAGTAAAAGAGATTTGAAATTTTTATTTCAGGATAAATGGTCAGTTCAAAGCAGTGTATTAAAATTTGAGTCTCTCTTTTTTTCATATTATATTCATTTATCACGAGTAGCTGTGTGCATGGTGCGTATGTATTTATACTGACTTACCAACATTTAAGTTATAAAAGAGAAGTCAAACTGTTTTAATCATTAATCTGAAGATTACTTAGCACATACTAACAAAATCTTCTATTCAGCTGATATTCTATGACTGCTTTTTTTAAAAAGTCAGAATCTATAGTTTTACCAAGACCAAATAAAGATTCAGTGATTAATAAGAGCAGGTGATTTCATCATGTCAGAAACAGCCAGACGTCACTTTTCTGCAATACTGAAATTTGAACAGCATTCTACATGAATACGTTGTAGATTAATATGCTCTGTGCAATGTGTTTACTCACTTCCTACCTCCCAAGCGAAATGGAGACACCGTTTCAGATTAGCTTTATGGTAAAAGTATATGTTTTTTATTAACTGCACAGTTCTTGAATATATTCTCTCAGCATCTCTTTTCAAGAGGTTAATTTAATGGAACCACTTGAATCATGAGTGTGGTCTTTCGATGGGTAAGATAATTAAAGAGTTTGAAAACTAGGTTTAATAAATCATTATAGCAAGTTTAGTTTCAATTAACATTATAAATGTTACTATTTTAGCCAGTAATTGACATCTGATTAGCCTGTTGCAGAGTATAGCTGTTTAGATATTAATCAAAGTTCTAAACCTTGCTTACAAAATTACTTAAAGACATGTACATAATTTTCCTTTATTTCATGGTAACTAAGCTTATTTTTTACATGTGTTTGCTCAGGGGAACTGGTAGCATATGCTGAGATTATTTTTTATTAATTATAGTCAACATTGACAATATTTGATTCAAAAGTCCATGGGGCAGCACATCTGCCTTTTTGATACACACTGTGTAATCTTAACAACTAAGGAGGGGTTTTTCACTCGATGTGTGTTACTTCGTAGAACTACTCAGTTTTGTGTCTAAATCTGAGCACAATAGCAGCTTTTTATTTCAAAAAAATGAATGAAACTAATTTGTTAGCAGCTTTACTTTGAAAAAATGAATGAAGCTAATTTGTAAAAAATACAGCTATGAGTCTTTCAGATGAAAAAGGTAATAAAAATGCAATGCATGCGAGCATATTTTGTACTCAGATCCAGTTATTTTGTGCTCGAGCAGTCTAAATTAAATACTATAAATTTTGGCCAAGAAATGTAAATACTATGAGTTAAATCTAGCTGCATAAAAATTTAAGCTAAAAAGGAAAAGCTACCTTTAAATGTAATCTTTTATATTTGAAATCATTGGGCTTTCCTATATATGATATGAAACACCTTGCTTTAAAGACTGTTACAAAAATGTGTCAGTAACAGAAGAAAAGGATACTGTTTCTTACGTTGGATTCGAATCAGAAGGAAAAATATTGATCTAGAGGAAGACGAGTGATTAATCTGATGTGGGACTGAGTGAAAAGAGATCCCGCACCCCCGAGCCAACCAGTCCAGTCCTGGGTCTACTACCAACAGCAAAGCATGACTTGTGAAGGTGCCCTCCGAAGTGTCAAGGTAAGGATCCTGCTGTATGCAGCCATCAAAAATAGGACTTCCACTTATTCCTAAAGAAGATCTGCAAGAACCCACGAGAAGGAGTTCACATAGGCACTTTAAATCTGACTTTTTATTTTCTATTTTTTAGTTTTTCTGTTCCTAGTCCTGACTGGCATGAATGGCATCACACCAGAAGGCTGTTCCAGCCTCCTTTGAGGAAGATAAAGGAACAATTAATCTGTGCAAGAATTTTACTCAGGAGACTCATTCAAAATGTTTTGGCAGCCCTATGAAACCACTCAGGAGGCAGAGCTCTACATCCAGTGAAGACAGTATGTAGAAGGTCTTTGTGAAGAACTTTAAAGTGTATTTAGGATCTTGAGAGTCTCATCAGGAGCCTAATGGGGCATAATTCATTGTAAAATCAGTACTGTTCAGGTTATGGTCTATGCTGGGACTTCTGGTGACTTTTCTCAGACATTGAGGAGTATGGTTCCCCTCAAAGCCACCTAGGCAGAAGGTTCCCTGCACCCCACAGACCCTGTAAGAAACAAAAATAACCCATCAGTGTGCTATAAAATAAACATTCATCCCCCTTAAGGAAACTAGAGCATACCACAGGCTTATTCCCCAAACTGCAAACTCAGAGCTGGCTGGCTGAGGATCATTACCTCCTCCCCCAGCAAAGAAAACCAGTTTGTCACATTTGAATGATTTACAGTGGCAGTACTTCCCACGTGTCAGCTTTTATAGGCAGCATTTATAGCAAAGCAGAGGAGCCCGGCAGAACTTCTGTAGCTGAAGAGATCTCTCATCTTTATTCCTTCACAAAGAATAAACAAAAAATTATTTCAAAATTTGAATGATATGGGAAATGGGGATTAACTAGGCAGTAAGTGAAAGCAAGCTACAGCCTTGAGCAAATTTGTAATTAGGTAAGTTACAAACACCTCAGTAATGAGAAATACAACAGCAATTCTGACAGGTCCCATACTGAAGAGAGCTTGTGGGCACCATTGTAATAAATGAACAGAGATCGATTTGATTTTTTGTTAAAAGTGAGAAGCCCCAAGAGTTTTGTGTTACTTCATTTAGTGCTTGGTGAGGCTGTTTATATGAGACTTTCCCCTACATTTTAAATCACTTATTGCTGCTTTGGCAGTGTCTGTTAGATTCCATTAGATTCATTAGCTCTTCTAAAGAGCATTGCTCTGTGGAAATAGCTGAAACAGCTGCCCTGTGTAATTTTGTTATTGCTTTAATTTACTCAGAATTCTGTTTTAACACTGCAGCTGTCAAATATAAAGAGGAAAAAACAATCAATATAAAAGCACTTTCTACCTTAGTATTCTTACGTGTACAGTTTGTGGGAAGATGTGTAAGAAAATAAGCAAATGTAGGTTTTTGTTATTTTCCAAGAGATTTCTTGGAGCTGCTGAAAATAGATAGCGCTTCTCAAAATGCCAACTGTGGAGCACTTCTCTGTGGGGTGAGTTCTCCTCTGCCAAACTACTTCTCTCACACGGTGAAACATCTGTTAGTCTCCAAGCTGAGCTGCATTCTGTCCAGTGCCACTTGTTCGCTCTTAGATTTTGGCCAAATAGGGGTCACAAGATGTAGACGTGCTGTGCTGGTGTACTTAAAGCTTTTTATGCAGGAACGTGGGATAAGGTTTCATTGAGCATCTCAGTGCAGCTGCAGATATGTTGCTTAAAATGTGTGAGTCCATTCTGTAAAGCTCCTTTGATTTGTCAACAAAATTCTTCATGTGTAAAAATGTGTATTCTTGTTGCTTACAAGAATACAGAATTGCTTACTTTTTTATAGTCCCAACCAGACCATCCAGTGAGAAAATGCAGGAAATCTCCTGTTGTTGTTGAATACCGATTAGAAGTACAAAACTACAGTACAGGGTATAACAATGACAGCTAGTCTGGCAGCAGTTCAGCCTCAGTATCTCTCACAGAAGCTATGTGAAGCTGACTGAGTAACACCAACCTAAAATTGGTTCCTTGTAACCAACAACTTACAAATACAGCTACATAAGGACTAAAACAACAAAGGAAGAGCCTGGTGGGTTGTTTTTGTTTTTTTTGTTTGGTTTTGCTTTGTTTTAAAATATTTTTGATTTGGTTTTTTTTGTTCTTTTCTACCTTTTTAGTGAAATGAGGCAGTCATCTTAAAGGGGACTTTAAGGTGAGTCTGAGTCTAGTATTGCTGTGATCCAGGCTTCTGCCTGAAATCTAGGCAAGTCATCTGTAGCAGTTCAGGGCTGAGTGAATAGATAAAAGTTTCTTCCAAAACTATTTTGAGTAGGTTGCTAGTAGGAGTCACTGGGGAAGTGAATCTGGGGATATCTTCAGCTGATTAGAACAGCCTGTGCATAACTTCTAGAGAGGAGAAAGCATGCCTGCTCCTTTTATAAGCTTTGCAAGGTTATCTAATATAAATTGGACACTGGGAAATAATCAGACAGATGTTTCCCTTCCAGAGGGAGTGAGACTTCCTAAAGTTGACAGAGATTACCCTCCTTTATAAGCGTTTCTTGTTCTCAACTGAAATATTCAATAAAAATCATAATGCAGGATCTGAATAAATGGAAGAATCTGATCAAGTATTTTGAATTTTAATTTATTCCAAAGAATATATGTGGGTTATTTTATTTTGGGTTGAATGTTCGCTAGGTACTGGTTCAATTAATTAAGCTACTGTTTATGTTGTTTAATAACTCTGTGCATTTTGTTGCCTGATAGTTTTAAATAAGCAGTTTCTCCCCTCTTCTCCGCTCCTTTCTCAAAAAAAAAAACCACCTTTGCTAAAGATCTGTGCAGAGATTAGAATTAAATAATATCTGTTAATGATGCCAACTTTTGCTTGGTAGCCAAATGATTTTCAGAAGTGTAAGCTGTCAGCTTATTTGCAGATGGTTACTGAAAATCAATATGCAACCTGCAAGAAGGTTAGATTCATGGACATGGGTAACTATCTCTTTTAGTGAAACACCTCTAGATGATCTTGTTAAATTGTGCTGCTGCATGTCCAGCTGCTGAAGATGGTACTTGACGATTGATTTGATCCTGCCCATGGAGTTGCTGTATTTTAGAGAAGAGAGAACCACTATTGCTGTTATTTTTCTTCTTACTGATCTCCCTGTATGTCTTCCTTTTTTCTTTTCCTTTCTTTTCATCTTTTCAGTGCACATGCTGTGTTGAATACTGGTAAGGCAATACTAGATCCAAAACCAAGTGCCCACTTGGTATTTCTAGGTATTTTGTCAAATTTCCAGCCATTTCACTTTGGAATGCCAGAAATGTATGTGTAGCGCTTTCTGAATATCCTCATGTAACGAATTATATTTTACTCAGCTCTTTTCTGCCAACTCTTAGCACTTGCTTGAAGAGATATGAGATTATTGATCAATGCTTCAGACAAGCCATAGCGTCTGGGAATGCTATTTAGGTAGGTAACATGAATGGGAAAATACCTTTATAAAGGTCAACTATTGATAAAAAAGTATTGATTTTATTGATAATTATTGATAATTTATTGATACATGTTGATAAATATTGATAAATGTTAATGTAAAGCTCTAAAGCAAATTACTAAAGTCAAACCATGGCTCAGCATGAAAACTAATACCAAAGGCTGAGATTTACACTGTGATTAGAGGACGGTAAGTCTGAGTTCAGCTTATTCTACAGTAGGGAAGAAACAAAATGCAATTGATTTCTCTTGAATCTCTTACAAAGACAGACTTGATAAGGGCTTGGTGGTTGGTTTTGGTTGTCCATGGCAAACTTCCCTAGACTTTTGTGAACACAGAAGCTCCGTTGCCTTCTTTCCAATAGGCAGACTACCAGTACTTTCTTCAACAAAATTACCAATTTAAGCACAGCCAGTCAGTTCTGCTTAAAAGTTCTGCTTAAAGTTGTTGTGGTCAGTAAGGAGATAGTGAAAGTTCTGCTAACCTAAAAAAGGTATTGGCAAACTCCTTTAATAGCAGGTATTGCTCTTCCCCAGAGGTCTTTACTCTCTAAGATTGTTATCTCCATTACCTGAGTTTCAACCTCTCCATTTTCTATTTATTTCTTAAAAATTAATTAATGACCTTTTTGGAAACAGTCCTATGATTTCACATCCCCAAGTCAGTGAATTAAGAATGCTCCTGTTGTGCCTTCTTATGGGTAAATGCATATTTTCCAAATTATTATGTTGACTTTAAAAGCTTTTCCTGATCTTACAGTGATGCAGTCTAGAGAATACAGGGACAGACCTTTTACATTTCATTGTTAATAAGTCTTCAAATGTTAAACTTTATATTTCTACTGTCAAATGCAAATGTTTATTTATGTCTTCCTCAATAGCTGGCATGTTAGTGTCACTCTTTTCTTATTTTTTTTTTTCTTTAATTACCTTTCAACATATAGTCTTGAAGATTAAAGGCCAAATACCTTCTTTCAAAGGTCATGCTTAACTGGCAGTGATGTTCATTACAATTTTCTGAAAGTCAGCTCACTTGTCTTAATAGAGGAATATGTTGTCATATCATAAGTATGCAACACATCAGTAACTAGTATATTTTGTAATTTTCTGCTGTGCAAGTTTCCAACATGTTATCTTTTAATATTACTTCACAGTCAGAAGACCTACTTGCTACCCAATATATTCAGAATTAAAGTTAAGGTATTTCTAGTGAGAACAATCCAGAAATGAATATGAACTTCAGTCAACTACTTACATGGATATAAAACTTCGCCCCTGTTCATGTGTTTCTAAACAGAATTAAGGGTGCCCAGCCTCTGGCTCAAGGCAAACCCTACCTTAGGTTTCTATGTTTTGTTGGGGACATAATATTTTTTCCCCATGCTATTTGTTTCTCTGCTGCTTGCTAACAGCTAAATAAGCAGGCAATGGTGCAAAATAAAAACATGCCATTGAGAATTAACTGCATATGCTATAACATTGTCCAATCTTTGCTATTAGAATAAATGATTAGGAAACCCAGTGGTAAACTAAAGGATTTAACTAGTTTCCTCAGAATTGCAGTTGCTGATAATCTCAATATTCTTTGCAGCATTAGTTAATCACATCCCTTGTTTGCAATAAACTCCAAGATTGTCAAAGGACAAATTGAGTATAGAAAGTTAAGATACTTAACACTGTAAGGGTTCACTGGTCTGCATTAATTGGGGAATTCGGAGAGCGTTAATTATCAATTTATACTTGCTTCAAACTCATCTGTTCCCAGTCCTTTGGGATTCATGAAGTGTTGAACATAGTATTTTGTCACCACTAGAACAACCGGGGAAAAAATAAAACCGGGGAGACCTACACAGGATGAACTGTGACCGGCATTTAGCACCTACAGACTCATCCTGTTTAAAAAGGCACTTCTGGACAAAAGACAGGTGTATAAGAATACTATCATACCATTAAAATCAGGTATTATTTTCTGATGAATTTTGGGGCTAAGAGTCTTTACTACTACTTAGCAGTCTGTTTGGGAAGTGCACTGATGCTTACTTTGTTAAGAAAATTGGTTAGGATTTAAATTATTTCTCAAATCATTTGATACTTTGAATGGACCTGTACCTTTTAGTAGCTTTTTCTGGATAGAAATGGCTCAATAAAGATATTTAATTTTAAAATATTTTTGTTTAAAATACAATAATTAGATTTAATTTCTTAGATGAGTTCTTCATAGAAAGTATCACCAATGAGTTGCCTTAAAGATAAAAAGCTGTGTTCAGTAAGTTCGTGAGCTTGCATTTCTGGGAACTTCAAAAATCTGTAAGGGTGATGCTTGGAGGATATTTTCAGACAGCATTTCTGTATGTCAGGTGTTCTATTAAATGCTTTAATCACATCATTAGTTTTTCCCAAATGACTTCAGCATTATGCTACATATGGAAAAACACTAATTTTGATGTTCAATAGGTCAAAAACCTGAAATATTAAATTCCCCTTGCTCACAAGTGCCAGGTAGCTTTGTAGCTACTCTTCCTTAAGAAATGCTGGTAAAAAGAAAAAAGAACAAAACCAAACCCTTTTTGTTTTATACTTTTACTAAGGCAGAACCTTCATATTGTCCACAGATTTCTATAATAATATATTCCATTCCACTTATTATTTGGCGAAAGAAATGTACATTTAAAACCATAGACTATTCTGAATCCATTTTCCAGCTGAACTGGATAGGGCAGGAAAAAAAAGTGTCCACTTCAGATGTGGCTTATCAATATATAATGCCATCAGCCTCATTAGCCTACTGGTTTTGTCTGTTCATTTTTTGATAAGTAGAAGATATGTGTCTTTCAAAGCAGAGAGAACCCCCTAAAGTCATCCATGAATGTGAATATTTCAGAAGTGTCAGAAGTCCAATTCTGTTCCATGCTGGCAGAGTGTTGGATTTTGGAAGGAATATGGCTCTGTAGCCCCTCCAGCCTGTACCGTGGTACAGCTACAATGCTGTCAGGAGAATAATTGATTGCCATCCACCTGACATATAATAATCACGATGTTGTTTGACTTGGAGGAGGAAGAAACACACCCCCTAGAAATACCTCTTCAGTAGCCAACAGTAATGGCATTGCAACCGCCTCTCATGAATGTTTAAAGACCCATAGATAATATTCTGGCAGCTTTCTTTAATAGATTTTTCTGTGTTGATCTAAGAAATAAATGGAGGAAGTTCAGAGTTGTGGTTGCTATGCAGTGTTTGCTTCCTAGGAACATTTCAGTTTGCATGGCAAGGTTTTGGTAGCAGAAGGCTACATGGTGGCTTCTGCGACTAGCTGCTAGAAGCTTCCCCATGTCCGGCAGAGCCAATGCCAGCTGGGTGCAAGACGGACCCGCTGGGGGCCAAGGCTGAGCCCATCAGCAGCAGTGGCAGCGCCTCTGGGGTCATGGGGATGGGGGGGCAAAAACCTGCACAGCTGCAGATGGAGAGGGGACTGAGAATATGCAAAAGAAAAACAACTCTGCAGACATAAAGGTCAGTGAAGAGGGAGGGGGAGGAGATGCTCCAGGTGCCAGAGCAGAGATTCCCCTGCAGGCCGTGGTGCAGCCCATGGGGAGGCAGCTGTGCCCTGCACCCACGGAGGTCCATGGGGGAGCAGAGACCCACCTGCAACCCGGGGGGGACCCCACGCCAGAGCAGGGGGATGTGCCTGACGGAGGCTGTGACCCCGTGGGAAGCCCACGCTGGAGCAGGGGAAGAGTGTGAGGAGTCCTCCCGCTGAGGAGGAAGGAGCAGCAGAAACAGCGGGTGATGGACTGACTGCGACCCCCAACCCCTGTCCCCCTGTGCTGCTGGGATGGAGGAGGTAGAGAAATGGGGAATAAAGTTGAGCCCAGGAAGAAAGGAGGGGTGGGGGGTAGGTGTTTTAAGATTTAGTTTTTATTTCTCATTATCCTACTCTGATTTGATCGGTAATAAATTAATTTCCCCAAATTGAGTCTGCTTTGCCCATGATGGCAACTGGTGAGTGATCTCTCCCTGCCCTTGTCTCAACCCACAAACCTTTAGTTATATTTTCTCTTCCCTGCCCAGATGAAGAGGGGAGTGATAGAGCAGCTTCGGTGGGCACCTGGCATCCAGCCAGGGTCAACCCATCACAAGTATCCCATGTGAAGTACAAATTAATAATTTGGCCATTTGGTCCTTATCTTGTGCTGAAATCTCTTCTTATTACACAGGCTGTATGATCATTCTATGCTGTGGTGATGTCTGGTAAACTTCATCATTCCTTTCCACAGATGAATGCTTTGATATATTTATCTTATAGCTGTTATTCTTAGTGGCAAGAAGATCTCTTAAAAATTATGACAGTATGATCATCATCAATAGCGCATTTTCTGCCATGAATTCATAGCTCTTAAAGTCTGAAATGATAATGTTATTTGGTTGTATTATCCATGACATCTTAGATGGCTGTGACTAAGATCAGTGAATAAAGGATATACTTTACTCCTGCCTCACTATCAATTATCACCATTACTTTTATGCCTACTCTTTTTCATTCTGATTTTTGATATTGCTGTTCTTAATGGTTCCTATGGCTTGTATGAACTTGAAGCCAATAAACAATTTATGTCAATCCAATTTGTCTTTTTTCACTCATCTATTAGGTCAGTAGGTCAGTGTTTTAAACTACTTTTTTTTTTTTTTTTTCTGCTAAACTGGCATGGTTTTTCTGAAGAAACCTATTCTCTGAAGAAACGTATTTGGATATTGTATATAAAAGGAGAAGGAAGAAACTGTTGTTCATGTTAAGCATTCTCAAAATGGAATACAAATGTTCTTTTATTAGAAAGATTGAGAGAAGTTTTGGAGAAAAAAACTAATCAGAATTTATGAATGGTTCTTTCTAATATAACTAAAAGCTCTGTGGAGGACAATTTAGCAGAGGACTGTAATTATTTTGAACAGTGATATTTTGGACAAAAGTACTGAGTCTGGAGAAACCGAACTACTTAGCACTTTACATAAGTGATGCACAGGAGACGGTATGTATAGAAACACATGGGTAACTACTTTGGTTTTGATTTCATCTTTTTAATGGCAAGTTTCTTAAATTAGTCTGAAATATTTTAATATACATATGATGCTATATGTTCTGAGCAAGCAATATAGTCAAGTACTACGCACCCTTATGTTTTGGAATGAGTTTGCAGTTTGTCAAATGGTGGTAGTTTGGCATTGAAAACATGGATCTGTAAAATTTGTGATAGATGCAGGTGAAGAAAAAAAAAAGACAATTGATATTGGCAACTAAAGTCTTAGTCTATGTGACTGTGAAGGAGAGTTAAAAGGTAGATAGTAGGAACTTTGTGAACTCTACAAGAAAAATTGTAATTGTACTCGATTCATTATTCATCAAAGAACGAATCTGACAAAAAAACCTCAAAGGTAAGTGCACCTAGTCTGTAAAATGTCAAGACTAAAACAGTCATTCTGATAGTTATTGGATAATCTTTCTACTACACACCTCTATTTATTTATTTATACTCTTGATCTTATTTTTCATTTCTAATATACTATTCTTCAAAGAATTGTAACATTTCTCCAGGATGTTACAGGACACTTGCACAGTGTCTGTAAGACACCCCTCAAAGTTTGAAAAAATCTTGATAGAAAAAAGGCAGAACTACTGGATGCAATGGAGACTAGTTAAATATTCCAGTGACTGTACAGCTACTATTATTTTGACAGGAATATGTCTGGATATAGATCTTTATTTCCAGATTACGGTGCTTTCTGTCTTGTGTACGATACCACTCGGGGCTGCGAGGAGGGATCGTTCATTCGTTTCACAACAGGTCAAGACACAGATAGGAAGCACAATGAGGGAGTCCCAGCTCATAAAACTTTCATTCACAAAGACTTGACAGTTGATGATTTATCAAATTTTAAATCAGACACTTTCATATTACTGTGTGACTAAGTCTTTTGTAAACCATGTGTCATGCTGCTGTTTCATCAGAACTAATCTACAAGTTCATATGTTTCTTGTTGTATCAGATTATTTTTTTTTTCTATGTTATATTTCAGTATTTCTTCTGTAATTACACCAGATGGGGAAAAATATAGAAAGGGGAGGTTTTATGCTAGCTAAAGCACAAATATCTTTGACAGTCTAGGGTCAGGAGATCTATCATGATTATGGACAAATGAAAGTGTGTGACTAGAGGAAGAATGGCTAATGTGTAGTTTATTATTGTTCACAGAGGCAGTGGTCTACACTGTTCCCAAATCTGAAAAGGTAACATCAGCAAAGAATTCCAGCTGCTTCACTTTGGATCTAGTTTTTCAAAATCTCATAGTTTGAACTGAGGATATTTGGGTTAACCTGTAAGGGCAAAGGCACCCACAGGATAAAAATTTGAAATTCCAGGTACTTGTGGATTCATTGACAAATACAGAATTTAGGTCTGGGATCTTCTCTAGTTTTAGGGCGTTGTCAGCCATGCTCTGCTGTTCAAACTTTGTTTCTAAGTTACAGTAGCCTTCATTAATTATTTTAGAACTGGTTTTGTGCTTAGTCAAAAATATCTGTTAACAATAATTCGTTGATTTTCATGTATTTTAAAATCAAATGCAAGCCAACTAGATGCATAATAATTAATAATTTAAATGCTTAATTAGCTTAAAACACTTTAAAGGAAGAGGTAATAAATTGTATATTCTGAAGAAGAATGACATGGATTCTTTGGACAATATTTTTTCCTTGGCAGAAAATGTAACAACCACAATCAGCCAAAGGCAAGGGATATAGACTACAAAAGGTTAAGATCCAACAAATCCACAAATCCAGCAAAGTGAATTAAAAAAAATAAAATTCCCAATTTGCCTGGTTGGATGATTAAACTGGTATACACAGTATACTGCGCATTAACCACACAGTTTCTTTTGTTTGTATCATACAGAGCCATGAAAGCCAATTTGGTTTTTAAACTAGATCAATTTTCTTTCCTAAATGAGCTGAGGTAGGGTCACTCATCAGTAAACCTCTGTCAAACAATCTTTTTTTTAGGCTGTCCAGCTCTGCTCTTTAATGGCACCATTCTGAATTAGACCTTAATGTTATGTCACTTTAAATTAGCAGCTTTAGTTTGAACATGACCATAAAGAATATTACCAAGCCAGAGTAAACAGTTTTCTATCAAAACAAATCAGTCTAGGTTAGAAATAGCAATGACACTGACACTTTTGTCTGCTTCCTTTTCACTGTGTTATTGGCTTTATCTTTTAAAACTAAACAATAGGAAATGTATGCATTAATGTTACAAAACTATCGTTGTATCTTTAACATAATGTATGCAGAAGTGTAAAAAATTGTTGTCTCATATTGCTTTGCATAGTTTTCTTTTTCTGATTTATCCCATTACTGCAGAGTTCTTGTAAACCAGGTCCGTGCTGTTCCCCTGCAGTCAGTAGCTGTTACATTGCTGTGCTCAGGAAACCTAGACCTGAGGTAGTTCACTCCTTTCTGCCCCCAGTTTCGTTCAACCCATCAAGTCCCCCTGTGTTCTGACAGGCAGCTCGGTAGCACTATGTCAGATGTCACATGAGTCACTGGGGCTTTCTTAATGTCGTTGTTTAGTTGTAGGAAACCTGGTGACATCTTTCTCTTGCCAAAATAGCATCTCTATTTATTTTCAGAGACATTGTAAGATGAATGTGTGTGTACACACATAATCAGATATTGATTTCTGTGCAAAATGTTTGTAATTTACTTATGGGAGAAATAATTTAAAGCAGTTTTCCCAGGGATAGTTAATTCTAAGGAATGAATTATTGGGTTTGGAATTCTGTATCTTTATGTAGTGAAATCCAACAGAGAATGGTTGTGGGTGAGTTATTTGCCAGATGGCAAAATTCCTCAGCCTACTCAAAGTCGATTGTTTATGTGCGCTTCGTACTACATACTGCAGGGGAAAAAAAAAAATCTGTAGAACCTGCAGTTGGCAACTGACAGTCAAGGAAAAAAATAATCTGAAATGCCATTTGTCCCTCTAAGTAGTCCCCAGTAAAATGAACAGAGCCTTTCTGTTAGACAAATTAGGGTTGAAATCAATGGGAATTAAATGAATGTAATTTTGGACTGAATATTCCTTAATAAGGCAGAACTATATGGAATTGTGATGGAATTAAAAATACATAAAGGATCTGATCCATTCTAAGAAAACAAAATCAATGTGAAAATCTAGTTCTTAACTGTATAATTACCAAATTACTGTACTGCCTTACAGAAGAAGAACAAGCCAGCTCTTACAGCACTAGTCTAGAGCTTCAATAGCTCAAATCACTCTGTGCTTTATCACTGACTGGCAAATTGAAAAAAATCAGTGACACAAATTGCAGGGGAAGAGGTGAACTTGTCAACTTTTAAGTGGAATTATTTTAAAATTTTTTCCATCTACTTTTGAACTCTGTGGAGGAGATAATAGCAGTTCAAGATAAAACAAACTTTATACAGGGAAAAAAAAAAAAAAACAAACTAGGGAAGACAATGACAAGCAGAAATTGTGTCTATATCTTGTTACTGACTCCAGATCTGGAAGCATGGGCATCTGGGGACTGCAGTGGGGATGCTCCAGAGTTGTCTGCGCAGACACCAACTCACATGCTGAAGCAAGGTATTACAGCTGTAAACTACCGTGTTCTGCTGAGAAGGATAACAAGAGGTAATGTGCATTAACTCAGATAGAGCTGTATTCGTTCTAGACCTAAGCATCAAGGGAAAACTCATGGCTCTCTGCAATGCCAAGTGAACTTTCAGATTGTTTCCCACCATCTTGAGGACATCTCCAGTGTGCTCCCTTCAGCCCTAGAACCTCCTTCTGTCCTGCTGAAACTCTCCTATGATTTACTGATTCAGTAGATTAAACCCTGCAAGACAGGAATGGGTTTTATTTCTGAAACTGTAATTTAGCGTGGCCATATTGATCAATTCTAGTATAAGTAGGTCTGATGTCATTAAATATCTGGAATTTGTAAATACTTTCAGAATCTGATCTCGGTAAACCTTCAAGTGTCAGAATGATAGAATCAAGGTGAAAATATTACTCATTTACACTGATGAAATCCATAGCAACCTCTTGATTAAGCTATTATTACTGTGTAACTTGACAGAATTTGGACCAAGTTGTTTGAGACCTTGAGTCAACCAGGGCTTTGGAGTACTTATACTTTAATCTTTTGCCACAATAAGCTCTCAAAAAGACCAGAAGAGCTTTTAAAAGAAACAGGAAAATAAAAAAAAAAAATATATAAAAAAAAAAAAGGAAGAAGAGAAAAAAAAGAGAAGACAGCTTAATGAGAATATGAACTTAACTGGCTGTATAGAGAAAACTCACCAAAAATAGGTAAATTAGAAACAAACAAAATGGGATTTAAAACGAAAAACCTAAAACTTTACCCTGTCCTTAGGTCTAGCAGATCAGAACAGTACATAAAACCTCATCAGCTCATACTACCTATTCTTAAAGACCTCTAAGATATATTTATTTACTAAAATGTTCGACAATATAGACATCCTTTACTACTGTTCGATTTTAATACCATATTATTCATCTTAGGTCTACAATTGCAGTCAGGTTAAAAAGAAAAATAATATGTAATGCCTCCTGGACAGTTTGGAAAAGAGATGTATCACAAAAGTCTGGAAGACCTTCCAGTGATACAAGAAAGATACCACCTTACTGTCACTGTTTCTAATTAACAACAACCTAACTGTCACTGTTTCTAATTAACAGAGGAAAATATAGCACAAAACAGTACAAATAGCAGATGGTTATAAAAAGGCATAAAGAAAACACGAGCAGCATGAGACCCGATTTTTTAATAATTCTATTTGTGCTAAAGCTATTGGAGAGCACTGCTTTTTCTCTTGGTACAACTGAAGTGACAAATGATAGAGTGAGAGGAGAAGAGTTAGCAAATTACTTTCACCAATGGACTTTTTCTGGAATATGGTAACATTTTGGAGATGAGATGAATGATTTTATTAATGATCTGAGAATGCTTAAGAGCATAATGTTAATATATCTTGCTATCCTGAGTCTTCCATTGATAGAGGTGCTGTGCTTTGCTGTTGTTCTGTGCTTAAAAATAACAATAAGATTTCAAATGTTATAAGTTGAGCAGTCTCTCCCCCTACTCTTCTTTAATATATCCTACATCTGTTATTTATACACTGGGAAAGGGAAGAGTGAACTCATGCAAAAAATTACAACTCCTGTGATTTTTATAATTCTCACATATCTAAGTTTCAAGATTCATATTTTCCAGACTACATAAGAAAATGGAAATCCAAACTTTGGGGATGCAGTGGAAACAATATATGAGTTTCTGACATCTTTCCCAAGTCTGTGATTTATATGACAATTACCACCATAAAATAATCTGAAAAAACGTATGAGCTGGTAAGTGATGGAGTCATGTGTTTGTAAATTCTCTTTTGTAGCAAGGTGCATAATCCAATCTTGAATTCTGGGTGGTCAGCTGGTCAGTCTAACAGTTATTTTTTGATGGCTGATATTAAAGCAGTTGGTGGTTTTGGTCCTGGTTTGTGTCTTACAAAACATTGTCCTAGCACTCAAGATGTTGGAAAAAAAAAATAAAAATCAAAGGATTAGATGAGCAGAGAGTCACCTTCACTTTTTTCAAAGGCTTTCACTTGATGTTGTTGTTAGGTCCATAATGATTTGTTGTCAAAGCAGTTGTGCCCACGATCATGTTTGCTACATCACTGCTGTGTGTTTTTTGCTCCTGTGCTTGGAAAAGATGCTGGGGTTTGTTGTTTTTGTGGTGGTTTTTTGTTTTTTTTTCTCTCAAGAGTTGCTCTGTGGTAATTGGTTGCAAAGGAGTAAAAAGCAGCTCCTTGTTCAGGGTTCTTACATAAAGTTGTTAAATTTAACAGTTAAGTGTACATGAAATAAGGATTTTAAATACAAGTTTTTTAAAGTTTTCAAAGGCTGGGAAACCCATTCATTTTAGTGCCCCTTGCAACTGTTTAGGATGTATTGTACTTAGGAATTAGAATGGCTTTGAAAAGTGGAAAACCTTTTAATAAATACAACCAAGTAAAATTCAGAGTATCTAAATGATATGGATTTTTCAGTGATTTGGATAAATTTTTTTTAAAAAAATCAAACTGTTCTGAAGACAAATTCTGGAGCCAAAAGCAGAAGTGCTTCATTTTTATATTTTTTTGTATCACAAGGAAAATTTCAGTATTCTTCAGACTGTACTGTCTTGTTTCATTTTTTTTTTCCTTTCATGCATTCTATTTATTTACATTGCTTTTAAAGTGTCCAACATTAAATTGCCTATCCATGCTGTCCTTGACTAATGGGAGTAGTGATTCAAGTGCACCTAAGAAAATTTATATTACATGAAGGAAGATCCTGTTCCCCAAGGACAGGTGATCATATAAGGTAAGGAGAATTAGAGGTATCTTATAGGTCCATATAGCAAGGCTTTGTAATACTGTGCAAAAATAGTGAGAAATTAAAGACTTTCACAATGTTTAAATAATACAAAAGTTATTTGATATTACTGTGGATGATTTTATGAGCTGCTGCATATGAAACTGTTTCAGAACTACCAGAGCATTGCTACTTTTCCTATGAAATATTTTCACAGAATTTTGAGAACTGGAGTAATATTTAAATAGAGAATTTAAACTGTTCTCAGTGGATAAACTTTCCAGAAAGTGTGTGTGTGTGTGGGGGGGGGGGG